>NC_133972.1:68021325-68687575 GCF_047716275.1 Strix uralensis | reverse complement strand
TAAAAACTGATGACATAAAAGATTAGCCAAACTCCATCTATTTTTACATGAGGGAAAATAAGATGTAAGAAAAGGCTCTCAGTGGTAGCTCAAATATTATTCAGACAAAGGGTGCAAACTGTTACCACAAGGATTTTCCCCAGACACTGTTAAAATGGTAGATATGATAACAAGAATAAGAAGAGAAAGGCAGAGCAGAAATATTCAGAGCAGAAATATTCAGGATATTCAGTCTTGCTAGGCAATTCCATTTATGCAGCTTCTTCAGATTTTACCCATGAGCTCCAAAATACCTACCTTCAAGTATCACATCTTTCTCAGATTTTCTCCTCCTTCTCTGATTCCTGAAAATTCTTTGACATTACACTACTTTTTTTTCCCTTTTATTTTTTCATTTTTCTTTTTTGGCCTGAGGGCTATCTTTAGCACAAGTGTTCCCTATATAAGCCAACTACCACCCACAATTCTTGAGAAATCTTTAGTCAATTCCCTAGCAATATCTTCATAATTTTTGTTTAACAGAAGGTGCTATGGGATATGTGAATATAAGGTGGCTTTGGTTTTCCAACTCCTTAGCATGATTGCTAGGTTACTGGGAAACTAGCTTAACTGGTTATTTGTCTAGTTCTGGTTTATGACTACTCAGTGACACATAGACTTGTCTGGAACTTGGCAGCAATGGGCACTTCCTGAGTCCACTTAACTGCTCCACAAAAACAGATCAATCCAATAAACGTTTGTTTCTAAAATCACTGTTTGATTCTAGTACCCTACATTCTCCTCCCTCTTGAGAAAAATAAGACTTACAGTAAATGATTCAACTATCACGTGTGAGCCTTGTAAAACTGTCAGACAAAATTTGCAAATCTTTTAATTAGATCCAAAAAAGGAACACCAAGGTGGATCTGATTTCTTGATAAATGTCTTCTGTTCAATAGCATTATAATATTAACATTGTTCTTAGAAGGCAGAAAGATCTCTCACTTTCTTCTATTTGATCACTCAGTATACAAGGGCTTGTGTTTATAGTTCTGAGAAGTACCTTAAAAGATCATTCTATCCAGTGGTTTAAAACTGCAGACTCCTAAAAATTTTCCAGTATCAGTATGAACCTTGATATCGTGAACTTAAACCTGCTGGCATTAAGGTTACTGCAGGCATGCTCAGTTCTTCCTGTGGAAGAAGGCCCACAAATGAAAACCATAATCTAGCACAGCTCCTGTCCCTTTCTAAAGCAAAAGATACAATTTTGATGTTTGGTACAAGTGACATTAAAGTTCATTTTATATATCATATGGAAACTTTACACCTCCCGCTACCTCAAACATGATATGTCATAGTAACTTCTTTTTTAAAACATTGTACCATGTCAGAAATTCTGTGAGACATCTCAGGATTCCTGCTTTATACAGAGATTCTCTTCAAACAAAATCTGCTTTTCACCTGTGATTGGAAGTCAGTAATTAAGATATCATGGAAGGAACACATAGCCTTGGTAACAAAATTACCACTGCCTTACCAGCAGCTGCAGTTTTTCCAGTGAACTAAAGCTCTCTTTGTTAACCATATTCACACTTTTAACATGAAACGATGCATGAAGTTTCTGCTGTAAAATTTATGATTGAAGCATGCAGCACTATAAAATGTGCAAATGTTATGTACAAACTACAATGCACTCTGCTAACATGATTTTTCTTTTAAACACAAAGAATAAAGTTCAAAGTGGGAACAGCTTTCAAAACGTGACATGCCATGAACTCAGTTAAACCAATTACTCGTCCACTTTACAATGTGTGTGCAATGTGTTAGACTGCAACTGGAAACGATTATGCAGAAAAAGAGTGTCAAATAATAAAATGCATGAACCTAATTCTTGTAGAAGAGACATAGTGTTTAAATATTAACTTGAGTCAACAGGAGAGCTGAGACTTGCAAAATTCTGGAAAGAGACAGACAACAGATATCAACAACTCCCACAGTCCACCTGCTTCTCCATTTTAGGCTTTGAAAAAAAGATTGCATAAATCTGAAAGGATAATTAAAAATCCAGTTGCATCAGGTTTGGGCACAGCAAGACAACTAATTATCATGACTTCCCCATCTGCTGATCTAGCCCACAACCCTTCTCAACTTGGCATTGCTGCCAGTCAGTAAGAAGAAAAAACAGACTATCATGTATAAGTTAATCTTTTGCTAAGTTGGGAGGTAGGGATAAAGCCCATTATGCATTTACCAAAATCTTATATATACCACTGTCCCACAGAAGGCAAAAAATATTTCTTCTGACTAAGTAGCCCCAATAGAAGCTGTGGCAGTCAAGCCAACACAGAAGCTTTTTCCTATCTTAGCGTGCCTGCAGTTACCCAAAGGCAGTAATTCTTCCAGACGGCTTTCAGTAATGCTGTTTCAGTTCAGGTTCTGCAGGAAAAATGTTGCCATCACTTGCATACAGTTCCTTAACACCATTCTGGCAACTGATATATGGTATTTCATACAGAATCTTCTCTTTCATCTATGGTCTTCTGTAGAGTCTGCACTATATTAGGGATTGGTTTAGGAAAGCAGTCTTTGACTCACTATTGAGATAAACTTCACCTCACCTTCTAACCTAAATTTAAAAATCCAACCTAGTTTTGAAGTTAGATTTGATCAGGAAAAGTTATCACTGGTATTTTACATGATGAGAGTTTAGTCCAGGTTGCTGATCTGAAAAGTGTGGAAAAGACCTAATCCTAGCCTGAGTGTACTGAAACTAACCCACAAAGTCTGTTCTGTTTGAGAACTGAAGTCAAAATAATCATATGAAATTATACAAAAGAGACTGTATATCCACTAATTACTTTCATCAGTAAAGGAATGTGGCTTTTTGATGCCTGACATTTAAACACCCCCCCTCATATTTGTACTATAAACCCTTCCACATTTCAAGAATGTCATTAAAATGGTATTATTGAGGTCTGTTACACACAATGAAAACAAAAATAAATATCTGGCCAAAGTCACACTGGTAATTATTGTCTTATGCCAGTGTAGACTTACTTGGACAGAGTTTTTCAACATGGAACAATGTTACCCAGCGTACTCTTCTTGAATACCATGTCATAATCTTATGCCTTATATGAAGCAACTCTGGCATGAGAGTGAGCCTCTTAAGTTCATCAATCTAATTTTAGATATGTGCAGTACAGACATCTGCAGCTCAACTAGTCCCTGCATGTTCTTTTCATAGACACTGGAGAAGAAAGGTGTTTTTAAAGTTTGGTGAATCCAGCACCTCTTAAACAACTAGTTCATGAGGCAAAGTATTTCTTCCTAGATCCTGCTGACTATATTGACATTACCTCTACTGAATATAACAACAGGTAACAGGCTCAGATGTGAATGTATACTCAGCAAAAATGCCATTCTCTGTCTCACTGAATTTACAGAATCACAGAAACACAGAATAATCTAGGTTGGAAAAGACCTTGAAGATCACCTAGTTCAACCATTAACCTGACACTGACAGTTCCCAACTACACCATATCCCTAAGCGCTAAGTCAACCTGACTCTTAAACACCTCCAGGGATGGGGACTCCACCACCTCCCTGGGCAGCCCATTCCAACACCTAACAACCCATTCTGTAAGGAAATACTTCCTAATATCCAGTCTAAACCTTCCCTGGTGCAACTTGAGGCCATTACCTCTTGTCCTATCGCTTGTTACTTGGTTAAAGAGACTCATCCCCAGCTCTCTGCAACCTCCTTTCAGGTAGTTGTAGAGGACGATGAGGTCTCCCCTCAGCCTCTTCTTCTCCAGACTAAACAACCCCAGTTCCCTCAGCCGCTCCTCGTACGACATGTGCTCCAAACCCTCCACCAGCTTCGTTGCCCTTCTCTGGACACGTTCGAGTAATTCAATGTCCTTTTTGTAGTGAGGGGCTGAAGTGCTGAGGCTTGGACAACAGGCCCAAGCCAGAGTTGACCTATAGATGAATCCTGTATTTTTTATAACTGATAAACATTGTGCTAGTAGGTATTGTACTAAGTTATAACAACCTACTTATGCTGATGTAAAAAGTGCTAAAGCATTGAAATACTGAAGCCTGAAAAACAGGCACCAATCTGAAGCTGCTAACCTAGTATGTAATCATTAACAAAATATGTAAGCTCACTAATGAAAGATGCAGCTTAGAATGTAATCAGTAATGAGATGAAATGCTGAGAGAATGTATCCAACTTTCCTTTCTCAGCCTTGTTCAAGGCTGAGAACCAAAGTATTTGGCCTTGTTAGAAACTCCCTTGGTCTCCACCTCTGAGCCCTGGCCAGGCTTTGGGTGGAATCCAACAGGAGAATGAAATCAGAAATTTTCCTCTCAAAACAAAGGTGCCAGCTGTTCTGGCTTACTGATCTCTGGTATACAAGGCTGGACCCGCTTGCAGAGACTTTGGATGCCTCACCTATGGATGGATCCATCGCGCAGGACTTCCCACTTGCCGGGACAGGCTCTCCAAATCCTCGCTGTAACCGGGGCTCCCCAGCGTCTCCGGATCTGGATGATGATGATGATATGTGCTATATGATGAGTGGTGATGTATCTCTCTTAATCACTGTTCTCTCTCTCATGTAGTAATGATTTGATGCATTACCCTGTATTTTCCTATTGTTGCTTTAGGTACATTATTCTGCCTTTTCTTACTGCATGTTTTCTGTACCACTCTGTTACATAATTTAGCTATCACCAGTAAAATACGCCCACTCTTTTCATTCTGGTGTCTTGAGTTAAATTGGTATCCTTAATCAGCAAAACAGGGGCCCAAAATGGAACCCAGTAATTGAGGTGCGGCCTCACCAGTGCCAAGTACAGGGGTAAGATCACTTCCCTGTCCCTGCTGGCCACACTATTTCTGATACAAGCCAGGATGCCATTGGCCTTCTTGGCCACCTGGGCACACTGCTGGCTCGTGTTCAGCCAGCTGTCAATCAACACCCCCAGGTCCCTCTCTGACTGACAGCTTTCCAGCCACTCCTCCCCAAGCCCGTTCAAGCCGTGAGCAGCCAGTTTCTCCAGGAGAATGCTGTGGGAAAGGGTGTCAAAGGCCTTACTAAAGTCAAGGTAGACAACATCCACAGCCTTTCCCTCATCCAATAAGCAGGTTGCCCTGTCGTTGAAGCAGATCAGGTTTGTTGTCAAGCAGCACCTGCCTTTCATAAGCTCATGCTGACTGGGCCTGATCATTTGGCTGTCCCACACATGTTGTATGATGGTACTCAGGATGAGCTGCTCCATCAGCTGATAGGCCTGTAATTTCCCGGATCATCCTTCCGACCCTTCTTATATACGGGTGTCACATTGACCAATTTCCAATCTGTTGGGACTTCCCCAGTCAGCCAAGACTGCTGGTAAATGATGGAAAGCAGCTTGGCGAGCACCCCAGCCAGCTCCTTCAGCACCCTTGGGTGTATCCCATCAGGTCCCATAGACCTGTGATGCAGTAGGTGACTGACTATCTCCTCCTGTATTGCGGGGGGGTCGTTCTCCCAGTCTCTGTCTTCTGGCTGAGGAGGCTGAATTCCCTCAGTACAACTAATCTTGTTATTAAGGACTGAGGCAAAGAAGGCATTAAGGACCTCAGCCTTTTCCTCATCACTTGTTACCATGTTTCCTCCTGTGCCTAGCAGGAGATGGAGGCTCTCCCTGGTCTTTCTTTTGCTGTTGATGTACTCATAGAAACATTTCTTGTTGTCCTTGACTGCTGAAGCCAGATTAATTTCTAGCTGGGCTTTAGACCTCCTGATTTCTGCCCTGCATAACCTCACAGCATCTTTGTAATCACTGTGAGTGGCTAGCCCCTTCTTCCAAAGGCCGTAAAATTTCCTTTTCTCCCTGAGTTCCAGCCAAACCTCCCGGTTCAGCCAGGGTAGTTTTCCCTGGTGCTGGCTTCTCTTACAGCACCTGGGGACTGCCTGCTCCTGAGCCGTTAAGACTTCCTTCTTAAAGAGTGTGCAGCATTCCTGGACTCCTATATCCTTCAGGACCATCTCCCAAGGGATCCTTTCAAGCAGGTGCCTAAACAAGACAAAGTCAGCCCTTTTGAAGTCCAGGATGTCAGTTCTGCTTCCCCCTCTCCTGGCCTCTCTAACAATAGAGAACTCTACTATTTCATGATCGCTGTGCCCTAGTCAGCCTCCAACTGCCACATCATCCACCACCAGTCCTTCTCTGTTCACATAGAGGAGATCCAGCAGGGCAACTTCTCTGGTTGGTTCACTCACCAGTTGCGTCAGGAAGTTGTCTCCCACACATTCCAGGAATCTCCGGGACTGGTCCCGCTCTGCTTTGTTGTATTTTCAGCAGATGTTCAAGAGGTTAAAGTCTCCCACAAGAACAAGGGCAAACGATAGTGAGATTTCTCCTAAGTACCTATAGAATATTTCATCCACCTCTCTGTCCTGGGTGGGTGGCCTATAGTAGACTCCTACTACAACATCTGCCCTGTTGGCCTTCCCCTGATTCTAACACAGAGACAATCCAACCTGTCTTCACTACACTTGTGCTCAAAGCAATCATAGCGGTCCCTAACAGACAGCACCACCCCACCACCTCTCCTTCCTCATCTATCCCTCCTAAAGAGCTTGTAGCCGTCAATTGGTGCACTCCAGTCATGGGAGACATCCCACCATGTTTCTGTGATAGCCACAACATCACAATTTTCCTCTTTCATCATGGCTTCAAACTCCTTCTGTTTGTCACCCATGTTGTGTGCATTGGTATAGGTGCACTTCAGATGGGCTGATGTGCCCAGCACCTTTTTGCATTTAGAGGTCCTAAGTCCGGCTGGACCTTTCACAGGTATTACCACAGTTACTGATCCATCAATATTCCTTTCATCTTTGTTGTGTTGCATGTCTCCATCGCTTGCCTCCACTGAGATGGTAGGGTGAGGGTCTTCGCTGGCACAACAGCCTACAAACTCTGGTAATCTACCCTGGGGCTTATGTCTGGGACTTACAGTTTTGTTCCCTTCCCCCTTCAAATCTAGTTTAAAGCTCTCTCAATGAGCCCAGATAACTCCTGCCCCAAGATCCTTTTCCCTCTCTGGGACAGGTGCATTCCATCTGATGCCAAAAGGTCTGGTGTCCTGTATAGTAACCCGTGACTGAAAAATCCAAAGCCCTGCCGGTAACTCCAGTTTTGGAACCACAAGTTCATCTGTTGAGTTCTCCTGTAATCTTCTTCATCCATCTCTGCAACTGAAGGGATGGAGGAAAACACTATTTGTGCCCCCGACCCCTTAACCATTTTCCCCAAGGCCCTGAAATCTCTCCTCATTGATTTAGGCCTTCTACTGATAATATCGTCACTACCTACCTGAAAAACCAAGAGAGGGTAGTAGTCCTTGGGTCTCACTAGAGTGGGGTGTTTTACCATGAGGTCCTTTACCTGAGCCCCAGGAAGGCAGCAGACTTCCCTATGAAGTGGGTCCAGTCTGCATATTAGTCCTTCGACAGCCCTCAGAATGGAGTCACCCACTACAATGACCCTTCCTGGGTTCTTTTTAGAATTGGTTTTAATACCTGGTCTACAGTTACCCGGCCTTGGTGGACCTTCATCTTCCTCCTTGTTTGACTCTTTTTCTTCATCCTTCTCTACTTCATTCAAATGTTCCAGGGCCCCGTATCTGTTGTGAAGGGGCACCATGGAAGGTGAGGGAGGTCGGGAGGGGATTTTCCTGCCTCCCTGAGCAGGGACCTGTTTCCAGTCTTCCCCATCTCTTAGGTGCCCTCCTTCTGCCTGGTAGCAAGAGGGTGAGGGATCACCTGCCTCTTTTGGAGCCTCCATTTGCTCCTTTTGTTTCAGGGGTGCTAAGGTGCTACTCCACCAATCAATTAGCCTTTCGCACTCCCTAATAGTTCTAATCTTTCAGCCTCTTCTTTGAGCTCGCCACTCGGCTGAGCAGGTCATCCAGCTGATCACAGCATACACAGGTGCTGCCACTGTTGCCCTCCGACAGGATTGACAGGCTCAGACACTCCCTGCAGCCTGGGACAAGGACCACTGATGTTTGCACAGCAACTCCGTCTGCGTCACCACGTTCTTTTTGGTGGTGGTTTTGACCCAAGTGGAGACCATAGCTCAGTCTACTCATGGAGGACAATAAGATGACAAGTAGCTCAGATAAGCTCTAGAGCCAGGAGAGGGACTATGCCCTGTCCGCCTGCCCTGCCTGCGCAAACTGACACACCACGCCCTTCTGATGTGCCATGCCCTGTTCGCCATGCTCCTGGTCCCTCGCGCTCCCTGTGGGATGCATTGGGCATCGTCACTTCAGTCTCTGCCCACTCTGAGTTACCGCTGCCCTTGTTCGTAGTTCACTCTTCCCGCTCATGGGGGAGGCGGCTTGAGGCACTCCCACTTCCCTGGGCTTCTGCCTTCTTGGCTTGTGGTTTTGCTGCAGATTTTTTGACATTTTCAGAAGTCTGCTCCACCGCTATCCTCCATTTTGGAGCCTCTCTCCTAAGCTTTGGACCACTTGCCCAGGATTAACAGATAAATGTGAACAGACGTATATTGTATCAGCTAGTAGTTTATCACCATTAAATATTTGAACCACTTCAGCACAAAACTTAGGACCAAGAGTCTCTCGCCTGAAGTCAGTGTGTTAACACGGAATTTATGAAAGCTTATGGTTTGATTTGTTTTGGTGGGTTTCAGAACAAGTGATAAGGGAGTGGTTTTACACCCCAGGATTTCTCTTCTGGTGTATTTGAAATACAAACTTGCTCTCCTGAGTTCTCAGACTTAAAACAAATGTATGAACAATATGAGATATCTAGTTACTTTTTAAGTACTTAAATTCAGATTAATATGGTCTTAAAATGCGTGTTATGGAAAGACAGAATTATTTTATCTCCAGAGTCAAAATATCAAAATATGTTCTTCTTACATGCCTTCAAATTTCTTCAAAGAAAGACAATTAATTTCAATTTTACAATATATTTTTTTGAAAGCTGACATGGAAAAGACCTGGAGTTTAGTTTTGCTCCCACTGAAATCACTGCAGAACTTAGATTAATGGAAGCTGTTTTGCAGATTATTTTCTTAGAAATGTATGAACTGACACATAGATTAAAACCAAAATCTGTGCAGAAAAAGTGTCTCTCAGAAGACAGAATGAGAAGATGCAAAAATCATTCAGCAGGAAGATCACAGAATCACAAAATGGTTTGGGTTGGAAGGGACCTTAAAGATCATCTAGTTCCAACCCCCCTGCCATGGGCAGGGACACCTTCCACTAGACCAGGTTGCTCAAAGCCCTGTCCAACCTGACCTTGAACACTTCCAGGGAGGGGGCAGCCACAACCTCTCTGGGCAACCTGTTCCAGTGTCTCACCACCCTCACAGTAAAGAATTTCTTCCCAATATCTAATCTAAATCTACCCTCCTTCAGTTTAAAACCTTTACCCTTCGTCCTATCTCTACAGTCCCTAATAAAGAGTCCCTCCCCATCTCTCCTGTAGGCCCCCTTTAAGTACTGGAAGGCCACTATAAGGTCTCCCTGGACCCTTCTCTTCTCCAGGCTGAACAACGCCAATTCTCTCAGCCTGTCCTCACAGGGGAGGTGCTCCAGCCCCCTGATCATCTTCATGGTCCTCCTTTGAACCTGCTCAAGTTATAAGATACTTTTGCTCTCTGTAGAGTATAATTTTGTTTCCAGTAGCTAAAACTTAATTAAACCTCAAAGTTTAATATCTTCTGCAAAGTATTTGTTTTGATGACAACTTTGTGTATTCTGACTTCCATATAAATGCCCAATTCCATTTTCACTCTTGTTAAATTCTTGGCACCAAATATTTTCTGCAAAAATAAGTTCTTTTTGAGACTTCTGCTGAAATGTAAGCTGTTTCAGGTACTTTCTGTAGTTGTTCTAGACAGAAGCCACAAAATATTCCCTTTTCCCATATATTCCAATTTCCCATAAAATGGAGAATTCTCAACAAAATCTAATACATTGTTTCACATGAGAACTGGAATATTATGTGCTTCACTATTAGAACTGCCTGTCCCCCTAGTAAGCTGGTGGTACATTGTTCCTGAGTTCACGCTGTGCAACTGAAAGCTAGTAAAAGCCAAAAACTTGGGGAAATTTGTATGGTTTAAGGAAAAGAATGTACTGCTAACATTGACTTTTACGATTTAGTGGTTATAACTATGAGGAACACAGACAACTGCCCTGCTACTGAGACTATGGTGTTACAATAGGGCTAAACTTGCCTTCCTCTAAGCTGTGTCCTACTTTGCTTTTTAATATGCTAACATGAAGGCATATAAGAACTGAAAAATCATTGTGTTCTCTCTGATTTCTAAAAGATCCCTCTCTTTATCATAGCTAAAAGAAAACACTGTGTTAGCATCAGCAAATTATTTTAGAAAAAACATTGTAACAGTAGTTTACTCTGAGTCTGTACCTTACAGTATCATTTGTAATTTCCTGCATAGTCATGATATCTTGCAAGATAAAATATTATCTTGCAATGCATTCCCTGTCTTAATTTTTGTGAATGGACTAAACAAACTAATATACAGTGTAAGAATGACATGACCAAGTGCTCGACTTCATTTACTTGGTATCTTCAATCTGTCAAAAATGTACTTAGTAAAAAAATCCTATGATCTGTGCAGATTTACTGTGGATCTTTTTCCTCCTTAATGGATATACTGCTCATACAGAGAAATTTTCTGTTAGCTCGAGGATAATTTAAACATCTGTAGGTTGGGGGGGTGTAAATATTAATCGATGCTAGATGTTGAGAACATGGAATTATTTCTATCTTTTGCAAATATACCAAATTTTCATTATGGCTTCCATATTTTGCCTGCCAATGCCAGTTGTATATTTCCAAGCAGTTAGCAGAAACCCTGTCACTAGCTCTGTATAAAATGCAGATGCTTTCTGTTCAAAAATGTGTTTACCATCCAGGATGAAATTCATCATCTTGCATGGGGCCCACAAAGGCTCTCTCTTGTCCTTCTAAACCACAAACTGAAGTCTTACATAGTGCTTCAAATGGTGTGTCCTTGTGGGGAGCCTGTGTGCTGGAATGAATTTCACCAGAATGAATAGCAAGGGACGGTATGGTCATGCCAACAGCAATAACTTCTGCTTGTGGTACAAATGAGTACATAGTCCATGAACAAAATTGATTAATTCCTTCTCCTTTGAATGCATTTGTGCTCTGAAAACTGATTCTCAAAATAGTTCGGTTTTGAATTTGTTATTAAGATTTTACATGTTCCGTTTTTTAAGGTGTGTGTAACTCAAAATACCTACATCTTCCCTGTAAGACTTGAAAGACACACTGGATGGGTTTCTTCTTTCACTTTTGTAGATTCATGCAGCTATCCACTGTAGAAAAGAGAAGCTCTGCTAGAAAGCTGCGCTAGAAAAGTTGACCCATTAGTCTGCCACTCAGTTTGTCCAGGGGATCATCAATTCCAAGTATAATTGGTCTTAATTTTGGAGAAGCAGGTAGCCTGCTTCATGGGTCTAGATCATCTTGTTTCTTCTAATTAGGGGCTGAGATTTAGAACTGTCTGGAAACCCTGTGACAGCTCTAAGACTGGGAGACAAGTCAAAGGAAGATTATGTTGGAGGCTCTGCTTTTGCCTGAGTGATTAGTCTTTTTTTTTTTTTTTTTTTTTTTAACTACTACTGTAGAGTACTACCACTACTGTGAGACTGTAAATTTTCTCACTCTCTTTGAGCCAGAAAAGCTTAGCAAACTAGTTTTACCATTGTGCTTTTCCCATCCCATTGCTGTAAAAAAGTGGCTGTCTTTTCTTGAGACTGCATTTTCCGAGATAATGAATGCTTTTGGAATTAATTTTTAATCATATATTGTTAATGGCATGGAACATAGTTTTTAGGTTCTTAAGACTTGTATTTTATAATAAAAGCATATTTTTACCAATCTCAGTCTTTTGAGGAATGTGCAAAAAGTAAAATAATATGACTTTCACCAGGACTTTTTAATGATTTAGAGTGTTGCTGGGTTTAAATAGAAGTCTGTTGTTTTTTGTTTGCTGTAGCTAGTCAATAGGCCTAAATGAAGTTTAGGTCAAATATTTGTGCAATTTTTTAAATCATGCTATGGCATGATGTCATTGATCAAGCTGAGGTTTTTAAACAATTGGAGATAACAGAGAACTACTGAGTTAACTAAAGGAGGGTCATGCAATTCAATTCACATTTCTTGGAAGGCTGAAGAGATATTGATATAGATGTAATTATATAATATATATGTCTGCTGCTTGAGTTCCACAAGTAATTATTGAATATACAGTATACAAACAACAGATTTTATTTTAGTTGGTAACTGGGTCCTTTGATTAAATTTTTTCAAACAGGTTGTCTTTTATTGGGCACCCAAATATATATCTGGATAGCTGTGAAAGGTGTTTTTTTGTGGGAGCTGGTTTTGGCTCAACACTTTAAAAATCAAGTCAGTTATAAATCAAAACAAAACCCACATGTTCCTTTGAAACCATGCAGATACACCTTTTATGTTTTTACCTGCCTGATGTCTATGTTTGTGCAGAAAGTGCACATGCACTGCACTGAGCCAAAGAGCTTTAGGGAATGCCACTCTCACCTAAATACATCAATGACTTTTCTTCAAGACATAGCTCTTCAAATGTAGAATACAGTTTAGTCTTCCTAGATACAGAATTATTTAGGATTTAAATAATGTGTATGTATAGAGTGAAATCTTATTGAAGTAAAATCTTTCTCTATTCACTTTTTTATTTCATGTTGAAATAATTTTGGAATATTCTATATAATGAATGTTCCTAAATAGGTACTTTATGCTAAAATGCTGTCTGCACTAAGAAGTGTCATTCTAACGCAGATGCTTCATAATTATCTATCAATTCCTTTAATATTTTAATGACTAAATGATAAGGACAACTATCTAATTTCATTAACTGTTTCACCACAATAAGCATTATTACATAAAGCATTGTTTTGCCATATCGTACAAAATTAGCTTCCTGGACTTGTATAAATATATAATAATATTATGTTATAAATAATCTTTTTAAGGAAAGTTTTAGAAAAACTTGGTACCTCAACTGTGTTCTCCTCCATCCCTTCAGCTGGGGGGATGGATGAAGAAAAATACCGGAGAACTCATCAGATGAACTTGTGGATCCAAGACTGGTGTTACCATCAGGGCTTTGGATATTTTTCAATCATGAGGTGGTATACAGGGCACCAGACCTTTTGGCATTAGATAGAATGCATCTGTCCCAGAGAGGGAAGAGGATCTTGGGGCAGGAGTTAGCTGGGCTCATTGAGAGAGCTTTAAACTAGATTTGAAGGGGGAAGGGGGCAAAACATCAGCCCATCTGAAGTGCATGTATACCAATGCACACAGCAGGGGTAACAAACAGGAGGAGCTTGAAGCCATGATGAAACAGGAAAATTATGATGTTGTGGCTATTACAGAAACATGGTGGGATGCCTCCCATGACTGGAGTGTGCCAATTGACGGCTACAAGCTCTTTAGGAGGGATAGACAAGGAAGGAGAGGTGGTGGGGTGGTGCTGTCTGTTAGGGACTGTTATGATTGCTTTGAGTACAAGTGTAGTGAAGACGGGATAGAATGTCTTTGCGTTAGAATCAGGGGGAAGGCCAACAGGGCAGATATTGTCGTAGGAGTCTACTATAGGCCACCCACCCAGGACAGAGAGGTGGATGAAATATTCTATAGGTACTTAGGAGAAATCTCACTATTGCTTGCCCTTGTTCTTGTGGGAGAATTTAAGATCCAAGACATCTGCTGGAAATACAACACAGCAGAGAGGGACCAGTCCTGGAAATTCCTGGAATGTGTGGGAGACAACTTCCTGACGCAACTGGTGAGAGAACCAACCAGAGAAGTTGCCCTGCTGGATCTCCTCTTTGTGAACAGAGAAGGACTGGTGGGTGACGTGGCAGTCGGAGGACGACTAGATCACAGCGATCATGAAATAGTAGAGTTCTCTATTGTTAGAGAGGCCAGGAGAGGGGGAAGCAGAACTGACATCCTGGACTTCAAAAGGGCTGACTTTGTCTTGTTTAGGCACCTGCTTGAAAGGATCCCTTGGGAGATGGTCCTGAAGGGTATAGGGGTCCAGGAAGGCTGCACACTCTTTAAGAAGGAAGTCTTAACGGCTCAGGAGCAGGCAGTCCCCAGGTGCTGTAAGAGAAGCCGGCAACAGAGAAGACTACCCTGGTTGAACCGGGAGCTTTGGCTGGAACTCAGGGAGAAAAGGAAAGTTTACGGCCTTTGGAAGAAGGGGCTAGCCACTCACAGTGATTACAAAGAGGCTGTGAGGCTATGCAGGGCAGAAATCAGGAGGTCTAAAGCCCAGCTAGAAATTAATCTGGCTTCAGCAGTCAAGGATAACAAGAAATGTTTCAGCAAAAGAAAGACCAGGGAGAGTCTCCATCCCCTGGTAGACACAGGAGGAAACATGGTAACAAGTGATGAGGAAAAGGCTGGGGTCCTTAATGCCTTCTTTGCCTCAGTCCTTAATAACAAGACTAGTTGTACTGAGGGAATCCAGCCTCCTCAGCCAGAAGACAGAGACTGGGAGAACGACCCCCCCGCAATACAGGAGGAGATAGTCAGTCACCTACTGCATCACATAGACATACTCAAGTCTATGGGACCTGATGGGATACACCCAAGGGTGCTGAAGGAGCTGGCTGGGGTGCTCACCAATCTGCTTTCCATCATTTACCAGCAGTCCCGGCTGACCGGGGAGGTCCCAACAGATTGGAAATTGGCCAATGTGATGCCCATCTATAAGAAGGGTCGGAAGGATGATCCAGGAAATTACAGGCCTGTCAGCTTGACGTCGGTGCATGGGAAGCTGATGGAGCAGCTCATCCTGAGTACCATCATACAACACGTGCGGGACAACCAGATGAGCAGGCCCAGTCAGCATGGGTTTATGAAAGGCAGGTCCTGCCTGACAAACCTGATCTCCTTCTACAACAGGGTGACCTTCTTATTAGATGAGGGAAAGGCTGTGGATGTAGTTTACCTCGACTTCAGTAAGGCCTTTGACACCGTTTCCCACAGCATTCTCCTGGCAAAACTGGGTGCTCATGGCTTGGATGGGCACACGCTTTGCTGGGTAAAAAACTGGCTGGATGGCCGGGCACAAAGAGTGGAGGTGAACGGAGTTAAATCCAGTTGGTGACCAGTCACGAGTGGTGCCCCCGGGGCTTGTTTTTGGGGCCACTCCTGTTTAACATCTTTATTGATGATCTAGACGAGGGGATCGAGTGCACCCTCAGTAAGTTTGCAGATGACACCAAGTTGGGTGGGAGTCTTGATCTGCTCGAGGGTAGGGAGGCTCTGCAGAGAGATCTGGACAGGCTGGAGCGATGGGCTAAGGCCAACTGTGTGAGTTTCAATGAGGCCAAATGCCGGGTGCTGCACTTGGGCCACAACAACCCCCAGCAGCGCTACAGGCTTGGGGAGGAGTGGCTGGAGAGCTGCCAGTCAGAGAGGGACCTGGGGGTGTTGACTGACAGCTGGCTGAATATGAGCCAGCAGTGTGCCCAGGTGGCCAAGAAGGCCATTGGCATCCTGGCTTGTATCAGAAATAGTGTGGCCAGCAGGGACAGGGAAGGGATCTTACCCCTGGACTCAGCACTGGTGAGGCTGCACCTCGATTCCTGTGTTCAGTTTTGGGCCCCTCACTACAAAAAAGACATTGAATTACTTGAGCGTGTCCAGAGAAGGGCATCAAAGCTGGTGAAGGTTCTGGAGCACATGTCGTATGAGGAGCGGCTGAGGAAACTGGGGTTGTTTAGTTTGGAGAAGAGGAGGCTGAGGGGAGACCTCATCGCCCTCTACAACTACCTGAAAGGAGGTTGCAGAGAGCTGGGGATGAGTCTCTTTAATCTAGTAATAAGTGATAGGACAAGATGGAATGGCCTCAAGTTGTGCCAGGGAAGGTTTAGACTAGATATTAGGAACTATTTCTTTACAGAACGGGTTGTTAGGCATTGGAATGGGCTGCCCAGGGAGGTGGTGGAGTCCCCATCCCTGGAGGTTAAAAGTTGGGTTGACATAGCGCTGAGGGATATGGTGTAGTTGGGATCTGTCAGTGCTAGGTTAATGGTTGGACTAGATGATCTTCAAGGTCCCTTTCAACCTAGATGATTCTACGATGCTGTGATTCTGTAACTGTTGCTTGGCTTTTGAAAAGTAGTTTAAAAATAATAAATATATAAAGACAGATTATGCTTTCTAAAGTAAATTAATGTGTTTAAAGTAAAGCAATGCTTGCCTTTTTGCTAGTTTTCTAACTTGCTCTTCACTCATGATTTTAGTGAAATTTTTTTCTATTCCACTGGTAGTTAGATGTAGGATTGGGTTCCTAATTTATAATACCTAATGGTTTTAAGAATCTTCAGTAAGTGTTTGTATCACCTAACTACAATTTCTTGGTTGTTTTGGGCAAGATACCAGGCAGAACAGTTAAAATACTTTTCCCTATAGGTATTGCATTTTTTCACTAGAAATATCAGCATTGGATAACCTGGATTCATCTTTTAATCTTCTAAAGGGATTTCTTTGATCATTTGTCAATTTTGCATTGAGCTTGAGGTTTCCTTTTGTGTTTTCTGTGAGGTTGGGTGTACAATACTAAAATACTGGCCACTGGCCCTTCTTTTGATATCACCCCTCTTAGATATCGCCTAACACAGAGAACCCTAATAGTCTGGCTAAGGGAGAAGATAGAGATGAATACTCCCAGTCTGTTCCCCAGTCACAGTTTCTTTCTGCTGGCTTTTATAAATTACAAATTTTATAAATTTTATAAATTATTTATTTTCCTCATTAACCACCATTAGACAAAGGATGCTTTATTTTTCCTTAGAATTATTCTTACTCAAAGTCTTGTCCTGTGCACTTCTACTGTTGAATGAAAAAAACATTTAGTTATTTAGTTTTCAAAGTTTTCAAAGAGGAATATACCATCTTTATGACTTCATGTTCACATACATAGCTGAAAGAAATAGTACACACTTAGGAGTTCCATTCAACTTACATCCCCCTGACTGTTGAGAGCAAATTGAAACATATATGTAATGCCTTAAAGTATGGTAAGGAATCTATTACACTGTGATGTAATAAGATTAGGAAAGAAGAGGAACTGAGTCCAGTGTAGCATTATAAATTTATATATTTTTTTTTCTATTTTATATATATATTAAAGATCTTTTAATTACTTACTCTCTAATTATTCTTTCCTCTTGCTAGGCTATGCCTGCTTTAATATCTGGCTGTGTTCTAAAGCCAGAAAAAAGGGTATTCAGTTTTTGTCTTTGTACAATAGGTTATTTTAGGCACAATCCTGGGAGAATAGACTATGGAATTTTATATCCTTTGGCAAAGCAGTGACGTACCAGATGACAAAAGGGTAGACTAACCCTGCTGCTGTAGAATGATATAATTTCTTAAAATAGGAATCCCTGAACCAAAAGAAAAAAAAAAATCTTCAACTTTTCATTCCAAAATATCTTTACCATATTACCTCATGATTTGGCTAGCACATGTTAGATGTCTACCTTTGATTAGGTTCATTACCTTAAGTAAAGTGAATGCCTCTTTTTATTGTTGCATTTTTTCATCTCACAGATGTGTACCATCAGTTCCTCTTCTGCACATGAGACCTCTACCACCAGCATCTATTTTGGTGCCTCCCAAAGTAAAATATGATAGTTAGCTGGTTATATGCTCTAATTTATCATAAAAAAAAAAGGATAAATATTTATTAGCTGAAGTCGCTGAGTGACTTTTCACAGAAATGTGTATATCTTGGAGCTTCTGCCAAAAAAAGACACATTTCAGGTATGCTTCTCATTTTAATCTATCAGTCCGTCAGAAAAGCACGGGGTTATATATTAGAGCTATATGTTAGTATACAGCTGGTAGATAACTTGAGGGATAATATACTATGGCTGCAAAAATTGTGAATTTTGAGAATCAGGCCAGGTTATTTCAATTGTGATTGGTATATTTGATAGAGTGGCATGAATTTAAGAAGCAGAGCAATAAACTGCAGTTTCTATATTGAACATGCTTACTATTTCTTTATCATACTAAACATAAATATGAACTTATCAATCAAAATAACTTCTTAAGGTTGATACTACTTAAGTTCATGCTCTGACAGTCAAATTACTTCAATATTTTATTTACTGACACAGCATTATCATTATTTTGGTGGGTTTGCAAAAAAATCCATCAATTAAGAAATAAGGCAGCAACTAAAAATTTAATGTAGTTTGACAGTTCATCTCCACCTGTTTTGAATTTTAAGCTTAATTTTGGGGTCCTTTGCTTTTGCTAGCATTCTGGCCTAATTTTCAGAAGTCTTTCTACATAAATTATTTTAACATAAAAAAGAAAGAGAGCTGGACGTGTTCTTGCCAAGATGCCCTCCACTCTCCAGCTCATCCTAGCTACAAAACTCTGTGCCTCAGTTTCCTCCACTGTAAAAAGGCAGTGTCAAACAAGAATTATTTCACAGACAGATCCTTCAAACCGTGGTGAGAAATGCCACATTAAACTGAGCAAGAAAGTTGGCAGGCTAACACAATTTTCAAAGAAATGTGAACTTTAACTAGAGAAGTTCAGGTTATGTTTATACCACCAAGCACAGAAAATCTACAAAGAGAAAAGAGGCCAATTACTAAAGAGTGCACTTACTAAAGGAAAATCTAGCAAAGCTTTTAGGTCATTACAGGGTGAATCCCGAGATACATTTGAAAAAGGAGCTAGTGCTGCAAATTCTCTGCAAACATATTATGAGGCAAAACTGTGAGTGTCTTTTATAAGCTTTGAATATTTCGATGTCTTTCAGTTTCAGACATTTTCACACCATTGGTTATGATGCACTCATACTGACAGAAAATATCATTCATTTGCACTTAAATTTGCCTCAACTATGTAATATTATTAGTAGATCTCCTGTGAAGTTTTTATTACTGTGTCTGACTTTCAGTCTAAAATAGGCTGACAGTTTTACCACACAATTACAAAATCCTGCATGTATCCATTTAGAAAGATACATATTATGATGATTTTCTACCTATTGTTGCAAGTCAGAGATAAATTGTAATTAAAACCACTGTAAATATTACTTGCATATGTCTTAAACTAAGGTGTTCATGAGAAACTTTCTAAGTCACTGTTGAATTTTCTGCTGTTTGGAAAATATATAACTTGCTAAACATGGAGAGCAGAAATCAGCATGTAACATGGTTTCCAGTTTCCGTGCGCAACTAGTATGATATAAATAAACCCAAAATAATAATTTAATTAATCTTTTTCTAATATTACTGTAGCACCTTATTCTGTTTTTTTGCTGTTTTTTTGCATTCTATCTCCTCTGAAAACACTACAAATTCTATTAAAAATACACTTGCAACACTATAAAAAGTAAAAGAATCCTCCCTGATGCCACACTGACTTACATACAGCCAATATGAACAGCATATGACAACATTGTGAACTGTGTGATAGAGACAATCTTCTCTTCTTTATACTATAAGCATTCATCCATTTCGTTGGGATTGTTCATTTCTTTGAAACTGAATTTTTTTAAACAGTCTGTGCTGCTGTAGTGTAAAAATGCAAAACACACGATCAGATGTATCAGCATGGTACTTTTTATACTGATTCAGTTGCTGGATTTTTAAAATTATCAGTATTCATTACTTACATTATTATCAGATTTTCACCTTAAAATGCCGCATATAATAGACACATGCTTACATCTATTTCATTCAACTGAGCAGATATACAAGTGCTTAAAGTTAAAGACAGAGCACTTTGGTGGAAATCTTAATTGATGATCACCCTGGGACATCCCAAAACTCTCCAGTCTTCAAGGACATCCTTCAACCATGCATCTAACTTTGACCCTGCAGTAACAGGTTAACAGCAAGTTTATCATTCATGGGCTTGGGTGAAGAACAGGGAGTAGAGATTATATAGCTAATATTCCCTCAGCACTTCTTTCTTGAAGGGTACCATTATTAAAATCAAGCTGTACAGTTGGTTTGGGCCATCACAATTTAAAATGTGTTGAAAGCAATTTGTGTTCCTCTTGAACTTCAGGAAGTGTGATTTTAATGAGTGCAGTAAATTTCTGAAGCCACATATAATCCTCCTATAGACATACTTATGAGTTAACTGAAGCCTGCGCTTACTTATTTTTTAATTGCCCAGAGTTGTTATCAGGCTTAAACAAAGAATAGAAAGCAGATATCAATTTATTTTAAGTGGATGTAGTTATCAGGGAAATGCAAATCTGAAATGGCATTCCCTCAAGGACAGCTCATTCTGCTCTGAGTATTTTCACTACATTTAATTTGTTTCAGTAGAAGCTTAGCAAAACCTAAAGTTATTGGCGTAAATCAGTTCTGAAGCTAATAATAATAATAATAACAGCAACAACAATATAGAAACATAAAAAGATGTACTGTTTTCTATATTGCCTACTCTCATGGAATTAGAGTTTGAGAATACAAAATTGAAAAGAGGGATAAAAAACACATGGTCCTTCTATTTATACCAGAATATAAGCAATAGTTTGCATTGCAACAACTGATGAAGAATTTCTACTGTAATTCTGCATCATCATATGGGGGATATCTTTAAGAAGTAAGAGCAACTATAAGTGAATTAGATTAACATTTTTTCCTGACTTTCATCTTTACGATCCTTAGCCTTCTGCTAGTTCAATGACATCTTTGGGGTTTTGCACTTTTCTTGTGACTAATATTGCTATATTTAATGAAAAAAATCCTCTAAAATGAGTTGTATTAAATCTTGAACGGAATAGGTATGTACTTATTATGCTCCCTGCAAAAGGACAGCATTTGGTGAATTTCTTTTCTGCAAGGTGCATACAGAAATGTTGGAAGTAAAGTGGAAGTCCTCTGACAATCTGGTCCTTCCTGGAGATGGAGTGTATTCTTGAAAATCCAAGTCTGGATTTATGACTACTGCTTTTATGTTCTTGTAAGTAAGTGTAAAAGCTTTTTTTTTTTTTTTTTTTTTTTTTTGAGACTTTCTCTGGTGTTTTTGTTTTGATTTGGGTTTTTGTTAGGTTCCTGTGGTCATTCTACCTTTTAGCTATGGGTCCATCCTGCCAAAAGAACAGACATCTTTTATGCCTACTTATATGAATTATATCACAAGGCAAAACAAATATCTCAATTACTGAGGCTAATACATACCCCCTAATTAAAGAAAATAAATTTTAAAAAATTCACTTGAAGACTCACTCAAAAATGGGTGTTGTAAATCTAGTTTTATATGATATTGGAACAACTATGACAATATTTGGGCAATACCTTGTTACCTAAAATACTAAAGATGACTTGGTTGAAGAACATAATAGTTGCTCTTTTTCTTGTCTAAAGAGTTATCATTATCATACAGCCATCAACTATACTAGTTTGATTACTAGGGAGAGGAAAAAAACTACCTTTGAGCCTTGTTTCTTTATCCCTCCTCTCAAAGCAAACCAAAAAGAAGACATAAAAATATCTCTCTTAAAACATTAGAAATGTAAAGAAACTCTTAAAGTCACATGGTAATTGCTCAGAAATCTCATAAAAAGAGTTTAGATGACAAATTCAACATTAATTCTTTCTTTTTGTATCTTTCTTATAACAGAAAAATCCTACGTCCCCTCTTATTTCCCTAATAATGCATTTTATCTTGTTTATCAAGTACTGTATCATCCATGTTAATAGTTTACTCAAGTCAAAACACATGAACTGATTCATTGTCCATATAAAAGTGAACGTGATCCTAAATATTCCAAAGCAGTTACATTGAGAAATCAAAGTCAACAAAGATGTACTGGACTAATTTTTAAATAAACTTGTTTAAACAAAATACTCTTTTATTGGACTTCCAGACTTCTATGGGCTTACAGAAACAAAAACCATGGAGCAAATTCAGCTGTGTAAATGTGATGAAAACAACAATCCTGTGGGGAATCTCCAACCAAGTGTTTACCACCAGTTGTCCCTTCTTTTTAAATAAATTTCCCATCCTTTATAACAAATGGGCAGAGATTCAAATAAAAGCTGGAGGAAGAGAGATTTTGTCATAGCTAACTGGAATAAAACATAATAAATTATTCTGTTCTAAGATGTCACTCTAGGGACTAGAAAAAAGAGATTTACAGACGTTAAACTAAACTGTAACAGTGACAGAAGGAAAGAAAACATACTAATCTGTTCTAAAAAAACCCCTGAATTTTTTCCAAAATTTTAATTATTGGTAAGAAATTAATCTTAACTTGTATATGGCATTTTTTTTAAGAATAATATGCTCATTAATTTCTCTTAATAGAAAAGGTATGGAATAATGTTGAATTTTACAAGCTGCTAGCATAACTTTGTGTCTGTTCCAGAAAATCTTCTGTCTATAATCAAAGGAAAATATGTGCTTACATATTAGTTTTCTAGAGAAAGTGTTTGTACATAGTAGCAAGCAACATGAACATACATGGGGAAAAAAAATCCAGAACTTTTTATTGAGAAGAATAGTGTATATAACATTCTAGATCAGCAGTTGTTTGAAAAGAAAGACCTTGAGTATAGCTAGAATCCACACTTCTATTTTTCAGTTTTGAATCTCCAGCAAGTACAATTTGAGAGCACAAACTATTCTGCGTTTCACTTTTACTGAATATAATTTGGCCAGCTGATTTCTTCTTGAGTATGGGCTAATTTTTTTGTTAATGAAAAAAAAAGTGAAATAGCATAGTCACATTTTTTTCTGAACAAAATGTAAAACATATAAAGAAAAATTGCATTAGAATTGAATGTGCATTGGTTCAGGGGTTAGGAACTGTAAAGTGTCTAAGAAATAGTAGAAAACCAGCCTTTTTTTTTACATTTCTATTTTTTATTTTAAACATATATCTGACTGAAAAAAACATATTGAAGCTTTTTTAAAAACTTCAGTTCTCAGGTCATTTAATTGATGAGATAATCACTTAATGACAAGATATCTGAAAACAAATAAGTGTAGACATATGAAGATCTGCATGAATCATAATAATAAAACCAAAACAGGTGTACTGCTTTTGTTGTGAAACAGAGGGTATGAAATAATTAACTTTTTTCCTCCAATAGAAAGTAAATTATGCATTCCCACTTTGCATTCCATTTTCTATCAACTTATTTATATTCTTGTTTATTTTTTAAAGCATTTTAATATATTTAAATATTTTCAAAGAAATTGTGAGAAATTGGTAAAATATTGAGAAACAGAGGAAAAAGACATTACACCTTGTTACGTTATTGGTTTTGCATTGCTCAATTTTGAAATCTCAGTTACTGTCTTTGAAAATAAAGGAGAAGGCTAAGCTTATTTCAAAGATATCAACAGTCTTTGGAAGAGGTATTTGAAAAATTTCTAGACTGGTTTGCCCTACTTAATGCATCCACTTCCTCATTCTCAGTGTAAGCAATACGTAAGGATATAAGCCTTATGGGAGAATGTTTGTTATGTAAGGTTTTCTATTCTACAAATATAATGTATCACAAACTGATGTGCCTACTTTCATGTGCCTTTAAGTCATGGATTAACTTTATATCTTATCTTTTTATTTTTTATATGTTAACGCTTTTTTATGTTGACACAGACAATTACTCCTTGTCAATCACTTACTATTCCAAACCTGCTTTAATTAAATAAGCTTTAAAAATAGACCTCTTTATTTCAACCTTACTTATTTAACCATTTTCTCAATGTGCTTTCTTCTTGCCATTCTAAAAAAAAAAAAAATAGTTCAAGCTATGGAACAAATGTGTCATTCATGTATTGAAAGAAGAAAGCACAAATGACATTTTACAGCTGATACAATTTAGTTCATGCTTCAAGACATCAGCAACTGTTGTGCATGTATCCTAGCTAAGTGCACATTGTGCATTTTGTACAGACAAAACTGATTTTCCTTTTGCACTTCATATTTTCTTATTTAAAAAAAAAAAAAAAAGAAACTCTCAGGCATGCATGTCAAAGAAGTTCAGTATGAATGCAAACACTTATTTGCATAATGTTATCATTTGTATTTAAATGTTTTATAGAACTCGAAATAAGTGAAAGTTTTGAGAACATTTATTTGGAAGTATCTCTTAAAGACCAACTATAATGAAGCTGGGAAGATTTTCTATAACATTAGTTAGTTCTGAATCTCTTCCTTGCCCTTTTTGCATTTTATTTTTGTTGTCCCTCATGCAATTGGTATATTAAACCCTTTATCTTCAAGATGCTAATCCATCATCTAGCACTATTAATTAAGTTGCTAAGGGTTTAACAGAGAATTATGTCTTTTTTCATGTAATTTGTGTGTTTATTATCTTATTCTTTGAAATAAACTAAAAGTCAGGCAGGCAGCAATAATTCCTTTTGAGAATTTCTACTTTCTATTTTTCTTAATTTTCAACAAAAATCCAGAGCTTTGGCTCTCTACTCTACTAAAATTTTCATTTTAGAAAATGAAAACCTACAGAACACGAAAAAGTCTGAAAAGTCTAACTCAGATAGAATTTGGTGTAGATTAAGATAAAAAAAAAAAAAAAAAAAAAGACTGAATGCTACCAGTACAGTTACTTTCACTCGTTTTAAATTCGGTGACAGTTTACAAAGGAGGAAAATAATTTCCAGCCAAAACTGGTGCTGTGAATTAGAGGTGAGATGCCCTATTCATTCAGAACAAGGTCTATGAAATAACTGCACTGCTCATCAGGTACACTAGAATTTTTTGTCATGTTCTGTTTTTTCCCCTTAATTTTCCTCAGGTATCAACCACTTACATATCATGAAACTAAATAAAAGAGTCTCCTGTTTTGATTTTGTATGATGATAAATGTAAAACCTGTCTAATAATAGATAAAAGGTAACCATTTAATAGACAAATGTCAACCATTGCTTTTCTATTCTTTCTGTCATAGAGAAATAAGATTCATACTTAATTACTAACTCTAGATGTGTTTTAGGTAAAAGTAGTTATTCTGAGTATTTCAAATCCAGGTTTTAATTTCTCCACATCTGCTTTTGCACCTAAACAAAGAACTGGCCTTTTGGAAAATAAAGATTAGTACTGCCCAATTTTCCTGGAAACTGATTTTTATTGCACTTTTAATTTCTTTTTTTACATCTGTTATGAAGGTCTTTTTCTTACAAACATTTTATGTGCTATAGAGTATCTGTCCAAAAATCCTGCAAAGCAGTAGAAAAGCCAGAATCCAATCTGAAAATCCACAGTGCTATATACAAAATTCTATATTTATAACCAGGAAAGGACAGAATTTAAAACCTTGATAGGGAAATAAAGGTGTGTAAAGATTAACTGGATAAGCAATGGCCAATCTCTAAACTCAGATCAAGACTTAAATCTGGCAGTTTGGTGTTAATTGCAGAGGTATTAATATTTATCTTATTGAGAGACAAGTTCTTGAGTCATTCATTTTTAGGGCCAGAATATTGGTCCTAATTGTAACTCTCAATATGATTTCCCCAATCAAACAGACCAACAAGCATTATTTAATGAACTCTAATTTATTCCAGTGCAGTCATCTGTTGTGTTGAACACCATGGAAAGATAGAGAATAAACAAGGTATGCATTTGACAAGTCACAATATGCCTAAGCAATGTGTTTGGGAACTCTCCAAATATAACTCAACCTTCTGTAAATTTATACCATCTGGGGGAAGGCTTTTCTCAACATCTCTCCCTGTTTGCCAGCATGAGTGCTGATATTTCTGGGAGGGTTGAACGAAGCAATTTTCTCTTTGTTACAAAATTCAGAGTTGTAGTCCTATCCCACACTTGGGAGATTATTTCCTCTAATTTGGATTCAGTAGATGATGACTACTCCCTGTTACATTTTCACTCACACAGAACATCTGCCAGATTTTGGTAAAATTGATTTTATGAACTTACCTTGTAGTATGGGTCTCTGTAGTTGGAAGGAGGAGAAGAAAATGCCTCAATTAAAATAAACAAACGTTAATTTGTTTATTCCCTTCTATATGTAAAATTCATTTCTGTAAGTAAAAAGCATAGTGAAGTCCGCAACATTCAGACTCATAGAATAGTTTGTGTTGGAAGGGACCTTTAAAGGTCACCTAGTCTCCACTCCCCTGAAATAAGCAGGGACATCTTCAACTAGATCAAGTTGCTCAGAGCCTCGTCCAACCTGGCCTTGAATGTTTCCAGGGTTGGGGCATCTACCGCCTCTCTGGCAACCTGTTCCAGTGTCTCACCACTCTCATTCTAAAAAAGTTCTTCTGTATATCCAGTCTGAATCTACCCTCTTTCAGTTTAAAACCATTACCCCTTGTCCTATCATTACAGGCCCTACTAAAAAGTTTGTCCCCATCTTTCTTATAAGCCCCCTTTATATAATGAAATGCTGCAACATGATCTCCCCAGAGCCTTCTCTTCTCCAGGCTGGACACCCCCAACTCTCTCAGCCTTTCTTCATAGGAGAGTTGGTCCATCCCTCTGATCATTTTCATTTCTCTCCTCTGGATCCGCTCCAACAGGTCCATGTCTTCCCTGTGTGGAGGGCCCCAGAGCTGGACACAGCACTCCAGGTGAGGTCTCACCAGAAGGGAGTAGAGGGCAGAATCACCTCCCTTAACCTGCTGGCCACACTTCTTTTGATGCAGCCCAGGATACAGTTGGCTTTCTGGGCTGCAGAACACACATTGCTGGCTCATGTCCAGCTTTTCATCCACCAGTACCTCCAAGTCATTCCCGGCAGGGCTGCTCTCAATCACTTCATCCCCCAGCCTGTATTGGTAATGGGGGTTGACCCAACCCAGGTGCAGGACCTTGCACTTTGACATTGGTCCTGTTCATATTAAAGACCAAAGGAAAATGCTTCTTATAAGGTCTACGTAGCATTCCAGCTTTAGATGTAGACAAGATCCTTCTTTAGACATTTGAAAATGTCATGCCCTCTCAAAGAGAGCATTAAATATGGGATTTATTACTTTTGACTACCAAGAAAACTTTAGATAGAGTTGTGTGTTCTTATTTTAAGATCTCCCATTTAGCTTCTCTAAAATACATTTTTTTAGGCAGTCTGATTCATCAAGTCAATAACAAAAAAAAAAAAATTGTATAGTTAACCTGCTTCACACATTATTTGCTGATTTATTACTCCGTGTTATCTAGAAAGTTTACTAGCAGGACTATTTATATTCACATTGTGACCCCCTGAATAAAAATGACTTGTATTTTCTACTCCACCAGTCCCACTAAAAATACTACATTTGCTCCCCATTTCACTTTACTGCCTAATTTTTGGGTTCTGTTGAGATTTATTCAACTATTTAAGATATTTTTCACTATTTGCTTGTTTCTGTGGTGATAATTCTTAATCCAAATATTATGTGACCTTAAATCGAGGACCTTTACAAAATCCAAGTATGTCATCCACTTTCTTCATCTTTATCACATGAATTTGTAATTCCATCAAAATATGAAATCAGATTTGCTTGGTAAAGTCTACTTTCTAGAAATCTTGTTGGCCACTATTTAAGAATATACCAATATTTTAGCTGTTTATTGATTGAGTTGTGCACCAAATTTCTTCTTCCTCATAATATATCAGGTAAGATTACTATGGTTGAAATCAGATGAGAATAAGGATGCAATAATATATACTCTTAATTCATCAGCAGTTTGACAACACGCAGTTGTGATGCTTTAGATGTAACAAATGAATGTAGCAATTGTGTTTCCATTTACAGTTTATCTGCGATGTGTTTCCTTTTCTGAGAGCAAAGAATTAAGTAAGCACAGCTGTTAGAGTGAGCCAAAACAAAAATGAAGCAGCAACAAGGTATTAAAAATTGGAATACCAGGAATCCCTAAAAAAAATTTTAAAAGTACTGACTGAAGAACACCCATGTGTCCTCTTTCAAGGAAGCTGTTTTATTAATAGGGACTGAGAACAAAATGAATCCTAAACTATTAAAATTTCTCTATGTCTGATCTTTCCCCAAACTGCTCAGTTAAGGAAAATACAAACAAAAATGCAATTTCTGCAAAGAAGTCTGAGAAAAAAATAGTTTGGGATTTTGGGAAACCAGGAGTGACTTGCTTTAAAGTTTTGTAGATGTCAACATGCAGTCTTCAGGTACATTCTGATCAGACTGATGTCAATAGGACTGCATTTGGTCTGCCATTTTATCCATTCTATCCATGTTTGGACTATTTCAGTAAAATATATATTAGCCTTCTCCAGTAGTTATCATCCTTGGATATAATGTTGGAATGTTCTCCTATAAGTGGTCTTTCTTATAAAAATGTTTTTTTCCTTTCTGTTTTATAATCTTAATTTGTCAGGAAGCACCAGGTATGATTTGTGATATAGTAATTAAATTATAGTAAAGTAATAATTTTTAAAGAATATCCTTTTTAGTAATTAGTTAAAAAGTATCCTAAGCCAGGGACATAAAATACAGGGGGTTTTTTGACCAAGAGACTGTTGAGGCAGTTTTTGGCAGTCATTATGTATGTCTGTGTGCGCATGCAAGTGTCAAAATGGAAACTATGAAACTCTGTGGCACTAATAATTGACTGGCTAGGTGGCAGTTCTGCTGGAAGGGACCTAGTGGACAGTAGGCCAAACCAACTCAGTCACACATTTTGGCATCAATGAAGAGAAACGATTTCCTGAATTTTATCAACGTTAACATCCTCCATACATCAAAGGAAGTGATTATTTCTCCTAACTCACCATTCCCTAGACTACGTCTGGAATACCGTATCCAGTTTTTGGACCCTCTTTTTTTCTTTCCTACACAAGCATATCTTTGAGTTTCATATAGGCTTGTATTAACAGGCCATCAGAAATGAAAATCTAGTGATGAGGCAAGATCAATATCTAGTGGTAAAGAAAAGGGATTGTGGTAAACAAACAAATTCAGCAAACTTTGAAGAACATTCAGTTCTGATATTGTATATGTGAGCATGATGGACTGACAAAATGACATGCAAAGCTCTTGGTGATGTGTCAGTGTACCAGAAGGTCATGGACAGGGAAATTTGTTTGCAAATAAAGGTAGAATAGGGAAATATGAGCATTTTTTGGTTTGGTCATGTATTTTGTTGTGGCCCAAGTGCATCACCCGGCATTTGGCCTTATTGAAGTTCATACAGCTGGCCTTAGCCCATCGCTCCAGCCTGTCCAGATCTCTCTGCAGAGCAAGAACATGAACTCAACATGAATATACATGTTCATACCTGAACATGAACTGAATAAACCAGATGTTGAGAAAGAGGTTCTACGGAAACTAGATCCTGCTGCTTGTAAATTGAGCTCTGTCAGGTATTGCAACCCTGAGAGAATGGGCTGCTTCAGTTTTGTATTTGCTGGTTGACTATCCAGTATTCTAGGGTGTTGTTGCATCCTTTCCAATATAAAAAATGGATACTTTTTGAATGTTCAGAAAGACAGAAAGTCCTGCCTGTCCTTTTCATATAGCTATTCCAAGTTGAGAAAGAATTATGATAGAGGGTGGGAATTGCCTCATTTTCTCTCCTGCTGCTCTTCCTCCCCTCAAAGACAGTAGAAGCTTGGTCTAAAGGAAGCTAAGGAAGGGGTGGGGAGATGTTCTGCTTTCCATAGGTGGTAATAATACTTCCAAATCTCCACCTTCAGTGGAAGACATGATTTTAAGATAATTTAGACTGACAGTGAATCTCAAGGCTCTGTAATGCTCCAGTCTGTTCAATAGTTAGAGATCAAAAGAAGTTATGACTGAGGTGGTAACTTAAGTGTAAGAATGACTGTAGCACACAGCTTTTCCACAAAGTAGAAGAAATCTGGCAAACTGATTCCTCAGCACACTTTAAATAATTTTTGCAAAGATGCCACAGAATAAAGTTTATTTTATGTGTTTGAGAAAAATCAGTTGTTTTCTGATTTAGTTCATCCACCTTTTGACTTTTCACAGCAGAGGCAGATTTCCATTTCATAAAACATTCTAGAGATGATCAGGCTCTTAGGGCATGAGATAGAGGAATAAAGGTACACTAAGTTTGTATACAACTGTTGCTTTCTTGTGCCAAGTACTACTCACTGCCAAATCTTGTCTTCAAACAAAAACTTAGTTTTCTTTTTTTTTTTTTTTTTAAAAAAAAAAGCTTAAAGACATACTGTGAATTTTAAGTTTTATAGAAAATTCTGCTGCCATATTGGTTCGGGATTTGTATTTCCTGCAAATATGTCTGGCTGAAAAGTACTAAATTATATCAGGTGTAATAGGTTTATTTTGGTTTGAACTGTTGATGACATTCATCAAGTTTTAGAAGCTATATCTTATGTTGGAGAAAGAACAAGAATTTTTATTTGAGCCATTTTGATTAATTTTGTATACTGAGATGAAATGAAAAACAAAAATAACAGCAACTTTTGTTAAGTAAGTGAAAATTGGTAAATTCATATCAGTGTCTAATGAAAAGAACTGTACTGAAAATTTAGACTAGAACTTTATAAATTCAAAGTTACTTTTCATTTATTAATATACTAGGTATGGTGTCCCTTTGGGCATCATGATTTATTTTACTCTAATGCTATTTCCACTATTGCATGCAGGTAATACTGACATGTCTTCTGTGTTTCAGCCAACAGACATGTTTTTGTTCTTCCTCTGAGACACTATCCAGGACCATAAGTGCAACTACAGCCTGCCTAAAGTTAAGCTAGTTTGTACTCTTGTTTTGTTGTTGTTCTATGCTGTGCTTTTATGTTATGCAAATACAAGATAAGTGTAAACTTTAAATCAGGGGTATTAATGATCCCTTAATATTTTTAGAGTATAAAATTCTCTGCAGAGAACACAATATATAGGGTTAGTATTTTTACTGTAAAACATCAGAACACATTTGAGGTATAAGTGCTCATTTTGTTAAATTGTACAGGGTTGTAGCAGAATGAGAGGTTTATATATATAGATGTCTATGAATGGGAAAGTTTATACATGTCTTTTTTTTGTTTGTGATTAGCCATTTCATTTTTTTTTAATGCTATTTTGTCTTTAAAAAATGCTATATAGCAGTCTTGGGCAGTAAAAAATGTGCAAGTTATGCAGTTTTATTGTCACGCAGGTCACTGGACTAAATACATACTGATTATCCATGTGTTCATAATTCAGCTAATTAATTGACCCCAATGAAGTATGGACTTTACAACATTAATACTGAAATTTAACAAATAATTTCCTCCTCTTGCAAAATATGGACTACTTATTTTCAGTTATATACTGATTGTTTCCTAATGTACACATCTGTACTGTGTCGGTTGTCCTTGTGATCCATTTCAGTGACACACTGCAGAATTAATTTTCTGGATCTGTTGCATTTTGAGTTTCTTGGACATGTATATGCTAAGGTCTGCTAAAACTTCATTTTTTAACTAACGTCAATTTCTTTGACAGTTAAATTACCTTTAATGAGAAATACAGGTGGTTCTCATTGTCATGAATCCTATGCTCATTTAATCTGGTTTTATAAAAAATTATTCTGTAGTTCTTATTTGTATTGTAATCAAGAAAAAACACATTAATGGAAGTTTTTTTGTGTTAGTGAGGATGGATTTTGACATCAGCTCATTCTGATGACAAAAGGTAATAACTATATAGACTGTTGAGACTTTGTCTTACACTAAAGACAAAATCATAGGACTTTTCTTAGGCTTTACGTTAAACCAAAGAATCTATAAGAATTTATGGAATTTTTATAGCCTACTAGTAAGTATGTTCCTAATCTTACAGATGGAGAAAGAGGTACAAATGGAAGAAGAACATTCTGTGATCTGTACTTTAATAGAATAGGAGGTGCTGTGGTACATGAAGTCAACCACTGACAAGTCAGAAGATTGAACTTTGAGGTTGAAGTACAAATTGAACACTGACTTTCATGGTTTGAAATATAATCTTTTGATGTTGTTCATTAACCAGTGATCAGGTTTTCATACAGCATGCAATAGATACTATAATGGTCTGAGCTTCACATGGAGAGAGAGATGATGTTAAAGTGCTTCAGAATCCTTCTGGATGAAAACAGCTCTATTTAATTTGAGATGTTCTTTATTATTATTATTATTATTATGCCTTTTTGCACTATTTTATCAACAGAATCATTGCAATTAAATGCTTGTTAAAATGTACTGAAAATCCAGTTATTGAAGACAGTATAACTGTGTCCTTGAAAAGCTATTATTTACTCCTTGAAGAGCAATCATTTATTAAGAACATTGGAGCCATTACAAAAAGATATATATTGCATTTCAAATTGGAGACCCCTATAGAAACTAGGCCCTTTTTAGTAATGAAATTCTACCAATGTTTCTGTGTAAAATATTTCCTGATACTATTCTGTAACATGTTCATACTATGACTGAGTGTATTCAGACATCTAAACTTATGTCTGAAGTTACCTTGCTGTCTGCTGTGCTTTTTGGTTTGGATTGATGCCCGTGTCCTTTTCCATCACACTTGGATTCATTATGGGATAAAATCAGAATACTGTTAATCTTCCCTTTATGATCAGAATTTTAAATACTTTAACTTCAAGCAGCATACTTGGGTCTCTTTTCCCCTTTTCTTTTGGTAAAACATTGGAAAAGCAGTTGTTTGTCAAGTAGGAAAATAAGAAGATAACTCTCCTTCCACTACAGTCCACACACACACACTCCTCTCTCCCTGGAAAAAGAGATATTCCATTTTTAAAAACAGAATTACATCCAACTTCAGAAATTGTGTTTATGTTACCATAAATTTTTTCACAACTAGCCAGAAGATATTAATATCAGATTGTGACAAGCAATTATAGCCCATACAAATTGCTTCCTTACCTAATGAACAAGATGCCTAATGAGCATTGTTCCTCATTTGAAGAACAAAGATTGTCCATTGTAAAACTTGTTACTGAATGATTCTGGCCTAAACTACTCCTGAGAGAAAAGTCCCAGGCAAATATTTTTATTCAGGTGCAAAGCATCTAAGGCATACAGTTTTCCTTTCTGCCCCTCATCTAGATGATGAAAAATTGGCTATTATCATTTAAGTCAGGGTAAGAATAACAGAATCGGAGCATCACAGAATGGTTGAGGTTGGAAAGGACCTCTGGAGATTATCTGGCCCAACTAGATGGACTTAGACCGACAAAGTAAGTTTTGTTGTTTGTGGTATTTATGTTGTTCCAAGCTGGTTTCAAGTTTGAGGAAAACTCTTGGCAAACAACTGGCTCAGACCATACACAAATTCACTTATCAGAGGATTTAAGGAGGAAAAAAAAAAAAAAAAAAAAGCCAGTTTTCTACATGTCACTGTTATATATTGCCATTAAACAAAAAATAAAAAACAAAAAAACAAACCAGGAAAAAGTAATCAAATCTACCTAACACTTAATTTCTATTCCTTCTAACTACAATTTAATTATTAAAAATTAAAAGTTAAAAAACTGCTGATGAAAGTTTTCTGCTGCAGTTAATGGTTTTCTTAGGAAACAGTGGTTTAAAGAATTTTTGACAGAAATTATTCTTTTTCATTTACATTCTAACTCCTGTTTCATTTACCTGTATGCTGAATAAAATATTAAATAAGGTATATAAAGATATATGTATGCATACATTATATGCAAGTGAACATATTTAATATTCCCAAATTAAATCACACTGATGTTTCCTAATGAAAAAATATTGAAAATTTTCATTATGGCAAAAGAAAATTAAGTTGAGTGGGGATAATGTTCCAACCTGGAGCAAAAACATATTTAAAAATTTCTCAGGAACTTAGTGACTGAATTTTACTTTCATATCTTGACAAATTACACATTCCAATATTTGGGACATGATCTCAGTTATAATTTAGGGATTCTTTGACTTATAAATAGAGCCTGCAGATTAGTCAGTGAAAACATAAAAAGCTGAATATCTGAAATGCTCCTATAGTAGTCAAAAAGTCATTAAACTATTTTATGCAATTGTAGATCAGCAATATTACAAGACATAATATTTCCTTTAGCTACTTTTTGTTCCTAACCTTTCCATCATCTTGATATAAGTTGATCTGTGTGCTGAATTATCTGCAAGGCTTGTAGTTTTATTACCTGAACACCTTCATGAAAACAACAGAAATTATAAAGAATTTCCTGCTTTGAGTTGCTAAAATCATCACTTTATCACATGCGCATCACAGATTATTTTAAAAGTATGGCATCTTTCAAGCTGGTTATTGATACTTTCACTTCACTTTTCTTCAGGGTGGCCAGCCATCATCCAATCTTTTTCAAAGGCCTGATTCCTCCTGACACTTTACAAACCTATGTTCTATCTGAATTTAGGACTGCATGCCTTTTCATTAGAAAGATCATCATCAAAGTGTACAATATTGTCTCAAAACGTTTTTTAGTAGTGTGCCTGTAATGCAAGTGTTTGACCACAAACATAGTTCTGCATTGCTGAAGAAGTATACCTTGTAGCTTTGCAGATGTTTTTTTCCACAAATCCAAGAGCATTCCTCTCTGTGTTTTGTGATCAGATTGTCCTTCAAAACTCTATTGCACATAACTACCTATTCTTTTCTCCCCCTTGACAAACAGAATAACCAGCATTTTTTTTTTTTTTCTAAGTTTGGGCTTTATTTTATTTGTTGCTTTTCAGAACTCATGATTCATCTGAAATCTTACAGCATTCAACCCTAAAACATATTAGGTGTGCTTCATAAGCAGTGACTAGCAAGCACAGATGTGCTCCAAAGCACTGCCTGTATTTATCATAGCTCACTTTCATGATGCCTTCATTATTGCCAGGTTGAAGCTTCACATCATCTAATTGAAACACTCAGCCATGGAGTATCTTGTACAAGGAATGACCTTCATGATCCTCTGTATATTTTTTAATTGCTCTTATTCTTGTGGGAGTTTCACATAGCCTATATTTTCCACGTTGTAGTTTTTCATTGTTAACCTTACCAAGGTAGGAACCTTATAATATGCACATATTCTATATAAGACAGAATTCATACTTTTTTAGAAAAATTTAAAAATTGTTTAAGGGAAAGACAACATGGCCTATGGAGTGGGACAGATCTGTGCAACTTCTTTTACTAGTGGCATTAAAATCAGATAGAAATATATGCTACCTAAAGAACATTGCATGTATCTGTAAATAGTGACATTATAGTAGCGTTGCATTTCAGACTAAAGAGAATCACAAAGTGGTAGCAAGAATTCAAGTATAAAATATAAAGATCAACTCATATTTGACTTTTTTCAGTGTGAACTTTATGCATGACTGTGTTCCTCTGTTCCAAATCTGCACGGACAGAAGGAGAGGAGATTGCAAGATTAGTTCTTCCCTCAGCTCTCATTAACGTGAGATCCAGAGCTGTTCCAGTGTTCTGAGGGAAAGCCATCTGGTTGGCCTTTCCAAGAACTTTGGGCATCAGTAACTATTGTGGTAGCAACGTGTAGAAAATACAGCTGTTTATTTGTTTGTTCATCTTTTAAACAGCACAATATCTCATAAAATATTAAGTTATCACTTTCCTCTTCTCATGCCTTTCAGAATAACAAGTCATACATGATCCTCTCTATGTGTCCTAACTTTTAGGGACTTCATGTTATGATGCTGCAACACATCAGGCTAATACAAAGTTTATTCCTAATGATGGCACCAAGCACTATTCCATATGCATCACTTTGTAATGCCCAGCATACACAAGGCAAATTTTGATACATAAGCATACACAAACAAAATTTTGCTGTTTGGTGTAAAATGTATATAAATTCTACCAAAAATAACTTATATTTTTAAAGTACTCTTTGCTTCCACATTGTCACATAGGTGAGTCAAGGTGTAACTCAATACTCAGCAATTTGAATGGAATCCTTAGCTTTACAAATTGAATAATGTTCTTCACAAAACTTTGCTACCTTAACAAGAAGTCCAGAGGCAAAAGGGATATTTAACTGAGGAACTATGAAAGATGTTAGAGATTTGATATAAGTAGCATCAAAATATACTGCTTTAATGGATTAGAAACATTGTTTTGGACAAGGAAATCTCATTGCTGTCAGTATTTATATCAAGGAAACAGAGAAAGAGTATGACACTGAAATCTAACAAATGAAATGCACAAGTGGTACAGAACAAAAATCAGTCTCAGGGGTTTTTTTTATAGGTAATTATAAATTCTGGACCTTTCATTAAAACATTTAAAAGCATACACTGTTGGGAATGGTAGTCAAAGTTCCATCTAGTGCAATTCAAAAGAGTAATGCAAGGTAAAATAATAGTTTATAAAGGAAATACCAGTGATAACAGCATTTTCAACCTGTGCAATAGCCTTTATAGCTACTACAAATATTTCTAAATGTATTTTAATGGACTTGCTACCTCTAGATAAACAATTACTTGTGCATTAAATTATGCATTTTTTTAATATCCCTCAGCTGAAATGTTGCTTTAATCTGAAGGCTGGTCTTAATGGACAAATTGAAAGCAAGGTTCACAAATGACAAATGTGGCTAGTTGCTATTTCCAGGTTACCAGACTAACCATAATTTATAACAAGTCAGCAGCAATTTTGATTTTTTTTGGTACAAATTTGTAAGCAGTGATGACTATTTCAATCAACACTGTTTCAGTAAACTTAAAGTAGCACATTTTTATATGCAGAAAACGGGACAGAACTCTGTTCTAGCTTGTGGGGCATGCCTTGCATATGTCCAGAAAAGCAGCTAGTTTTATAAGCAGCAAAATAAATAAAGACTGGATTCCTAGGGATTGTTTCCTACTGTATCTCCTTAGATTTCACCTCTCTTGCAATATTGTCAAATCTAAACAAAAGCCATAAAGCCTTTATTCTTTCCCAGTACATCATCCAATCTACAAGACTAACCTTGTCTTCTCCTCACTCTTCATACACACACAATACCCTCATTACAGAAGACAGTCTGAAAATCCACTGACTTCACAACAGTATACAAGCCTGCTCTACCAACCAGGCATTGTGTTATAAAACTGGAGTAAAGTATCTTCAACATAGTTTGAATATTTGCTTGGTTTTTGTCCTTCATGGACTTATATTGAATGCCTAGAGCAAAGATTACTGGTTTAGCTGTAGCTATTGCAAGCATTCTCTCCCCAGTTTATACAGCATGTTTACATTCTCTTACATCTTGACTCAGTGAAACTGATGATTAAGCTTTTTTGGAGGTGGGTGGAGCCAGATTAAACCTAATATTTTGCTTTGCATTATTTAATTATGTCATCCATAAAAGCACAAGACAAGGTTTAACATTGAGAGGACTTTCAGTTTTAATAATCTCTTGCTCTCTGTCCAGATATTTAAATGTTGTCTCTAATCTCTAGTAATTATAGAGTTAAACAGTTTAAGACAATCTAATTATTCTTTCCAGATTTACTCTGCTAGGAGGACCACCCACAGAAAAGAAAAAGGAAAAAAAGAAGTAGAGTTTTTAAACTGATAAAGACCTCCACATGTGTATGAAGGAGCTAAAATTATCTTGAGTCAAGCAAAGAACGACAACTCTGCTAGAATGATACTGCAATACAAATTAGACTCCGTTCTTAGAAGATTTAAAAAAAAAAAAAAGTCCTACTGTAGACTATTGACAGAGTTGGAGGGTTGGCGGGAGGCTCATGGACATCTTTGATATGGACATACCTTGTCGTTAATATAGATATGCATTATATATATGTGTGAGTTTGTGTATGTGTGTGTATGCATATAAGTAATATACATAATCAACATGTAAATCATAGAATCATAGAATATGTCAAGCTGGAAAGGACCCATAAGGATTGTTGAGTCCAACTCCTTGCTCCTTATAGCACTACTAAAACTAAACCATGTGACTAAGAGCATCATCCAGATGCTCCTTGAACTCTGACAGGCTTGGTGCTGTGACCACTTCCCTGGAGACCCTGTTCCAGTATCCCAACACCTTCTCAGTGAAGAAACTTTTCCTAATGTCCAACCTGAACTTCCCCTGATACAGCTTCATTCCATCTCCTTGTGTCCTGTCACTGGTCACCAGAGAGAGGAGATCAGCACTTACCCCTCCGCTGCCCCCCTTGAAGAAGTTGTAGACTGTGATAAGGTCACCCCTCAGCCTTCTCTTCTTTAAACTGAACAAACCAAGTGACTTCAGCTGCTTCTCGCAAGTCTTGCCTTCAAGACCTGTCACCATCTTGGTCACCCTCTTGTGGACACACTCTAATAGTTTGATGTCCTTCTTATATTGAGGTGCCCAAAACTGCACACAGTACTAGAGGTGGGGCTGCGCCAGTGCAGTGTACTGGGACAGTCACCTCTCTTGACCAGCTAGCTGTGCTGTGCTTGATGGACCCCAGGACACATTTGGCCCTTCTGGCTGCCAGGTAACACTGTTGACTCATGTTCAACTTGCCATCAACCCAGACCCCCAGATGTCTTTCTTCAGGGCTGCTCTCCTGCCTCTTGTCCCCCAATTTGTACATATAACCAGGACTACCCCATCCCAGGTGAAGAATCTGGCATGTTCTCTTGTTAAATTTCATATGGTTGGTGATTGCTCAGCTCTCTAGTCTATCCAGATCTCTCTGAAAGGCCTCCCTACCATTGAGGGAATCCACAGATCCTCCTAGTTTAGTATCATTGTCAAACTTAATGTACCTTAGATTTCTGCATCCAGATAATTTATAAAACTATTAAAGAACACTGTCCCTAAAATTGAGCCCTGGGGAACCCCACTGGTGCATAGCTGCTAGCTTGATGTAACCCCATTTACTATGAACCTGACACCTCAGCCAACTGCTCACCCAACATATTATGGACTTCTCTAGCTGTATGCTGGACATTTTGTCCAGGGGATACTGTGAGAGACAGTATCAAAAGCTTTCCTAAAATCCCAAACCACCACATCTACTGGTTTCCCTTGGTCAGCTAGATGGGTGACCTTGTCATAAACAGAAATTAAAATGGTTAAGCAGGACTTTCCCTGTGTGAACCCTTGCTGGCTATGACCAATGACTGCATTGTCTCTCAAGTGTTTTTCACTAACTCCCAGAAGAACCTTCTCCATAATTTCACCTGGCACTGGAGTGATACTGACAGGCCTGTAATTACCAGGGCTCTTCCTACTTACCCTTCTTGAAAACTGGGACAATATTTGTCAGCTTCCAGTTCACTGGGACCTCTCCAGACTCCCAAGAGTGTTGAAAAACAATGGAGAGAGCTTCTCCAATGACATCGGCCAGCTCTTTGAGTACCCTGGATGAATCCTATCTGACCCCATAGACTTATAGGCATCCAGCTGGAGCAGCAAGTCTTGAACAAGTTCAGGTTCAGCTGGGAGTTTATCATCCCCCCAGTCACAGTCTTCCAACACGTGGCTCTAGGGGTTCCCAGGGCCCATCATCGGTATTGAAGACAGACAAAGAAGGCATTAAACATCTCCACTTTGTCTAAGTCCCTATTTGTGAGGTGACTGACCTTGTCAAGCAACAAACCAATGTTATCTCTGATCCTCCTTTTGCTGTTAACATATTTTTAAAAGCCTTTTTTGTTGTCCTTCACCGTGCTGGACAGCTTGAAACCCGACCAAGCTTTGGTCGCACAAATTTTCTCTCTACAGTGACAAAAAGCAGTTCTGTAGTCCTCCCATGTCACCTGTCCTTGCTTCAGATGTCCATAAACTTTCCTTTTCTGCCTAAGTTCTAGAAGAAGATCCCTGCTTATCCAAGCTGGTCTTCTGCCCCACTTGCTTGACTTCCAGCACTTTGGAACTTCCTGCTCTTGCACTCTTAAGAGACAGCTCTTAAAAAGTGACTAGCATTCATGGATGCCAATACCTGCAAAAGCAGATTCCCAGCGGACCTTACTAACTAGCTCCTTCAGCAGCTCGAAGTCTGCTCTCCCCTTATCCAGGGTCCAAATTTTGCTGGCAGTTGTTCTCCTATTTCCAATGATTTGAAACTCAACTACTTCATGGTCACTATGACCAAGAGAGCCAAGACAGCCATCAATTATCACTTTGCCCATGAGTCCCTCTCTGTTTCCAAAGAAATCTAGGAGGGGACGTTTCCTAGTCAGCTCCCATATATATATCATATATACTTTTATATATATATATATATATATATGTAGATATACAGACATAAGACAGAAACTATTTAACTTACATTAAAGAAATTAATTCTTGTTCTGAAGTACAACTACTCTTAGGAAGACATGCTTTCTTTTAAAATGGGTGAGGCATTTGGGCTGAACAAAATGGGGAATCTATTTTTACAGATGCCATGTCTTATAGATAAGAGAGAGCTGCACTTCATAGCACTGTTAGTATGTCATTCAATTAATTTACACATAGATTTCTGTAGTTATTCCTTTAAGTAAATTCTTACCTATTTCAGGCTAGCTGCAAGAACTTCAACAGAATTGAGAAGTCAAAATATTAAAAAAATAAAATCTAAAACCTACTCTAGTGAGCAGTCATCTTTATAGTGTATATGTCCTTATATGGTTTCAGAATATTCTAGACATCTGCCAAATCTTAACTAGTAGCTTTTTTGCTTCTGTCCTAGTTGAAACAGATCGAAGACTGTGTCACACTTACTGAGGTGCTGCTCTCAATAAGTCCCATGAGAGCACCCTGAACTAATATTACAGGACATTCTTGTTATTTGTAGGAAGCTGCTTGCTTTTAAAATATGCTGCAGGAGAGAAGGAGAAGGTAGTGCTTCTGTTTTCCACTGTAGATAGGAATATACACCTGTACGTCTCCAGAATGCTCCAGCCAACAAATATTAGATTCCTTAGTTGTGTATATATTTGTGTAGAGCATTATGACTAGATTCCTTGAGTGTTATTACTAACTTAACCTGTGGAGAAGAAAACACCACTAAGCCTTATCACTGTGACCAAAGACAACTGTTTTCTTTTTCAAGGAGAGGTAATGATGTCAGATGGGAATTCTTGGAAAAGAGATTGAATCCACTGTTGTTGCATGAGTAATGAATTTTAGTATAAATGAAATGAGTCATCCTAATACCCTAACTATTTATTCTGCAACAGAATGTCACCTTGTAAGACTCTAACATATAGTGCCTTTGGTCAGAGAGGAAGAGATAGAAGACTGATTCCTGTTTCTCTCTATTAGTACAGAACACAGTGGCCCAAATTTGGTGGCAGAGAAATCTCAGCCTATATATTAGTAAACAGTTGCTTGCTTGAATTATTTGTGATAGGTCACTAGTTATTAATGCACTACAGTACAGTGAAATTTTGCCAATGATAGAACTGCAAACAGGAAATAGTAAATAACAAAAAGAAAACAATAAGTAACAAATTTCACGCAGGAATCCACATATTAGTTTTCCAGGAAGAAGAGTAGAACATCTATAAAAACAAAAGCAAGTTTGTATGAAAGTTCATCAAAGTTCATCAAAAGAGAATTTGGGAGAACACAAATAAGGTCAGAAGTGGATTATATGGGAAATATATAAATGATTGTAAAGTATTTTTACAGTATTCAGAACAGTAGCCATATTTTAATGCTGGAGGCTGAAGCAACTTGTAGTTTTTCATCAGAAAACAGCCTAGTTGTCTTAACCAAGAACACATCAACCACAAACAATATGATAGATTATGCATAAATAAGGGAGAGAATAAGCCAGTTCTGCAAACTGGAGAAAATAGTATAGAATAGTCACTTAAAACACTGTAGTGAAGCAGACCTTTTCTTCAAACTAAAATGTCTGTTTGGAAAAATCCTACAATTTGACCCAAAATGAATGAAGCTTTCATAATTCTCACTTACTCAGGAGTTCCAAAAGGAACTGAAGATCAAAGAAAAATAAATAAAACTAAAATTAATGGGACAAGTTTTTAAATTCTTTTCCAATGGTAATTCTACAGATTTTAAACTGTGAGTTACACAAGTATTTGACCCTTAATAAGATAACTATTTCATTGAACTAAAGGGAATGTTAAGAGAACATTTTAATTATATCCAAGTATGAAAACGTTATCATGTTTACTGACCATTTACTGTGATAAATAAAAATCATGTAACAATATGACACAGTAAAAAGCTAAACGTAGAATCATAGAATCATCTAGTTCCAACCCCCCTCCATGGGCAGGGACATCTTCCACTAGACCAGGTTGCTCAAAGCCCCATCCAACCTGACCTTGAACATTCCCAGGGAGGGGGCAGCCACATCCTCTCTAGGCAACCTGTTCCAGTGTCTCACCACCCTCACAGTAAAGAATTTCTTCCCAATATCTAATCTAATTCTGCCCTCTTTCAGTTTAAAATCATTACTCCTCATCCTATCACTACAGTCCCTGACAAAGAGTCCCTCCCCATCTCTCCTGTAGGCCCCCTTTAAGTACTGGAAGGCTGCTACAAGGTCTCCCCAGATCCTTCTCTTCTCCAGGCTGGACAACCTCAACTCTTTCAAGCCTGTCATCACTAGGTTGGATTTATATTGGGTTTTTGTTTTCCCCTTTTCACTCTTTTGTTACCAATAGTGCTTTTTATTACTGAAGGCTGTGAATAATGTACAAAGTCAGTATAGAAATGGTACAATAATACCACGTGTTTTTAAAAGAATAAAAATATATTTGACATGTTGGCTCTATGAAAATGAATACAAATCTGTTGTGTTTCTAAGAATAGTAAACTTTGATGAATAATAATATTTTTCTATCTTGGGAACAGAAGGTGGAGAAAAATATAGATTCACAGGGTTTACAAGCTTTTTTTCCAGTTGGCAGTTCTCTTTTTCACATTTAGTCTGTTCAAAACCAATTCCATTATATTTTTTATGATTATTTTAATTGAAATCTCTATTCCAAATTAGCTGAATCACAACAAACCCCAAGAATTAAGCCCTAGGATCAGAGTAGAGAAGCTGATAAAATTTTGACTTAAGCAGCTTTTTTATTATAATCTCAAGTCAATCTATCCAAAATTCTGCAGTGAGAATCAAGAGAGAGCTACAGTAGAAAATTCCACCTGAAGTCTTTATTCTTTAATAGTTTTTCTGTGTAAAATTTTCAGACTACTATGCTTATGTGAATCTTTCACTTAATGCCCCTTAAAAGGTATATTCATCCTATAATTTACACAGTTGTATGTGCCTCTGTACATTTCTTATGTCTTTTGATATGCTCTTTACTTTCAAAGCTTCAAAGAATTAATTCTTATGGCACTGTTTAGACTCTAAACTGCTACACCAAGATCATCAATATAAAAACATATGCTGACTGTAGTTTCCACATTTCTCATAGACTGAAGACTATTGGTGAGAGTGGTGTAGGCAATCTTTAAAGCCACAGCAAGGCCTTTGCACTCATTTATCATCCTTTACTCTATGGGGTTAAAACATATTTAAATTCTAAGTCAACTGTCTAGAAAATTCCAGAGGATGGATGAAGGAAGCTCAACAGCAGGAAAAAAAAGGTAATGTAAAATCAGATAGCCTGAGTACCTTTAGTCCCTTGAAAATAAGGGACTTGTTTTGTACTTTTTTTGTACTGTGTGCAAAGAATTACTTATCTTTACAATTAACTGTTAGACTAAAGGTTTCATTCACTTTCATAAATTCTAACCTTCACTAAACTCTCCCCCATTTTTCCTTTGTAATTCCTAGCAGTTCAGTGAGCACTGAAATATTTTAACAGATGAAAGAAGAGCAGGTATTGTGACAAACAAGACTATTTTCAAGTATTTTCTTTCTTGTATATGTTTGGATATGTTTTACTTGAATTATTTGTGGTAGTGTACACACAAATCCAAAATGCATATATATATGTACACATACACACATAATTTTCTTCTATTCATTCAACACATTTTCAAAGTACATTGTAGTTCTCATAGCTGAAATGCTAGACAAATAATATTATATATGAAATATCTGTTTGCAAGGGGAACAGATCTTATGTATACAGGAATGGCAAAGGACAAGTATCAGACACTATATAACAAATAAAATATAGGTCTTGGTTTGTGACTTAAAGTGTCTCAAATTAAAAATAATTGATGAAAGAGATTGTGAGAACAGAGATTCTGAGAACAGAAAATGTGAGAATAGAAATTGTGAGAACAGAAGAATATTCTGGAGTACTGCTGCAATGTAGAAATATACCAAAAAAAAAAAGCAGTGTCATGGAATTGACAAGATCTTTCACATTTCTTAGCTGTACCATGGGTTTTTAAACTGAGAGAAAGTATTGAGATGTGCCTTCAAAAAAATTTCAGATTAATTTTGACTTTCAGATTTCATAAAAGTCTTTGCTTAAATATTTTAAAGCAAATATAAAAATAGACTATTATACCACAAATTAATAAAGCATGAATTATAAACACTGAAGTTAAAATTTAAAAGTGAAAACATGATTAGAAACTGTTTGGAAGAAATCTGCAAGATGTTGCAGATCTACCAAGCCAGGGCTAGAGAAACAACAGCTCTTTTTCTACCTGTTTTATCTTAGATACACTATAATTAGATGTGATTGTTACAGAATAATTTAGCTCAGTCATATTTGCAATGAAGTTAAAATACAACATAGGAATGTTAAGACTGTAATTATAATTTATCCATTTTAACCATACTGTATGTCAGCTTTTGGACGTCTGAGATTGATCTGAATTGTCAGCCTTGAATCAGTGATACTGAATCTACAAGAGTTTTCACTTTGGGCCCCTATATTTGTCTTTATAGTAAAATAGACAACTACAATAGCAATCCCAAACTATGTAAATAATATTTCAAATAACACTTATGTGAATAAATTTCTTTATGTTTTCAGGTGCAATCTGGGGCCTTACTTTTAGATCTGCAGTAAGGTAGAGGCTAAAATCACAAGTACATAACAATCAACTGGTAACCTAAAGTTTCATAAGAAGTCAGAAGTATTTCTGTAAATAACAAGACAGTTAAACAATAATTTGGTAATTATTGCATTAGGAATTAACAAATATGTTCAAACATCAGAGTATTCAGGTTTTTCTAAAGCACTGACTTAGAATATTCACTACTGGATTTTCACATCCTTTTTTTGCATGGAAAGGCCAGATTGGTATGCATATAATTTACAAAACTAAAACATAGCTTCTTTTCCAGTCAAATCATAGTGAAAGGTTTGCAAAACCCAGTACATTTCTGCTGATTCAAATTTGAATTGAAAGTAAAGTAGTTAGATCCTTTCTTTTCAAGGACGCTAAACATAGCTTCAACATAGTACACTGTTTTCCATAAGAATATTGTATAAAAGTTTATGGATTGAAACTTGACCAGTTCATTAAGTGAAGACTACAAATCATTGACATCAGTTGAAAACTGATTTGTGTGTCAAAATAGTGTCACTTACCTATCATGGCTGCTGCTTAAACATATTGGGTGCTACTTTGTTACTGACAACTTATACGTCATTTTCTCTCCACTCTGAACACCAGTGTTCTTTTACACCATACTCCGAGGAAAAGAGTTTGAAGCATTATGTTCAAACTGCATGGCAGATAGGTTACTGCCATTATTGTGCCAGCAGATTCAAAATATCTCCTATCATACATACAAGCTTATTATGTATTTCTGTTTGTAGGGAGCCACATTGCCAATATACACAAATCACCATTTCTGATTTTGAGGCAGGTCAACCACAAAGCCCCACCATGTGAAAGATGAACAGTAAACCTTAGAATACCATTTCTCAGTGGAACTTCTTTTTACCTTTTTTAATAATGGGTGTGATGTTTCCCATTTTCGAGTCACTAGGGACTTGTTTGACTGTCATGACTCTTCAAATATAATGGAGAGTGGCTTAGCAACTACAACACCCAATTACCTCAGGACCATGTCATGAATCTTGTCAGATCCCGTGAACTTGTGTGTGTTCAGATTCCTCAGGTGGTCTCAAATTTGATCTTCTCCTATGATGGGAAGGATTTAGTCCCCCAGTCCCTGCCTTGAGGTTCAGGGACTTGAGAAATGTGGCAAGAGAGATTATTATTGAAAACTGAGTCAAAAAAACCATTGAGTATCACAGAATCACAGAGTCATCAGGGTTGGAAAAGACCTTGAAGATCATCTAGTCCAACCATTAACCTAACACTGACAGTTCCCAACTACACCATATCCCTCAGCATTATGTCAACCCAACTCTTAAACACCTCTGGGGGTGGGGACTCCCCACCTCCCTGGGCAGCCCATTCCAACGCCTAACAACCCGTTCTGTAAGGAAATACTTCCTAATATCTAGTCTAAACCTTCCCTGGTGTAACTTGAGGCCATTCCCTCTTGTCCTATCGCTTGTTACTTGGTTAAAGAGACTCATCCCCATCTCTCTGCAACCTCCTTTCAGGTAGTTGCAGAGGGTGATGAGGTCTCCCCTCAGACTCCTCTTCTCCAGACTAAACAACCCCAGTTCCCTCAGCCGCTCCTCGTACGACATGTGCTCCAGACCCTTCACCAGCTTCGTTGCCCTTCTCTGGACACGCTCAAGTAATTCAATGTCCTTTTTGTAGTGAGGGGCCCAAAACTGAACACAGGAATCGAGGTGCAGCCTCACCAGTGCCGAGTACAGGGGTAAGATCACTTCCCTGTCCCTGCTGGCCACGTTATTTCTGATACAAGCCAGGATGCCATTGGCCTTCTTGGCCACCTGGGCACACTGCTGGCTCATGTTCAGCCAGCTGTCAATCAACACCCCCAGGTCCCTCTCTGACTGGCAGCTCTCCAGCCACTCCTCCCCAAGCCTGTAGAGCTCCTGGGGGTTGTTGTGGCCCAAGTGCAGCACCCGGCATTTGGCCTCATTGAAACTCACACAGTTGGCCTTAGCCCATCGCTCCAGCCTGTCCAGATCTCTCTGCAGAGCCTCCCTACCCTCGAGCAGATCAACACTCCCACCCAACTTGGTGTCATCTGCAAACTTACTGAGGGTGCACTCGATCCCCTCGTCTAGATCATCAATAAAGATGTTAAACAGGAGTGGCTCCCAAAACCAAGCCCTGGGGGGCACCACTCGTGACTGGTTGCCAACTGGATTTAACTCCGTTCACCACAACTCTTTGTGCCCGGCCACCCAGCCAGTTTTTTACCCAGCGAACCATGTGCCCATCCAAGCCACGAGTTTCCCCGGGAGAATGCTGTGGGAAATGGTGTCAAAGGCCTTACTGAAGTCAAGGTAGACAACATCCACAGCCTTTCCCTCATCCAATAAGCAGGTCGCCCTGTCGTAGAAGGAGATCAGGTTTGTTGTCAAGCAGGACCTGCCTTTCATAAACCCATGCTGACTGGGCCTGATCATTTGGTTGTCCCACATGTGTTGTATAATGTTACCCAGGATGAGCTGCTCCATCAGTTTCCCGTGCACCAAAGTCAAGCTGACAGGCCTGTAATTTCCCGGATCATCCTTCCAACCCTTCTGTGGCTGTGGTGTATGTGTTGTTACCACTTTTCCTGTCTTATTTACCAGGCTGAGTACATTTTCTTTAATCTTCTTTTCTGGTCAACATACCTGTAAAAGCCCTTATTATTCTTCACATCCCTTGCCAAATTCACCTCCAGTTGTGCCTTAGCTTTCCTGATCCCATCCCTACATATCCAAGCATCATCCTTTTATTCTCCCCATGATCCATGCCCCTGGTTTCACTGCATGTGCATTTCCATCTTACACTTTCGTTTGGCCAGGAGGTCCTTGCTCAGTCATGCTGGTCTCCTGCCTTCCTTGCCCAATGTCTTACACATGGGAATTGAGAGTCTTGAGCTCTAAAAAAGTAGTCCTTAGCCGCCAGCTCTGTTTAGCTCCTTTATCCTTGACGACAGTTTCCCAGGTGGTCCCGTCCATTAATTCCTTAAACAACTGAAAGTTTGCTTTCCTACAAGTTTACTCTTCCTGTTAATAATTTCTGTTATTAGTAAAATGGTTGATATTTCTCACTACTACATTTGAAATTCCTTTTGAACTGTTTGAGCATAAAAATATGTTTTAAACAGCTTTTGCCTATTTTGCTTTCTTAAAAGTATACTTAACAATAGCCTCTAGTAAAGTTCCACTGCCACAATAAAATAATATTTTATCTTGTGTTTTGGCAGCCAGGTCATCGTTGAAGTATCACTTCAGTTAAAAGTTTTCATTCATTTAATATGCACAACTAGTTAATGATTGCAATATCAGTATCAATGGAGAACTATTAATCTTACATCATGAAACAACTAAGGAGCAGGCATAAATGAATAAGACATTTATTTGCATACTACATCCAACAGAATTCCTCTATGCTGACTTTAAATACAAACCTGAAATCAATTATGTGATAGAGGCAGCTAACTTTCACAGTTAAGCTTATGAAATAGATGAAGCCTTCCATGAAAAAGTTTCCTTTCCCTCAGATCCATAGAAAAAATTATAGTCCCTATAGCTGAACATTAATTTAGATATCCAAGTATCCTGCTAAGCTCATATATTTGCCTTTTCCCTCATCATAAAAGTATAGGTTGAATGAAATACAGAGACCTTATACTTAGACCTTCATTATAGGAGTAGTTCTACTACAGCTTGGCTGTCCTCTCTTTCCTCTGTTTATCCTGTTTCAAAGCTGCTCGGTGAGGTAACAGGTTGCTTGTAGGACTTTATCCATCACTGAAAGTTTCATGTGTATGTCCCAGACATTCTATTTCCTGCTTCTTGGGACTATGTTTAACACTATAAATTGTCAGCTCTTTCACTGTTGTCAGAATGTGTTTCTTTAACTTCTCTGTAACTCAGCACAAAGTCACTACTCATCATTCCCAAAATTTATATAGAGGTGGCTATTTTATTGTCCAGTAGTTCTTCAGCATGTTTGCCTAACCATTGGAGAATATATTTAAGGGATAGTAAACCAAAACATTGCAATGTGAGACCCAGACCAGCCCATAACGAGAAAACTAAAGATATTCCTTGACCCTGATTATGAAATGAAGCTAGAAGAGTGAGCATAGTATCAAAGTTACTTTTCTTTTTCCCTGCTACTTACTACTTAGTTGCGAGCAGAAGTTTATCTGCAGTCGTGTTGAAAATGCTTGCAAATCTCTAGTCACCAGAAATGTAATACATTTTGAAACCAGATGTGGCACTTAAAAGTATTTTATACAAAGAAAACTATCTGTGTTTTTCCAAGTTAAAGTCATAAAGAATTAAGAGATATCAAGAAAGGTTGAGAAAACAATACAAGTAACATTGCAGTGCCATGACATTTTTGCAGTATGTGAATACCATATTATTTCCCGGTTACACTGCCTCATAAAATATTACAAAATCACAGAAAAATTATTCATATTATGTTTTTAATAAGTATGACAAGAATGCCACATAGAAAAAAACCATAATTTTTACTAAGCAAAGACATGTTACATAAAGTAACAAGTATTACCAACAAGGTAATTGTTTCTATGTATTTATTCTTATCATAATAAAAACAGGCATAAGAAATCCTGCTAAGAAAAAATGTAGCCCATTTATCTTGTGTAACTCATGAGCGCAAGTCATCAAAGATGTCACAGTTGGAGCAGGATGCAAAACAGAAAACAGAATTATGAAACTAATTAAGATGATCTCAGTGATATACAGTGAATTGAAATACAGGGATGCTTTATCTATCACACTGTCCAGCTTTGCTGCTTTCAAGCATAAGGAAAGGCAGTTCATTGCCATTGGTATTAGATAAACAGCTTCAACAGAATTGAAAAAAGAGCTATCAGAAATAGCTATCTAACTGTCAACTGCAGTCAAAAACATTTTTTTCAAATGCCAGTTTATTTTTGAGTCTCATTTATTGGCTTGAAGAAGTTAAAACAGGGAGAGATGGAAACCTATATAATACAATAGATTGGAAATTTGTGGTTTATGGGTTTAAGTGTAACCCATGTATGAAATCTGCAAAATAAGCCATTCCATCTTTAGACTTTTTCTTTCTTTTTCTGGTAGCATTAGAACTGATGCACCAATATAAAATTATGCAATATAAATGATACAATTTAAGACCTAACAAAAGGATTACATTCAGCAGGAGGAAATTCCCTCTCCATCCTCTACATTCTTTCTTAAGCAGCTTGAATGACTCTACATTATACAACTTTATTTTTTTTAATCAGTACTTGTCCTTCCAAAACAGGCAATGATTTCCAAATAACTTCAAGCTGCAAAATCATAATGTAGGACTGAATCCTCTATTAAAGTTATGTGAAGACAGGAAATTGAAAGCGAAGCAGTAGTTGAGCATGCACTTGCTTTCTGTTTGCATTTTGAAAATGAGACTCATTGCATTCCAATATAATTGGAATACCAGGCTTCTTGCAGTTTTAAAGAAATGTAAATTTTTTTACAATAACGCAGGTCTAACCTGGGTGAGTGTATTAATCGGTTTACCTAGCTTACATTTACATCAAGGTGCATGTTGACCAAGGAACTTTTTCAAGGCCACAGCATGGTATACTTCATTTCATCATGAGATGATGGGTTGCCTTACAGTTCAAGCTGCTTTTTAAAACACATCAAAGTAAAAGGCAGACTAAGAGGCCTGAGTGTGAGGCAATACAACATTACTGCAGAAACTTCTTCCAGGGAGTCAATTTGCATGATTCCTGACTTCTTTAAGTAAACCAATTATTCTATAATGCATCATGACAGAAAAAGTAAACAAACATCTTTTCAAAGCCAAAAAAGGAGAAACCATCCTACCACTGACAATAGTTACAGGAGGTGAGGACCCATCATTCTGAATAATAAGTCTCTCAGATTTTGAGTTGTGGTTTTTTTTAATGTCATGTGAAAATACTGCTGTCAGGAACCACCAGCTGATCCTGTTAAGCTTGGTTTCACATATTGCTATTAATACATGAAATAGAGAAATGTTTTGGTTTTGTGATGTAATTTCTTTTTTAAGGAAGCTGCAACAGCCAGAGTAGAATTTGTTGCTTACCTTTGTCATCTTCATATGGAGAGAAGTTCTGAAGCCTCAAATCAAAGCAGGTATTTCTAATAAAAGCAAGCAATTCTCTGCCTGCTATTTATCAGTACTAATGTTCGAAGTTTAGTGGGTATAACACAAAATAAACAAATTGCAGTAAAGAAAGATGGAAAAAACTTGCTTCCCCAATCTCTCTTTCTTATTAGGGAAACAATCTGCATGGCTCAATAAGTTGCCATCATTCAAAAAAAGGTGATAATCCTGAGCCCATGAGATATGATACCCATTCTTTAAACATCTACAGAAGAGAAGACATTAAAAGAAGCACTGTATCACATGTAAACTATGTGTTTTATTTAATTGTTATTTATACAGCCAAGTCCTTCTCTGAGGATAGAGAGCCACAAAAATAACTCAAATGGTCCACATCTGCAAGCGAGTGCCCTTAAGTTAGAGAGCCCTGAATGTCAGATGCTAGAATGCGGATCACTTTGGTTTGTGAAGAACATGAGTTGAGAAATCAATGTAGAGGTTAAAAAAAAAAAAAAATCAATCAACTCAGAGCTCTGGCATGCATAATAAAGAGTAAGGCCCATACTTTATTATAAAACAAAAGATTGTATTTGTACTTACTAGGAAATTTAAACATATATAAGTAGTGGTTTGGGGATGAAGTGCTTGATGGGTGACTCATTACAAGTCTCAATGTCATCTCTAATATACTGTCATGTAGAGTAGTCTGGTGCACTGTTCTGGATCATTCCTGAAGATACCAGTCATGCTTCTGGTACAGGTGGGTCTGCTTCTACCCAGACAAAGTCAGCAGCATTTGTTATACCCTTCTGCTGGTATAATGTCATTTTTCCCATGAGGACTCTAGTAGCTTGTAGGTTCCTCCTACAGCTTCTTATACTCAAGGTAATTTGAAATAAAAAATATTTTGATAGTACTTTTTCCATTTCTACTTCCACAAAATACCCACACAGTAGAAAAACCAATGTGCTTCTGAACACCAAGAAATCTATAATTTCAGATTTGTGAAAATATTCATAAAAAGTTTCTTATGTCATCTTATACTATGTTTGCCCAAAGTTCTGTTTCTTTTTATATGGCATTACATCTCCCGACAGTAGAGAACTTTAAAATGAGAAAAAAATACTTCCATAGTAACACATACTCAGGTTTTCCATATACCATGTGACAATACCTACACAAATTTCTTGTTTCTTTTGCAAGCAAAAAAAAAAAGGCTTTCCGTTTATGCTTTCTGAGATGGAAAGCTTAATTATGAGCCATATTTTGAACCAAAGTCCATAAATGGCCTATAAATGGGCCATGACAGTGCATAAGTTATCACTATACTGTATAGGGATATAAATGTCTGCTAGCAACTTTGCAAGTGTCACGAATAGGTGATTGGGTCACTTAAAGAACCCCTATCAAAGGTATTAGCAAAAGTGGTTTTCATATGATGTTGTAAAAGTATGACTTAACAAAGTTCAATGGTAAGTTTCACTCTATTACTGTATGGTACAATCGTTTGAGCAGTGATTCAAAACTATCAAGTCACAAATCAAAGTTACCAAGACAAAATCAAAGTTACCATACTACAAGTTTATGCAGGATATCTGTCACTTACCAAAAACCTGCCATTAGTAAAAGGTGTCTGTGCCTCCAGGAGCAACATTGAGAGGTGTCCCAGATCAAGGAGAGATCACCACCATGCAGCCACATGGCTTATCAGGGAGAGCTCAAAGAAGGTTCACTTAGGCTGTCATATTTATGGAATAAAGTGGTTGGATCATAGTCAAATTACATGCAATGGGAAAGGTATGCATGAGACTACTTGTACCCACAATTCTCTTTGTTTCTTGATAAATGAGTCTTGGAAAAACCACCCTCTATGTATTAATTGCATAAATGGTGTCCCAAGCTCATATGCATCAATGGTCACTCTGTCTTCTTGTGGGTTTTCAGAGAACAGATTGGAACTAGAGGAATTCTTGGCTGGCTATGGATCAGGCCTTTACTTCTTCTGGAGCCTGTACCAAACTACTGTTAGTTTGGTTAAGGTGTTGAGTGCATCTGTCATATTCCACCCTGTGACTACAGTCAATCCTCTTCATCAGCTGTCAGAGTGATAATGCAGTTACGTCTTACCTCTATGTCATAAACATGTGGCAGAGCAGTGGTAAGAGTCCAATTATTTGATAAGGTGTTTAAGTGTCACAATTAATGCTAGTTATATACCATTTCACAGGTCTCCACCCTGTGGGTAGGACTTGTTGATGTGTGAACTGAATTTGGTTCATGCTGGTGAAGATTACTCCCATGAGAAGGATAAACAATCCGCCAATGGTTAACCCAATCTCCAGGGGAGGTGTGCTGGTATCTTTCTCTGTATAATTCCTGGAAAGAGAAGACAATACAAGTCTTGGTGGTGTTTTTCCAGATGGGTTACCCCTTGGTGGCTCAACTTATTTAACTTCTCAGACTAAAGACAAAAGTCCCTTTTCCCACTTGGAATATCTCTGTGCTGTCTCTTTAAATACAGTTGAACTAAGCATTAAAAGCCTTTTTGACCCACTTGATCTGATCTGGAATAGTTTGCAATAAGTACCATCTTTTATAAAACCTCATTCTGCTATAATAGGGTCACAGGGGTGTACTGGCCCCAGTGACTGATACGTCTTTAATATCTATATTAGAGTTTTGACTGTCTCTTCATGTTCTGGCTTCCATTTCCATGGTTTTCCCTTTCGTAAAAGTGAGTACTGGGGGTGAGCAATGATAGAAAATCCAGGTACATGTTTCCTCCAGTATCTTAAAGTACCCATAAATTGTTGCAATTCTTTCCTAGATTGAGGCATCTGCAATCATTCCATTTTGCTTAGGGTGTCCTGTGGAATTGCTTCACTACCCACAATCCACCAAGTACCTAAAAATTTTACTTCTCTACTTGGTCCCTGACAGTTTTCAGGTAGAATCTCAACTTCTGCTTTATATGGTGCTTGATACGCTGCTGCAAGTGATTTATAACCTATGATTCATAATATATAAGAAGGAAGAAAGCTATAACTAAAGCAAAGAGCTTAACATTTTTGCAAGGAGAAAGACAAAAATAATTTTGGGAGCTGCAGGCTGTTAGCTGGAGTTTTTACGATGCATGAGAATCCTCTCAAGTACCATAGAAAATTATTTGTTTCCTCTTAGATCCTTCCTATTTAACTCAGATGCTTTTTGTCACCTTTTTTGTGTTGTTGGGGTTTTTTTTTAACATTTCGTATTGACATTATATAATTACTAGACATAATCCTTTAATAAATATAACAATATGGACCATATTTCACAAAATATAGGATGACAGTTGGGCAAAATTTTCCCAAAGCAATCTTTAGACTGTTTTCATTCACATAGAAAAAATAAAATTTTGCTATTATCTCAGTACACATACTCTTCAAATAAGGAAGAACACAAGACACCCCTTTACCTTATGTAGGAATGAGCTGGATAAAGGAATGGAGCCCTGAGCATCTTTACCCATGGTTTCTGAGTTAAAATCAGATATCAGAAGCTCCTGCAAAGACAAAAGTTTAGCCTAGTCAGCACATGATCCATAAATTGAATCAAACAGGCACATTGTAAAATTCCTTTGCCAGTTCTTGCTCCTGCCATCTGCAATCTTGTGTGAAAGATGGCCCTAATGTTGCAACATCATTTGTATGCTCTGTATTTATGCCATTTTCCAGTGAGTACTTCCAACAAAGTCCCTTCTTTATTGCTACCCCTGAGATCTGAGCTGTGCGATACCTCTTTGGAAAACACAAGCTTTTCATCCATTTGTTCTCCTCTACTGTTCTTATATTTCTCAACTCACTGTATCTGACAGTTTATAAAACTGAATATTCACCTTTAAATCCATAAGCCCACTTTGCTCTAAGGACTTTAAACTTTTTCTAACTTCTGAAATTATACACATGGACAAGAAAGATGAGACAACTAATGTATAAACAAACATGCAAAAACTGCAAAAGGGTTCCTTTTAAACCAAGAATTTTAGAATAGTCAACAGTAAGCAATGCTAACAAAGTACTTCTAAAGTTACAGTGGCCCAAATGCAGGACTCATCCTAAAACAAAAACCTAGACTGAAGGCAAAGGAAAAATCCATACAGCAATATAAAACTTCACAAGATATTTTCAGAAAAGTTACTTTCTTTGTAAAGAAAATTTTCTGTAGTCTAGTGTTGCAACTCTTATTTTGATGTTGCAATTTTTAAAAATTGATGTTGAAGGACAGAAACATTTGTGTGAAACAGGATATCTTGAAATTATGAAGAATGGTTCTCACCGAAAATAAACAGTATTTGAGTGAGAGCCACATTTCCCATAACCCAAGGTTGTAATTAGAGATGTCCTTTGATTAAATGTTATTTCGTTTACTCTTAGTGTGGTTTTCATAATGATGACAAATTTCAAAATTTAGATGGTTTTTGTTAAAAGGATGATTTTTACTTCAGTAACACATTAGCGTGTCCTCTGCCACTTCATGCTGATCAGTGACAGCTTATTTCATTCTTACCTTCATGGGAGAGTAGCATAACCATCACACTTTTCTCTGTCTTTCACCTTCTCTGAGAAATTTGGTGCCATATTCAGGCATTTAATAGTGTAATTTCTAGTTTACCTGTAAGTTTTACATAGGGAAAACAAGTATCCTCAACTTGATATCAGAAAAAATTTTAAACCTCTACCTTGCCAGCCTCCTGTTGAATTCAGTTTGCTCAGCCAGCTGAGACGCCATTGGCCTTATTTTTACTTTTCCTATTGAGCTGAGCTGCTGTGAGGCTGGCACTTGATGAAAAGAAAGGTCTTAAATACAGGATGGATACATACTGTTTAAAATACTATATTTGTCTGTAAATAGACATCAGTAGCATTAGCATGGAGTGTTTCAGTACTAGCTTCCACTTGCACTTGAGTTACCAAGAATATGAAATCTGTCTTATTTGGTTACTTTGGTTAATGGAAATTCTACAGCCCTGTGGTGGGCTGCAAATCCTCAAAACAGTACCTCCTTGATATTTTGTAGGGCCAGGAATTCATCTACCACACTCTCTAGCTGCTTATTCAGGTATGGCAGAGAAATTCAGCCAGCTGCTTCAGACACCAACTGTACTGACAAAATGGAATGATGCAACTGCAGATGAAAATATTAAGCTCTTCCCTGGCTGACAGGCAGACAAAAGACTTTGCATTATTTAAAGTATTCACAAACCTAAAGCAGTTGCATTGGTTAAGCTCCAAGCTCAGAAGGGAAGAAATCAAGGTTCAGATTCTTCACATTGAAAAGAAAAAAAGATCATTTTACTGTAATATGCCTGGACACTGAACACATTCTGTGTCTTTGTCCTGGTTCAGCTAGAATAGGGTTGTTTCCCCAGCAGTGGGGAGGAAGCTCTAGACGGGTTATTCGATACCATGCTGACGTCAGGTCTGGGTGCCCAAGCACGGGAAGACCAGAGATGGCTTTTGTCAGAGTCGGTACCCTCACTGCTGTATCCGTGGGGTATATCTTTTGTTCTGTTCATTGTTATTACTGTTACTGTTATCGTTCTTGTTGTTGTTCGGTTTGTTGCTGTGACACTGTTGTATTAAACCTCTCCTTATCTCAACCCCGGGGTTTGTATTTCACTCCCTGCCCCATCTGGTCGGAGGGTGGGGGAGGGGCAGCAGCAATGTGGTCTCAGGTCCCGACAGGGCCTAAACCACCACAGTCCTCTAAGAAAATTTTTGATATCTCAAATCTTCAGAAGTATGACTTATAACAAAAAAACCCAACAGTTGAAGCAGAAGAGTTTTGTATACAAATCTGCACTCTTTCCATGGAAAATCTGAATGAAACTCTCAGGAACTACTGTGCTTTAATGCATTAAATCCCAGGCATCTTTGTTTACTTACATGGAAGGTATGAACATTTGTAATTTTTCATGGAATCTTTGCCAGTGTATGAAGTTTTTCACACCCCATACTAAGAAACTGAACTTTGGTGCTAATTCTGTGTAATTTGAAATAGCTGGCACCCTTAAGAAATACATTATGCCTTATGTGAATCATAGCAGGTGTGTACAAACAAATGATATTTTAAACAAATATGGTGAACATAGAAATTTCCAGTCCCAAGGCTAGAATGCAGGACTTAGAAAGCTCATAAATTAAAAATGACAGGATGAGAGACAGTCCCCACTGCACAAGACACCTAGACAATGCAGTAATGCTGGTTCAGAAGAGCTCAATATGCCCAAGGCTCTTATTGACCTGATCTACATTTCTTGAGCTTAGTCCTTGAAGTTGCAACATCTAGAGGATAATGACATTTTTTTTCAGTAAGAGTGTTATAGCTTTAAACTAACCCGATATCAACATTAATAAACATGCCCTGGGATCAAAGAGCTATTTAACATTAAGCACTTATTAGCCACTGATTTCAAATCAGGTATTTGGTTAATTGTTGAAATAGGTTGGAAGTTAAGCATGGGCATGCATTCTTTCCTGAACTTTTCTTCTAGTTCCACTTATTTGATTTCACTCTTCTTCAGTTCTGATTAACTGTTGCTTTAAAACCTGAATACTAATGGTAGTTCAAGTCAACCCTTGATTTTATGACATGGGTGTGTTATAAAACTGAATTTGTAAAGAATTTTGGCAGCCTTTGATAAACAACCTAGGTATAATTATTATTAGTGGAGATACAACATAGTATTTCATTTGTATGTTTAACACGTGCAAATCCCCTTTTCTTTCTTTTAGTAGAAACTTACCTTCTAGCAGTCATGGAGAAACTTAAGGAGGACTAGAAATTCAGGGAGACTATCAAAACCATCAAAGTGTTTTTTAACGAGTTAAAATAAATCTTCCCAGAGATACCCAAGACTTAATGGTTGTTTCTAACAATTTTTATGTCATGTTAGCTCACTGTCAGTCAGTGCAGAGCGATGTAGAACAAACCTCATGGTATCAGCTATGCTCTAACTAATGTCATAAAAAAGGAAGACCTTGCCATTTAAGTACAAGTTTACAACACCTAAAAAAAAAGGAATGAGAGGGGAGAAGAAGGTTTGGGGTTTTTTTCTGAAAGAAAATCTGGACTTTCTTTAAATCACAGCCTCTCACCTGGAAAATCACCAAGTCACAGTCCATTAGTAGCTGAGAGAATACACAGAAGGAACTCCCCTCATTAACTTTCTCCTGTTCTTTGACTCAAGTGAAAATCTGTTGTTAGCTATTGATGGAGAGAGAGCACTGAGCTGGAGGACCGTCATCCTACCATGTCTTTGTTTAATGTGATGTCTTATTTGAGAAGCAATGTTGCAACTGATATGATTTGAAGTGATAAGCTTTAGATGTATTTTATCTTGGGGGAAGTGGGAGTGGAGGTCTCTGTGGTTTCTGTTTATTATTTCAGGTAGCTTGCTTTTTTTATCACTTTACAGCAGAATCTAAGAATGGAAGTTTCTATAATACTAAGAAGTATTCTAGAGAAAAAGCTTACTGAATCTGTAGTGAAAGTCACTAAGATAAACTGGGTCACAGTAATGTAAACCTATAGTATTGGCTGAAGCAAGTATGATGTCATGCCAGTGACAGATTTTGCTGTATAGACTGATGACACCAATAGTCATAATGCTGATTTTGGTAGAGAACTGTTTACCTTGAGTGATTGCACAGAAAATCTGCATTGTATTGAAAAAAGCTGGCTTACTGAGTGAGGATGGACCTACAGATCTTAATAGCTGATTTTAGGAAGAACATTAAAAGTTTCTGAAGAGAGAACAAAGGATGAGGCTGTGCATTTTTTTAGAATCTTTTAAAGAAAAATTTTTATTGATTGATTCTCAGGTAAAGATGAGTATCTTTTGTGGGTTTTGCACATTGCTTTTTCTTTTTAGTTCCTTGTAATATATAGGATCAGAGGGTTGCCTCTTAGTCACATACGGCAGTTCCCACTGTCCAAGATTACTTACAGTAGTCGATTAGATGTTAGGCAGCAGGCAGCCTTGTTCTCTGAGGAAAATTTTTGGTGACTGTTCTCATAGTTCTACTGATGTTTATCTTGAAAAAGATTAGATGTGTTGTAATCTGTCTAGTCTGACATTTTTTCATTAGTTTTTGAGGTTGCCATAAGGGACAGCATCATTATGAACAATTTATTGGATAGAACCAATGAAAAGATTCTTCTAATTTTACATATTAATACATGAAAATACAGTGCATAGTTCCTCTGGGCAGAAGTTTGACCTTTGGAGAATAAAAAAATGGTACACACTGAGCCCACGGTAGTTTAGATACTCATCCCAGTGAAAAGCTGGACTTTGAACAAACCATCTGCAAAAACCTACAGAGAAAACATAAAATTCTCCTTGCCACTAGTCACTTAATGGTGAAACATGTATGTGAAACCATTCAACAACTTCAGTCTAAGTAGAAGAAAAATTTTCCCATAGCTTACCATCTCTGAATGTTCTTGTATTCTTGCAAGACTTATCACCAAAACCAACCAACTTTTTAACAGACCAAATGGTACCAAATCATGTTACAACAACAAATGTGAAACAATTATCTGTTATCACCATGAAAAATGTACCCCACCACCCCCCACAACACAAACCTAAGGATTCTTAAAGACTGTGAAGACACAGCTTTTTTTCAAAACACAACAGACTTCTACAGTTATGAAACATAAATCATAACATAATGAACATGATCAAAACATAAGTAACATGATACATAAACCCTACTTATTGGACACCAGTACATACATCCTAGAATGCAACATTATCATCAGTGCCCTTATGGAAACTGTGTGTATGAAATCACATCACCACCACCAGAACTACCTCAATCCATTATGAGGGGGAACACACTTTTCAACACAATATTTCTATCTCTGTTTCAGTTCTATTGCTCGAGGGGAAATAGGATTCCATAAATACTAATGATTATGGACACAATAGAAACAATGCTAACAGACCTGATAAAAGCTGATTGAAATAAAGAAATTACACCCTACCTACAAAACTTATTCTGTCTCAAATTGAGATATCTATTAGTCACAACCACATTATTGTTACTGTTTTAAGCCACAGATTTGACTCCTGCAAATTATCCATACCAAAAAAAGGCTGTTCAAACTAGTTAGATTTGCTGACTAATGATGAGTAGACTGCAGGCCACTAGGTTTGAATATGCTTGTTCTTTTCAACAGTGCATCTCTCTGCTCATTTTATTTGACTTCTGCTTCCTGCTGGCTGACAAGCTGTCCTTCTTTGCCTTCATGAATTTAGTGAGGTGAGACCCTGCCCAGTCCCTTTGCTGGCTTTCACACAGACATGAATAAAAACAAGGGTGGTTTTGTAGCATCTGGACTACAGAATAATTCCTCCTTTCCTCATTTCACCCATTATTGTCTAATAGTCCAGGATCATGCGCACAGAACGCCCTTATCCAGGATTTCCTAATGTGCTAATCCCATTCACAGAGAACCACAGAGAATAAAAGAAATATTTCCCAGTCATACAAACACACTGGAGGCTTTCAACACCTCACCAATACTAGGACCACAATATTTTCAGTTTTAAGACATGTATATGAAAGAGCTATGCCAGATAGACCCTTAGAGATGACATGCAGTAGAAAAACAGCACTATATAAGAAGTAGATGATGCTGCAAAGAATGTAAATTCAACTTAACAGCTTGAATCTTTCTTTGAGAGCAATTCACAGACCAAAACAGAAAGTCAAAGAAGTTTTTCTTAACTTTCATATTTACTCAGAAGATTCAAAGAACTTTCATAGACACTTTAAAAGATTTACTTTTCCAAGAAGGCTCTGGGTTTGCATTCTGGTCTTCAGCTGATATAGAGAAGAACAGACAAAGACTTCCATGTATGCACCGAGGTATCACTGTCTGATATAGAGACATACCTGATTTGACTTTAGTTTGACTGTCTCATATAACATCAACAATGAAGCTGTGAACATGAGAGGCTCAGGATAAAAACAAAAGCCTACCAGAGAGCGCAAATGCTTTCAGCTCTGGCTAACATACATTTAAATCCTTGGCAAAATGTCTTCTCTGGCTGTGCTGCTAGACTTTCTCATATTAAGGCTTCTAAGGATATGTTTACTTATAACAGTTGATTCTCTGACTGATACTAGTCACTAAAATACATATATGAAATATTCTAAGGCATCTTATTTTTTCCTTTCTCCTATAAGAATATTTATCTTTACTACTATTTTACTATCTTTGCTCAACAAGAGGTCCATAACTGCCAAGAAAGACTTAAACTATCAACTAGAATTATAGAATCATAAAATGGTTTGGGTTGGAAGGGACCTTTAAAGTTCATCTAGTCTAAACCCCCTGCCACTTTCAGGGATGTCCTTCACTAGATCAGGTTGCTCAAAGCCCCGTCAAACCTGGTCTTGAACACTTCCAGGGAGGGGGCAGCCACAACTCCTCTGGGCAATCTGTTTCAGCGCTCACCACCCTCACCATAAAAAATTTCTTCCTTATATCCAATCTAAATCTCCCCTCTTTCAGTTAAAAACCATTGCCCCTTGTTCTGTCACTACAGACCTTGGTAAAAAGTCTCTCCATCTTTCTTATAAGCCCCTTTATATAATGAAAGGCCACAATAAGATCTCCCTAAAGCCTTCTTTTTTCCAGGCTGAACAACCTCAACTCTCTCAGCCTTTCTTCATAGGAGAGGTACTCCAGCCCTCTGATCATTTTTGAGGCCCTCCTCTGGACCTGTTTTAACAGGTCTTGCTTGTACTGGGGACCCCAGAGCTGTATGAAGTACTCCAGGTGGAATTTCACAAGACCAGAGTAGAGAACCTGAATCACCTCCCTTGTCCTGCTGGCCACACTTCTTTGTATGCATCCTGGGATGCCAATGGCTTTGTGAGCTGCAAGCACATATTGCTGGCTCATGTTCAATTTGTTATCTACCAGTATCCCCAAGTCTTCTTCCACAGGGTTGCTCTCAATCCATTAATTCTCCAGTCTATATTGATGTTGGAGATTGCCCCAACCCAGGTGCAGGACCTTGCACTTTGCCCTGTTGAGCTTCAAGAGGTTCACAAGGGCCCACTCCTCAAGCTTATCAAGGTCCTTCTGGATAGCATCCCTTCTCTCAAGTAAATCAGCTGCACCACTCAACATGATGTGATCTACAAACTCACTGTGTGTGCACTCAATCCCACGACCTATATCATTGATGAAGATATTAAATAGTATTGGTCCGAGTACAGACCCTTAAGGGACACCACTATTTACTGGTTTCCCCTTGGACATGAGCTGTTGACTGTAACTCTTTGGATGCAGTCATCCATCCAATTCCTTATCCATCTAACGGTCCATCCATCAAACCCATATCTCTCTAATTTAGAGTTAAGAATATATAAATTCCTTCTTCCCTTTCTAATACCTGTTGTACAGAATAGAATGTGAGAAGGAAGAAATTCCTTAAATTTATTACCTTCACTCTTCAAATCACTGCAAATGTATGCTTGATTTTCACCATTTCCATGAGACTGTATTTGAAAATCTGTATAAATTAGAACCCATGTGGATAAACTGATTTGTGCAATACAATTCATAAATCATATCTACGTGGCAGTCTATAACCAACACGAAAATCAGGTTCTTTTGTGCTATGGAAAAAGGAACAAATAGAAATCTTCTTTCATGATCCTGTGGTTCATAAACATATTTTGCAGTAAAATAGGGCATAACACTATCCAGTTGCAGTCAGGCTAAAACATATTTCTATAAGAATCCAGAAAGTCCAGGTTATGACTATCTAAATGTAACACCATATTTCCAAACAATGAGGGGCACCTGCAAGCAAACAAGAAATGCCTGATGACTTTATTCAGAGACGCTAACTACCTATACAAGGGGAAAGAACAATGTCACTGTTTCATCAGCTATTGATATTTTCTTTCCTTTCCATGGTCTCTGTAAACTAGGTGAATCTTCCTGTTGTACTTTTTTTTTTTTTCCCCTTTTTGGGGAAAGGGAGAAAGAGGGCAGTTTAGGAAGAAGACCAAGGCAGAGGATTAAATTGTTGTTTGCTGCCATCATCTTGTTCTCAGTGGTTGACTGCTGTATCCAGCAAACTGGAGTGAAGTATTCTGCTACGAGGGGCTATTGCTTTGTTCTCCTCTTTAGATCCCTTCAAGCTGCTGCCATCATTATCTTCAATATCTTACTGCTCTGGACCTACATATCTTCTTTGTGTGTGACACTAACACCTACTAACCTGTCACAATCACATTTTCTTTCAGATAGATGTAAACCACCACCAATGTGTCTTATACCCATGTCTGGGACAGCTCAGCTTCTCCATACTTGAATCAGTCCTGTCTAGAGTTTAAAGTCTGTTGTAGCTAATGCCATTTATTACTTACTATACCTCATGTGAGGCTATGTCATTAAGCTACACTGAAACAAACAGGTCAGAAACAAAAACTTTTCTATTCCCTGGGATTTGTCTTTCTTAAGTAAAAAAAAAAAAAAAAAAAAGGCAGGGGGGGAATGGAGGATCATCATAATCCTTCCTAAGCTTGTCTTCTTGTAAGTATTCTTCCCCAGAACTTTGATAATCACACCCTAATTCTCCAGAGAGCCATTCATCCACTCCTGGTTTTCTTTGATCACAACTAGACATTCTGGTATATTAAAGCATGTAAGTGAAGTTTGCAGGATCAAACACATAGTTTATATCTCTTTTCCATCAGTTCAAGATATGATGATTGAAGTAGACCATTACATTTGTAATAAAGAAAAAAGCAAAAACATTTTCTTTTTATTAGAAGGTAAAAGTATTAATTCTCTGTTGTTGAGAGACAAAGGTATGAAGTACACTTTTAAAGCCATTATGAAATATTCTGCTCTTCTAGCTTCTCTTTTATCAAATTCCTCACAGTGCCTGTGCTTTTGCGCTCTATGAAAATGATGGTCTACCTAAAACCAGATGAATAATAAAACCAAAAAGAGGTAAACATTATACTATGCTAGATAAAAGTTTGGTCTTCAGGCAGAGAGACAACAAGATGAAAAATGTTTACTAATGACTTGATTAAATAAAATTTGATCAAGAGAAACCCAGAGAAGAAATACAGGCTTAACATAAGGCAGCAGACTCAGATTCATGTTTTGTTTCATATTTTCCCAACAACCTTTTGTTTTTACTGCAGTTTTCAGTCTGGAAAAAAGCAAATAATTATTATTCTCTCAACTGTCCTTTGATTACCTCATATATAACTCTTACAATCAGTACCTATAGGCCCAACTACAGAGGAAGCATATACAGATTTGGGTCCCAGGCACTAACAAGATACAACTGAAATTTTATCAATTTTTCAATATCATGCTTATTGTAGGCAGTACTTAAGTAAATATACAAGAAATAGATGTTCAGGACTAACCATCAGATTATTCAATCAGTCTTCTTATCATTAAAGTAATAAAAACATATAAATCAATATAATGAATTAAAAAAACCTAAAACTAACTGTTGGTGGTAATTTGCATCATATCCAATTAAGATATTCAGACTGGAGAAACAATGAGCATTCAGAATTCTTTGCTTTATCTTTATTGGGTAAAGGGATTACAACTCAGTGTTAGATTTCTGCATTGCTTTTGGAACACAAATTTGCTGTCCACTGTAAACATGCACAAGCGCAAAACTAAAGTTTCTCTCAAATCCAGTGGTAACTTATCCCACGAGGCATCAATCAGCTATTTAAAAATTGTAGTGTAATCACTAGTTGTATATATTTTGTAGCCATAAATGTTAATGATAAAGTTTTAATTTGTCTGTATAGATGAAAACAGGCTAGCTTTTGTTCCACTTCTAATGATAGGACCACAGAAGAAAAATATCTTAAAACCTGCAAACTAACAGGTCTCTTGTCTTAATCTTAGGGTGGGGGTGGGGTGGGGGTGGAATTATCCCTGTTGCTGGTAACCCAGACAAAGTCTCACATTAAAAGCTAGTTTCCTAGGTAAACAATTATGAAAATACTAAAGCATGATTAACACTACCACAATTTCACCCTAAAAGCCCAGTCTTTTTTTTCTATCTCTATCCCATCCACAACCTCATTTGTTCCATGGCACACATAAACCAAATAAACAAAAACAAATGGGTTAATTTAGTCATAAGGGGGAAAATGTAAAGCATCTGATGAGATAAGAACTTTAACAAAACTGAAACGATTTTGGGTATACAACCTCCAAAAGAAAGCTACATTATTAAATGTGCATTGAGGAAATTTTAGAAATTTCCATGTAGAACGTGAAAAGATTAACTCTGAAAGAGTTTGAACAGGTCAGCCTGCATACAAAAATGGATTTTAATACTTCAGTTATTATAATGGTCTGTCCAGACCTGTCAGGCCCCCTGAGAAGGCAGAATTCCAGACTAAGATGGTTGGAGGCTTCTGTTTTTGCATAATGCTGCCTGATTCACATACAGAGTGTATGTGAAAGCACTGCAAAGCACTATACCCTTTAGTACACAAAAAAAGTACACGTCTTTCTAAAGAGGAAGCTTTACAAAAAATGTCTCCAGTAAAAGAAGGGGAAAAATATCTCCTCAAGGTTTCCTGAAGGAAAAAACTTTTCCCCACCAGTTCTACCAAGTATTTCCTAAAGCCCTTCATGCCGGTTAAATATAACAATATTTTTACAGAATTATTAATGTGTGCCTTGTTCAAAACTTATTTGTTCTCTTTCTCAGACTTTTATGCATATTATACTAACAATTGGGCATTATTTACATCTGATTCTGAAGTACTTTGTGGAGGTCCATCTCTATCAAAGAGATATAATTCTAGTAAGAATATCTGAAGCATAACAGGTAAATTGAAATACGAAAAATATTATCATAGCATAAGAACAATCTGCTTTAAGTGAGAAATAGCGTATGAATATAAATATATGACTTCGTAATGTACCAAAACCAGATAAATACATCTGTACATTTATGGTACTTTCCACTATGTACCATTTGTATGCATCATTCATTCACACCTTAATTTAGGAGCATACTATACTTTAAATTACTATGACATTATTTTCATAATCTGTTTCAATAATTAAGTCTTCAAGTCACAAGATGTAATTGCAAAAGCTTTATAATTGGCCCAGGGAACTACAATAATTAGAGTATGGATAAATGTGAATGCTGGAAGTACAGTGGATTTTTTTTTCTGTAAACATTTAATTTCTCATTAGCTTTCTTCACTTATGAAAAAGTAAACTGCTAGCCTCTGTAAAGGAAAGACTTATATGAACATTTCTGTCCAAAATGTGACCTAAACATACACATGAAATATTTGCATTAATAATCAAATTATGTGCTTACATTTCATCAGCTTCTGTTAACTTTCACATTAGTCACACATCAAGAAAGGGAGTATCAAGACACAATAGTTTTGCAGCATTTATATTGTTCTTTATTTATTCTGACATTTAAACACCCACAGCAAAGAAGGAACTGTAACCCTTTGCTCTGATTACTCCTTGGTGATAATGAAATTGGTGATTCTTATAATCACATCTTCCAAGGCAGCCAACAACAGTTTGCAGCAAAGCAAATATTTGAAACATTCTTGTTTTTTTATTCTTCTGTAGTTGGGAAAAAAAGTGAGTTTTCCACTATGCTTTGAAGACCCTTACTCTATGCCTGTAAAAGACAGCAAATTCCTAAAGCTGTGAGTCTTGTGAGAGAAGTTCATACTAGTTTTGGAACTCTCTCCCAAAATTGGTCCATATATTGGAGTCCAAAGGGGGGTGTTTAACTGGCACGCTGTTCCTCGGTGTTTCCAACTAGATAGTGTGACTACCTGTGCAGCAAGCTGAGTGTAAACGCTTCCTTTTCCCCTGGTTCTGTGTAGGGAAACAGTATGGGAAAGTTTGATGTTTTCTACTATGAATTAAGCATTGCAATGTCAAGATTAAGCTCCTATATGGATCCAGTTTCAACACGTTTGATTTATCCCTTCCAATTCTGAAGAAATGCATTTAAAATAAGTAAACTTTGATATGTAGGAAAACAATATAATATGTCTAAGCAATAATTGCCAGAGTAACACAAGTGTAATTGCCAAAGAAATGACACCCAACACTGGAGGGAGCTACAGGGTTTAAACCTGCATGATAACTTTGACATATAATAAGCCATCTAAAATGGTGTAAATCCCTAATAAAACAAGGATTGTTCTCTTTTATTCCAGTTGTCAATTTGCTTTTTATTAATTGCTTTTGCAAATTGCATAATCACAGCATCACAGAATGGCTGAGGTTGGAAGGGACCTCTGAAAGTCATCTGGTCCAGCCCCGCTGCTCAAGTAGGATCACCTAGACCCAGTGGTCCAGGACCATCTCCAAATGGCTTTTGAAGATCTCCAGGAATGGAGACTCCACAGCCTTCCTGGGTAATCTGTGACAGTGCTCAGTCACACTCACAGTGAAAAAGTGTTTCCTGATGTTCAGAGGGAACCTCCTGTGTTTCAGTGAGGCCCATGGCCTCTTGTCCTGTCACTGGGCACCTCTGAAAAGAACCTGGTTCCGTCCTCTTTGCACCCTCCCTGCAGGTATTTATACACATTGAGAAGATCGCTCCTGAGCCTTCTCTTCTTCAGGATGAAAAGTCCCAGCGCTCCCAGCCTTTCCTCATAAGAGTGATGTTTCTGTCCCTTAATCATCTTTGTGGCCCCTCACTGGACGCTCCCAGTATGTCCATGTCTCTGTTGTACTGGGGAGCCCAGAATTCAGCACAGTACTCCAGGCTGTGGCCTCACCAGTGCTGAGTAGAGGGGAAGGAAGACCCTTCTCAAACTGCGGGCAATACTTTGCCTAATGCAGCACAAGATACCAATAGCCTTCTTTGCTGCAAGGGTACGTTGACGGCTCATGGTCAATTTGGTGTCCAGCAGGATCCCCAGGTCCTTTCCTGCCAAGCTGTTTTCCAGCTGGGTTTTCCCCAGCATATACTGATGTGTGGGGTTTTTCTTCCCCAGGTTGAAGGACTTTGCACTTCCATTTGTTGGATTTATGGGATTTCTTAACTTTTTAATTGTGAGAATCCAAAATCTCTAAATTTTTTTTTTTTTTTCAAACATGTTTGTCTAAAGGATAACATTTCACAGAATTGCTTAATTCTGGGAAAACAGAGTAAAAGATAAAACAAAGTCTGAAACTTGAGCTGGCAAGGTGATGGAATATCCTCCTTCATAGAAACTCAAGGGGTTGCTCTGTGTGATGTGGGATGCTTGACTCACAATGGAATTCTGTCATTCTTACTCTCACCGGATAGTTTATCCTTAAAACTGGTATAAAATATAGATCTCCAGTCATTGCAAATGATCTTACATGGCCTCAGTTAATAAGAGACAGAGAAGAAAATCAATTTTGTTCCTCAAGGAACAATCATCACAGGGAAATTCCAGGAACATTCTCTCTCTCTGTATTGTCATCTTTTGTGTAGCAAATGAATAGTTTATAATGGGCCAACTGTCCTGACCCAATGTCGGGGGAGGATTCAATATGATCCCAAGAGCAAGATTAAGACACAAACAAGGTCAAATGCTGTACACCCAAACCAGTTTTTATTATTAAAAATGAAGAGTGGTAGCGTAGGACAGAATGAAAGGAAAAGACAGAAATCAAGCAAGCATCCGGAATAGAGTCACAGGAACAGTCACCACCATGGATCCAGCAGCATCCTGTTGGTCCTCAGTCTTCAGTTCTTCGATGGTGGGTGCACACGCAACAAAGTTTTCTGTTGCCTTTTAAATTCATCGTTATCAGCTGATTAGCATATCTGCCCACCTTTAGTTTTTCCTCTGGTCCCACAGGATTCTTGACGATTCTTGAGCAATCATCCAGCTTCTGGGGCAGAAATGCTCACATCTTACCAGTTCATTGGCAATGCCTGCATGGTGTCTGGCATACACAATAGTCACAAATGGCTACACAATGGAGCCAGTGATAAACATCTGGTTTCACTCAATACATGTCTCCCCCTTTGAGGCTTATATCTAAGGAGCCTGACAATGCAACTGCAAGGGAGTGGGGGGTGCATCCTTCCATACACTTCTGCTTCCTTGGGTGACATTCTTTAGACTAACTCAAAGGCCCCAGCTTGTCCTTGAGGTTTGCACAGACACAAGCAAGCTTTAAGACATTTGACGTTTCAGTCTCTCACACCAACCCATGCCATCTCATCCAAAGTAGGGCTTGGAAGGACTGAACATTTTTTTCTACATGAATACTGACTGCAGCAAAAGAATGCTCTGAGATCCCCTGCATTTAATCAGAACTCTTTAAATAATAAAAAAGTCTGCATGTTACTAAATGTTACTGCAAGTGCCAGGGCTTCCTATTAAGTGCAATTTTCAATAATGTCTACAAAATACATAAGTCTTCAAGAACCATCCTTCCAGACTTTGGGAAAAAAAAAGTTATTTTTAACATCTACCATTGTTAACAATTAAATCCACTTGTAAAATGGATTTTTTTTAACACTCATATTATGGTTAAATGTCAAACCAAGTTTACCATAACACTCAAAGAGAGAATTTCACATCTTTGTTTAATTCCATACTAATGAATAGTGTCATTTACACCAGCTGGAGACCTGGCTCAAGCACACTGCCACTAAGTGGTGAAGTTAATTTCCCACTTTTGGGCCCAACCACCATTGCAGAGTCATTTTAAATTAAGGTCACAACTTTTTTTATATAAATATATGAGTAAATAGAGAACCTGCAAGTGTAATTGCCAGAGAAATTACACCTGACACTGGAGGGAGCTACAGGGTTTAAACCAGCATTCTTCTTTTCTATTTTACTTGTCTTTTAAAGTCTTTCAGTAAAAGAACAGTGGTGTAAACCCTGAGTTCTATCAGTAGAAGAAGATACCTTTCATGCTACAAAATAGAAATGGGGAAAAAAAAAAGACCATCAATTTATCAACAAAGGTGTATTGGCTGTACATAAATCCAACAATGGGTAAATGTCTTGACAGATGTATGCATTTCCATCTCTATCACCTTGAAAAATGGTAAGGAAAATTGTCACACAAATGATCACCTATAGAGTGCCTTCCCTAACAAACAAAAATAAATGGACTGGGACATTCAGATTGGAAAAGAAATGACAGAGGGGAGGTGTGATAGAATGCTATAAAATCACAACTTTAGGAGACAATATTTTGGTATTTTACAATGCAAGAGTTCGGACAGATCTCATTACTTTCCTGAGCAGGTAGAATAATCAGCAGCTGTACAAACAAAAGCAAGATAAAAATTCAGATACAACAGTCAGCCAAAGGAGAATGGAGAAAAATAAGGATCTGTGTATATTTAGTTGATGGTCAAATTACAATGGGTTCAGGAGAGCTTGAACAAATTCATAGAAGAAAAATCTAGAACTGGATAGAGGATGTATTTATTCTGTAGCCTTCAGAAGATGTCCCTGACATGAAAAATACTATGGGCCAAGACAGTGCAAGCAGGAAGCATCACCAATCTGACTCTATGATGCCATTCTTACTCTGTAAACCAATCCAAGAGTTTTGAAATGTTGTCTTTCTTTAGATCATAAAGTCTTGATCTCTGATCTCTGACCAAACTGCTGCTGTCTGGATTGTTTAAACTGGTGCTCTTTGTTTCTGAAGCATAATGTTGAAAGATCAAAACATTTTCCCGAATGAGATTTAAACAGTGCTCAAGAGACCATATGTTTTGCAGTTTATTTTCCTTTCTATGCAAGCCAGGATGCTCCTTTTGCCCTAGCATAAAACTATTGATTCATGCTAACTTTCCGTAGCTTTTCTACCAAACTGCAACTCATGCATTTGTGAAGTGGTTCATTACATTTTAAGTTCGGTATTAATGTACACCTCCAACTGTCTCTGCTATATCAATTAACCTCAAAACTAAGGAATTGTACTTGGAAGAAAAAGGTTAAGTTTGTGGATACTAAAAAGAAGCATATCTGTTTGGCTTCTAAGATCAGCTGCATTGGAATATTTTTTGCTGGAAGGAAGCTCATGAGGTCAGATAGTTCAACCTCTTGCTCACAGCAGGTTTAATTAAATCAGATTGCTCAGCTCAGTGTCCAGTCAAGACTTGAAATTCTCCAGGGATGGAGATCCCATATGTTTGCAAGGCTATTTGTGTCAGTATTTAACCCCTCTCATGAATTTTTTGTTTCTTCATTTCTAATCAGAATTTCCTGTGTTCCAATTTGTATGCATTGCTTCTTGTCCAAATTGAACATGCTGCATATACTTATAGATTTTTTTTTCCCAATTAGATTGTAAGAAAGATGGTTGTTACAGGTTCTGCTCGCTTACCATAGAGGGATCCACAAGTTCTTTAATAAATCAATACTTCTTGACTAATTTTAAATTTCCTACAGATGCAGAACAAGGTAATAAAAAACATAAAACAGAAATAAACATGTAAATAAACAATCTTAGTATGCTGTAATCCAATTGTATGTATATGGCAATTGCTGTCAAATGCAGTCTAAGATTTCTTTCCCTCTCACTAAAAAACCCCCAAAGAATGTTATTTGATAAAGATGCAGAAAATGTACTGAAGGAATGGTGCTGATGAGACACAATTTATGCAGGATACAGTAAGGTTATCAGAAAAAAATTCTTGTAAGAAAGCCCTTTATCATTCTGACATCAGAAATTCTCTATGCTATCTCACAATCTAGTGAGAGAGACATACCAGTGTAAGACACAATTCAGACTTGTCCTTCCTAAATCAAGCAAGGTGTCATTCCGAAATCAAAAGTTCTATGTTTCCACAACAGAATTGCTGCACAAACCTGAACAACACTAGTTTGCAATAGGGTAACAAGAGTAAAATTGTCCTTTCCTGTTCCACTACTATTAGTCAGCTAAAAATCTGGGAAACAGACTATACCCACAGCGGAAAAACACCTGGTGGTCTTAACCAAGAACATGTGACAAGCAGAAAGTATGGTCAAATAAGGTAAAGGCCTGTTATAAGCAAACATTCCTTTTTTAAGATCAGTTTTCCAATAGGGAAATAACTTTCAGACACACATTTCTATCCCTTTCCACTATGTTATTAATTCAAAACACTGTACAAAACATAAACACTATTATCTCTTAAAAGGTGGAAAAATAAGGGCAGCGTCTCTGAAGTTAGCTTCAAAAAGTTCACATACTCACATCAGTACTCTGTAAAAAAACCCAACAAAACAAAAACCCAAACAAAAACACAGATCAAAACAAAAACCAAACCACCAAAGTGCAATAAACCACACTTAACAGTTCTTACTGCGGAGATTTTACATGGTGACTCTGAGTGCCTTCACCACCATAATATTGGAAAACAGACTAAAAATAAATATTCAGAGGGATTATTTGAGGCAAAATCTTTCTTCTTAGACAAGTGCACTGTGCAAAACGTGTTTCACAACTAGAAGGGGGCTGCAATTTCAGAGCAGATTCTGCCATTAATGTAGTAAAGAAACACACCCACAGGGGCCCTAAAGAGTTGTTAAAAAAGTTGGAGGAATAAATTCAAAAGATGAAAATAACTATTGACAGTGGTTTGTATGTGAAAAACACATGTAAAAGAAATTTTTAAAAACATGTAATTTAGTGAAATTGAAAGACAAGATGTTAACTTCCTTCACTCAATATAAGCTTATCTATAGAACAAAGTGCCACAAAGTAGCATAGCAATATGAGCAGCATACAAATGGCAGTACTGTCCACTATGTGAACGGTGTACCTGTAGGTATTCCCAGAGGCAGTCACACAGGCATGATTATATACTTGCAGCTGTAATTTTTCTCTTCCTCATGCATGAAGTTTATGATTTATTTTTCTAAGCTTTTGTAATCTTGCCCTCCTTTCAAGTTTTTCCCACTTATTCTTGTTACTTTTGCTGACAATAACTCCAGGTTCATAAAAACAAAGCTAGAAAACTGATAATACATATGCAAAAACCTTCTAGTATTTATTATTTTCTATATTTACTGAATCTTTATTCTGATTCTGAAAATGAGCAAACTGTCAGAGGACTGAAATTTGTAGAACCTTATGTTCCTCACAAACTTCAGCCCATGATTCATTTCCTGATGTAATAATCAGTTTACATTCAATTACTGTGTGGTTCCCAGGAAAACAGCACAGCAAAATATGGCATCAGGGGGTTTCATTTATTGCCTAGGAAAGACAAAATATTCAACAAAACAATGTTTGTTCCAAAATATAATGTGCATACTCAAGCACTGAGTTTAATGACAAATTCCAAAGTGAAAGGTTGGATTTGTTTGGGTTTTGGCTTATACACCATCATCAAGAATACAAATGCTGCAGCAAAAATTGTAAATGACAGACTCCTACTTCATATAATAGGGCTGCATGAGACCTGCTGACCAAGCAAAGGAAAATTTGAGGTGTTTTGATATGATCATAGAATCATAGAATGGCTTGGAAGGGACCTTTGAAGGTCATTTAGTCCAACCCACCTGCAATGAGCAGGGACATCTTCAATCAGATCAGGTTGCTCAGAGCCCCGTCCAGCCTGACCTTGCATGTTTCCAGGAACGGAGCATCTACCACCCCTCTGGGCAACCTGTTTCAGTGTTTCACCACCCTCATTGTAAAAAATTTCTTCCTTATATCCAGTCTGAATCTACCCTCTTTTAGTTTAAAACCATTCCCCCTTGTCCTACTGCAACAGGTCATATTAAAAGTTTATCCCAAGCTCTCTTATAAGCCTCATTTAAGTGTTCATGCACTCAGCTTGTAAACAGGTCTCTCAGGACAGGGAAAGTTGAGACAACTTCTCTTTCTGCAATGCCTTAACATGAAATCTTCATTTTTTACTTCACTGGTTCATCCCTCACTTTTTTCCAGGAAGAAAAAAAAAAAAAAATCCTAAAGGGAAGAATGAGGTATAAAAGATAGATAATGAGATCTGTTCAAGGGAATTTATACTGGATGCACTGCTTCAGACAGGGATGTTCTATTTAGTGGTAATTTCTGATCCTTCAACAAAAGTTCTATCCAAATTTCTTCCAGTGGAAATAGGGGGTTTTTAAATGACTTGGGGGTGAGGAGAGAAGATTTTTATGAAAACAAAAGAGACGAGTCACTTGCCCTTACAAGAGACAGAGAGCCTTGGGAGTCTCTGGGAGAATTAAAGCCAGTCAGGGTGCAATGGCTTCTCAACCTGTCAGTGCTCCTGGCTCAAGCAACAGGACTGCAGTGGTTTCTGTGGCGGTGTCAGAAGCTCAGACTCTGTCACTATCTTTATGCTATAATGAAAATGGAGTAAGCTTGAGTACAAGACTGCTGAAAATCCATAGGCCATCAGTGCACTCCTGGGCACAGTTTTGACCTTGTCAAATAGCCATTCCCAGGGCAGGTGCCTATTCACAATTCATAGTAGATACTAACAACCACTCCCCTTAGGCATTCTGGACAAGGCACAGCAATCTTGCAATCCCTCCAGTGCCAGTCCAAGAACTGGAGAGATTGAAACTATAAATAGCCCTGATTCTACATTCTATGATATGAAAAAAACCCCACTCAGTTTCATGCCATGAAAATGTTATTCTGTTGGACTAGATCACAGTCCTTACATTATTTCAGACACTTTGAAGTGCAAAACAAATATCCCCCATCTCTCACACTCAGATATGCTTTCACTGAGACCACTGGGAAGCAACAGAGGTTTAAGGCCAAGTGCCATGCAATACAGATGGACCACTCTGTCACTGTTCTCAGAAACCAAAACTGTTCCTGAGTTGTTTTTCAGCTTAAACATAGCCTGGAGAGCATATTGAGTCAAGGATGTACATCCTAAAATAATGGGGCTGCCCCAGAGCGGCACTCTGGAGACCAGGCCTCCTGCAGTCTCCCACCAAAAATCCTCATGGTAACAGAGCACACTTCCACCATATCTTTAATTTGTTTCAAACAGAAAGAACAGGATTCAGTTGTCTAAATAGAAAGATCTCCTTTGAGAACCAAAGGACTTTCATAGGGTATCAGAAACATAAGGATGAAGCTAACAGATGTAGCACAGACCTACAGGAGATGATGCTTTTCTGGAGCTAGAGCTTAAGGCCAAGCAGGATCATATAATTCATTCTAAATGACACCTGAAGCTTCACTGTTAAGTAGGTGAAAATTCCCTAAGGTTCCATGCAATGTTTTGGTTTTGAAAAACTAGTTGTTATTTTGTGGTTGGATTTTTTTCAGACAGAAAACAGTTAATAAGAAAATTTTCAACCTGAGAACTCTTCTTTGAAATGTAATGTGAGAATTATCATGTTTTCATATTACTTCTATTTAGTACTCACCTTCAAAAGGTATTATTTATTCCAGGAATAAATAACACCACAACGTTTTTGCTAATAATTAGTATACTAAAGGCCATGAACATGAAAAATTCTTCCAAGTAAAACAAGTGGTAGACTTTGACGCCATCAAAATATATTTGTGCCAGATTGTCAAAATATGTTCTAAAATACATTAAACTATGTACCATATAAAAATGAACTCACCTAATTTGAAAAGATACACCAAAAATCCTGTGCCAAAGTGATATATTTGCATGAATACCCCTAATTCTTCCTACTCTTCAACAAAGATTTTGTTGAAGATTTTCTCCTGCACTATACATATTCTCTAACCACTGCAGAACTCCAATTGGTGATGTATATGACCACAAATCAAGACTAATTGGTTAATTTAGGCAGGCATGTTGTCACTAGAGTTATCATTAGAGTTAAAGGATCTATGGAATGCTTACAGCTGTGGGTTTTTGTCACACATACCAGCATGTCTACAACACTTTGCCATGATGTGGCAATGATGCCATAGAAAGTAATTGCAGTTATACCTCTAACCTTGCACTCTGAAATAAAAGCCAGTTCGTTTTTTCTATGAAAGCTGTAGCAGGAAGACCACAAACACTTGTGTAAGGTTAAGAGAAAATATACAGTAACTGTAGGAAGATGCAGTTTCACATAAAAGCCTCTTTATCCATTCAGACAGAGATCTGACAGTATTCCCAGATTTTTTCAATTACTTGTATATAGTCAATGCTAAAGTTATTAGTAAGGTCATTCAGATTCTATCAACTCTGGGTGATACATTTGAAGCAAACAAGTTTAATAGTAAGGGAAAACTGTTTTGTTGCTGATATTTGTTTATTACCCTACCCTGAATGGAATTTTTGTTTATATCCTATCATCTAGGCTGTATTTGCATAAAAACTGGTATTTGCACTAGCATTAAACAGGCATTAAAACCCAGCCTCACTTAGAGGTAATCTTTCCTTTGAAGGGAAAAAAAGAAGGTATAATTAAGATACTTGCCTTATTTGCTTATACAAACAGGACTAAACCAGACCAGGACAACTAGCAAACTTTTTTTTCCATGTAGATGACAATCAGGTATATCTCAGGAATGAAACTAATATTCTTGTGTTTATTCTTATCATAGTAATTCTTATCATAGTATTTCTTATTCTTATATCGGTCTAGTATGTTCTTAATCTTACAATAGTATACTCACCATTATTGTATAATTCTTCTTCAAAGTGAATTCATCCTTCTTAAATACAGATGGGCAGAACTGTTCACAATATTTCACAAAATGTAACTCCTTTCTGACCAACAATGTCTGGCCTGATGTCTCCTGGAATGAAACTTGTCTTTTTTACTGTCACATCACTTTGTTGGCATTTACCATTCGTAAACAAGTACCTTTCTTTTCACCTGTGATTCTCAACCAATAAAGATTCAGCTGGTATCAGAAGCCCTTGGTAACAATCCCTAGGCACATGGCCTGAAATGTTATCCTATTACAATTAATTCCTTTCCATTATTGTAGTTGTCAGTGCCTCTAGTTCTTCCTCAAAGATATTTGTCTACTTGATAATGCCTCCTGGCTTTGTCATTAACAATTTCAGTAGCCCACTCATCATTTTACTGTGACAGCATGGTCATTAATAAAGATAATAAAAGTGATTGGGCTCATGAATCATTAAAAAATAACTCCATGCCCTGATGTGTTTCTCTGATCTTCTCCAGTTTGTGCATCTCACAATAAGAGAAAAATAATTTCTAGTCTTATATAGGTGAATATATTCTCTTCTCCCATGATAAAAATACTTGTGAACTTTGTTTAGAGTATCAAATGTTGGAAAAGGAAGTTAGAGTAAAAAGACATCTCCCCAAAAAATCCATGAGATTAAAACGAATCTTGTCAAATGTATTTTGACATTCTGTTCCACAGACATCAAAATCCAGGCTTTAATTTGCTCACACATGTTTAGCACTCAGATGCATACTGAATTTTCAGTCAAAAGCTAGATTCTTATGTTTATGAAGACACAAATAATTTGTTACTGGACTCATAATTAAATTACCCTATGAACTGTTTTGAGTTACTTTACTTTTGTAGAAGTTCATTGGCTTTTTTAATGGAACATGCCAGTATTTGAACAGTGATGCTTTCAGAATTTGTTTCTCATATTTCTTTGATAATAAAAACTATACTGGAAGTTATGATAACCTCATTTCACACTGATAAAAAACACACAGAATATCCCACTGTGGTATTTCACATCCTAAACAAACAAGAAAGCATAAGGAGTACACACAGAACCTTACTATGAACTTAAATAACTGGCAGTTTTACAGGATCACATCACAGTGATTGTGAACAGAACCATAAAAATATTTTAAACATAGTTTTCTGTTTAATGTTTCATAGGCAAATGCCAGAAGAAAGCTAGATCCAGGCCACAGACATTTGCTGATCAGTTTATAGCAATAGAGCACAAAACACAAACAACAAAGATCATTGGTTGAACAAAAACAAACAAACAAACAAAAAAACCAAAAAAAATGTCCAGATTTATAAAAACAGTAGGATGAAATTTCAGAATGCCAGCCTTGTAATAATACACCGTATGAATACCACACTTTGGGTTAGTGCTGAGTAACTGAGCAACTTTTACTCATTTCCAGGTGAACAGTTGCATACTCAACATTTTACTTTAAGAAAAAGCAAACAAAAACCAACCAACAAACGAACAGGGGTTTCAAAAGTAATTACTGATGTTGGGCACATTTATTTAAACACCTCTACTTGATTTTCGGAGAGTGGGTGCCTTCTGTAGAAAAAAAAGGAGAAAAGGCAAGGGAAATATAAGCAATCTTAATATGCCTACTTGAATTCCAAAAAGGTATAGTGCCTTAATTCTTGGTTATTTTCCAACCTAATGATTAATTCCGGTCATTTTAATTTTTTTAAATGTTGTTGAAGGAAACTTTCATACGTTTTATATTGGAATAACAACAAATTGGTTTTTGGCTGGTAAAGTAACACATAACTAGAAGTTCCTCAGAGTCAAATGTTCAGATTCTGTAGGTCCAGACTGATTCAAATCTTTTTGCAAGACTACAGCTAAATGGTAATGAATAACAAAAAACTAATTTAATAGTATAGCTTTCCAGCTACAAAATCAGGGACCTGGTTTCACAGCACAAGTAAATTGCAATAAATTGAGGCAAACATCAATCTTTTACCAGCAAGACAATTTTAGGCTGTAGCAATAAAATGGGTGTAAGACATGGACTTAAGGATATTATCCAGTTTGATCAAGTTAACTAAGATTTATTCTCATGCTATATTGCAATAAAAAGGGATAAGAACATAATTTTATCACAGATGTCGGTCTAACAATACTCTCAATTAACAAAGTATAGAGGATCTGGAAAATGCATATAAAGTAGTACATGTACATACATGAACACTACTTAATTTCAGTTTACAAAGCTGTGCTCTACATAGATGAGAATAATCTGCTTTCCTAAATTTTTTGTCTCGTTTAGGTTGGTATCCAACTGCTGAAGTCAGGAAAAGGGTTTGTTTGAAAAGTATGTCAGTAGGAAGGAATGCAAATGTACAAATCAGCTGAATACACCTAGTTTTAACAGCTGAGCATGTCAAAAGAATATCTTTATGAGACACAGCAATTCTACAGGTGATATCACACTATTAATTGCTACATTTCAATTGAAACCGTGACTTTCTGTCTAGTGATACAATTGTACATTAAGTGGTATCTAATTGGGAATGTTGGAAGTATTCCCTCTGTTAATGATAACTAATTAAAAAAAAAAAAAAAAAAAAGAGAGAAACTAAATTTAAGTCAGCCAATGATTGCAGCATCAGAATTATTTTCAGAATAATACATAGGACCAAGTGACAGCTTTTAGTCCATGGCTATAGTGAAATGTTTGGATATGAAATAACTGGTTGAGTCATATGGTAGAAAAAGTCTGTATAAAAAATACGATTAAAGAAGAGAAACCATCTTAGACTTCTATCAGAAATAATCTTTTTCTTATTAATGTAATCCTGGATTCTCAAAAAAAGTTTCTAAGAGTTATGGGCTTAAATACCTACTGAATAGGAACCGAATACCTAACTGCCATCTGCCATGGATCCTTAAAAAGAAAAAAAAAATATCTGGAAAACTGCATTGATTTTTTTTCCCCCAAGAATGACTCAGGAATTAGTCTCCTGAATCCTGAACACTTGAACATGTATATGTCTCCTCTTCCAACTTCATCCCTCCACCCCAACCCTGTAGGGACCTCAAGTGATGTTGGTCTAGAATTCCTCTGAATGTCTGAACAGTGTTTCTCCTCCAAAGGCAATCAGTAATATTGTTATATTTAGTACCACAGACTGATGAAAATGACTCAAGGAATTCTTGGTCATGCACTGAGCTCCTTCAGACACCAGCAGGGAGAGTTCAAACTCAGTGTCAGATTGCTGCATGGCAGTGGTACGTTACTAAATTTTCCAAGTGGTCCAAATAAACATTGGTTCCTATTTTTCTTATTAAAAAACCCAACAACATGTATCTGGGGTGCACTTTGTTTTCAGTAACCTATCATGGTGACAAAATAGAGATATTTTCTGTTGGAAACATATATTACTGTAATTGTTAACTTTTTATCCTTAAGAAACAGCAAAGATTACTTTGTAAAGTATAGTTTGAAATTCTTTCTAATGAAAGCTTCTGGCTTTTAAGCTCCAAATATTTGAAATTTAATGCAATTCATCTTTGACTACACTTCTTCAGGTAAAGTGTGTAACTCAGTTGCCGTGACAACAAGAGAATAGTCTTCTGCTGATAAAATCAGGTTTTATCTTTCCAGTGCTAGGAAGTGAAGGCACACATTTAGGGGCAGAATTCTAAACCTAGGGAGAACCATGGAAGAAAAGCCTTTACAGAAGTATAAAGTCTAATTAATATAATTTTAAAAAATATTATTTATCAATTACATTGAAAATCTTTCATACATTTTCAACTGAAGTACAGAGCATTTAAACACATAAAATATTCTCTGTTACAGACAACTCAGATATTCTGTCTTTGACTTCATATTTGCTTGATAAATTTGCAATACAAATGCAGAGAGTAAGCAACTATTCAGTAAAAAAAAAAAAAAAAAGTAAGTTTTTAAAATCTACAAGGTTAGTATAAACCACTTAATTTTTTTTTAAGGCATTTTGTAGTAAAACAGCCTACTAAAACTTCCAATGCTATTTCACAAAGTGTATTTTTTGAGCATACTTTTGTTGCTGTTGCACAATAGTAGCAATTACAAGTTGCACTTTGCTATACAGTGATTCTCTGTTGCAAGTTCCCTCATGGCAATGTCAACTCATTCAAATCACATGTAGAATATACTATAAAGAATCATCAAGTGAGAATGCTTGCCCCTGTAATTTCAACATCTTTGAACTGAAAGAAGTAATGAACCAAAAGGACAGCAAGTTCTCTTTCGCCATAGGCCCCTCGAAGACCTATGATACCAACTCTGAATGAATCAGAATGCCCATAGTTTTGGTCCAAAATTTTTAAAAGAACAATACACAGCATGGAGGAAATGAGCATCGAGCTTATGAAGTACCCTATTGTGCTTTTCATATCTGTGCAAGAAAGACAAACTATACAAACTATATACACAATTTTCCAGCTACACCTTTTATTAGCAGCTCCCAAAAAACCTCTAAAATCTACTCTTCATCATGCAAATAATGCCAGAACAAAAGAACAGAAATAAGACTGCTCACATTATTTAACATTTGATTTGTGCATGCACTGAATTTGTATTGTAAATTCATGAGATCAACACTTCTGTGGCCTGATCTTCACACTTAATTTCTCAAAATGCAGACACTTACAAATGGAATATAGACATATGTATACTGCAAAATTAAACCTCTTGAAGTAATTCTGGTTTCCAACAAGTATTTATTGTTATCCTGGCGATAATGATAGCATTACAGGACTTTTGGGGACTTTCTAATTGGAAGAAATGCATTGTCCATCAACATGGAAGTCAATAGTATATTTCCTCTTGACCTCAGAGACAGGATTTTTTATAGAGAATGTTAGAGCAACTATCTCATTTACATCTGTTATAGAAAAAAAAAAACAATTATAAACTATAAAATTAAAGGAGGATTTACTTGATACAAAGGAAAAATAAACCTTTTCTTGGATGAACTTAAAAATGACTTCTAGTGCATGTCTAGCTCTGCCTCTTCTTTGGAGAAGAACGGCATCCATAGAGTGATAGGAAGAACTGGAATCCTGTGACTGTTGGGAAGAACTACATCCTTAGAATGATGTACAAACTTGTACAAATGTCAGTCATCCTTCTAAGCATGAAAATAAAGCAGCATTTAACAATTGAATGAGGTATCAATGTTAGATTTTTTTGCACATACACTTCTAATTGAACCAATTCAGCTTACTTGAACAAAACGGTTACCATCTTGGACATAGCTGACACCCAGTCTTGCTGAAGTGTTTAACTAAATATATTTATACTAAATAGCAAGAAGCAGCTTAGAGCTCTAAGGATAGCTCCATCCAGATACAGACATTGGTTTTTCTACTCCAAAACAACATTTCTTAAAAAAAGAATGATCATTTTGATTCTTCTTCAGATACTTTTGAAAAACATTTGTTTAAGTCTCGTTCCCAGTATTATGATTGCTAAATGGCTTTGTTGTCTACGAACTTTCAAATTTTTTCAGGAAGTGGTAATACACACTATATTTTATGGACAGTTTTCAGGTACCACCATGATACAAAATACTCAAACACAGACAACATATTCTACTAATTTATTATTATTTCTGTTACTATAAAGTCTGAAAGAATGAAAATGCATTGATCTTGATGCAGTACACAACAGTTTATATCCTGGAGGAAAAGAGAAATATACTAATCTTTTAGACATGGGGATCAGTGGTAGGTATTCTCAGACTGCAGGGTTTTTTTGAAAAACAGTGATACCATTGACTTTGGCCCTCTGCCATTCCTCCCTTGAGCAGAAAAAAAGTTTTTATGTTTGTTCTATTAACTATATTTGAAAAACAACTGGGGGGAAATAATCTGAAAAAACAAAACAAAATTAAATTTTAAAAAGAACAAGTATGGTAGGGTTAATGGAGAGATATCTTCAGTTTTCAAAAGCCATCAAGGAAATCTCTCACAAGGAAATAAGGAGTAGATTTCCATTATTTCATGACAGTGCTTTAAACTTTAAATACAGTTTTCTGTTTAAAAACTTCAACCATAAAACAAGCACTATTTCTGTGCAAGGTAGTTAGCTAAAATGAATCCTTACTTAACTCTTACACTCATTCAAAAGATACAGAATCCTAAGCTGGGGACCATTAAACAAACAAAAAACCTGTTTTTTATTTTAGGATGGGAAAAGGTACTCTATAATCTCAGCAAAGTGTTAGCAGTCTAGCGTCAATTCTCAATATAGATTTCAGTGAGCTCTGTTATCATAAACTGATTCAGAAACTCAGTTTCCTTTAATTTTACCTTCCAAGGCTTGCATTGTACATCGAAAAATATCAAAGCAAACATTCTTGTTATATGGGTAAGAGACATGTAGTGAGGTATATGTGGTGATATCTTTGTGATTCTAGATTCTAGAACACATCAGTATGCTTTGGGGTTTGTTTTGTGTTTCTTTCAAGGAGAAAAAGTATTACAGTAATGCCTAAAAACAAGAATTCTCATTTGTAAAATGGGTAAATGAAACTAAGATTCAGTTAAACATGAGAGCAGTGTGAAATAAGGGGCCAGAATACTGTTCTTTTTATTCAAAATTAATATACTCTTAATCACTGTGCTGTGTTCTGTATACTGTACTTCAATAAAAATGAATTTGGCATGAGATCTAGAAAAAGTCCAGGTCTAATATAGAAGTATATCACTATCTTGGCCTAAGATATTACAGCCTTGACCACTTTAGGCCAAACTGTAGCTGAACTACAAACTCTTCTGTGATCAAAACCAGCCTATGTGAACAAAGTTTTTAGATTTTTTTAGTAAAAGTGGTTTGATATACAAAGCTAATTTGATGTGAATGACATTTCCTCATTCCTTTTGCTTAGATACGCAAATTATGTTAGAATTTATAATAGATGGAAGACATTTGCTAAACATGTGGCAATGATATGCAAGTATCATGCTAGGAAGTTCTGCAGACATATCTTAGCAACCCTGAAGAAGTCACTTTCTCTTGCAAGGAACACTTGCAATTTAGAGTCTAATGCGTGTTAGACTCTTTCTGCATTTATTCCAGGATGCTATAATATGCAAAACGAAATTCCATTTTGTCAATGTCTTTTTAAGAAAGAGGGAGAAATAAATTATTACCTTGTCTTCTCAGTTTTAACATTCTGCTAACTACTCAACTGAAAAAGCAGGCATGTCTGACTTACATTGGAAAAAGTAAGAATTATAGCTATTGGAGAAAATGCATTGTTATGCTGAGCTTAATCTGAAATAAATCTTTATACTATTTGTTTATGTTCTGCATGGAGACCACACTTAAAAGGAAGCTAATCTGCAGAGAAGACCAGTTGTAACCACATTAAAGTGAAGGGCTTTTTTTTTGTTGTACTTTATTATTTTTCCATAGGCGACCACAACAGAAAACATGACTGGAAAGAACCACAAAATTAAAGAAAGACACAGCTGCCATTCTCACAGTCTTGGTTCTGCAGCTAGTGCAAAAGAAGGAAGACAGAATGCTCATCTTCCCTGTAATATATATTTCCTTTTCCTGTAAATGGAAACAAGAATTAAGTTGCAAATGAAAGCTGCTTGGGCATTCTCCCAGCAAAGCTCTTTTATAATTTCAAAATTGACTTGTCAAAACCCAACCTCTCTGGAAAGTACTGGCATTTCTCTTGACAAAAGTTTTTTAGTCTAAGATGAGGTTTCAGCTTTAAAAATAAGGGAGACAGGCAGAAGGCACAGAAAATGCTAGGGAGAGCAAGTGCATGCTAAAGAGCCTAGGGATCTCACATACTCATGTGGGATAGCAAAGCAACCAGACTTGAGCCCAGCAGTCTCACATCCCTGAGATTTAGCTTGCCCACTGTCCTCAACAGGAAACTCCCTCTTGCATGTTGAGTATATAGCTGTTCAAAATGAAACAACTAAAAAAAATGGTTTATCCAAATGTAAGCAATATCCCAGACTTGTGCTGAATATGGAAAAAAAGAAGTTTCAAGTCTCTGCTCCCAGTCAGCGTTTGGCACTTTTCCCTCTGTAACTTCAAGTGCAAATTCTATAGAATAGACAGGTCTTTATCAGCAAGGGACCCAAAAATGAAAAAGAGAATCAAGGAGCCTAAGGGTTACAATAAAATGTACATATTATAGCCCTGAAGCGTTATAATAAAGTAACTTTTTACAGTTCAAGGTTTTTAAGTCTGGTTACTTCAAAGACATCTCTTCTATACCTTCCTACAAATCTCCCATCTGAAACATAATATCTTTAAGTGAACACCTGAGGCTATCTTTAGCATGCTGAAACCTATCAAGATGTAAGCTTTCACAGAAAAATAACAGAAAACTTTCCTTAAATAAAAACACAGTCAGGTTGATAACTTAGAATTATCAAAGAAAGATTTCTGGGAAAGACAGAAGAGAAACAGGAACTGGCTTAATTATGATATCAAGGCTTTAAAAAAAAATAATTGCAAAGAGTTGCTGATCTTTCTTTGTTTTTTTACAAGAGAAGAACAGAGAGACCAGCAATCAAATTAAAAACAAAAATATTTATAAATAAAATAAATTGCTTCCTCCCTATTTAAGGAATATTTCACTTATGAATAGTGAATTTTGTAGAAGCAATGTTTTGCTTTGGTTTTCAACAACATTGTAACTTTGCAAGTTAGACAATATACTTAGTGACTTAATTAATCCTGAAGTACAATGTCAATCATTCATTTTAAGAGTAAGGGATTTTCTCCTCCTCCTCATTAGCACAAAACTGAGCTGGCATTTTGTAAGTGCCAGTCATGACACTTTCCGAAAGTCTTTCATAGTGATGGCTTAACACCTGGCATGATATTTTTGTGTATTTCTCCTTCTCGATATTAGCATAATACTACTGTACATTCTGTCTTCCACCTAACAAGAAACTACCAAATTTCTTTTACCGTGTCTTATAATAGCTGCCTCTACTTTTGCCTCAGGGGACGCACAGAATGAAGCAGAAGTAATGCTACCATCTAACAAAGACCACCAGAACCCTCTTCCATACCAGAAAGCCATTGCAATCATTGAGAAAGCAGAGGAAAGATAAGTTAAAGAAACATCAAACAGAACAATAGGGAAAGAAACTGAATGAATATGACTTTCAAAAGCCTGGCTGGAGACTGTTCTGCATTGCAGTGGATATACTATGCAGCTAATAATCCTGGAACAGAGAGAGATCAGAGCTTCAGCTGACAGTTGAAGAAGGCAGGACCATGCGCTACATAACTGTAATTGTCTGCTCCAGAATCACTTATATTAATTAAGAGCTTACTAATGTAGTTGTCTTTTCACATATTGTGGAAACAAATTCTATACTACAGTTATCTTAAAACAACAACAAAGCCCCAGATTCATGCAGTTAAATGGTTGTAAATACTGTGGTTTTCTCACCGTTCAGAAAGTTATGTATATGAAAATGATCCTATTAAGTTCACTGGTAAGTGTCATCTTCTTTTGCCTCAGGTATAGTAGGTTACAGAATTAAATCCTCTGATGCCATATGTAAGATTGGATATTTTCTACAAGAGGGCCTTCAACTGTTTCTTGCTAATTTTTCTGCTTGCCATTAAGAAAAATGCCAGCACTTTGACTAGAAGTTGGTGGTCCTAAACTGGTAGAAGAGGCCCCCAGGAACACATGCACAGGGTGATAACTGAGACCAGGATAAAACAGGCACATGTTGATATTAAATGCCCTGGAGGTATAATAGAAATCATAAAAGGCCAATTACACAGCGCTAAAGTGATCCAACTTTGAGAGCTGACTATAACTGGTTATCAAGGGAACAAAGAACTTGTATCCAACATATGCAAAACATTCTGTATATGGTGAAAATACAGAGGAAATTACAAGACAGTTTTAGTCTACAAGAACAAGAGGAAAGAACGCAGAGAACTTCTCCAGTATCTCCTCCCCAGCTAAGGATGCTGTACCTTAGCAGTGCTGCTACTTATATGCAGCAGGTTCTGCCTTACCTTGGGGAAAGAGAAAAAGCAGGTTTTTTTAATTTTGCGATTCATCACATTTTGCTACTGATGACTTAGAAATCATTTGTAAAGTTTTATATTCTACTGCAAAACTAGTTTAAGTAAAACAGAACTTTAAAGAGCAGTCTGAGCATGTCCCACGTATAGGTGAGCACTGATACTGCAACACAGAGCTAGAGTAAACATAGATGAAACAGGAAGAAGTGTAGGGGGAAATGTCCCACTGGGAACACTTGGAGCATAATACTATTTGAGCTGAATTTTTTCTTCGTATCTGCTTGATTCCCTGCTTCTCAAACTCTTCCTCCAAAGCCTGTTGTTTCCTAAGAAACTGGTAAACACATGTTTTATTGTAAACAGATATTTCTGCCCAGTCACAGACATTGCAACACCCCTAAAATGTGCAGGATGTTCCTATCTTAAGGTTCACAAGCAAAATTCCTATTCTAAGGGAGAAGGGAAGTAAAGAATATTTGCTGATGCAAACTGACAGCTCACTTAAGTTCAAATGCTGACATACCAGTTTATACCAGAAGGGTATCTGTTGTTATATTTTAACATGTTATATTTTAATCTTCTTCTAAATCAAGAAAATAATTTTACTGCTACATCACTAGCTACCTCAATGGTAGCTTAGGTCAACGGACAAGAAGGACATTTTATCACATTCACAACTGTTGGAAATTCATTAGGTACCTCCAACACCAGAAATGAGAAGAGGTTCAATTCCTTCACTGTTCAAGCACCTAAGTGATCTAAAATAAACAGATCACAGCTGACCCTCACTTTTAAACTCAAAGTGAATTATTCTTTATTTTGCACTAAAAATATACTCCTCTGCAAACTATTTACACCTTTTATTGTGGTGTGATAAATTTGTCAAGTAGAAGAATTCTAGTGCCATCACTCATCACTGAGTGCTGTAAAGGGTTTTAGCTTTCCTAGATTAGATCTGTCTTTTTTTAACTTGCTTTTCTCCACCCTCTATCCAGGAGTTAAAGTGATATTTGCTTGCTATTTGTCGAAAGTACCAGTAGTAAGTCCTATATCACTTTCAGGACTGAGGTCATCTCAAAGGAGAATGACCTAAAAAGGAGTTAACTGCCTAAGTATTTTAAAAATGTTGGTCTAAGTCTTGATAGGGATGGAATAAATTTCTCCTTCCCATCTGTATGTGAAGTGTCTTCATTATGTTGATAAAGGGGAACAGAAAATAGATTCTGTTTTTCCACGTTCCATTATGTCAGACATGATCTTTTGTCACTAGTCACATCTCTTCAAGAACTACAGGAACCCTTCTGCACACACTGCAGGAGGAGAGCCAAGATAATTAGTAGCCACAGCTGCAAGTGTTAGTGAAAAAGCTTTTCTTAGAACCATAATTAATAAAACTGTTCTGCCTTTTATGCATTTAGTGAAGCACTAGATGTTGAAATTTGCACTTTACACAAAGTTGGCTAATGTCAGTGGACACAAATGTGTTCATTAAGTATGCTAAGATTACCCTTGATCCACTTGCGAAAGCTTTTCCACTTGCAAAATTTGAATTCAAAATAATAAGTAAGACAAAAATTACAGCTTCTGACATTAATATGACAATTAATGATCTACATGTATACACACACACAATCTGACAATTCCTTAGACTAGCAAGGATTAGCAGTAGAACATCAACAAAAGGTATTCTGGGTCACTATACCTAGAGCTGTCCACCAGGAGTACGAGGTGAGTACTACATGGAAAAGGGCTTTCTACCCCCTTTATCCTATCCTTGAGCCAGACTGTCAGCCTGGCTTCAATTTCTTTTACGGATTCAAATAAAAATTCAGAATTTGAAAAAAACCCTGTTCTTCTTATGCCCATTCAGGACCAAAAAAATCACTAGGAGACTACTGTTAGGTTCTTTTTCAGTGCTCAATAAAATATGATAATGTGGGACTACAGAAATCTTCCATGTGCAAAAATGCTTTTGAAAGTTCCTCTTCAAGTGTCCCATCTTTATTTTTCTAATTTACCTTTAACTTTATAATTCATTGACCTGAATGTTAATTTAGGTCATGGTTTTCATTAAACAATATAAATATACATTTTTAGTAATGCCCCTCCAAAAATCAATCTATCTAACATTCAACAGAATAGGTATTTTGCACTCATTGATAAATGAGAATAGGTACATAGTGAAAATATTTATGGGCACTTAATAAGAGTCATGAAACAAGTATGGAGCATGATAAAATGTGCACAATTACTATTTGCAGAAGCCAAAAGTGCCACAGGCAGAGTTTTCAAACTCATAAATCTTCCAGAGAGGTTTGCCTGGGTGATTCTAAGACAAAAGATTTGTGGTGTCTGCAACTGCTGACATTATGTGATGTCATTAGATGTGGTGTTTTAAACAATTTATTTTTTGAGGAACACAGACTATCCTTTTAATGAAAAAAGAAGCATAAAAGTGCCTCAAAGTAGAGAAATGAGGAAATGAGTTAAGAGTAATAGGAAATCACTGACTCTGAATTGAAAGTATTAAATTAAATTAAAAGTATGATCTGAAAATAGAAGAGCAGAAGGACTCCTTTCTGTCCCTTCTGTTTGTTAGCCGTTTTCCATCTTGAATTTCTTCCCAGCGTAGCAACAGCTTTTTGACTGAAGCATGCTGGAGATGTAGTTAAGATATTATAAATATTGTGTATGCAACATACAGCAGAAAAGATGTCCCTGACAACAGCTTCTGAATTAGATTGAACGGAAAAATGAATTATTCCATGCAAAAAAGAAAAGCCTAACACTAAATCTTATAAAAACAAGAAGAAACACAGGCAATTATTAGCTTTTAACAGGCAAACTCTATACTATGAGCACATCTGGCATAATTCCTGAATGACATCACTGAAGAATGCACACCTTGGTATTAGCTGTCTTAAAGCTAATAAAAAAAGATCAGCATCTACTCTGTGCATGAAAATAAAAGAGTCAGCTTACTCAGCTAGCTACCTTGAAGTGAGTTTGCCTCAAAGGAAACTTTTAAAGGGGAGATTACGGAATGAGAATGTGTAGGAGGTAGGAAAAAGAGAGACTGCCTGATGAAGGGAAGTTCAAAAAGTCTGTGCAATTACGTAGCATAAGGCTGATTGTTACCATTCTTTTTAAATTAATAATTTTCCTGCTTTTTGATGTTCTCACTACCAAAATAAAACCCCAAACCACTAGACATTTCCTAGTAAAATATTTATTACTGCTGGTGTTATTACTTCTGCCAAACTTTCCATTGCTTGTTTTTAATCTTTGTGTTCTATCACGTGCCGATACATGCAAAGAATTCACATCATACCTCCCAACGACTCTCTCCAGTAGTTAACACGGAAAATGCACATCTCTACACCTTTAATAGGAGCAAATTGCTCTTTTAAATTGTAGTTACACTGTGCTGCTTGACAGGCTAGCATACATTATGATGTGACATCCAGAAGGAAAAGACAGGTTGTATCTCATGTCCCTTCCTCTCCTTCTGTTCTGTTTTTGCAAGCTGTGTTTCCCTGTTAGACTGCATGAAAAAAACAAAGCATCTATATGAACTTACAGCCACTGAGAAAGAGACCTGTACAAAACACTACAAAACACAAAAGTAAAATTATGAGAAGACTGAGCATAGAAAGGGAATTGTTGCTAGGTGAAGAACAACACTGCTGTCTTACAAGCACTCTTTTCACTTGGGCCATTCCACAACATCTCCAAAGACTGCTAGATGTCAGCAAAGAGAAACTACCTGTTATACAAGTAAATTGTTTTCAATGACTTCTCAGAAAGACTAAAAAATATTCTTCCTTCCTTGTTTTCTCCTTTTATGTCCCCTCAAATATATTCCTTAGCTAAACAAATTTAATTGGGAGACGCTTTCTTTGGCCTCAACACTAGGCAAAGATTTATTCCTTATTTTATGCTGTAGAAATAGCTTTGCCGACCTCAGTGCATAAACTGTCTTCATGATTAAAACTGTAGTCAGCTAACACAAATCAATGGATACAGCCACAACCATCAGACTAGCAAGATCTTTTGCCTTATAGGATGCTTACTGAAGAATATGAGAGGGGAGGATAGTTAAGGTTTCAAGATAAAGTCAATAAAATGTTTCCTAAGCTAGTCACATTGTCACTTTGGTCTTTCCCTGTCAAACCTGTATTTATTGCCCTACAAACAGGGCAATTCCATTTCTGGTATCTCTGAGGACATAATTTCAGCTACAAGGCCTTACTCTTTCAACCATTAAGAACTTTTTCAATGCTCTCACATTTTGACCAAGGTCCTGGTATAAACACCTATGGAAACAACTTATTATTTCCTTATTTCACAAGAAGAAATTGGCATAGCACAACCACAGAAAGAGAGACTGAAGAAATGCTTGAAACAGCAATCAAAAGATACTATCAGTATCTTAGAGAAGATACTAAAATTAATCCAGATGGCTGTCTCTTCTATTGCAAGGAACTACTGTCCTGTCTAGGCAACAAAACTCCCTATCTGCCAGGCAACTGTTAAGGATTATAAAACTCACCCTGGTCTGATTAAGGGTGTGGCTAGATGATTGGGACACAAAACAAAAAAACCAAAATGAAACAAAACTTCAAACCTACCCTGGAAAAACTGCCAGGAGGGAGAATTCAGTGTATGGCATAGCTCCAAGTGTGGAGACAAAAAAAACCAAAACGAATTCTAAAAGGGAACGGGGGCAGGGATGGAGAGGACTGATTAATATTAACAGTTTAGACTGCACAACAAGGGGAATATTGGGTTTAACAATTTCTCAATGCTTAAAAAAAAGAAGAAATTAGATAGGTACCATGTCTTTTAAAGTTGCATCAGTCATTCACTATACCCCTTAGAAGTAAAAGATGATGTTAATCCTAGGTGAGAGCTAATGAATCAACAAACAAATTCAAGAGATACCATCTTAAGGTATATTTTGCTTTGTTATAAAAAGAACCATGAGAAATCTTTTTTTGAAAAATCTAGGTTTAGTCACATTATTTAATGCATCAGTTGTCTTGTATTAGTATTGCTATTGATTCAATTCTGTAGTGCTTCTTGGAAAAACAGAGCGAAAAGGCAATCTATCTATGTTTATGAAGACAAACTTTCCTACATCTGTACTGCAAGTTTTGCCTAACAGTAAGATAATAATTCATTTTCTATTCTCTGTGCTTCAAATAATTTAGATATGTTGGTGCATTTTTTTACTTACATTTTGTCCATGGTTGGTTATTTTACAGTTTTGCATTTATTTTCTTTAAACTATTAGTCTCCAAAAAAAAGGTTTGAGCCAGTGTCAGTTGTCATTCTCTGTTTTATTCTAGTCATATTCATGTCAATTCAGTTCATACATTAGGAGAATTTTCTACCCAGAACAGCAACTTTCACACAGGTCTGTGGAAGACACTTCAAGTTAAAGGTAAATTTATTTCCTTTACATTTCAAATTGCTAAGTGAACTTAATACATCTAGAACCTACTAAATTGATCAGTAATTGTTATGGTGAAAGAAGATCTAGGGCTTTAGAAAACATGGGTCCATTTAGTAAGTAAATTGGCTAAGTAATAATATTAATTTTCTAGAAACAGAAACATGTCTTTGATAGGCACTCAAGTAGCTGAAGCTATAATCAAGTGTTCTTCATATTCTTTTAAGAGTCACTGCCGCTTGAGGTCACCACAACCAATGGTTGAACTAGTCAGACTGACTGTAAGCACTGGATTTACAGGTTAAATAGAGAATTTTTGAAAATAAAGCACGTGGAAGTGTTCATAACTGCAGCCCTTTAACAACAAGAGAACTCAGCTGTCAAGATCTGGTACTTTAATATAAAGGCCTCTAGGATGGAATGACATAAATTCAGATGATGGAACTAAATAAAGAATATTTCATTCTTAGGAAATGTCAAAGCAGCACAGACTTAAAAATTAAACAAATAAAAAACCAAACAAACCCTAGATACACTTGATTATATCTTCCCAAAACTTTTTACAGTATACTTGATGAAAGTATTTCCCTCAGGTGTAACTAGTAACAGGTATCCCTGGGCATAGGATGATGTGAAATGATGAGTTCAAAGAGTAAAACTCTATGTATCCTAAGAAACTGCCTAAATCCTCTATTTAAAATAATAAATAATTTAAAATCGTCTATTTAAAATAATAAATCCTCTATTTAAAATCCTCTATTTAAAATAATAAATAATTTAAAATAAAATTTTATGAACTTTCATCAAATTATTATGAATTGCAAGAAATAATAATAATAGATGAAGATGTATAAAAGAAAAGTCAGACCAAGGATCCATGCTCATAAATATTTATAGCAGGAAGAGGGTAAAAACTACCTTCTTTTTAAAAGCAAGTGAGTGAAATTACATACTTCCTTATTTATTATCCAAGTTTTCTTCCAATGCTGGACTTTTCAAACTCTGAATTCAGGTCAAATCCAATTAGAGAAACGAGACTGCACTGAACAGTGTGGATCAAGGATCAAGAGCACAATAAAGAGGATGGAGTCTCATTCGCAATATAATACCATATAATAACAGAAAACTCTGAGGATGTTTATGAATGTTCATTCCTCTGCCACTCCCACTCTCTTTTTTTTCATAAAAAATAGATATTATTGAAGAATGGTGTCAGAAAGGAAGTATTCTTTTACACCTGGTTTAATATTTTTTTCAGTTTTTTTCTTCAGCTGTATTATCAGAACAGTACCAAGAACATTGTCTATTATATTTTTCTTCATACTCTTCAATATTTTTTTGAAAGTTCTCTTTTTTTTTCCTGATTTTATCAGAAAAGTAATATACAAATGTAATTATTTCCTCTTGATTATTCAATTTGGCTAAGGTTTAATTTCAACAACTCAGCAAATTCGAGACAAAAAAAATCTACCCGATTTTAATTGAATCAATATGTGGTTAATTTATTCAAGATATTACAAAACTTCACTTGCTCATCAGTCATCCTTATTCATTTAAGAGTCAGAATCTGCAGATTTTTCACATATTACAGTTTCACTGTTTCCTTTTGCATACAGGACACTTAAAAATTAAATACCAACTACAAAATAAGTATTAATTACTAACTTTTCAAAAGTATGACTGAACACAGTTTTTTTAAAAAGAAAGAAAGAAATCCATGTGACATATTTTATTTTTTATGACTGGGGGAAGAGGGAGGAAAAGCTACTTGAAACTAATTGTCCAGACCGAGAACTAAACTTAAGTGTTGCCAAGGAAAGTCTCCCAAGCCCTTACGCAATATATGGGGAAGAACAGAGCATTCCTAGAATAGGATATGTTACAGCCAGCCTACTGAGTACTCAATATAAAATGCAGAAGTACAATGTAGATCTTAAGTCCTAATGTTCTTCTCTCTCAGGTTCAAGTTAAAGCCTCACTGTATCTCCTGAAGTCAGTTGCTTAAAACCACGAGCTAGCCATCTAAATCCAATTTTATAAAGGAGTCGTAGGGGTATAATAACTGAGGATACCCAATTCACTCTACTCACTCACTCATAGTCTCTCTCTCTTCTCCAATTACCACAAAATACAAATTGCATAAACAACCTTGGAAACATGGACCAGAATCTATTTCCCACACCTAAATTCCAGAATCTATTTACCAGTATATAAAGGAGGGTTATAAGAAAGACAAGAAAATACTTTTTGTCAAGACCTGTAGTGACAGGACAAGGTGCAACAGTTTTAAACTGAAAGAGAATAGACTTAAATATAGACATAAAGAAGAAATTTTTTATTATAAGGGTGGTGAGACACTGCAACAGGTTGCCCAGAGAAGTTGTAGATGCACCACGGCTGAAAGTGTTCAAGTTCAAGTTCAACAGCGCTTTGAGCAATCTGATCTAGGGAAAGACGACCCTGCCCATGGCAGGGGGGTTGGTCTCATGTCCCACTCAGACGAGGGAGACAAGTGACTCAGATTCTCAAATCCCCAACGGAGTGGACAACGGTGAAACAAGTCTCAAAGGCCAAACATTTATTAACTTCCCACAATGTACTAATTGGATACACAATAATTGGCTAAGTATATAGTGAGATGTGGCAAGCAATACAGTAATGCCTTACATTTCTTAATGGTGGTGAAGGAAAAAGGGGAAAAAGGAAAGGAGGTAGATAGAAGGAATAGAGGAATAGAGATAACTGGTCTGGGTTTGTGTGTCAATCCCTCCAGTGAGGGTTCCAGGAGGCATCCATCTTCTTCACTTCACTGCACTCTCTGCCCCGCCCTCCCACCTTTCCCCCACCTTGATTTATACACACTTTCCTTGGGTCCGTCCCCTAGGTCGACCCACATACCTATGTATCCCATGTATGGGGAGGGGTAGTGTGTTTCATGGGATGATGTAATTAGCATGATCTTGTTAGTCTTTGTTAGCATATTGAGGGGTGTTAACTTTAATATGCATTTAATGGATAATGAAGCAAAGGTCATTCACTGGACAGATGGCCTTTGAAATTTGACCAGGTGCACCAGAGCAGAACCGTCCTGTCTCCACAGGGCTCCTTCCTCCAGCTGCATACTGTGTTATTCGGGCAGCCTTATCAGCTTCAACCTCCACACCATGCACCCCGTGACTATAGTTTTGTCTTGCGAGTGTTTGAGGCATTCCTTAGCTCAGAGGGCCTCAACTTTTATCTCTTTCTGAGGCTGTTTTTCTCAGTCCATGTTTCTTGCAGACCTGGTTTTTCATCTCTCACAGTTGGACTAGATGATCTTTGAAGGTCCCTTCCAACCCAATCCATTCTATGGTTCTATACCAGCTGAATGACCTAACTATGGGGCTTCAGGATGTCATCTTGTGCTTGACAACACTTAGTAGACCAGGAAAACACAAAGTCTTACCTTTACGGTATCGCCTTCAAAGGAGTGGAAAATTTACCTGTTGCTTGGGACAGATGTTCTGGAAAAGAATTACTTTTTTTTTCCTATTTCTTTACTCTAACCAAACAACAAAAACACATGCAGCACTCACCTCTTACAACTGTTTTTAAATCATAGTGAATAAAGCTGTCATGTTTTGTGCTGATTCCAGGGTTAATATCACTAAAGAGACTGAGAACACAAATGACATATTAGACCTTCAGAGAATCTAAGTGGAAAATTCCACGTCCCCTCTGAATCTTAAACACAATCTGTCCTGCCCAGGTAGCAGTCCTGCATACATCCAGACATAGGACTGTAGGCCCACCAAGCACTTTAACAGGAAAATCTTATGTGTCTATGGACCTCAGAGTGCCTAAGTTCTTCAGGTGGCTTAAACTGAACATTAAATAATCAACATTAAATTATGAACAGGAACACCAACATTAAATTATACCTCAGATTCATGGGGGTAATGCATGGGAGATTCATTATGGTCAAGTTCCTTTACAGGTTTGAACTTTGAGAAACAAATTCTTCTTATTGCCCAGTTTTTATTTTATGTCTATATCTGAGGCTCAGGGACAAGGCAACACCTCCTTTTGCTTCTTGGCAGACTATTAATTTCATTCTGTGTGTTTCTCTTACCTCCTGACTGCACTCCTCCTCTCCTATCTCTAGGAAAAAATAATTACTACTGATTTCCTAACTAACTCTTCCAAAAATACTTGTTAAGCAAAATTCTAACCTCTGAACTAGCTATGAAATACCAAGAACTCTTCACAAAGATTGTATTAACTTACTTTTAACTAGCTGTTAAACTTTAAAAATTATTTATAAAAACTGTATACTGACTGATGAAATAGAAAAGAAACAGAAAAAACCACAAATTTATAGAAACTATTTTCAAATTTCTGTAATATTTTCACATTATGTGCTTATTTTACAACAGAAATACAACTGACGGTCAGCAAACAGCATAAGCAGTATAGATTTAACTTTTAATTACCTTGAAGACCAAAACATTTTTAACTCAAAAAAGCATGCAATTAACAGATTAACATTGTATTAAACAAAAAATATGATAACACATCTTAAGTTTGTCATGTAAATCCACCCCTTTCACCTAGATCACCTTGTCAACTAGATCCTTCATTTCCCACCCTTGGTTGCTCCCCTAAACATCCCATAATAAATCCTGTGCAATTCCAAAATGTTCTTCCCCTGCAGTCCATAATGTGCCCCACACCTTTAGGGAGTGCTCCAGCATTGACTCATAGTGATGGGACAGCCCTGGGAGGGACTGAACAAGGTGTCAGTTCCTTCCTCTGAGTCTGAAGTTTGGTTTTCCACCTGCCTTTGTGCCCCTGTGCTCCTCTGGGCTTGAGGTGATGGGCTTTTTATGGGCTGATGGGTCCTGTGATAGGCCTGGGAGCAGCAGGGGCAAGTATTATTTAGACTCCCCTGCCTCTGCTTGCCACCATCTCTCTGTGCTGCTTTGAAGGTGTGTAGATGAGCTTCTATCACATAACCTGACATTTGCCTCCTATGGCGCGATTCTGCACCTGGATTCATAAACAACAATAACCTTGACCTTTAGTTTTGTTGTTTCCACAATTTCTGTGAGTTAATTGCTTTGAGAATAACAAAGTCATTTTACTACCCTTGGTGAACAAATTTCATCCCCATCAAATACCATCTCTACCAGTGCCTCAGTGATCATCTAGTACCACCCTGGAAAAGAATTACTCATGTCTTAATTTACACATATGAATTCTATTATCATTCTATTCATGCACTTCTCTCCCAGCTCTTTCTGTTATGAAATTATTTCCAGATGTCACAGTCATCAGCATTTGGTTTGAAATACTACCTGCAGAAACATGTGACTTGCAAGCAATAACATTTTAAGTCTCTCATCACCACTAACCTTGTTCACTTTATTTCTCCTGAACTTTCACTTCAATTTTTCTTCTCTGTCAGAGAACACCACGACAAGCTGAGCTTTGCTGTGATTTTTTGCCCTTGGCAGAACTCCAGCTTCCACCACAGAGATCCTCCAACCATACTCTGCTTCTTCCTTTGGCACAGCCAACTGCAGTCGACTACACACTATGTCAGGAGAGTCTATGAGTCATTTATCCTGACCCAAATCATATTCAAGTCTTTCGTTTTCTACTAGGTAGCAAAGAAAGCAATCTTCTTTTCAGTCATCACAGAACCAGGAACAATGTGGTGATTTGAAATGAAAATTCATAGTCCTGAAAACTGTAGTTTTCCTTACAAACAAAATCAGCCTATATTTACAGCTACTGCAGCCCACCAATTTAGAAGAACTTCAGCAGAAAGATTTAAATGTCATCTTCTCTTTATGACCCTCCTTACCATATGCCAACTCAGGCATTCTGCAAATCACTCTTCCCTGCTCTTGTATTTTTTGCTGGATACAGTCTAGAAAGAAACACAAATTTTATATTAGGAGAAGTCATCATGGGAATTATGCTATAAGTAGGAAGAGAGCAAATTGTTGTTAGATAGATTGGGGGGAAGGCTGTAAGAGTAAAAATTGCCATATTTTTCTTTTAAAGTGGAAAGACAGTTTTAGTCTCCCTCACCTAATACATATAACTTGCTTTAACAACTACCTGAAATGTAGGCCTTCTAAAATAAAGTTTCTTATGAATTGTGATGGCTAAGAGTAAATTTGAAGAACTTTAGTACTTGGACTAATGTACTCAGATCATATGAGGGATGGCTGTACATGTCCATTTATACAAAAATTCAACAATAGCAACCTCTACTGGGTTTCCTAGGTGATACAAGGTTCATGTGTAATCTTGTTCAGGCTAAATATATGCCAGACTCAACATAGGATGGCAGGACAGCTAGTGCCTCACACTACTTTTATCTTACATACTGACAGGCATCTGCAATTAATAATAGCTTTACTCTTCTTGTGTGCATATCCGTGTGCAGGCGAGACTGGATTAATTTGTTGTACAGACAGGAGGTTCAAAACACATGCACAGCAGAACGGAAGATTTTGTTTCCTCTCCTGAGACTAAAAGTATATTAAATGCACTAAACATTTGTTAGTGTGTAGATCTCAAACCTTCTTTAACCTTTGTTGTTCTGTGTTGTTGTTGTTTCTACCATTGCTTACAGCCAAATTTTTAGAAGTTGGTTAAGAGGAACCTCTATTCAGAATGGCTATTGAAACATCACGAACAATTAAGTCTTTTTCATGCATTATAAAGCAAACATTGCAAGCACTGTTAGCCCTCACCATATGTACGATAACAATACCATTCAACAAAGCTGAGAGCTTAGGTAAAGCAGAATGACATCACTGAGACAGAAAGCAGTGAGGGATAAGTAAAACAGACATGTTCCTAAAGGCCGATTAGCCATTAAAAAGGCTTGAGAAAATATGGCTAGGAAGAAATGCTGAGCAGTCAGGTTTATACATTCAACTTCTTTTCATCAGCTTTTCTACAGAAGAGAAAAAAATATGAGCTACTGAAGGAGGAGGGGCTGCATTCAATTTCAGACTAATTAAAAGTCGTGAGTGACTGTTGACTAAGGCTTAACCATGGAAGAAGATACAGAGAATAGATTGAGGCATTGTCTTCAGTGATTATAAACTTCTATGGCCTTTGAGCAGTAAGTTCAACTTCCTTTCAGAAGGAAAGAACTATAGAAACATTCTGTGAAGCTTGTATATATGGCTTACGGTTCTATCCTCCATTCAGTAAGGCTCAAGAAGATACTGTAAAGGTGCTTTCACTTAGTAGCAACTGGCAGAATATAGAGATCTGTGAATTCTTTTGTAAAAAGTAAAGAAGCTGTAAAAAGTCTGTTGCAATTTTAACCCTGAAAACACCACCACTTTTGAATAGCTCTAGTTATTCTATAGTTTAAGCTGTTTTTTAATGTGCTTGTTTCTCTCCTTCCACTGTGGCCTTATATAAACTTATATTTGAAGTTTATATATACCTGCAAGAAGTTATGAAAAACAGAAACCACAGGCTGAGGCAGATAAAGTTATTCTGGAATGAACAATAAAAAAGACATCTTAAAGGACAGAGTTGAGAAACAAGGAATTTAGCCATATGCAGCAAATCAAAATGGTACATCAAAAATTAGACTAAATTATCCTAAACTGAAAGGAGGAGCCTTCTGAAAATGCTAACAAAGAGATTAAAATAAGATAAATTGAATCTCAGGAGTGAAAACTTTATTTTTAAATATCTAACAAGGAATTAAACTTATGGTTTCTAATAATGTATTAAATTTTCTGATTAGTCACTTAACCATCAGGGGAATGGTTCCAATCATAAGAAACCAGATAAAACCACAGAAAGATAGGCACCCAGGCTACTAATAAGCTGCAATTTATCTTGGCATAGTGCTGCACATTGCAGTACATGCCATTACCTTGGTAGCAAATCCATGTGCCTACCTGTGGTCATCTTGCTGCTGGTTTTGCATTTGTTAGTTTTGGTGACTTCACATCTCAGATTAATGTGTGATGTCCACATACTTGCAGACCCATTCTCCAAGAAAAGCCCAAAGGCAGTGGTTAAAAGGAGGAAAACTCAGCACTCAGATGTATTCCAGTCACAGTCCTGCAGGCCATGATCAGGGCAGCTTTAGTACTGGCTACAGCAAGGGACACAACAGCATCTGTGTGCACTGCCATGCAGCTCTGGCTTTGGTCTCCCCTTTCCTTCCTGAAATTATGAATTGCCTAAGCCAACATGACCTTCAGTGCACACATATAAAAGAGAAATTTAAGGTTTGGCATATTTGAGGCAATGAAAATTATAAATTTGTGGAACATATCACTCAGAGGGAGAGAGAGAAGTTTTTTCATGGCTTGATTTCTTCAGCTAAAGACAGGGTATTTCTAGACCTTTTGTTTTGATCAAACAAACTGCTAGACCAAGTTTAATTACTCCGTGTATGAGACAGGAATTCATATTACTCCTTCATCCTTTAAAAAAAATGTCTGCAATATGAGCAGAAGAGTTACCAAAGATAAGGAGAGCTTTTGCAGTATGAGTCCAAAGTAACAAATTGTTGAAGACATGATATATGTAATTCTTAGATAGAAACAAAGAAAAATTCTTGGAAGATGAGCACATAGTAGGAGTTAGTCTTGTGAAATTCAAACTGTTAACAGTGGTTGGTTTCTAATTAGTCTATCACTGTTTGGAAGCTGAACGTGAAATTAATAACTCTTGTGATTTAGACTAAAATCTATTACACTTTAACTCAGTGCTGGATTTATTCCAGGAAGAAGTGCATCTAAAGCAGAATCATCTAAAGATCCACAGAAGAAGGTCATCATGTACAAGCATGAAAACTGGGAGGACACAAAATGTTTTAAGATTTGTGGGATGTTGTATATCATAGAGAGGTAACAGCTGCTACTAAGAAATATACCAGCTCTTTATTGATTTTGAAACACAGCAGGGAAAGTTGTTCAGATAAAACAGCCTGTCTTTTACATTAAAATATTACAAAACAGAACATAACCACCTGTGACATAATTCATGTTTCAAAAACAAAGATCATATATGCCTTGTAATAGTAGTGTTATTTCTGAAGGACTATGAGTCTTAGAACTTGGTTTAAAAATATGTTGAAAAATCAAGAAATAAAAAAATTATGAATAAGCAGAACTGATAAGAGAATATATAATTTATCTTAAACAGAAGAGTACCATAGCTTCCTCAGAAATCTTTGTGGACTATTTTATTTTAAATCCTTTCCCAAATGTGGAAAGTTGTAGGTCATGATTTTAAAAGCCAGCGAATGGTAGAACTTACTCAGGTTAATCTACTCATTTTATACCATTGTGTTCAAGCAACCTACAGCTAGGTAAATTGCAAACGATTAAGTCCTTATGTGTGGGTGCATGCCCACATACACATGTATTTTACAGTCTTTTATATTTCAGGGGCTTGGAGATGACAGCTTATCAATGTAAGTAAAAAGTCTAACAAAGCAGCAGTACAGAGAAATCACTAAAAGGGTCTTCAAGAACGTCCCTCTACTAGAGTCAATATCCTGGCTATGGAAAAGAAATAAATTACTCTTTGAAAAGTTTATTCTTAACTAGCTATGAAGTTAACATGTACATAGCAGAATTTCTAAGTAAAAATAAATGCATGTATGTATGTAGATGTCTAGATGGATACACATATGCAAACACTCATGCTGGGTTGTACTTGTTCCAGGTTGAATTTGCCAGCACTCATTACTGTTCCTAATTGCACTGTAATACTATATTTCTGTCTGAAGAGCTATAAATGGGGAAAATAATCTGAAGGGGAGATTGAGCTTTTTGTTCCCATGTATTCTTCCTCTCTACGTATACTCATACTTTTCTGTTACTCTATTCAGTGTTGAGCATTCTCAGACCAGAATGGGTAGCATTGTGCCCGGTTATCACTTTTGTCCCATTTGTCTGCTAAAGAACCACTACATCTGACAGCAAAAGTTACTCTAAGACCCCTGTCTTAGCTGAAGCCAGAACATTCACTCTAGTAAGAGGAAATTTTGGAAGGATTTAGCTGAGCTATTCCTTTAAGGTTCCAAGGATGGACAAAGTAAGATGTTTTCAAAGTCTATTACTCAGCCATTGTTAAGTGATTTCCAACAGAAAGACAGAATTTCTGTAAAGACTTCTATCTAAGCAAATTTACCCTCTATGTACTTTAATCCAGACATGATATATTCTTACAATGTGGCTTTAACCCTCTAAATGGCTTGAGTCAGGGCACTGAATAAAAATAATTTGCAGTGCCCTAGATCATTACTGCAACTGAAAGGAAGAAGATTTCCCAGGAAGACAATTTTTGACTAAGCAGAGGAAAATTTCATCTCATTGGGATGAGGTGGCAAGGCCTGAAAGCAATCCTAAATCTGTACTTATGTGTTATTACCAACTTTGCTCAAACAGTTGGCTTCACTCTGAAGTGCTGTCAATCCCTTACCTTTACTACCACTAAAAAAAAAAAAAAAAAGACTGCTGTTTCCCACAGCTTCATTATTCTGGTCTCCATCTCTCCCAAAGATGTCCTAGTTATAAACAAATATATTTGTGTCTATCTGAAGCACACAAAAGCATCCTGATATGTTTTTTCTATTACAAAAGAAGGTTAACGCTGATGTTTGGTTCAAACGGTGAATTACAGGGGTTTTTCGTTTTGGGTAAAAATATCTTTTTAATTCATAAGACAATTTTGAAAAAGAAAATAAAAAAGCAAAACAGGGAATATCAGATCATTACTTCACAAGTTGGATTTCCTTTATGAGTTATTCACTGAGGAACCAAAGCCAATATGGCAGGAAGCCATGAGTTCTTCTGGGAAAAAGTATAAATGCAAGCCATAACTGGTTAATGAAACTTGCACTGTAACAAAATAGGCATTTTCCCAGCCATTTTCTCAGTTATTTAATGAGAAGCATCTAGGTAGCACCAAGGATGATGATAATGTTGATAGAATAACATTTGTTTAGAGCTACAATAAAACTTTGTACCAAAGTTAATATTAAGAAAAGTAGGTTTCAGAAACAGATGCTTCAAATTTTGAGGATTCAGAAACCTCAGATACATGGCTTTTAAAGGTTTCCTTCCATTCTATTACTTCTAAAGTAATGGTGCATCCAGTAAAAAGAAATTAAATAGATGAACTCTGATATTTTAAGTCTATATTTTTTTCCAGTGCATGTTATAATGAAAACTACACAGAAGAACATAGGAAAATTTTCATCAAGTTGGTCACTTGATAGGCCACTATTCAAAGGCCACTATTCAGAGCTCCCATTCGTGGAACTTCCTTAGTATAAAAAGTTCTTTCTGAGGTAAAATATTATGAACAATATTTTTCCTACTTTTAGTAAAACTTTTAAAATCACTCAGTTCAGATATGCACCTGAAACTTTCCAGAATATGCTGACCACCTACCATTGACTTAACAGTATCACAGATCCCCCTACCTGCTCAAAACATCCTCAGAGGTTTTCCAAAGAGGATCCAGCACCAATTGCAACCTCCTTCCACTTGCACATGTTATGGTCAAAATTGTACCCAGGCCTCATTAAAGTACTCTCTGCTACTCTGTGCCTTAGAGGGACTTCCTGAGAACAAGGAGTTAGTCTTGCACTATAATCATCTTGTTCTTTTAATCTCTTTCAGTACTTGAATTAAAATAGACAACTTTTGTAATACTTGTCTACTAAACAGACATTTGGTTTATATCACAGGCTATTGCTAACAAAGGATGTGCATATGACTTGCTACTAAAGAACTACACACAATCCAGTAGACATACTACAGTTACATAGACAAATACTTCTTAAGGGATCTCAAAATACAAAAACTCAAGGGTGTATCACATATATGTGCATATATGCACAATCACACATACACCAATTCTTTTCTAATGCACAAAAAACTTGGATGTGTATTTACACTGTCAGCTCTTACAAAGAGCTTCATTCATGCAGTTTTTGCATTACACCTTTATCTCTACTATCACTGATTATTACAGCTGCTAAACAGATGTCAAAACACTAATACTACTTAAGTAAATAAAATTCTTATTTTTTAAGATTATTGATTATCAATTATACTAACTGCTACCTGCAGATTAAAAAAAAAAGGGGGGGGGGGGCTTGAAAAAATACAGTTAGGTACAAAAAATTTCTAAAAGTGTGAACCAAAGGATAGGCAACATTCTGGGAAGCTGAATGCCCATGCAATTTCTATGAGTTTATAGGAGAAAAATACAGTTTATCGAACTGTCATTCATGTCATTCAAATGCTAGGGTTTGTATTTATCTGTGGAGAGCGCTTGCTTTGTTTTTTAAGAATTCCACTATTTAGGACAAGCTCAATAAGATTCAATATCTATTTGATTCTGGCTGACTTGTTCTGAACAACTGTTAATGCTAATAATTCATATCAAAATTTTGATGCCTAAGTTATCAAGCAATGACTGTGTCAAATGTGATGAGGTCTCATTATGTAGATCAGTAATGAATTGTACTAAAAGACTAGTTGTAAAGCACAAATAATCTCCTGTGGTAGACTTCATTGTGAAAACAAAAGGGTGACTGCACAAGCAGGTGTATGTGTCTGTAACAACGTTTGTGTGAGAGAAAAGAAACTCTGGTTGGATTGGTTGTATTTCTTTCTGTGCTGTCTGTTCACATGACCTACTTCCCAAACAGATTAATCCCTTTCATAAGAGTTTTTCTATAATAAAACACTTTGTACCTGTAAATACAAAAAAATGTACTACCATCTGCAAAGACTTTTGACTTCTCTAACTTCTAAATTTCTTTTACGGGGACATAGAACTCTCTAACACTCTTAAAAGGAAATAAGTGAAAGAAGCTTTTAGGAAAAATAAATGGTTGAAATATGTTCATCACATGATTCAAGAACTAAAAAGGTAGACAGAAAAAAGTCAGGGGAACTAATAATAATGTACCTCCTGTAGTGGTTATAGCACCTTCAATTCAGATTCTCTTTCAAAGGCCTACTGTTGGAAATTTAGCGCTATTTTCATTTAAGTCTGTGACTAATCTTTAATTGACTTCAGATGCAAGCAAGACTGAGCCTACAGTAAAAGCATTAATTTAAGAGGAAATAAAGTGAGATGAAAAATCTGTTTCCACAGAGCATCTCCCACCAAAGCCTTTCCTCTTAGCGGATACAGACATTGTTTTTAAAAGAGACATATGGTCATATCAAAGAAACATTCTAAATATAGTGTTAAAGGGCAAAAGAAACAGGAATGTATGACCGTTACGTACTTGTGATATTTTGTTTTGTTGTAATCTTTTCCTCTTTGTGGAGGAGATTCTAAGAAAAAGAACAATGTTTCCTGTAATTTCTTTGCAAGTGGTATGTGCTGTCTTCAGTTGCACGTAACTTTGTCATCTGCAGCTGGAGTGTTAAGGAAAAGGCAGCAGTCACCCAGGCAAACACACATAGCCTTGGAAGCAAGACTTACTTAGAACAGCTGTTTTATAAACAACAACAATGTTAACTTCAAAAATTTAGTTGCACACTTTGAGAAAAAATACACCTAAATACAGCGCAGCCTTTGCTTCTCCCCAAATACTTCAGCAATACATGCCACACCACTGCCAGCCCCATGCATTCTGCAAATCATCAGCCTCCTGACATGAGCTTTTCCTTCTTTTTCCTTCCTATAAAGAAGGCCTTATGTGATTTATGCACCTATAATTGGTGGAAACATAAATAGTTTGAAAGGCCAGAATTAGATGTGAGCCTGTGTCATATCATCTGGATACAAATTTTCCCTTTACTTAGGGAACGGGGAGAAATTGGATCCAAGGCTTTGGTTTTGGCTTGTCCTGTAATCAGTGATAACATTCAGATCAGGGGATGAGTTTCCTCATAGCTTAGGTGTGATGACATTCAGGAATTCAGTTTAGTTAGAAACTAAAGTAGGACAGACCAGAACATAACAGTTACGGTATATCAAATCCAGATTCCTAACCTCTATCTGTCCTAACAAACAGCTTGCAAATTGTCATACATTACATTTGAGAGTGCCTTCAAGTGGCAAAGCGAACTTGATGGTCCCCTGTTCCAGGTGACCACTCTAGCAGCCAAGCTGCCATGGGAAACTGCAAATTTTTGGGCTGAAACGTGCTGCCACCATATTTGCATGAAATCTGACCATGGGTGTGAGGATGACCACCACACCAAGACTCTCTAAGAAGACTGACAAAGCAATGAGACTTGAATATGTTTAAGCATAAAATAAACACAATGCTGGTCATCAATGCTGAGAAAAACACATTTCTAGCACAATCTTGCATGCTTGAGGAGCTCTGAGGTAAACAACAGTCATGTGAACATCAGAATAAATGAAGGCTGACTTTCAATAAAGTTGTATGACTTTTTAACAGCACTGTACTAAGTGTGACCTCACCCCTTGTTATAGATCAAAGAATCCACGTGGGGAAGAAACATTTCAAAGTCCCACCCACATGAAAAGCTGTTCCATGTGAATTCTCCCATGTCTAATAAGGGGAGAGCTTCTAATGGAGCCTTTCCTTCAGAAGAGGAACTGCCTCCTACTTTCACAAACATCCTGAATTTGTTCATGCAGGGAGGAGGGTACAGGAAAAAAAGATTAGGAAAAGAATATATCATGTAAACTTTGTTTCCACAGCAAAGCAAACTGAAAACTGAGGCCCTAATGGAGATTAGACTCCTCCAGAGTTAGGTGGTACTTGATCAGGCCTATGCTATAAAACTTAAATCTAGATAAATTTTCAAGTACAAAAGACACTCCTTCCTCAGAATTTTAGCAGTGAAAAAAGTTGCTATAGTTAATAAAAGTGACATTGCTAGACCATCTGATTCCTAACAGATCTGAGAATTCCTTGATTAGTTAAAAGAATCAAAACTACATTAATAAAAGGACTATAAACAGAAAGACAACAAAAATCACCATAGAAAAGTAGAGCTGTCAGGAAGCTTTCATTTAAACTCTGTGATGCAAAACACACTATAACACATCAGATGCTGCCAAAAAGCTCATTATAGGAAAAAACAAAATAAACACTGGATTTCATCTGAATATTTTTTTTAAAAATTACCAAGAAAATTATTTCAGTTTTCTCTAAGAGTTCTATAATAAAATTATGTACTCCTTGTGTTCAAAGCAGTTCCACAACATTGCTAATTTATTTATATAGCTACATTTTCATAGTATACCTACCAAAGTTAGATTACTGTAAGTCCTCAGATCTTCTTCCTAGTTGAGTCAATAGAAATTTTATTAACCCTACAAAAAAACCCAGTATCATTTGGTTTTATCTTTTGTATATGATAGAGCATGTGGCTCCATGCATATATTCATCTTTACTACCTAGGACTGAAAAAATGCAACTCAAATCTAGAAAAGAAGATTAATTACAGTAGTAAAATTACCACAGATATAATTTACATGTATGACAATTCTTTACAAATACCCAGTTGTGTCAGATTGGATACATGTTTCACTCCTTTCAGGTACTAAAACCAAACCATTGACCAAATTAATTAATTTTTACCCCAAATGACTATCTGCATTCCCTCAGACCAAATCACAACTGTGACCTAGGCAAAGGCATTCTTAATATATTAAACAAGTCAGCAACATCACATACATTCTTCCAAACAAAAAATGATACTTTATTACATTTATAGATTAATATGCTATTTGCTTATATATGTGATTTAATAAAAGAAACATTATTCCCTTAAAAAATAAACCCTTTCACTGATTTGCTCTTTCATTCAAGTTTCTCTCATCATTTTGCAGCTGTGATATATCATATTCTTCACTTTCTAGGACATTGTTACTGTTAAGTCAATATGCTGGGACCAAAAAGACCTATATTCCAACACTGTTCTGTCATAGGTTTCCTATATGATGCTGAGCCTTAAGCTAACATTTCTTTAAATCATATCTATTCCCTATCTTGAATGTCAACCACTAGAACCCAAAATAATCCAAATATTTTGTAGCTACCACTGCACAGCAAAATGTAATAGTCCAATCAACTAAGCAAAATGACTGATATCTTCTTTTAACAATTATTTGCCTTTTTTGATACAAATTGTTTTTCACCAGATCTGAGGGAAGCAACAAATTGAATGTGATACAGACTCAATTGGACTTTAATAAAAAGAAGATTATGATTATCAAAAAGTTTAAACTGGACATAGTTTATACGACACTGAAGCTCAGGTAATCTCCACCTTAGGTCACATGTTGTATTTTAGTACTGTTATACTGTGATTCATTTTATAGCTGTCTAGTTCTGTAAACTATATCAGAGAAGAAATAAAAAAACACTGAGTAGTAAACTGTAGTTCTGAATAAAAATTGCAACCCTCAGCCCCTAATTGTAATTTGATTTCCTCGTACTCTCTTTCTTTCCCTTTCTCCATTGCACAAGTGAGACTGTCTTTCACTGCAGGAATGCACAATACAAAAAGTAGTTTACATAGTCAATGGGAGTACATAGAGCCACTTAGTTTGTCCTCTCTGGTAATAATGAAAAGTACAAACTGCTTGATTCTATCCACAGACATAGGTATAGCACTTCCATCCATCTGGTATAGCATTTGACAAAATCTGCATGTCTACAGTAAATGGTTTCTGGGCACAGCAGTTCATCAGATAGTTACTCCGTGGGAAACAAACAGGGCTCCCATGACACAGTAGAAACTTCAATAGGCTATTTAACAGTATCTGAATGCGGGAAAAAAACCCAAACAAAACATTTCTTACTGCATGCACAGCACAAAAGTTTTGTAAAAACTGAAACATTCTATTCCCCCACAAGTTTCACAATCACTCCATGACATTTCACAATTTAGTAACAGTAAACTGCTTCTTCTTCCTACAAATTACAATCAAATATTGTCCCATGTACCCAAATGAATATACTGTCTTGAGCTGAACAGACCCCCCTTTCCCACTCAACACTATTAAGCATGTAAAGGTATTTCTCTGTTATCTGACTACAGTGACAAAAATCCACACACAGTTTCTCACATTCTAAACCATAATCTTAGGCCTGAAGTAAAACCACTTTGGACAACTCAAGAAAGCCAATAGTAGCTCCGTAAGTCAAATTTACAAAGCAGAAAAACAACTTTTTGCTTGTGAACTAATCTACTTAAGTTGTACATCGATCTAAACTGCTGTCTCCTGCTCGTCAAAGACACTCAGCACTATTGTCACTCAATGTTTTCTTCCTGTTTGACAAAGAAAATCCCTAATTCTCATAATACTTTGCTCTTGAATACTGTGTTTGGGTTTGGGCCCTTCACTACAAGAAAGACATTGAGGTGCTGGAACACGTTCAAAGAAGAGCAATGAAGGTCGTGAAGGGTCCACAGAACAAGTCTTATGAGGCACATCTGAGGGAACTGGAGTTGTTTTGTCTGGAGAAAAGGAGGCTCAGGGCAGACCTTATCACTCTCTACAGCTAACTGAAAGGGGACTGTAGCAAGATGGGTGTTGGTCTCTTCTCCCAAGTAACAAGTAATAGGACAAGAGGAAACAGCCTCAAGTTGCATCAGGGGATGTTTAGATTGGATATTAGGAAAAATTTCTTCAAGAGAAGGGTTATCAAGCATTAGAACAGGCTGCCCAGGGAAGTGGTTGAGTCATCATCCCTGTGGAGGTATTTAAAAGATGTGTAGATGTGGCAGTTAAGGACATGGTTTAGTGACTTGGCAGTGATAGGTTAACATTTGGACTTGATCTTAAAGGTCTTTTCCAACTTAAATGATTCTATGAGTCTATAAAACTCATAATGTTCTTCAAACTAGACAAGTCAAGACCCTGTGGCAGTGTCTAGCAGCTAAGATAAATGAATGAATGGTGCCTATCTCTGCCAGGAAAACGGAAATAAGGGGAAGTCAGTATGGTGAGGTCCACATTGTTTATTCCACGCACAAGCATCACATTAACTGCTTTCTGTGAATGACAAGCATAATTGTGGAGTAAAGAGGCTTGATGCTCTTTAAAGGACCATAAATTCATCCATGACATTTTTTATTTCCTGGTATAAATTTCCCAAGGAACTAAAAATGATAAAAAAATCAAACACCAACACCTTTTTGTGAGACAACATAAATAAGAGATGAACTCTTAAAAATAAAAGCTAGCTGTACAGATCAGGGTACAACTTAGGCAATTACTTCGTACGCAGACAGTCTGCTCTGGAAATTTGATTTATGGGGCCAGTCCTGGCTTTACTGAGTCGTCTGAAGTGGTTTTACCTCAGGCCAAGGATTATAGATTGGGATGTGAAAAATGAGTTTCTGAGAGAGGTTCACTTCCTGGCTTACTTCACCAAGTATTATAAGTAAACATAAACAAGGGCTGTGAGGCTTCAACTTCCAAAGCACAGCCAAGCCAAGAATTGTATTACCTATTCGGCAGCCACAGTTGAACAAACAAAACATTTTCATCTCCCTGAAAATGAAAAAAATCTTCAGTCATTCCCAAAATACAAGACACAAATGTTAATCTCATTTCTGTTTGATATACCACTAGGTAATCATGCTCACCTCACTTTTCTCACTCAGAATTTATCTACTATTGTCCCTTACTTACTCTTTTTACAAAAGTGTATGAAACAGTTAAAATCTCTTCTATTACTTTTCACAATACACTTTTTTTAAGAGTCACATACAACGTTGGATTAAAAGGACATACAGGAGAGGAATTGATAGCAGCTGCAATCCTTGCCCAGGCAGATTAATTGTGCTGGTGACTACATGGCCACAGATGAAGAGGCCTTCCCACATGACAGCTGCATGGGAGATCCTAAGAGATTTATGTGTGTTTCACCATGTGGTCTCTCATACATCTCTATAGAAACACTTCTGTGGTAGGATGCAAAGATGCCCTTGATGCCTGGGGTAGTAAGAGAAATAAAGCCATCACTAGTTCTACTACAAAAACTTCCTATAATGAACACTGAACAGAGCATAAGAAATAATTTGTCTATGGTACTTCTCCTCTTTGTCCATGGGTTTTGTGGCTTAACTTCTATGCAGACTTCACAGTAGTTCTTAGAGCAGTTGTTTAGTGCCAGCAAATTCTCCACTCTTTGTCAAAAATATTTTACTCTTGCTGTCCTGAAACATTGTAATTTGAATATGGCAATCGGCAATCAGGAAGTAAACTTGTTAGAAGACTGTGTTTACAGGCCACTCATATTGTCACTTGTTAACTAAGAACAAGCCTTTGAGGATTTAGTGATTAATATTTAAAACAACAACAATAGTTTGTGAAGTATTCGTTCTGGGTAACCATGGCCCACCAGCCCTATGAGAACACCTCTTTTCCATGCTTCACTGTGGGATTCTAAATCTATAATTTCCAACACTTTACTCACATGTCAGGAGGTTACAGAAGCTTTCAAACCATTTGGGCTATTTTTATCTAATACATAGCAAAATGGAAAGTTTAATTACTCCATGATTACCATGTTAGGAACTTACAGCAACCATTTACAATTCTGTCAATAAGCAGCAAAGCAGCACCAGGATTGATCAATTAAGTGTCCTGCTGTAGATATCCGAGTCTGAGTCTCCATGCCTTTACTGGCAGTACAGAATACTTCAGAGTGTCATTCCAGATTCTTTAAGGAACATTTCTTTGGGATGTGTAATGGCCTGTTATAAGTTGGTCTGGTTTTGGCTCACCTCTCTTTCATTAATATTAAACTACGTAGGAGAAATCAAGTCGCTTATTTTTGTTTTAAAATAATCTCTATCCATATTCAGAATGTAAGAAACACAGGCAGAAGCTTATCTTTTGTATTTACCGTTTCAGAAAGAAAAAGAAAAACCATCCAATTAAATAAATTTTGTCTTTGTATTAAGTCTTATCTTGCAGAACAGATAAAATTATTTCTGTCTTAGAGAAAACACATAGAACTCTTAAGCAGCAGGTATTCTATGTGCATATCATATAGCATTAGAACTGTGCCATATAAAAAAAAAAAATCAAAGTAGAACACAACAGTTTAAATGAATTTGAAATCTACATCCAAATCTCTCTCAAGTTTGTAATCTGAACCTAAGACTCAGCTGGAAATGATGCTGCCTTTGCCCAAAACTGGTCAAAGGTGGATAATGGAAAGATTAATTCCTTTCTCTCCAAGAGAGCAGTAACAGCTGAGGAGTGGCTTTAGGCCACTCAACCTCACTTGCATCCCAGTTAACAGCTGTGTAAACCACAGAATTTTTACTTCCCAGGGGTTTATTAAAATGTTTTTTCTCTTTTGATGTGTTGTTTATATAAACTCATATGACTTTTGCTTTGAATGACTCTCAAAACTCAAGAATATCCTCTGCTGATTTTATGTATAAGATGAATAATATGCTTTGTACAAGTTTCATCTCAAAAGAAATCAAAAGGATTATCCCTGAGAAACTATTTGAAGAGCTAATATATTTGATTGCTCTGTAAGTCTGAATGTATTACAGCTTGCTAGAAACAACCATGTTATTGCTTGGCACATGTTATTTTTCATCAGTTAGAAGCACAAGACTACTCCCCACAAAATCAGAATTATTTCTTGAACTGAAGTCCTAAAGACAGGTAATTTTTGAAATAGCTACTGCCAATCACTAGAAGTTTTACTTAGAAACCACGTTTGGCATGATAACATAATTTTTTAAGATCTGAATACTTAGCAAATAACCAAGAACCAATAAATTCTCTTCACATTTTACATAGATCACCAGAGTTTAAACCATATTTTTTGAGTTATAAGGGCATAAAACAGTGAATTAATAAAGACTTATCCACTGAAAGAATTCACATGCTTTACCAACGTTTTTTGCATAAGCTTGCAAACCAGACTGGAATGGCACTCTTCCAGTTTAATCTTCAGTGCTTTAATCAGGAACAAGAACCATGCTTTCGCATGTGCTTATGCAGCATCTAACACAGTCAACTACAGTTCAATGCAAGATACTAATACACAAACAGACATCTTAGTAAGAGTGCGTGCAGGTCCAATTTGCATGATCCAAGGATCTTGCATTTGAATATCGTCCGAGATAACAACTCGTAAGCCTTTCAAACCCATTCAACCTGGCTGGCATTGCACTCTCTTTCAAATACCACAGTAGAGTCCTAAGTCCAAGGTCTGGTCCAGAAAACCTCCTGATCCTCTACCTTTGACTCTGAAGTAAAACTCGGGCTAAAGCTCTCCCCTCTATTTAGTGGCTGAAACAGCAGTCCACCATTGGATGCTATTCCTCCTTGGAGCCCAGGCTCCTCCATCCCACTGCTCCAGGATGTCAGGGAGGTAGCTGCTTCACAACCCTCTGTCTGCGAAGTCTTGTTCACAGTTGAAATTAGCTGCAAACGAAAGACAGCCAGTGTAACTCTTGTTCAGGCCTATAGTCTCAATTTGGGAGTATTGCGGTTTGAATGGACGATAAATTCCCAATAAAGTCTGGACACTGATATAAAAGAGGAATGTGCTCAACCTTCTTCCTTTGCAGCTTATTGCCAGCAGGTGGTGGACATGCTAAGAGTGATTTAAATCGTAATGAATTGAAAAAGGAAGGAGACCACAGATGAATGAAGGCAAGAGGACATACAGGATAAAATTATGAATGCTTAGTTCACGTGCAGTGCATGAGAATGAATGCAGAAAAGTCAACGAACACTGAGTGAACATGGAGAATTAAGGCAGACAAAGAAACGTGATTCTAGGCGGAGAAGCTGTGAACAAAAATGAATGAAGAAAGATGACAAACGGCAAGTAGATACGTGGCACACAATGACACAAGGAGGAAGGCTCTGAATGCCATGTTGACTGTCAGAAGCAGGGGAAAAAAAGGCCGGGGGGGGGAAGACAACTGAGCAGATATGTCAAGGATGAAGACAAATAATGGAATGTGCTCAAAAGCTCAGGCAATGTGCACTGAATTGGGACAATAGAAGCATGGTGATCCACTCCCAACCTTTGTTTCGAACAAACAGCTTCTCAAAGTAAAACAAATAGAACTGAATATGCTTTTTCTATGTTTTTTCCAAAACTGAAAATTTAACATACAGCAAAGTCCATTTTCACTGGTTTTTATCTACTTGTTTACAGAACCTGAAGTTTTCATAAAAGTAATCCTAACAATGCAAAGACTCTTGTGCATTAAGCTGTCTGATTTAGAAAGTTCTTGTTATTACCTGTACATATAGAGAAAGATGTTGGCTTTTTGTCTACCTTAGAAAGGAAAAATAATAACAATATTAAAAGATATTATTAAACACCATCCTAAAGTATCTCTATGTGCCACAAGCACCTATAATTCTACCTATATTCTTTATAGTGCGTGTATATCTAGACTTCAAACTGCTTTGCAAAGCAATAAATTCACTCTTATTTTTCTAACCCATGAGTGACTAAAATGCCAAGGAGAATCTTATTTTTCATTTTATCTATTTTCATCATGGAAGAAAAGGTGGATTATATTAAAATTCTAAAGGCCATATCTGTCTCTATGACTATCTGACTATCTGTCACATTCATAATACAAAAGATAAAAATAAATGCTACCTGGATTTTCTACTGTGAAAAAAACCCTGTAATTTGCAAATTTCATTTTATTTAATTAAAAATATTTTTTTCAAAACAATTTCATTTTTTAAGAAACTTAATTTAATCAAAGATGAATTTTCAGTCTTTCCTTGTAAATTAGATGTGTTAAACTTGACTATGAGTAAGAAGTGAGAATGAATAAGAACATAATAACACTATGAGACAGAAAGTAGTTTGTTGACCAATATAGTACATTTCAGAAACACTAGACTGTAGAAATGCAGAAGTACACATATTTATTTATACAATATATTAAAAAAAATGTCTCTGAAGTGGAAACGCTGGAGGAAAATATGTTAGCCTAGTTGTCTAGAGTCTAGTTACATTGTCAGTACTCCCATTACAGCAGTTATATCAGGTTTATAATTATGACCTTCACAATGATTTTTTTTCCCTCCCGTTTCAAGTCCATGAGTACACCATAATGCTTTTTCATATTTGCTTACACAACCGAAACTAGAGTGTCACCTCTAAAGTCAAGGACTTGTCTTGCTGCTGAGCAGCACTGCTCTCTGTTGAATGTTACTTGCACACACTGTAACTCTTCTGTTTTGGCATCAGACTGGAATTACTAAGGGCCTTCATTGTCTTGAGATCAACAGGTGCAGAACGTCTCTCAGATTTGAATGCTGTAGTTATCAGACTAGCAATCAATGGTCTTATGTTATAGCATTCATATTAAAATGCTAATTGCCATTAATGTCTTCCACTAACACATTCAATTCAATTGTGTTCTCTGAGTCCCAGAAATGTTGATATGTGAGACTATCCCATTAATTTCCGTAGAGCACAGATATATACGACCCATAGGAGCACTGAAGCAGTTAAACAAAGCCTTATAATCTGATTAGATTTTGCTTGCACTGATATCTGCTTTCATTTATGAAACTGCACTGAACTCTAAAGAATATATCAAGATTGTTACTATACACGAAGACATTTAATGCAATTCAACCTTACAGTAATTCACAGTCACAGTAAATAATCACAGTCACCTCTACTCACATCATCTCTAAGAGTACATGACAGCAAGGCCCCAGGGAGCATTGGAAACACTTTTCTTAACTAGCAAAGGGCCATGTTGCCACAAATTATTGGACCACGGGTTTGGGGTTTTTTGTGGGGTAGGGAATTATTCAAAACAGAAACCAAACTCCAGTGTTCAGATCTAGCCTGCAAAGTTTTAAAAGCTTGGATGTGAAGCTTTATTTCAGAGCCATCTCCAGTAAAAACCTTTAGTTCTACTGTATCCACCAGACTTTTCTGGATTTAAGAGAATTAATAATTGCTTGTGACATTTAAACGTTTGAATCTACTTTAGAGATTCTGCTCACCTCTGAGCTCTCAGGCTAGTGATGCATACTAAACCCACCCCTGACGGGTCACTTATCACTTACTCTCTGCATTCTTGTTTGGCAACCATCCCTTCAAGTCCCCACCAACAGGCATAGCACTTTCTCTTCACACCCAAAATTTCTATTAGCTCTTCAACAATCTCCAAAAAGATTTGATGTCTTACTTTGGCAGCTGCTTGCTTCACATCTACCAAATTCTCACAGTTTCCCATGAGTCCAGGCTCCAGACAAGAGCAAAGGCTTCATGGCAAGCTTTTGACCTTGGGAAATCCCTCTTGTGGGAAAGATTTAGAAGCAGCTGCACGTCCAGCACAGACCTGCTAAGACCCTAAACTCTGACTTCTAAGGTATCAGCATGTCAGGCAAGCTAGAGTAGATTGGGAATGAATTGCAGATCACTTAGTACAAAAGCTTAAGGAATTCCATTTCAGCTGATTAACACCTAGCAGACCATAGATAGATTTCATGTACTGCAAGTCTGCTCACACGTTCTTATCTTATTGTTACTCTTTTAACAATGTTCCTTTTTGTGATAAAATAATTAGCATTCAAGTGTTCATATTTGTGCCATGTTGTAAAGATGGTATGCCTCATTTCTACTGACCCTCTCATGCTTCACTTTTGGAAGTTACACTCCTAATCAAATCCAAACTTTACCTCTCAATCTTTACCTCAGAATCCTAACTTTACCTCTAAAGAAAACTCATTTATTTGTAGAAGACTTGAAGTTAAGACTCAAGGAAAGAACCAGATAAGCAGTGAAAGTGCTAAATAAACTTGATGGTAGGGCCAGACCAATGTCAGCACGGTCTAGCCTAACACATGAGAATCTCTATTTGTTCAGGATTAGCATACTCCTTTTGCACAGAAGCCTCAGAAAAAATTGATACTCAACATTTTGTGGTTCTCTTATTTATGTGTGCCATTTTCTATAAATAAATGATAGAAGTTTCACAAAGAAAAAAACTCACAATCTTTTCAGTTGAATATGGAAAATGGGATTTTATACATTTGAATGTAATCTTTTGTGTTCACAAGTGATCAACACTCAAACTCAGAATAATTGAATCGGAGATAAACTTGAGTTTAGCTAGATGTTTGGTACCCAGTCATACGTAGGAAAAAAAAACAGTCAGGCAAAGCCAATTTGCTCAGAATTTATTTAAATGCTTTAGTATGGAAACTGGCATCTGACTTGGAGAGCCACTGTGGAAGCAAAATGGAAGAAAGTAGGGGAAAGCATTCTTTGAAGAATGGTGGATCAAACAGAATTTTCTATTTCAAATTATTTTATTTTAATTTACCAACTATATATATGAATGTTTCTGATACTATCCATAATACAGTATACTTATTAAGGATGTTGAATACAGTATGACTGAAAAAGAAACCCATATTTTTCCATGAACAAAAGCATAGTTAAGTATAAAATGTTCAGAACTTCTCAGAGACAGGGAGTTAAAAAGAGAAATTCTGCCAGAAATGTTCATTATGTAGGTCAGTCATAATTTTCACCTGTCTTCTTTTTTATTCGGGTTTCCCTGTAATTTTGGTTTTGCTAGGAAAGAAAAAGAAAATAGTGGTTTAATGGGGGGGGGGGGGGGGGGGGCGGAAAGCAAGCCATGTATTTTGGATACCAGTCCTGAAAGCAAGGACTGGTTTTTGCACCCAAAATCAGGGTGTTGTATATGTTATTGTATATCTTGGTGTAAGAGTTACAGGAAGCCCAAGAAGTGAATAAGTGTGGTCCCCTTTGTCATTTCCAGTGACATTCTGTGCGATGCAACAAGAAGGGTTTTGCAGGATGGGTTCAAACAAGTATCTGCAGTGAAGAAAATCAATGCACACAGAATCTCTAGGTCCCAAAATCATACAAAAATCCATGTAGAGTTTTTCCCCCTCTTCTACGTCCGGTAATCATTGAAGTGTATTACAATAAATTACAAAGTCCTGGATATAACTGTCTATACACTGAGAAAATTAGTATGTACAAATCCCACAAGGCAGTGTATAACACCAGACTCTTCTTCCTGGTCACTAATGACTAATTCAGATTAAACAAAATTAATAAATATTCCCATTGACTCCTTCAGGAACTGAGGCCAAATAAGAATTCACATCTGATAGGAACATCCCCAGTAAACAGCATATAGTAGTTTCAATATGACAAGAAGTAGCACACAGATTATTGCACTATATTATTTAAAATATTTTATTAGACCATTTTATAATGTTTTTGTAGTATGGTCTAACTTCTGTGATAGTCTCTGCCAATATTTCCTTCCCCTCCAACACCAGTCAAAACATGAGCTGGAAAACACGTCCTTCCATTATCATTATTACATGTGCTAGATATGTGTATCATCACTGTTCCCTGCAACTTCCGTTAGCAAAGAGAATATTTTTACCAACAAGTTATAAAAATACATAAGTAAATAAATGGTCCTAAACTCATAAATGTCCTTTTGCACAGAAAAGTATTTTTTTTTCCAACTTTTCTCCTGGCACAGTTCACTTGGCTTGTTAAATCCATCTGCTGCTTTCATTTATTTACTATGTAATTAAGCAAGTCCCTGTTCCCCATATGATCTAAGTTTTGTATTTTGTGGAAATCAATTCTTCATGATGATAAAAAGTTGTAATGATAACTCTCTAATAATTGGTATTCACACACACACACACACAAACAAAATACCATGAAGCAAGAAGTGCCAGAATTAAGAAAGTACATTTTTACTTTGCTGAAATTTGAAGTTTACACAAGATGTAATGTGTTTCTCCATCCCCCGCTTTGCTCTTCAACTCCTCCTTCTTCCTTCTCACACACAGTCTTCTTCCTATTCTTCACAGTTTCAATGGCAACAATGAACAAAGATGTCTTGAGAGAGCCAAGAAAAATACGCTGTTGTTGATCTGTACTCATAAGTCTCACTTAATGATTTTTTTTTCTTTTGCTTACTCAAAAAGTTGAAAACTCATGCTTCACTAGGGCCATCTGTGGAGTTCTTTGTTTGGGGATTTGAGAAGAAGCCAAAGCTTTGCATACCCTGTCTTTGAGACTCAAATCCCGGAGGTATTGCAGAAGTTCAGCTAGGGCTCAGGATAGCATAAAGTCACTTTTCACAAGAGACCCATCTCTATTTGAAAAATAAATGGCTAACAATGCTTAGCTGATAGATGCTATTCCTGGAGAAGCTCTATAATGTACTGTATACCTGCAAACTGAATCAGGCCAGTTAATTAACACAATCAGTTATAGATGTTCAGATATTTCTCTGTCAAAGAGTTTGAAAGGCTGGCTCCAGAGCCTGAAGTTAAAATGTCTGTGGTAGCAATGATGTCACCCTTCTGACAGGCTTTAACTAGAGCAATGAAAGGAGCTGTTATGTTTCTCCTAGCTCAGCAGGTGTGAAGGCAACACAAAGGACATTCACAGAGGAATTCCCTTACATGAAACTTAATCAGACTCATTCTGAGCGTTGCACACCAGTGATTCCACTGCCTGAGAAATGAATGGTGAACAAATGCTGATTCATTATATTTTGCAAATGCTTCTGAAGAAAAATATGTAATTTTGAAAAGTTACCAATTCTATCACTTTTATTTCATCTCAATTTCATTGTTATTTTCTTTCTCCCTCTGCTTGTTTTCTGATTCATTTGCTGACCCTTCCTTCAGCAAAGTGCTTAAGTCCAATTCATTTAAATATGTTTAAGCCTGAATGTCAATTGAATATTTTTGCTTTCCTCTTAGCTTACTGTAGCTAACTTTATAGAAAGAAAATTCAGCGGAGGTGACAACACAGGCCCAAAACTGCACGTTCAGACTCAGATCAAGACCTTCAGTGTTGATGAATATTTTGGTGCAGCTCAATAGTAATCATCTCTAGTTAAAAACTGCCACTGCAGCTGGCATGAACTGTATGTAGTTTCTGCTCCCTTTTGCTTATTTATTAACCTTGTTAATTAGGGAATACAATATAAAAATGAATTAATTAAAAAATGAACAAATTAATTTTATTACCATTTTTAATGTAGAAACATAATTATCTTTTGAGGAAATAACCTGAATAGATTCCCAAATTAAAATAAATGCTACAGCAACTTTTTTAATAGACAAAACAGAAAGCAATTTTGCTACTCTAATTTAAGAGCAGCTGCACTTTTTAGTTTGAGATTGCTAGGATGATTATTATATGTTGCAGGGCATCATTTGGTATTTCATTGACTCAAATTCATAGGCCTAGCCAGCAGATTTCACAGTGCATCACTTTGAAAAAACATAGCCACTCTCTTAAAATATCACAAGAACCCCAGCACAAAGATTTGATCAAGGTTATATGTTCAGTATGGTTTTATTTGCAGTTCTCATAATTCAGTTAAAGTCCTAGTCTGAAAGTATGAATTTTGACAATGCAAGTAGAAGACTTCTTTTTAAAAAATGGATCTCAAACAGAATTTCTTTCTTTACTGTCTTTCTATATTCTTTATTTGATATGAGTTATACTAAAAAAAACCCAAAATATCACAGAGGAAATCAAACATCTGTCACATAGAATCAAAGAATCCCCTAAAAAGCAGCCCACCTCCACCTTTTTATTTCTAAAAAAAAGTTTTGATGCACCTTTTTTTATGTGCACTATTCTTAAAAGCTATCTCCAGTTTCTAGTACTTCCAGGATTGTTATTTCTTTGAATAACAATTAGTGAAAAGGAAAATCGGTATCTATTTCAAGTATCTAAATACGTAATTACCTGCTCGTTTGGACTCTAGAGCACTGAATCTGAGTTTTATGTTCAACACCAGAAAGGCAATGAGTAGAAACAGTACTACTCCATTTTGTGACATGGGCAACGCATGGATTATCTTGAGAAGGGTAACTGAATGAGACCCCTTCTGAGCACAGCAGCCTTTCTTTAAGAACACAGAATTGGAAGAAGACAGTCCTTGTCCCAAAAAACAGAAACTCCATATACTTTTATTTCTATTGTATGACATTTTCAGACAAGATCATGTTTGCTAGCACAGCAATGATTTTAGAAGTGCCTCACAAGTTTAAATGTTGATTTCTGTTTCTAGGAGTTGTTATTTCTGCCTTCATGCTCAAAGACATGACCACATCATGAGTTTGGCTGCATTTTCAAGATTTGCTTTGCAACCATGAGTGCTAGAAACGTTTTCTAATTAAGTGCTGACAGTTCCGTAGAATTATGTAAAACTCTGGTGATACAAAGAAAACCAGACTTAGCGAATGGGTTTGCTTGTCTCTTCTTCTTACGAAATAGCAATTACAAACCAGACAGCTAATGCAATGTAATGTCAGTGACTTCACAGTAAGATCTCAAACAAGAATAGAAAAAAATATTTACATTTTCCAAGTCAGCTGCATATTCCTTAATTTACCACATAACATTTAGTAAACTGGACTAAAGCAACCTCAGACTCATTAGCAGTTCTTTTCTAGAACCCATCAAAGAGGAAAGGAAGTAATTATGCAGCACTAATCCTTGAACTGGGAAAGAAGGCAATCTGAACCCTCAGGATGAACACCGAGGCAATGGAACAGATACTTTTTAAGACCTAAAAAAACCCAAGGAGACATGCAAAGAGCCAACTGTATTTTGTGAAGAACAGGGAATGTGAAATCAATCTACTATCCCAGTAACACATGCTATCAAGCTGTATGAATATAGAAGAGGCAACTACAGTTAGAAGCCTTAGTTTTTGTAAGACTTATTGATGTTATTTTTCATTACATGCTCATGAGCAAGTTTAGCAAAGCACGGTCTAGATGAATCTGTTGTAAATGGTTAATATCTGTATTCAGAGTAATAACTAAGTATTACTTCCCAACAAAAAGGCTTCTTCGGGTTTCAGTTTAGGTACTTTACTACTCTCATTAATGAACCAAATAATAAAATGCTGAGTGTGTGCTTAATAGTAGTACCCTCAGGGTTAGAGAAAGTGTAAGTAAGCTGAAGAACAGAATAGAATTCAATAGAATTCAAAATTACTTGTGCTAACTTGAGACACGGTCTGAAAAATAGAATTCAGACAAGACAGCTAAAAGGCACAGCAATCAGAAATTTTGAGGTATAAGGAAAGGAAGAATTGTAAGGTAGAAAGGGCTGGTTTTATAACGCTGACAGGCAGAAAGAAACATGAGAGACATAATATTAGGTACATGGATGGATAGAAAGGCCTCACTTTAAGCAGATGTCTAATTTTGTGTAACATGCTTAAAGAAAGATGCAGATGATATTGAGTCCAAAGTTGAGCAAGAAGGGAAGGTGAGAGCTTTATGAAAATATGACCTACAAGAAAAGACTGAAAAAAGTTTAGTGGAGACTGAGTAGATGCATGATAATAATTTTCAAATCTAGAAAAACCTGCTACAAAAAGTAAGAACTACCATCTTCTTTATTTCTGTTGTAGGAATTGTAAACAGTAATGGGTTTAAGTTGCGGAAAGAAAGGTTTAGGTTAAACTTTAGGGGGTAAAAAGCCTTAAGAAAGGTGAAACACTGGAGCATATTGACTTGAATAGCTGTGCTGTTCAACACTTGGAGAATTTAAGAATAGATTAAGATAAATTTTATTCATTTGAACTAGATCACCCTGAAAAATAAATGTTTTTACAGTAAATGAGAAATAATCAACAAGTGTCAGTTCTATACAGGCTTTGAGTGCAAAGTAAACATTTTCCCTCATCTTCTATATAGTACATATGATAGTTCTGAATTCCAAAGCTCAATTCCCCCAAGTTTATTCTGATAAAAAGGAGCAAGATGTACACACAAAACCAACAGATTATTTCCAGTCAGAAAGGTTTTACACTGTGGAAAAAGGTATAGTTTTCCACAGTCTCAGCATCATACTTAAAACAGCACCATCTTCATCTATTCCTTATAACTAAAGAACACACACACAAAAATACATCACACACAGATAAGATCATTTCACATCTTTCATCATTGCTATTCAAATCTGCTGATAGTTTGCTGATAATATTTTAAAAAACCTGGATTTATAGTTTGCATATTGATACAGAAAGCTTATCTACAGCAGGGATTAGAAAAAATAAAGGTTGATAGACAAGAATCTGACTTCAGGTTCAGTAATATAAATCAATGACCCTTGGCAGCTCCCTCTCTGCCCCTCTTTCTCTTCAGATAGGTAAATTATAAGTGAAATCATACAAACTAACCTAATCAAAGCCACTCCCAAAGCATTGCAAAATGTTTTTCAGAAGCCCTCAGAAACACCTTATTGTATCTATGAACCAGACTTTAGATCAAATTAGTATGGCCACAGAGTTGAAATAAGTCATTTTACTGCATAGATGATTTTTTTTTCCCTAATATAGTCAGGAAAAAAATCCTACATAAGTCAAAATAGCTTTAAGCATAGTTTATACTGTCCCACTGTACTGCTGTCTTTATTGTATAAACTGAAGCCTGCACTGGGTATTAAATAAGGTATTTTAAACTGCACAAGATGGAAAGAATGTTTGCTTGTGTATAGTTACAAGAGTAGAGTATGGCTTGAAGGATTTTCATCACTAAAGAAGAGCCCTCTTTATTCACTTATGTCTTGCAAAATTTTCCTCTCTGAATTAACTGTGTCCTTTCCTATATATTTCCCGTGGCAAACAAAAAGAGCTACCAAACGTCATTCTCTGTTTTTTGACATGATACCCAGCAGAGGCAGAGAAAAAGTCTGAAAATGACTCAGCTGCCAACTTGAAAATCACAAGACCTCTGACATTTCTGCAGTCTGACGTTTTAGATAGCAAGGTTGAGAAATCTGAAGTAGTCAGATCTTGTGAACTGAAAACATTATGATTGTTTTTTGTTTTACTGGCAAATTAAGGGATAGGTTAAAATGATTAAAAGGGTACAACTTTCCCAGATGTGGACTTTACATGTGAGCACAAAGAAGCATAAATGAGAATATACAGAACATCCTTTTAAGCAACAATTAGTCTTTCTGAGAGAGACAATACCATCTATTTGTTTTATTCCAAGTTCTGACAAGTGCATTAGACCCAGGAGCCAGATAATGCCATCACAGGAACCATCAGCCCATTCAAGGCCCATCTGCACAAAGTCAGAGGAGTACAGGGCACAAAGGCAGACAGGAAACCAAACTGTTAATTCAGTGGAAGGGACACCCTGTCCAGTCCTTCCCAGGACTCTCCCATGAGACTCTCATTCCCTGTGACCAGGTGTGACAGCCATCCTGATGAATCAACCCTGGAGCATCTTCTGGACCTTGGGTCATAGGGGATCATGTGTCCATGGTGCCAACAACTAGAGTAAGCTTTTGTCTGGGTGCCAGCTACTGTACAGGAATCAGGGGCCAAAGGGCCCATGTGCCTGGATGACACTAAATGGAGAGACTGGGGTGGGTGAAACCAAGTGCCAGAGACCCATGTGGCCATGGTGCAGCATCTGGAGTGGGTACAGGTGTGAACACTATTGAATATCCATCCAGACTAACCAGGAAGTAGTTGAAGTGCCTTGGGAGCCAGAGGGGTGTGGATATCTAGGGGTGAGACCATAGGAGGAGCTGGCCACCAGAGGGACCAGAAGAGTCCCAGCTGGAGAGACCATAGAGTCTGGGGGTCTCTAAGGGTGAGAGCCACATGTGTGTGTGTTTCTACATGGAGACCATGGGTAAGGAGCTTGGCTATTGGGGGACCAGGAGCATCCAGAGCAGCTCTCTGAGTGTGCACGTGTGTGAGTACCCTGTGGTACAGTCTGTACCAGAAACTGTAGGGCCACTGCAGTCTCGGGGACTCCTACGTCCATGTGACAGCATCTGGGGAGACTGGGATCCAGGGACAGCTACTGGGAAGACATATATATATATGTTCTCATCAGTGGACTTCCATCCAGGGAAGCAAGATGAGGCTGTTGGTGCTGTCTTTGTGTGGGTGCTTCTCTGTGTCTGTCCATGTTGATCTGTCTAGCCAGGTGTGTATATATGTGGTATATGCATGTATCTATGGGTGTGTGTGCCTACTGGGCATACATGTTCAGCCTCACTACAGGTTAGACCTGGGGGTGTGGAACAGCAGCAGCCTTGCCTCTCTTGGGCAGTCAGGTCCAGCCCAGATTTCCCCTAACAGATATTGTAATATTATTTTCCATCTCTAACAAAGGAAGGAAGATACAATTTTGAACATAAGCAAATACGTATGTTTGGTTGTTTTGGTTTTTTTTTAATGTGTTCTGTATAAGGAATACACTGAACTGGAGAAAAACAAAACAAAACAAAAAATCAAAACCCATGAATATTTCTTAAACCCAAGCCTAGTTTTCTCTCCAAAACGTTAAGAGTACTGGTTCAACCTTTGTGTCTCTGGTTCTCCTCCACTGTTTCCTCCCTTTGAAACAGACAATGCTCACATCCCTTGTAGAGCTGTGCTTTCATGCTGATTTTAATTTGATTTGTTTTTAACAAAACTTTAGTCCCAGTTTCAGTATCTATCCACTAAATAAATATAAAAGGCTCCTAATCAAAAGTTTGAATGGGAGATGTTAATGATTTTTCCCCTTGCTCAAGCAGTAAGCATCCTGGGTATGTTAAGCATCTAACTTTGGATGTGGTTCAGAGTATTTAATGTTGGATCAGAAAAGCATAATTCCATGACATGTCCTACTGGCAGCAAAGCTGGCTAAAGTGGTTATGTCTCTAGATGTTCTCCTCATTCTTCCACACTTTCAACAGAAGTATTGACATGTCTGGGTTAAAATCAGGTAAGAACGGTAGAACAAATAAAAATTAAGTTGATCTTCATGCAACCCGCAGCAGACTTGTAGAATTTTTTGCCACTGAATACTGTGGTTTTGAAAGAGCTTTCACGGATTGCAGAAGAGATCAGGCAAGTACTTAGAGAGGAATTCCAGTGAGAGCTACCAAACCAAAACAGGGTCAGAAAATCCCAAGAAGTGAAAATAGTCAGAGGCTGGAAGAATATGTGGGGGAAATATCTTCTGTACTGGCCCAGCTGTTGCTGTTCCTTGACACAGAGGAGGGGCCCTAAGTAGACACTTTTTATTTAGGGGCACTTGACACATGACTGAAGGGGTTAATTTCTGAGCCCTCATTCAGCAAAGCTAAGTCAAAAACCTATGTGAAAATGTGTTATGCCATGGAAGTCTTCAGAAGAAAAGGAAGGTGAACTAGTACACTCTTCAACAAGAAATTGCAACCCAAAATTCTAAGGTAAATTTAGTTACTATGAGTTGCAAAAAGGGATGTGCTCACATCAGAGGGCACACTTTGTTTCTACAGGTTTACCCATCCGATACTCCTTTATCCTCCTGCTCAGGGTGGAAAATACCCCACAAAACAAGTTCTTCATGTAACATTTCAACTATTGTAGATAGTAAAGTAGCTATTTATGTAACTCATACTAAGTAAAAGACATTTTGTTGGCCATAGACAGAATGTGGCCAGAAATTTGCAAAATGTCTGTACATTTGCACCTGAACTGATGTTTCAGTGTGAAGGATTATTAGCAAATTTCTACCAAAATGGTTGAAACATAACTTTCCATCAAAGTAAACATTAATTTCTGTACTTTTCCATCTTATTCAAGAGAATTTTGAAGTGTTTTACACATGACTATGTAATGCTTTACACTATATATATACACACACACAAATATATGTGTATGTGTGTCAGTTTAATCAAGTTTGATCTGCCTCAGATCATGATAGTGAATGCAAGGTCACAAGAAGGCAGAATAGGTCCTGGATCAGATATTCCTGTCTGCAAATGTGAATTCTCTCTTCCACCCACTTGCCTGCACCCGCTCCCAAAAAAGCCTTTACCAGAAGTGAAATGTTCCCCAAACTTCTAGTTTCTAGGAGTCAACTTTTTTCAGTGAAAATAAATTTTAATTAACAAATTCTCAAGCATGTAATTGTACCTGCATCTAGAAAGGTGTAGGCACACAATATACCTCTTAATTTCTACTAGTAAAACATTGAGATGAAAGCCGTGAAGTACCGATACAGAAATGATAAATATATTAATGTATTTCAACTAACAGAAGATGAAACATGGCTTTTAGAATAAAATCATAGGATTGAATTTGACTAGTGCTATATAATTTCACAACATATTAAAATATAGCTAACAATTGGAAACAGTGAGACTGATTATTTAGAGAAAGCAGTAGTTGTGCAGGCTTCCCTTCTCTTGCTCCCTTATGCAAAAAATCACTACCAGCATCACGTTATTCATCAGCCCTATCTGCTTGCACTCCACACAACTTTGATTCTTGCTGGTGTTTGTTTGCCTGATCCCTATCCTGGACTTACTCCACTGTGAGGGGAGTCACATTTCACACTGCATATGTGATGAGGATGAGTCATAATTTGCTACTCCCACAGTGTGTTTCTACCCAAACTAAGTCAGTCCCTGTATCTGTTTCCTATTCTCAGCAAGGCAAGTTATTCAGGATGCATTTCCTGTAAGCACTCATTGAGAAGGAAAGGCTCTTCCTTTCTGTATACGTTTAACTATAAAGCATGTTTCAGCTCCCAAAACTTAAAACAAAGACTGGAAATTACTCATCATGCAAATAAGCTCTAGCTGCATTGTTTTTCAAGTCCTATGTCACTAGAATAATTGAATCTTCTCAATTCCCAGAAATGTGGTAATAATTAGGCTGGAAGGAGGAGAGAGACCACTGAGCAGTGAAAAAATAAGTCAAAACAAAGACTAAGTAGCTGTGACTAACAAAACTGAGCAAAAGAAGAAATAATGGACACATTTTCCTTTAATACTTAATGTAACTGGCAACATTGTTAATTCTGCACTCCTAAAATGTGATGACAAACTCATGAAACAACAGTTGTGGATTAGGTTCAAAGTGTCACCAGAAATCTTGAAAATGAGGCGAGGCAAGGATAACATCAATATATTATGCCAAAACTCCAAATCATCACGTGATGAAAAAAACTTCCTTCACACAACAAAAAATTGTCAAAACTACACAAAAAGAGTGAAGTGCTGTATTGTGTGATCTTTTAATGTTTACAACAAACAATGGTGTCATTATTGCAGATATACCATGGTGTAAACACAATAAACAGCCACACAATCAAGGGATTATGCACAGATTTGGAGGGCATGCTGGGGAGATAACGAGTCTAAAGTGGAATTACTGATCATGAGCTGCAGGCACAGATATAAAAAGCATAGTCAAACTATTTGTTCTACTCTTTCTGTGATGATAGGAAGGGTTTAAATTTACACTGTTTGGATACTCTGATCCGCATCTCTGTGAAGCTGAATTGCCTACTTCTCATAAAATTAAACGTACAAGAGTCTGTACAGTTACCAGTCTTGCTTTAAGAAAATTTCATAAAATAAACTCCTAGAAAAGCCAAAACATTCCCAAGGACTTTATGATCTGTGAACAGTGAAGCTCAGCTCATACAGGGAAGAAGATATGCCCAGTCATGATGGACAACAATCTATCTTTCCAGATAAATGGAGACTCAAAATTATGAGCCTAAAGTCCATTAATTTTGTTTCTAATAGCATATTTTAGATGAGGTGCTTCCTACATTACTATTTAAGTTTTACTTGCTGGACTGCGATCAGGGCAAGTCTTTTCTGGCAAAGGGCAAAACTCAATAGCTTCTACTTCTCTTCCTTCCTGCTTTTTTTTTTTTTTTTTTCCTGGGCATATTTCAAAAATTCAGATTTAGAGATTAAAACATTCCATCATGGCAAAACCAACACACAAGAAAATTCGCTGGCATGTCTAGATTATAGCTGTCAAGCATGCATAGAGTACCAGGCTGAAAAGTACACCACAGGATATGCACTGTTCAGTTTATCTACTTTCTCCTTATCTCAGTCTTGATTTTCCAGTGGCACAAATGTGACAAGGCAGCAGATAAAGCATTTACCCACACTGCTCTTCTGGGCTCAAATCAGTCCTGAAGCCTATCATGGAAATATCTGCAACCACTCTAGCAGTGACTCACTGAGTTTTAAAGGTTAAAATACTTCCAATATAATAACAACAACAAACTGCATATGCCATTGGTTAACGGGATACATTGTTCTCACCAGACTGTTATTAATACATCAATGATCTTTCCACAAAGAGAACATGTGGAGCACCAGCTTCAATGAACAAAGTTAGAGGCTAGAACTGGGCAGGAAATGGTTTTACCAGTCTACAAAAATGGGAACATTTCAACATTATTCCATACAGCATCAGAATGGGACCAACATTATTAAGGGTGAGCAAGAGAAGGACAAAGAAAGGAGAGCTGAAGTTCTTTCCTACAACCCTGAAAACATAACTTAAAAGCCCTGTTCTGCCTGGAAAACGGGTTTCTCAGCCCTAGTATGACAGATAACATACAGTGGTTGATTACCACAGTCTTCATTTTCTCTTTGCTCTTTAAAAATGTGTAAAAATGAAAACCCATTCATTGTTGCCCTGAAAAACTTTATACCAAGAGTGTGAATAAAACAGGGATTCTCCTTACTAAAAAAAAAAAAAAAAAAAAAAAAGCAAGATCAGAGAACTTATCAAACATATTGAGGTCTGCTGCAGAAATCATATCCAGCTCCATGCCTAATGGCCATGCAGGAGATGTATATTCACAGTAGCTGTACTCACAATACCACAGAAATACAAAGAAAACCCAGTCGACTACAAATTAGTCTATGCAATAACTCAGTCTGTTTTCAATAAAAAATATTTTCAAGTATAATTTGTTCCTCATGGTATTGTTCCTTATCCTTTTCTTCATGGATAAATGAGGACTTAAAAAAATCAGCCCCATAAAATGTTCTCTAACGTAAAAGAAATCTCATTTCTGGTTTCCACTGAGGCAGCTGGAGTATGAAATGTTACTTAATTTTAAAACAGCTATTAAAACTGTATTTAACTCCTATGAAATTAAGCATTCATGCTTAATTGCACAGGCCTATTGTCTGCTTACAGGTGAAATTTTACAAAGTTTAGCCATAAAAAGGTCAGTCTCTTGGGTCCGACTCTGAAACATTATTCCCTTTCAAATATTCAGTTTACGATACACCTGCCACTATTCATTTCAGCAGTACTATTGTCAAGTAAAGTATTACCCAGCTTGATTTGAAGTACAAAACTAAATCTATTGGATAAAAAGGCAGTGGGAGGAAACAAACATTATAAGACATGTTTGAAACTTTCTATCTAAATAGCTAATGCTTTCACAGAAGGCTGAAACCTTGCAATAGACAGAGTTCTTTGGAAGTTCATTGTGATCCAGCAAAAAGATTTTTCATTTAGAAAATGTTATGAAACCTGTGTTAAAAGGCTTATAGAAACATATACTTTAGTAGGAGCATGTAATACTAACCCCCTACATGGCACTGTATATGCATGTGTCAATATAACAACAGTTAGTGAATATTTAGCTTGTTAAATCAAATTTGAAAAATTGTTTTTCATGTATTGAATTATGAGATAAAATTAAAACAAATCATAAGAAATAACTATATCTGTAAGCAATTATTTTGGAACATTTTTTTCCTTAAATTTTTCAGATGTCAATTACTTATTCCATCTCCTCATATCTTTTCAGTTGAGCTGATAACCTGGTGATACACAATTTAATTTAAAACTAAATTTAAACATACAGTATATGAAGAAATCAAAATAACACTCTAATTAAAGAGAAGCAAGACAATTTTTGTTTATTTATATTGAGGGTAGAGCTAATAAAACAGAAGTGTCTTCATTAGAAATGTCAGAAAAGAGTAACAAACTGGTCTGAAAGCTGAAAGTGTTAGAATTAACATCTGTTATCTTTGGTGCTAAGACTTCCTATATCACCTCTTAAAAATATTAATCTAAAAGTTTGTTTACAAATTATAAAAATCTGTAAGGAAATTTCCCTTTACTGAAAGAATATTTCCCCCCTCAAAGGCTAAATCTGTTATCATAAATTGCTCTGATATTTAGTATATTTCTTTCTTCTTAAAATTATTGCAAACAATTAAAAATAAAATTAACTGATGAATGGAATAGGAAGCAAGAAAGCAAGGAGAACAGTGACTTAATAGCCACAACTGGGACCCTCACGGGAGATTGGTTCAAAGAAGAAACTTGAATCTGACCCAAAACAAGATTATAGCTATGATCTCACAATAGCAATACCAACAAAAATGAAGAACCCATGGGTAAACGAGCATTTAAACAGAGCAGAAGTGGAGCAATATTCAGGGAGGAGTTTTGAGAACCTTCTCTCCTGTGTGCCTTGTAAAACAGCAAGTAGACCATTTTCTAGGATGAGAAATGTATGCTGACATTTCAACATGTTGAAAAATTATTTGAATTGTGATCTCATGGCTGAGATAACAGGATAGCCCGGGTGATTGGATTGATACATTGAAAATATCCTGATGCTGGCATGTCCATGGTGTCCTCTGCCCATTATGTGAATTTTATATTACCCTTTCCTTGTCTTTTATGGAAAAACATTCCAAATAAAATTATAAAAACTACATTGAAGCTGATGGTGCTTTTTCTATATATAAAAAGGGCTTTCTCTGCTCAAAAAATTTGAAATCAAACTCTTATTTTTGGAACCCTAGGATTACTCAGCTGTGTATGTGTGACTACATCACTGAAAAAATCAGTGTATTCTCTTTCCCCTTTATCTGTCAGAGACAACTGTCAATAATGATAATTCAAGCTCAGCATAAAGCATATTTCTGAATGAAACATATACTTTAAACTGTTGTATGGGTCTTTTTAGTTTCAAAGATATAAAATTCAGCTCCATGGTTCATGAAAGAATTGACAGTAAAAGCCTGTATAAATACATTTTAGTAGATACCAGACTCAGCCACAAAGACCCACCATTAACCACAAGGTCTCTGTTAGGCTCATTAGCTCCAAGTCTTGTGTAAAATTCCCTCTGCGAAAGCTGTGCCACAAAAGCAGACAGACTTTTCTTTGTAGATGCATTTTAAGGCAAAAATTACTTGAGCTAAAGCTATTCCATTATACACCATGTGTTAAACCTGGAAATTTTACTAAACGAGGTAAGGACAAGATGACTCCAAAGTGTTTAAAATGGATTTGTGTTTTGTGTGTATGTATATGTATATATGTAAATAGTTATCAACTGCAGTGACATATACACTTAAATAAGTGGTAATAAAAATATAGAAGTCTACTAATGGCTAAACTTTATTGAAAAATTATTTCATACTCATTTTTAATTTCTGAATTTTCAAATATTGTGGGTTTTTCAATTACAAAACTATAAAATTAATTGAAATATAAAGTCAAGATATTCATGATCCTACTTTACGCTGAATTATTAACAACAGATAGCAACCAGCTTCACCCTCAAGTCACCTCAGCTTTGTTGTGAACTAGTTGAATTTAGAGTGATAGACAAACCCATTACATGCATTCATATAATCACTGAATGCATATATATGTTGTTTTTGTGAAAACAATCATTTTATTAGCATAGAAATAATATAACATCATTCCACACCCCATCCCCCTTAAAAAAAACCCTGTTGATACTAAAGTTTCACAGGTAAGTAGTCCAGGAACTGTAAAAGTTAAGGCTCACATGCATTCTTGTTACAGATTCTGCTATAATGGGAAAAAATAAAATATATCTGTTTACAAATAGAAACTTCAACATCAAAGTGAAATATAAGTTGAGAACCATTTCTCTATGATACGCTGGTTTGATTGAATCATTTGAAAGGAAAGGAAGTTGAGATCTGCCAAATAGAGGATGACTATTAGTAATGAGAAAGATGACAAGCTGCTCATGTCCTCTGGAACAAGTGTCATTTGTTGTTGGAGGAACATAGTGGGGCTAGCGTGGGGGCAGATTTGTATGGTTCTGTCACCAGGGACATAGGCTATATCAGTACCTATTAAAAGGACAATGCCTCAACTTGTTTTGCTATACCACATAACCTAGAATAATACTGTAAGTCTGAATGTGTATTACTAAATATAACGTTTCCCATCATGGTCTAAACTTTATACTAAATTAATTACATGCAGTAAGCAACTGCATAATCAAGAGAGATAAAAGTTGAGGCAGCAGAGATTATCTGAATTTTCAGGCCACGTCTGTGAATCTCATGGGGAAAGCTACAGATTCTCACATGCACAGGAAAAAGTGTTATCATTAATAGATTTCTATTCATGTAGTTGGAAAGAAACACAACACAGATGCCACTTACAAGTTACCGATGTGGACAAGATCCACATCAATCAATATCAGCTTTGCTGAGGTCTTCTTCAGGCTTGCAGTCTATGTGTGGTCTACTTTACTGTCCTGTCCTGCTTCTTCTCTGAGTGCTATTAAGAAATCCAAGTTCCTGAGGATCATAACTGACTAGCAGATATTGTTAATGACACCATGGCAGACCTTTGACTTCACTTCCAAGAGTCTAACAGACCCTATCCACAGTGTGACACCTACTTCACAATGTACGTTCATACCAATAGCATTCTTGATAATTATCTAATTATACTGTGGAGCTAGAGCACATGGTTTCACTTTGTATCTTTCTTCCCTGTGCTTGCTGCATGGCTTTTGGCAGGCTCACAAACGATATGACTCACCCACTTTTCAGCACAATTTTTATGAGCTAAGACTAATTGATTAGGAAGCAAGCTTGTCGCTAAAGTAGAATCTTAATTGATTACTAATTTTTGAAGCCTTGTGTTTGAAGTGGGGTTAGCAGGAGACAGTACAATAAGTTTCCCAATAATTAGGAAACATGTCTGCAAATCCTCAAGGGGTTTGTGAAATCATCTATACATATGAATAATTAAAACAAGTTTCCCTTGCTTCACTGGCAATGAAATTTATCAATATCCTACTACAAAAATGATTTCTTTTTCTTACTTAATTTAAGATCACAGATTTGCAATAAAATGCCCAAAAGCTAACACCAAAAGCGATATTCCTCTGGATTCGGTGTTCCATAAACACAACAGAAAGCTAACTTTACTTTTGGGCTCCATTCCTTCATGAATGGTTGTCCTGAAGTCACTGAGTAACTCAGATGTGCTTAGGACTAAGTACATGAATACTGGTTTAGAGCATTGGCCATTTTCAGCATTTGAAGGCAAAAGACACATTTACTATAGAGAGGATAACGGTCAGGGATATACCACTTATATATATTTGCAGTGAAGTACAGCAAATCCGTTCTCATGCACAGCCAAACTGACATTACCTGGCTAACTTATTTGAGAAAACACTTTCAGGTTACTGTAAGAGCTTTACCTTAATCAGACTGAACAAAAAATTGTGATGACGTATGAAGATCTCTATCCTGTTTCCTAGAACAACTGGTTTTTACTCCATATTTTCTTGTGCTTTGCCCACCTTAAGGCTGACCACCTTCAATATTAACATTACCTGCAAAAAACCCTCAATTAAATTACATAGCACTAATCAGCAGAACAATTCTTTCCTTATAGTATAATTCTGATACAGATGTCCTACACCACCGGCAAGTGTTGCAGAGTTGGATGAATCTCAAAATCCTGTTTGTGTAACTTGCACTAAGCAGATCATTCTATGCTTTGTTTATAGCTGGATAAGGGATTCTTTCCATCTCTATTTAAGCTTATCACTATTATTATTCATTTCTTATAGAGGGAAAAGAAGTTCACAAAGTCTCTGCCTATTCTTGGTTCACTATTACCTTTTCCAATAGCTTCTTCAGAACGAACGTCTTTTGGATGCTCAAAAAGCCTTACCATTTTCTCAAGCCATATTCTCTGTCCCATGAATGTTCTTTATGATTCTACGCGAACCACTGTCTGACAGTTAAAAATTCCTCAACCAACTAGGATATCACAAAATCTTATTTACATTATTTGTGTCTTAGTTCAGCTTCTGTATAAATGAAACACCTATCTTTACTGTTCCTTCCTTTGCCTCAATTTTGACATTTGCTCTAAGTCAGGATCTAACCCAACTCCAAAATGTGGCAGTACTCCACTCTGTAGTCACATATAAGAAACAGTTTTCTAACCCCAAAATGGCAATAGTTAGTTCTACCACAGACTAATGATTACTTAAGGGCTCAAATGTATCACAATCATTACAATAGCTATATATGAGGAGTTATACATTCCCTTTTCTGATATACTACTGCCTACCAATATGGCTCTAAATCTGATCTATTCATTACCTAGTAAAATAATGTTAAGACACATTTTTCATGAAGATAAATGGCAATACATTCCATACCTTTCTATATATGGCAGAGATATCTCAAAATATATGTGTATGTATTTGCTGTAAGAAAGAAAAATGCTAATATGGTATTCATCAGAAAACAAACAAATGTTGCTATGTTTTTGTTACATGCAATTCCAATTAATAAAGTACAATGATTTCACTGAGTAGAGAGCTTTTGGTTGTTGGGGTTTTTTAAAAACTTAAAATAAATTTTATTTAAAAAATTCTCTGGGTTTTGGTCTTTTTTGTTGTGGTTTAGTTTTGTTTTTTTCTCAGCAAACTTTCTTCCCCTCATCTATTGTAGTTTCTAGGACTGTATGTTTCTAGCTGGGGTGGACAAACCAATTTAAATATGTAAAAATTAAGGAATGTTGCATGATGAAAAAAGCCCACTCAACACTAGTCTAAACAAGACAAATCGTGCACTTCATAAACAAACATTTCTATCCACCTCTCTTTTGCTATTTTGCTTTCTAATACGGAGCATATGTAACTAGCTTTGAGACAACTGGAAGTAAAAATACGTTTGTGATCATATTATCCACTACCTTTCAGGGATGCAAGAAAAACAAAGGTATTACTTTTACAGCTCAAATTAATCTTGTATGATAAAACAACATATCTTTTTAATTAATGAAATTTATTTCTGCTGGTAAAATCATTTTGGAATCATATGATGGTGAATGTATTCATTCTTTTGTCTCTGCCTGTAAGCTGCCTGTCATTACCTATTCTGATTCAGCAACCTCATTATTGTAAACCAATTAATTTCATCATGCTACTTAAATACGTCAAAATGTAATGCAAGACAAAATTTGTGAACTGCTTTAGGAAAGATGTAACTAATCCCAATGCACTAATTTACATTATGTAAAAATGTTATTCTGTTCATAACAGGGAGGTTACTTTGTATTAAGAAAATATTTTTACCCTCTTCACTTCTCCTGTCCCATCAGCGTTCAATAGAAAGTTCAATAGAAAACTGTCTAGGGAAAAAGAAGGGTTAAAGTTCTTGGCTCTAGTTGCTGAACGTAAAATTTGCTCTTACTTTTCCCCCTAGCATTATGTTGGGGTTTTTTAAGCAGAAAAAAAGATACAGGTGTAACAAACTTCATTTTAGCCAAAGCCAACTCAAATAAAGCATTTGAAAAGTTGACAGTGTTTCCTGAGAGTTGTTTTTAATCACTTTCTTCATACAGCATATGTAATGAGCAAGTATGTAAACCATGGATTTAAACACAAAGGTATTAGAATTTTGTAATACTATGCTAAGCATTATAATGTCCATATGCTTTTTCTGTTTGAAAATCTGAATAATACTTCCATAACTTAAAGGGATCATAGGGATAGAAACATGAAAGACTGGAGGGTGCTTCAATTCTGTGATAGCATGGTCCAGCAAGAATGTAAAAACTCTAGCTGATGAATATCACTCATTTGAATTTTATCTGTTTCTGAATGTGATTACTTCTCTTTTGCCCCTTCATATGTTTCAATATTTAGGGTCGTTCATGCGCACTCCAGCTTTTAATTTCACAGCTTTCAGATTATGAATCATTTTAGTCTGTTATTTTTTATAAAGCAAAATATTTGTGTAACAAAGAAAGCCTCTAATATGACAGGATACTATGCGTCAGTAACCAGTGACAGTAGAGAAGTGCAAAATTCTTCTATCATTGTAACACAAACACCCACAGTAAAGAACTTAGCTTTGATTTTAGTGCTTGATAAATGAGAAGGAAAAAACAGAGTTCATTCACTCAAATATGATAGTGCTGCATGGTTTTGAATTAACCCATAGGAGTAATTACTAATTATTGCATCATTGCAGAAAAGAGATATGATTCTAGACAGACCTGATAGAAAGCATTCCACTAAATATACTGGCATGTACATTATATTTACTCTTACAGGGTTTAGTGTAGGGATAAACTGAAGGGTTATGTGAAATTTGATGGTTCAAATTTTATAAGGATCTATGGCTGTGAAATCAAGGGAGGTAAATGTATTCTTTTTCTTTCTGGTTATTCTGAAAAATCTAAATTATAATTGTAATCAAGGCCACAATAAAAGTATGTTAAAGCATAAATCCTACATAAGATTTGTGTACAAAATTACAATGTTTCACTTAGAAGTTTGTGGCCTTCTCAAAATCTGATGCAGAAATTTGGTAACAATTAATGGCTAGCTAGATGATTTAGGAACACTAAAAAGTATGATTACATATAGAATTTTTTCCCATTTCCACCAACTGCTGAGTAAAAAAGAAAAAAAGAAAAAAAAGAAAGAAAATAAGAACTCATGAAGATCTGATTCTTAAAGAAAATATGGCAGCTTTAGGCCATTAAAGTTTTTAGCACATATACATGGGTAAAAATCAACTGAAAATACAAAAATATAACTTTAGTAATTGAATTAATAAATTCCTAATTAATAGACTGATATAAATAACATTTCTTGAGGCTGTTCATATTTGTTAACTATTTAATAACATTGGCAGGCTGTGGAAAGACTGTCTTGGCAAGAAATCATTAGTTGCTGTATAATGAATATTTACACATATTGTTTATTCTTATATTACATGATTAACTCCGGCTTAATCCCACCTTTAATTCTATTCTTCACATGTGCCAACTTGTTGTTACTAACAGCTCTACATGTCTGTTAGAGTGAAATCACTAAAGGTGACTTTTAATAAAGCTTGATTCCCCTGTAGGTATCAATGTAAATCAGACAAACAGTGAAGAGAATTTCAAGGAGCTCTTTGTCAACACTGATCCACCTCCTTCTTCCCTTCCCTCCTTACCCTTCCCTCTCCCTTTCCTTACACAAACACACATACTCTGCCACCCAGGGCAGGCACTTTATCCACAGGAAATGACTGCAATGGGTCACAAAAGATGCAGGATGCACAATTCACCTGTTAGAGGAACAAGTCAGAGACATGCATCAGGAAAGTGCAATGATTAATGACAACCCAGTCAAAGATAAATGCAAAACTTTAAATTTCAAATTTCCTAAATGTCAATTCTACCAAATATTGTTTTCCAACTATTAACTTAACATAGATGAAAATCCAGTTTCTTTCCTGGAAAATAGTGTGTTTGACACTTTCTGAACTAACTTGTCTTCCAGGCACTAAACAGAAGGGAAGATCTTTTTACTGGTCTTAAACAGTATAGTTTAGCTTTCCTTTCTGTCATAAATCACAGAAAAAAGAGGTTTTAATGGTTTCGCCAATTACTCAGCCAAGCTTATGTTATAACCACTTCACCAACATCTAATCTGTCTGTTTGTCTACATAGCCAACCAAGTATTCAAAGAAGATTTTTGAAGTTAAAAAGAATCTGAAAAAGAGTAAAGTTTAATTCTTCTAATCTAAATAAATCTCAACTATAGAGGTTTTTTGAGAGTTACTCCCAACTGGGGGGAAAAAAAAAAAAAAAAGGTATCATCTTCAGTTGTCAGCAGAAGAGATTAACGATTAAATTGAGGAAGTTCCTATGTTTATCAATACAACATGAAAGGTTTCAGAATCCAAAACCTTCTACTAAGAGCTAGGTAACTACACACTGTTCATTTTAATACAAAACCCCAAACATTCTAATATTTGATAATAAAATCTTGTTCTATTTCAGGTAATGAAGCTAGTTTAATTTATGGCTCCCTATAATTAAAATTCCACTCGTCTTATAATACCCACCCTAAGTGCTGGACTTTCTTTTCCCTGTAACTCAGCCACCACAATACTTGTCAGTATCTAATACATTCTTTAACCTTTGCTTCCTTTTTCACCACTGAAGTATTTGCAAAATATCTCCAAAAAATCCATCTTTTTGACAGGACAAGAGGTAGCACACATTTTGTCTGATTGTCAGCTGACACACAAGAGCCAACAGTGTTTCTTGGAATGCTAAAGCCTGATGAAGATCACTCATTGCAATTTCATCTGCATTTCAGTAAGGGAACTTAGAGAGTGTCTCTCCTTTAACAGCTGCTCTGCCTATAAATTCACTCTCCTCTACAACTGATAAAAGTTAGCTGGTGGTTTCAAAAGTTACTGAGAGGATGAAGAATAGCTACCAAAGAAAAGAAAAATATCCTCCACCTTTTTTTCTACCTGATGTTGGACTAAACAACTGATCAAAAATGGGCATCGCAAGTGTGGGAAGTGATAAAAATATCACAATGAACTGCCATTCCTTGATGTTTTAAGGTAGGACAAAGTACACAAAGATGGTGTATTAGAATTCTAGAAATAGTTCATAAGGGAATCCCCCAGTCAGCATGTTTAAATGCAGGATACAGATGTCTGAAAGCTGGCATGTCTGGCAACTGACAATCTGGCTCTGAATAACCACATAGAATGCGTACGCTGCCAGGACAGGTAAGCAGAACTAATGCAGAGAGCATTACTGTGACGTTAAAAAGAACTTCATTTTTTCTATACAAGTTGACTTTTGAGTTTGTACATGAAATAACCCCCTGAGACTTGGAAATAAAATAATATTGACATTTTGTGCATGATGTTGTACTTTGAATGAATTGGTGGTGTTGTAAATATGGGGAACCCTTACAGTTTAGCACGTATGAACTGAGTATTTCTGAACTCTTTTCATGATTCTTATTCCAGTAAAAGTGCAGGATCCAAAGCTATTACAGGAAGGGGTTTATGGTCACTGTCTGGGAATAAGTCCAATTCTGTCACATCACTGAATGTGTCAGCAGATGTTTGCATCATCCAAGGTTAATCAGAGAGAATAAGAAATTAGGGTTTATCAGCATCATCATAGGTCAGTGAAGTTGCATAGTCCATAAATAAAGGGATTGAGATGTGATTTGAGAAGTGCTATAAGCATTAAAAAACCTTTTGGTGTAAAATATGGACTCTACTAAAGAATACTATTGAATAATCTATCTAGCATTTACACTCCATGCATGGAATTAGAGGAAGAAATTAAGTCAGAAAAGCTGGGCCATGTCTATCACAGAACTTTTTTTTAAATGTTCCACTTGAGCAGAGAGCCTATGTTTTACTCAAGTCCTCCATTTTTTAAAGTGATGTAGGGGAATTAATTTATCATTTCCCTCAAAGGTAGTTGATGTGTCACTGCTTCTGATTCATGCATCCCATGAACCAACAAAGAGACCCACCCAATTAATTAATTTTTAACTTTTCAATTAAAAGCAAGGAGTTAAAGCAAGGAGTTAGATCAGGGGAAAAGAACTTGCAAAAGAGGGGAAAAATGATTCACAACTGTACTATTTGTGAACTATAAAGAGATAGCATGTTAGGAAAGAGAGTGTATATGTAGTTTTATATACAGAATGCTGGCCAAATGTCAAGGAACTGAAGGAGAGTGGCTGAGAACAAGTCATATTGAAAATGTAATTCTAAAGACAGAACATTTGAGCCAAGGATTGGGTAACTAATTGAAAGGAGGTTTGATATAAAGGCCAAATAATTAAGCCTTCAACAGGAAAATTTTATAGGCTGAGATTACACAGCTGATAAAGAAGGCATCTGGGATGAAAAAAAAAAAAAAAGCAAAGAGGTACTGCTGAAAGCAGCATAGAATTTTGAGAACTGGATAAACTGAAGGTCATAAAAAGGATGAGTGTTGGAGACAAGAAAGAGGACATAAACTGGTCTTTTTGGTGCTGGGGGAAAAGGTATATGAAGCACAAACATACAGGTGAAAGAATACAGTGCTTCCTGAGAAGACTGGCCAAAAATAAGGCAGGAAAACCAGAACACAGTAGATGTTATTATCACACTGGAAATCACCCAGAAATTAAGAAACTTGGCTGTAGTAGTTATACAAAGATGAAGGAAGCAATTATCCCACACAAGAGAAAACAAATTCTGTGCAGGATAGACAAAATACACCTGAGGAAAGGAAGAAACTATAGCTCTGACATGGCACCCAAAGTAACTATGGCTGTCAAACTTAAATGACATTGCAAAACTAAATGGCATAACCTTCACCAAACCTAGAAGCAGTTATCCTGAAAAAATGTTATCAATGTTCAATATAGCTGAGGTTCCTTACATTGGTTTATGTAACTGTGTGTTCACATATTCCTGAATAATATTAGGCTTTTTTCCCCCAAATATGTTGGTAATAAGCTTAGTATGGTGTTCACTATCACCCCTCAAATCCTCTCTCAATGAACACTGCCACAATTTTTAGCTTATTTCACTATGTTGATTCCACGCCATCTTTACAATTTGTCATTCCGAATTGTGGTTCTGTCCTTCATTGTAACTTGCCCTCATTATCCTTAAAACTTATAAACACAGTTCCATCATTAGAAAAATGTTAAGAGAAATTATTTTCATACATCAGGTCTGAAAACATTTATTATTTAGCAAAAAATTCAGCTTAAGTAATTCAGTCAATTAAGCAAACAGAAGAGATGAGAATCAACGTGAGTCATTAAAGAAAATTATACCCAAAAAGAACAAGAGTATGGAGTCATTTAGTAAACAGTAAGTTTATTTGCCAGGAGAAAAATTATTGCAGTCAGAATCTGGAAATAGCAGGACTCTGAAAACTGAGAGGATCGCAGTGGTAATAGTCATAGGCCCTCTAGTCAGGTTCTAGAGTAGTTACTATATGATTTTCTGTCCAAATAAAAGGCAGGAAGTAGAAAATAGTTTTGGAAGAATTCCACTCCACCTTAAAAATTTAATGTAGATTGCTGACCCAATCTCCCTGCAGCCTTTGATAAGTTAGTTTCTATTCATTAAACCTTATCAACCAGCTCTAAAGATCCTTTATCAGGCATCCATAAAATAACTAGGACTCGATTCTTAACCAGAAACAAGAATTTCTCAAATAAGTTTAAGCAGTTTATATTAAAACTCTACACTCAGTTTCAGGTTTTGAATGACCCAGCAGAGTTCTCAGTGAAGATGCTTCTGATATGAACATTCTGCTGGGTACAAAGATTACTTTCATAATCACAGTATAGACAACCACAGACATTAAACAATCTTTAAGTACACAACCTTGTGCATTATGGTCAGAATGTTACAAAAATAATAGCAATCTCTCTGATCCATAGAACTCAGATAACAATGACTGGTAGTTGATCTTCTACTTCCAAACTCTTCCAAGTTCAAAAAATGTTGTGGTATAACATGAGCTGATACTTGAGGGAAGACTTTCAAACACATTTAGGCTCCAACAGAACATCCAGTAGAATTTGAATATCACAGCAGCTATCAAGTTTTATGATAACCATTTCACCTATCATTCACCTTTGTAGACATCAGTACTGGGTCTTTTTAAGGAAGACGAAAAGGAGCACCAGAGAAAAAGAGAGACTTCCTACACTGTCCACTGTTTCTTAGCACTTCTATAGTCACACAGAGTTGAGCAGAAGACAACTAGCTTTCAGTAATTAAGCATTTGGATTATTAGTGAAAAGAGCTGCAACAAAAAGTAAGAAGGAAGAGATCTGTAAAGATTTGTACAAATAAGCAGTCCTTTTTAGCATCTTTCAGAAAAATATTGTTTATATATAATTCTAATCATTCATATTCCCATACAGATACCTGAAGACTTATGTTACTGCATCAGAAATAAACCTATCTAATCCACAACATCTTAAAAAGGAAGAGTGTCCTCAATGTATTTGATGCAAGTCAAAACTGCGCTTACTTAGGGGATAGGTCAGAAGACAAAACATGACTCATAACTGTAGATCTCCTTTAGTTTCATTCTAATGTTATTAGAACTGCTCCTAAATTTACCATCCTTGACATCAAGTAAACAGACCAATTAATTTTTCATCTTGAGAACAGCCTTTAAGGTTATAGACAACAAGATGGACTGACCTCTCAAACGTTCACAATCATTTTGCAAATCTCTAATGGTATGAGATAATTTAATAAAGCCTATTTGTAGCTGAGTTGTGAGACATTTACAATAGAAAAGGCTATTCTTAAATAATTTCTGATTTCTTTCTTATAATATAAAATCAGAATAAATATTTATTTTACATTTTTATATTGACATCAGTGATGATATAGATACACCAGAGGGTCATGCTGATATCCAGAGGTACTTTGAAAGGCTAGAGAAATGGGTTAATAGGAATCTCAAGAAGTTCAACAAGGGGACATGCAAAGTCCTTCAACTTGGGGAGGAACAATCCCATGTACCAATATATGCTCAGGGTCACCCAGCTTGAAAGCTGCTTGGCAGAAAAGGACCTGAGCGTCCTGGTAGACGTAAAGATGAATGAGCCAGTGGTGTGTCTTTGCAGCAAAAGAAGATATCCTGAGCTGCATTAGGCAAAATATTGCAAGCAGGTTGAGGGAGGTGCTCCTTCTCTTCTAATGGACTACTGTAGCAGTTCTAGGGTCCCCAGTACAAGAGAGACATGGACATACTGGAGAGAGTCCTGTGAAAGACCATGAAGATGACTAAGGGACAGGATCATGTCTCCTATGAGGAAAGGCTGAGAGAGGTGGGACTGTTCAGTCCCAGACTGGAGAAAAGGAGACTCAGGGGGATCTTCTCAATGTCTGTTAATACCTGAAGGGAGGGTGCAAAGAGGACAGAGCCAGACTCTTTTCCATGGTGTCCACTGACAGGACCAGAGGTCATGGGCACAAACTGAAACACAGGAGGTTACCTCTTAACATCAGGAAATGCTTTTTTACTGTGAGGGTGACCAAGCACTGGCACAGGTTGACCAGTAGAGTGGTGGAGTCTCCATTCCTCAAAAGCCTTCTGGACATGGCTCAATTTTCTGTAAAATGATTCTAGGAAATGGCAGAATGTCTATATGTTAAGTCAATATTATGCCTTCAGTGAAGTGGAGCTCATGAAGAGTTTGAAGAGAGTACTAAGTTTACTGCGTGGCATTAATCAAGCTATGAACTTTTATTTCTTCAACATATATAAAGCTGAATCCAGCAAATACATTACCTTATTCATTACAATTACAGCTATTTAATTGGTTTCAGACAAATAATTCAAATAGGAAAAAAAAAAAATTGCTATTTTCCTGAGTGTAGACTAAATGTTTTGGCTTCCTTCATAAACCTTCTAAAAGCTCCCAGATCACAGATACTTTTTTCCCCATAGTTTTTTCTTACACCTGGTTATGATATATGGGATATCAATTGAATTATTTCAAAAAAGTTTGGCAATGCTATATTTTCCATTTATGGTGGCTACTGATTGAAGTGGCATGCTATCAAGCAAGGATATTTGGATCATTATGGTTTTTCTGAATTATGATTTGTCAAGAACCAAAGTAACTCAATATATGTTTTATACTTCTTTCAGTTATTTTGACACAAACATATAGACATATAGATAGTTTATAGGGCAATAAAAATATACTTTTTTTGCCAAAATTAGCAAAAATGGTCAACTTACAATGAAAACAAGGATTTTTCTATCAAAATGGATTATGGTACAATCAAAAAAGCATACTTAGAGATCAGTTAAGTTAAAAAATGAAAATAAAAATTAAAGTATACATAAAACTCCATAATACTTTCTTAGGGTGTGCATCCTAATCAGTCATTTATCTTCCTTTATCACTACTCTGAACTATGCTGGAACCTGAAAATACATTACATAACACACTGAGAATACCACTTACTTCTTGGACACAATTATGAGCATAATACTAGAAAAGCGTTTCTAGTTCTTTCAGCCCAATCCCCTTCTTTTGCAGTTATTGCCCTATAGAATTCCCTTCATAATTTTACTGTTCTTTTGCAGTTATTGCCCTATAGAATTCCCTTCATAATTTTACTGAGTCGTACCTTCAAAGTAGTCACTCCAATTAGGAGTTAACTGGAGTTAATTGCTTTTCGATGAGGTTACAACTTCTTTGCACATAAATTTTTCTTTAATTTTTTTGAAATAAATGCGTTTGTGCTAATACTATTCTTTAGCTTAAATCTCTTTCTTTCTTTTATGGTGTACACCCCACTAAGGCTTTTTTAATCCTCACAAATATATCCCCCTTTCTTTGCCTTAGCTTTGACAGACCAAACAGGCCAACTTCTGCTCCATTCTTTTACAATCATCTTTCTATTCCCTCAATCATTCTAATAAGTATATTCATATTTCTTTTTTGCATGGCATGCATTTTCTATAGGAATTGATCAAGTTGCACAAAGCTTTTGCACAGGTTGAATAATGGCTTAACTGTCTCCAATTTCCATTAGAAGTATCTTATCATGTAAACTCTAAATCATTTTTCCACGGCTTCCTCACGCTCAATCTGTGCTGAACATACAGATTTTTTTCTTATTTGTTGCTTCTGACACTAAGCCTACAGCAGATATTCTTACTTCTAATGTCTAAGAAAACAGCTTTATCATCCAATCTTAACCCATTTCTTTTATATCAGTCCTCAAAGTTATTCAAATTAGTTCCTTGTACTGACAGCTGGTTTAATCAGTATGTGTCTATTTTTAAATGCCAAGGTCATTAACGAAACAAGAATGTTTGCAAACTCTTCCTTCAGGTTCACCATTTATAAACTCATGCCAGCATCTGACACTTAACATTGTTTACTTCTGCCAGCATAGGATCTTTCTTTATTCCCCATGTTCCATGATAGTTTCATATGTGGTGCTGAATGTCAGATGCATCACAAAAACACCAAAGAGTAGTCTAATTTTGATTCTTTTTTTCCAGATTTTTATCTATAGATGATCAGACATTTTAAATTAAATTTCCTCACTGCATATGTAGTGATTTGCAATTGGTAAAGTTGTACTACATTTTTTTTGTTGTTCATGTTTCCTTCATAATTTTTCTAAAATTTGCATCCTGAGGTTAGACAAATTTTGGTACAGTTCTGGATGATATTGTTTCCCTCTCTTTCCTCATCTTCAGTAGAAGATTTGTTATTCTCTAAACAACCACATTTGAAGTAATCATTTTAAATTAAATTGCTGCCCTCCATTCAGTCAAAACATTATTCACAACATAATATTTTTACACATTGTATATTAATATTCTTTTCTGCATATAGCAATTATTAAATCTTCCTATGGGACTGCTCACTAGAAGGAATAGGCTAAAATCCCATTTTGACATGATTCACATTTCCTAGAGCTCAAGATACTGAAGTACTGAAGGTACTTTACCATTTAGAAAAACACACTCCACTTAAAAGGACAAAAGTTTAATTTTTCCCTGAAGACACTGAAAACTTGTTATCAACACCTATGTTTGTGTGTGTGCAAACTTTCAATGAGGTAATATGTAAAGTGAATGACCACCATTCCAAGTCTAAATCTGAGTCATTTTCAAAAATATGAAGCTAAAAGAAGTTAAAGAAGGAAGATTCACATCAAAGGTTTCCTCACAGTTTGCTCAGGGATGACCCATCTCCCAAAGATTAATCTGCTCAGAGAAAATTCACAATCATTACATTTTGTCAGTTGAGCCAAATCTCTATTTTAAAAACACAAAATCAAAATGAAACAACATCCAAGCCCTCCTCTTTCCTGAAGGTACACTGCATCTTGCTATGATAAATGTTAAAAGAAGAAAGTTCCTGCTGAGCTTGAGTAGCTGTTGCCATAGTAGGAAAATAAAGTACTTTTTTCATATCCAGAAGTGTCATGCCCTTTAGCTGGCATTATTTGTAACTCTATGTAGCATATTGGCTGAGTATACTCATAAACAATATTACAATCACCAAGCCTGTCAAATTGCTTCTGATTTTTTAATTTAACATTTCCCCTGAACAATTACCAAGAAACGTGACCCATTTTTCCAACAATATCCTGAAACCATTTTTGGTTGAACAAATAAATTATAGATGAGGCAAAATTAGTCAGAGGTAGCACTGATTTAATCGTTGCGAATGATGAAGACAGTAAGTGTAACAGTGTATTTCACAGGAAATTAAAACTTACTCTTACAAAGCAAGTAATTTTAAAAATCCCTTAGAGATCATTTGAAATGTCTTGAAATTAATTAAAGTTAATTGCTTTTCCTGTCCCATCTTAAAAAAGGAAATATGGAGGGTCATAATTAAAACTAGATTAGAAGTAGAACTAATAAGAACGTTTTCTCTAATGGTTTCCAAGAGAATGTTAAGGGAAGGGTTTGAAGAGTTGATTTTTACAAGAAATAGATAAATGGTTTTGAATTGAAGTGCACATTCAAAATTCCCCCTGCATTAATTTGTAAAACAACATTAACATTTTAATTTAAGAATGTACTAGCTACCCATCCATTTAGATACCCTCACTTTGTTCCAAAAGATTTATTCTCTGTTGACTACAGATTGCATATAAACCAACAACTTTGCTCACAAAAAAAGTTTATTTTTACCAGGTCTCACTTTAGGCTATTTTTAAGTATTTTTAGAAGGACATTTGAAGCTTCAGCCATCTTTTGAACTCTTCCGTAAAACAGACAAGAACACTGATTCTACTACTGATCTATACTTTTCCAGTTAGTTTTACGGCTTTTAAGATAAGAAGCCTGAGAGCAGGTTTGCTAAGATGGTACAGGTCTGCTTAGACCTAGATATCTTAGTGTCTAGTCATAATGCAACTCCATTTAGATATTTCTAAAAAATGTTTTTTCCAATTTCCACTTTACAGAAAGTTTTCCAAAATGTAAGAGATGCCCAAAATAAAAGTTTGGAAATCAGACAGGTTTTATTGATATGCCATTAACTATGGGGCATCATTTTCAGATTTGGATTTTTACAGACAACAAAGTTAAAATTCTTAGATGTGAATTTACACATATGTTTGTATATGAAGAAATGTTGCAAAGACATTGAAACCAGAAAAGCCCTATTATTATAATCTGTAGAAGCATATTGCTTACAACACATGTAAAAACATAATAGTTTATTTGGGTTGAGACATAATAAATAAACAGTACATTTGGTAACACCTATTTACTTCAATAAACAGTTATTTCCTTTTCTTCAAATTTTAGTACAGATACACAACACTGTCAAGTTAAAATTCAGCTCATTGTTTTGAGATGTAACTGCCAAATTCTATTGGAAAGGTACTAATTTCACAGATTAGTACAGGATTCCCTAGTCATCTGTACAATTAACATGAACAAAACACTTGACTACAAAAGCAGTTAAAAACTGAAAGATGTTTTAGATTCACAAATAACAATGGGAAAGGAAATGTTTCTATAAGCACTCCAAAAATTATGAAATTTAAATCTGATTTAAAATCTGAGAAAAACAGTATATATACCCTGAGCTACCACAAAATAATGTGGAAAGCTGCCACTTGGTGGCTACGAGACTCACAAGCACATCTATACTCACAGCTCCGGCACCTGATTCAAACTCAAGTAGTTCATTCAGATCGCCATCATCACACAGTTGCAGTTCCCATTATTGCAGACTGAGCACTTGAGAGTCATGCTATTGACATCTACAACAGATTACAGAATCCTCCCTTGAGTAAGGGGAAATAAAGACAAAAAATCCCCACCCAACCTTAATCTTTAAATTGAAAATATTCTTGCTGATTAAAAATACTATGAAATTAACAACGTAGAGTAAGTTATAAAATTTCGTAATTTTGCTACCTGAGGACTCAGTCCAACAATTTGATATAAGACTGTAGAGTATATTTGGGGAAAGCCTTCTGACACAGGCAGTATCTTTGTAATTGAGGTTTTAAGGAGGAGATGCATTCATTATGAGCTTAGAAGACTACTAACCTTGAGTCTATTAAGAAAACTAAATTAGGAAATATATATGTTTAAGGGGAAAGATGTCACTAACTCTGAACTGTTCTCTATGATGTAGACTCTAATTATCAATCCATCATATTACAGCACATTTTATATTGTGATATATATATAGCAACCTGTTCCAGTGTCTCACCACCCTCAACATAAAAAATTTCTTCCTTATGTCCAACTTAAATCCACCCTCTTGCAGTTTAAAAACATTTCCCCTTGTTCTGTCACTACAGACCTTGGTAAAAAGTCTCTCCATCTTTCTTATAAGCCCCCTTTATACAATGAAAGGCCATAATAAGGTCTCCCTGGAGCTTTTTCTTCTCCAGGCAGAACAACCCCAACTCTCCCAGACTTTCTTCATAGGAGAGGTGATCCAGACCTCTGATCATTTTTGAGGCCCTCCTCTGGACCCACTCTAACAGGTCCATGTCTTTCTTGTACTGGGGACTCTAGAGTCAGGTGCAGAACTGCAGGTGGGGTCTCACGAGAAGAGAACAGAGGGGCAGAATCACGTCTCTCGACCACCGGCCACGGTTCTTTTTAATGCGGCCCAGGATGCGATTGGCTTTCTGGCCTGCAAGAGCACACTGCTGACTCATGTCCAATTTTTCATGCACCAGTATCCATCCTTAAGTTCTCCCCCACAGGGCTGCTCTCAATCCATTCATCTCTCAGTCTATATTGACGTTGGGGTTCACCCCAATTCAGATGCAGGACCTTGCACTTGGCCTTGTTGAACTTCATGACATTCACACAGGCCCACCTCTCAAGCCTGTCCAAGTTCCTCTGGATGGCCCATCCCTTCCCTCCAGTGTGTCGACTGCACCACACAGCTTGGTGTCATCTGCAAACTTGCTGAGCGTGCACTCAATCCCACTGCCTATGTCACTGATGAAGATATTGAATAGTATTGGTCCCAGTACAGACCCTTGACGGACACCACTTGCCAGTAATGTGTAATTCACTTCTAAGAATTTTAACTTTGCTGTCTGTAAAAATCCAAATCTGAAAAGGCTATCCTAAAGTTGATGACATAAGATTTTAGACCTGTCTCGTTTCCAGACTTTTATTTTGGGTATCTCTTATGTTTTGGAAAATTGTCCAGTTTCCAAATGGACATTGAGCCATTGACTGTAACTCTTCAGGATGCATTCAGCTGCCATCATAGGATAGACAGGTGATGTTGATGTGGGTTATTCTAAAGCTTGCTTCCCTAACTCTTAGGTTTCAAACTTGGGAACTGAGAATCAGAGGCAGCATAAATCATATTCCAAAGCTAGATGAAATCTTAAGAAGAATCCATGTGATTTTTTTAATTTTGAAAAATAATCTTTAGCACTGATAATGTGTATGCTTAGTATAACTCTCAAAACAGTAAGTGACATAGGCATTTGCATTCATTTCATTACCCTTTGGCCATTGTACTACTTTTATAGGTAGATTATGACACCTTTTCCACAGATATTCTGACAGAAAATATTTTTAAAAGGCCCATGGAAGAGATAAGAAAGTGAGGGGAAATTTTATACCTTATGTCATAAACTTTTTTAAATTGAGAAACTGAAAAATTACATTATATAAATTATAATTCCTTATAGAAATTTAGAAAAAGAGAGCTATCTAATTTTAGTCACTAGTAACAAACCAGCCACTATAATTTTTATCTCCTGAAAATATGAATTCTTTATTCAACCTCTAAGTAGATCAGGAAAAGTAGAATATAAAGACATAAATATGCTTTGTAGTAAGAAACATATCTAACTGATATTGATAAATAAGGCAAGTGGAAATTCATTTTAGGCTTTGACCTCTGTTAGCCTCTGTTAGTAGGTCTATTTGACCTAATATTTAGCTAGTACAAATAGAACAATTGCTGAGTCAGACAGGCTTCTGTGTAAACTCTACACACCTAAAATAACAATTTAAAAAGTGCTATGCCATGCTCCAAGCAATATTTTTTATTAACTGAAGCTGATCGGAGATCTGCAGAGATACAGTTACAAGTTTTATCATGCCCTAAAGGGATATTAACTTTCTCCTAAATACACAAAACATATTAGTAAGAAAATAATATTTTTAAGGAAGATAGTTATGTAAAGTAATAAATCCTATATTTAAATTAAATATCTAGAGATTGAGATTGTCCGTGTGTGTGTGTCTGTTATCTTTTACACTGAGATGAAAACATGGGTGGTTTCTGCACATTTTTCAAAGGGCTTAAGAGCAATTTGTATTCTATACATTCATGTTCCACTTTAATCTATGTAAGATTAAGAAAAATGTCACACATAGAAACATAATGAATGAACAGCTGTGTAATAAAGCATGTATATTGTGGGAAATGAGCTACATGGGTCACGTAAAAAGCTATTTTGTCCACATAACAAGGAGTCACATCTGCAATGTCATTATTTTCGTTCACTGAAATAAAGCTGTTCAGACTCACATCTCAGGCAATCAGCAGCCTTGCTTGGTCCTACTGAAGTACAGATTTCTATTAGCTTCTTTGTGATGTTCCAAATAGTGGAAATACAACACTTTCTGTGATGTAACTTCTCTATAATATCTAAAAATGTAAGGATACAGAAAAAATTTCAGTTCTTGATGAAAATACATAGCTGGAATTTGTTGGGTAAGTGCTACATGAACGTATCATAAGAAATAATTACTTTCTTATACTTCATTGGTCATAACTATACCATTTGGCTAAAGAAAAATTTTATATGTAAATGTTTTTCATCAAATTTTTCATATGCTAACTACAAAATGTGATTTTATCATTTTACTCAGCATTATTAATCACAGTTTATTAACAAAATAATAAGTGAGCTGAGTCAGAACTACACTCAGAAACTGCCAGCTGTATATTTTTCATTTGTGACTGTTTGATTCAAATATTCTTCATGGAATGAATGAAAAAAATCTAGATTCAGAAATTTAACATTTCAGAGCAAATGTGTAGCTCTGATATAATTCACTTTTTGCTTCTGTGACCATTGCTTAAGGCATATAGATATATAAATACAAACATAGATACATACGCATACACACATATGTATACATATTTATATAGCCTTTGACTAGAAAAAGGATAGATTATTAAAAAATATACAAACTCTTCACCTAAATTCCTCTATTATTCCCTTTATTTTCTGCCCACACACTTATTTCTTCTTTCCAGTTACGGTCTTTTATGTATGTCTGGTTTATGCCTTTTTATTTTTGTGTATTACAGCTATATTATGTAAAACTGATTCATCTACACAGGCTTAAGAATGGCAGTAAGATATCTCTATTCCATATTTTTAGTCAATTTTTAAACCTGGAGATCACAATTTTATATACTCTGGATCTTATCAGGATTAACATAGGTGCACTGAATTTTATTCTCACTTGAGAGTGGTGATTATGTAAATTACAAAAAAATGTGAGTTTATAAAGTAAACTGATTTAATTTCTTTTCTACATTGAGCTGATGTTTCTAAACAATGCTGGCATCTAACGTAGAAGTATGCATTTTATAGATAACAAGGTAACAAGACAATATTCACAGATGAACATACACAGAACTTATGATTTTATTCCTTGAGCATCATTATTTGTACTTGGGCTTGATGCAGTTTGTCCGTGGCTCTCATTCTAGTTGGGCTAAAATCTTGAAGTGGCTAGGTACTGTGCTATTTGATGCTAAAGGATGCAAGAGGGGTTCCTTAATACTTTACTGCCATCCTGTGGCTGGTGAGATAAATAAAATGATGGTGAGGAGAATCGGCTATCAAAACAACAGGTCTCGACAGCCTGGACGGGATCCAAATAATGTTAATAACTTACCAATGAGCTGACTGACTGGACAGGAAGACTGATCTGTTTTTTAGAACCATGATATTTAGTCACTGCCATTTTCTGAAAATATCCACAAAATGTTATGGCTTACTTCTCTCTTTCAGGTTCTCTAAGACACCAGTGTTTAAACTGTGCCTGCTCCACATAGCATTTATCAGCCCTTCAATTAGCAAAAGCATGACTTGCATTCAGCACCTTTCTGTGTTAAGCCCTGAAAAAAAAAGTTCTACAATGCCTGCAGTAGTAATTGCTATGATCAAAAGCAGTTGTTCTCAGAAATACCAGGTTTTAGCATCATAGCAACATTTATCCTGATGAACCTAGTCAATTAAAAATTGATAAAGCAAAATAAACTATGGCACTGAGGCTTACTCAGTGTTACTAATACCAACCATGTTCTGCTACATAATATAGTAGAAGTGAATGAACCCCACCTAATTTTCAGTGCTTATAACTACTCCAGCGGACTTTCCTCTGTGAGCAGTGATGATCCCATTACTTATATTTATTTTTTTTTTTTAAAAAAAAAAAAGTCTAAAAATTTTAAAAGTATGATTTAACTGAAGTTAATTTCTCTTGCAGTGCCTGGTGGCAAATACGTCCATAGAAAGTTGGAAGGAGATGCCCAAAACCTGGAGGATACTTCAGATACTTTGATGTTGACAGAAGGAAAATTATCTGGAGAAGGTCGAAGAACACTAGACTGTATAGAAAGAGTTTGGCTGTTAATTGAAGTTACAATACTATTGTTATTTTCTTAAGAAAGGTCTATTCTTGTAGTTGGAATCCTTTTCTAAAATTGTTATGTAGCTTGTGGTATATGACAGAGTGTCCTCAGTACTCATTTAAAAATCCACAAGGCCACTAGCAAGGCATGACTGCATTTTGCCCTTCTGCATCCTTGAATGTTTATCAGACAATGAGGAATTCCATATGCCAAACTCTGGAAAGTATTACTTGCTCCCTGATAGATTCTTTTGGCAGTCCTAGTGGCAGGTTTATGGTTGCTACTGGATTTGCTCTTTGGTGAGGCTTGTGTCATAGATTACTTTGTTCTTGAACACCATTTTGGTATCAGCATGGAAGTATTTCACTAGATTTTGTCTTGTTTAAGTATTCATTTATTGTAGGCATTTTTATTGTATACAAAGAAGAGATATACCATCAGACTGAATACTTCACAAGCACTCATGTTTCATAAAAATAACAAATTTTACAATCTTCAGTATTTCCTCCCTCCTTACCACAGATGGAAACCAAGATGGAAAAATTTAATCCAGTACACAAATACGTTTTTATTAGGAACAAAATAATTGCTATTTGTTCACAGATTCTTTTTTTAAAAATATTCTGATGTAAATCTATTTCATGTTATTTAATTATAAAGTCAACAGCTATTAACATCTTTATTAAAAAATTATATTTCTTGAATCTCCAAATGCCTACTAGCTCTCCTCAAAAGGTTTTAAAAGGCCAAAATCGTAACTGCAAAATAGAATTTTGACTTGGGGAAAAAAAAAAAAGCGCGTCACTAAGCAAAGACTATTTTATTTATTGATACTACTATAAAAGAACTCATTTGTTATGGTGAGACACAAGTTTAAAGCCCTGGGATGCAGAAATGTGAAATTCCTTTTCAGTCTGCATGGATGCACATGGAGACCATGGTTGAAGTCTATGGTTCCCAACATCTATTCACAAATCAAGAAAATACCAGGAAAATAGAAGAGCTTTATTGAAAATACATTGTTTCTCTCAATCTTATTGCAGAATCTTTTCCCTGCCCTTCAGCTCTAAAATGAGGGGGACAAATGGCATCTATACCAAACAACATCAAACAATCACAAGCTCTGTGTCAGACCTGCAATAGGTAACTGAAATGTATACGATTAACCTTCACTAAAGAAAACAAAAGCAATGAGCCTTTGTTTTGAATAAGTAAATAAATAAATCAGAGAATCATCTAGGTTGGAAAAGACCTTGAAGATCATCTAGTCCAACCGTTAACCTAGCACTGACAGTTCCCAACTACACCATATCTCTAAGTGCAATGTCAACCCGCCTCTTGAACACCTCTGGGGGTGGGGACTCCACCACCTCCCTGGGCAGCCCATTCCAACGCCTAACAACCCATTCTGTAAAGAAATACTTCCTAATATCCAGTCTAAACCTTCCCTGGCACAACTTGAGGCCATTCCCTCTTGTCCTATTGCTTGTTACTTGGTTAAAGAGACTCATCCCCAGCTCTCTGCAACCTCCTTTCAGGTAGTTGTAGAGGGCGATGAGGTCTCCCCTCAGCCTCCTCTTCTCCAGACTAAACAACCCCAGTTCCCTCAGCCGCTCCTCGTACGACATGTGCTCCAAACCCTTCACCAGCTTTGTTGCCCTTCTCTGGACACGCTCAAGTAATTCAATGTCCTTTTTGTAGTGAGGGGCCAAAAACTGAACACAGTAATCAAGGTGCGGCCTCACCAGTGCCGAGTCCAGGGGTAAGATCACTTCCCTGTCCCTGCTGGCCACGCTATTTCTGATGCAAGCCAGGATGCCATTGGCCTTCTTGGCCACCTGGGCACACTGCTGGCTCATGTTCAGCTGGCTGTCAATCAACACCCCCAGGTCCCTCTCTGACTGGCAGCTCTCCAGCCACTCCTCCCCAAGCCTGTAGAGCTGCTGGGGGTTGTTGTGGCCAAAGTGCAGCACCCGGCATTTGGCCTTATTGAAACTCACACAGTTGGCCTTAGCCCATCGCTCCAGCATGTCCAGGTCTCTCTGCAGAGCCTCCCTACCCTCGAGCAGATCAGCACTCCCACCCAACTTGGTGTCATCTGCAAACTTACTGAGGGTGCACTCGATCCCCTCGTCTAGATCATCAATAAAGATGTTAAAGAGGAGTGGCCCCAAAACAGAGCCCTGGGGGACACCACTCGTGACCGGCTGCCAACTGGATTTAACTCCGTTCACCACAACTCTTTGTGCCCGGCCATCCAGTCAGTTTTTTACCCAGCAAAGCGTGTGCCCATCCAAGCTGTGAGCAGCCACTTTCACCAGGAGAATGCTGTGGGAAATGGTGTCAAAGGCCTTACTAAAGTCAAGGTAGACAACATCCACACCCTTTCCCTCATCCAATAAGCAGGTCACCCTGTCGCAGAAGGAGATCAGGTTCGTCAGGCAGGACCTACCTTTCATAAACCCATGCTGACTGGGTCTGACCATCTGGTTGTCCATTATATGACTTTTAATGGCACTCGAGATGACCTGCTCCATGACCTTCCCTGGCACTGAGGTCAGACTGACAGGTCTATAGTTTTCTGGATCCTCCTTTCTGCCTTTCTTGTAGATGGGTGTCACATTTGCCACCTTCCAGTCCAATGGGACCTCCCCAGTTAGCCATGACTTCAGGTAAATCATGGACAGTGGCTTGGCGAGCACATCTGCCAACTCCCTCAGCACCCTTGGGTGTAACCCATCCAGTCCCACAGATTTGTGTGCATCCAAGTGGTGTAGCAGGTCTCTGACCACCTCCTCAACTGTGCTGACCTCAGTCTGCTTCCCCTCCCCATCTCCCAGCTCATGTGGCTGGCTGTCTTCTGGCTGAGGAGGCTGGATTCCCTCAATACAACTAGTCTTGTTATTAAAGACTGAGGCAAAGAAGGCATTAAGGACCTCAGCCTTCTCCTCATCACTTGTTACCATGTTTCCTCCTGCATCTAGCAGGAGATGGAGGCTCTCCCTGGTCTTTCTTTTGCTACTGACATAGAAACATTTCTTGTAATCCTTGATTGCTGAAGCCAGATTAATTTCCAGCTGGGCTTTAGACCTCCTGATTTCTGCCCTGCATAGCCTCACAGCATCTTTGTAATCACTGTGAGTGGCTAGCCCCTTCTTCCAAAGGCTGTAAACTTTCCTTTTCTCCCTGAGTTCCAGCCAAAGCTCCCTGTTCAGCCAGGGTGATCTTCTCTGTTGCCAGCTTCTCTTACAGCACCTGAGGACTGCCTGCTCCTGAGCCATTAACACTTCCTTCTTAAAGAGTGTCCAGCCTTCCTGGACCCCTATACCTTTCAGGATCATCTCCCAAGGGATCCTTTCAAGCAGGTGCCTAAACAAGACAAAGTCAGCCCTTCTGCAGTCCAGGATGTCAGTTCTGCTTCCCCCTCTCCTGGCCTCTCTAAGAGTAGAGAACTCCATTATTTCATGATCACTGTGCCCTAGTCAGCCTCCAGCCGCCACATCATCCACCAGTCCTTCTCTGTTCACAAAGAGAAGATCCAGCAGGGCACCTTCTCTGGTCAGTTCACTCACCAGCTGTGTCAGGAAGTTGTCTCCCACACATTCCAGGAATCTCCGGGACTGATCCCTCTCTGCTGTGTTGTATTTCCAGCAGATGTCTGGGAAGTTGAAGTCTCCCACAAGAACAAGGGCAAGCGATCGTGAGATTTCTCCTAAATGCCTATAGAATATTTCGTCCACCTCTCTGTCCTGGGTGGGTGGCCTATAGTAGACTCCTACTACAACATCTGCCCTGTTGGCCTTCCCCCTGATTCTAATGCAAAGACACTCCACCCTGTCTTCACTACACTTGTACTCAAAGCAATCATAACAGTCCCTAACATACAGCGCCACCCCACCACCTCTCCTTCTTTGTCTGTCCCTCCTAAAGAGCTTGTAGCCATCAGTTGGCACACTCCAGTCATGGGAGACATCCCACCATGTTTCTGTAATAGCCATGACATCATAATTTTCCTGTTTCATCATGGCTTCAAATAACACATTACTCTCTAAAAAATGCCCAAGTTGATTTGCTTTCCAAAGGAACAACTGTTATATATAAGGTCTGATGTAGCAAATCCATGTTAATTTAAGAGAGGTTAAAAAATGAGATAAGTACGACATGTTGATCATTCTAATGAAGAAAAATTGGACAAATTGTTTAGAAACTAATTTGATAGAATATCAGCTTTATATGCTCACTTTTTATGCTCAACCTGCAAGCTGGCTAAGATTTCCTAATAACTTAGAGTGAAACAATTAGCAGAAAAAAAACAAGAAAGCAAACAAAAAACCCCCTATGTTTATAACCTTTTTCAAATTTCTAAGATGATCATTTTTACAGCAGATGTGCTTTTTTCATGCATATTTTTGCCATTAAAATAAAAAGTCACTTACTAGAATATATGAAGAATGTTTATGGAGAGTATGAATGCTGAATGTTGTTAGAGAAAATGCACTGATCATGTAAATAAAAATATGGGAAAGTTATGTCAAACTTTAATAGTGAAAATATGAGACTCCTTCCTTGGTCAGCTCAACCTTTTTTTAACACTATTGTCTTTATAAGTGTGCCAAATTACGTTATGTCTCTTACCATATACTTCAAAACCTTTGTAAATTTCAATGTATTCTCCTCTACCTACAATTTTCTACTGTAACTCTTAAATCTATTTGTGAGTTCATGAGCCATTTCTTTAGCAGAAAAAATCCCATATCTCCAACACTGCAGTTGTCTACTGTTTTCCATTTTCTCCCATTCCCTTTTTCATTTTGGTTTCTTCTTCTTTGCAACACCCATTTCCTTACCTAAAGAACAGTTAACCCCAGTTCTCTTTATCATGAATGTTTTCCACTTTCCTCCTTCAAACCTTAGAATAGAAAGAGAATTGTGCTGCATGGACCAGATATATTGGCATAGAGAAACAGCCTTGTCCTGATACCAGCTGTCAGTAGTCCATCTCAAGCCACTGTCTCTATTGTTTGCTATTTCTCTCTCCATAAACTTGATCGGTGTCACAGAGAGGATGAAAAATTACGCTCTATTAATTGCTTCTCTGATTTCTCAAATGAGTCAATAGCCACCCCACAGCTTGTGGAAAAGTCAAAAGTACATGGCAATCAATATCACAGAAAGATTAACAGAAAATGTAAAACACATGGGTCAAAGTCTCTAATGCCTACATTCATTAAAGAAGCGGTTTTCACTTCACATCTATGCTTGAAACCAATGGGAAAGGTTTTATTTCTGGAAGAAATTTCTTCCTCTCAGAGAAAAAATACTTGCTTGGGGATTGCTTGCCTGCAGAAAAAGTACTATGTGTTTAGTGTCCCTAGTGGGTTTTTTTCTTGTTTTCCCTTGCAAAAAAAGCCCAAAGCCCTCATTCACTATGCTGTAATTCATATTAGGACCTCTGCTAATAAGACTGTTACTAGGTATCATCACAGAAGAAAACACGTTTCCACCCTCAGCTCCAACCTCATTTCAGAAAGCTAGTGAGATTCAGTGATCTTTATCCAGGAAGTAGTGTGATAGGTTTTCTCAGTTAGGTGGTATTTACATCTGGAAATGTGTGGATATTATCCATGTTGGTTGGGACAGAGATTATTTCCTTTATATTTTGCAAGGAAACAACTATTTTCCAATGCCAAGTTGACTTCTGGCTTTATTGTGCATAACCAAAATGCCTTGTAAGAAGTTAAAAAATGTAATTTTATTTGATACAGTGCCAGACCTCTGTAAGTCCTCATAAAGTCATTGAAACTCATGATAAATGTCTGTAGTAACAGCAAGTATAGGACAAATTCCATTACATTCTACAGAGAGGATGTCTGAATTTCTCCCTTGACCTCAAACCATTTTTGCTTAGCGTTTAAAAGTATTTATCCTTCTGATCATTGGTAACTTCATAAATTTTTAATTTTCTTTAAAATACCCATTATACTCAATCAAACACTGTACTGTCAAAATAAAAATCCTTCCAAAAATCAAACTCTTGTTTAGATGTGATCTCTGGATATACATGTTTTTCCTGACAGGAAGACTTTCATTCTGCTCTAAATCTAAACTTTGCATGTCCCAATAATGTACTATTATAGCCCAATATTTTATATACATATACACATGTATATATATGTATTAATTTTTATTATTCAGTAAAGAGTATTACAGCTTCTCTTGCTCTTTGGTACAGTCCAGAATAGCACAGATCTATCAGCAAAAATCACAAATTAAAAAAGGAGCAAGACTGAAGCCGTAGGATCAAACCTGAATATTTATATCCTCTAATTTTAATAACTACTGTCCTCTAGGGTACCTCTAGGCCACCTACAAAGGTTACTAAGGTAAACATTTCTGTAATCTTAAGAACTACTTCAGCAACTGAGCTTTGTATTAAGTTTGTCTCTTATAATTAAGAAACTATTTAATGGTTATCACAGAAATCCTCAAACCTACCAATCTCCTGTCAACTTTATTATTAATATACCTTTCCTTACTAGGTCATAAAAAGGGACAAAACCTTTCTTTCTATAAACAGACTTTAAAAAAAAAAAAATCATTATTGATAACGACTCTTGTTGTCTCTCTTGCATGTGTTATGCATGAAAGTCATAGTGATCACAGTGATGATCACAATTAAAGAGTATGGATCTCTTAAATATCATGCAGAAAAGCAGTTCCGGCACTCGGTGCAGAGACAAATTCAAAAGACAATGACTTTTGAGTGGAAATCAGTTCTAGCAAAATTGATCTTACCTGTTTATGTATTCACCAGTGCCATATTTGCAAAACCACAGATTTGTTCCATGTGCTTTTCAGCCTTGTATCCTGGAAAATCCATGATCAAGGTCAGAGGATGGGTAAGCAAACAGTGATATTGCCACACTTCCTGCCATTGAACAGGAAAGGGAACCACATCTACAACAATTGGTTGTTACTGTGCCACTAAACCAGCGTGTAAAGCTAGTGTAGCTAAATGCAACTCCATAGAGAACAGGAACAGGCTGAATTGCAAGAGCTACAGGTACAACTTATCCTGTGTGAGGCAGTAAATCTCAGACTGCAGGAATTCATAGGAGTCAGAGATTTGCACAGGGGCAAGATTCTGACAATGAGATAATTGCAAGCATTTTGCTTCCGTATTGCATAGGATCTCAGCTGGTGCTGATCTCCAAAATGTGAAGGAATAAGAGCAATGTATCAGTGATATATGCTGATCTACCAAAAATATAACTGGGATGGGGCTCTTGTAAGCAAGTGGTTTTGGAACGAGAGTGAAGCTTGTGAACCTACTGACTCAATAATTACAAATTCTTCAATTCTAGCATTTAGTGCAATATGTGCTGTCTGTATGCCTTGTACCTATGTCTCTATCCCATCATCCTTTCTTTAGAGCTTAGAACCATGCCTTCATCTTCTTTTCACCTCCAGAACTGCCTTCTTGAAAAGAGATTAATGCCAACATCTGAATTTAAACACAAGTGATGAAAACAAAGTTGCATTAACATTTTAACAGAGCCCGACACCAGACACGTCATCTTTCTTGGCATTATTAGAACTTAATATTATTAAAGAAAATTGATTCTTTTCTTGGAAATACTACCAAATATTTCTCATTTAACATGACAGGTGGAGAAGCAGTAATTTTGAAGTTTTTCCTTATACTTTGTTTTCCTAATTTTTAATCAATAATATTTTACATTCTTCATTCTCTTCACTAGGTTGTCTGGATTACCCTTAATATGGTTGACATATCAGTATCTCCAGCTTGTTTTTCCATCTACTTTAATCACATGATTAATTCTCAACATTTTGAGTTTCACAGCATTATCCAACTAAGCTTTTTGCCTTCAAATGAGAAAATGTTTAAGACTCCATATCATTTCAAACACGTGAGTTAGGCCATCAGCCACAATCTTTTGCATGTTTCCACCATAACCATTGACAACAAAGAAACAAGCAGAGCATTGACAGGGATACCAAATGTAAATAGAAAGGTAAGCCAACTTCATTCAAGACAAAATAAAATTCTTCAGAAGTGGATAGCTTAAAGCTGACATCAGAAAGTGACCAAGAGTGTCCGGTAGAAAATTAAGCCTAGAGACTTAACAGAGAGTGTGAAGGTAATGGCTATGGGTATGAAGGCAGAGAAGGAAATCTATGCATAGCCAATGCAGAAAGCATATGATAGACAGTCAACCTGTTACATGACAGGAGATAAAGGAAATAATATCTTCAATGGAGGTCCTTATATTAATAGATAACGAACACCGTCATGAAACCAGTATTTTGGTCATCATTCTTATCTGACTGTAATAAAAAGGACACCCTGTCTGAGCTAGAAGAAATAAATATTATGATTATCATTAGAAAAAAAAAAAACAAAAATAAATGGGTATTATAGAGCTGTTAGTACCATACCTGATAAATTATTTTTTTAAAAAAGACAAATCAAGAACTATCCAACAGGAGAAATTAAAGGGAGACATCTGAACTGCTCATTGAACTCAGTGTTGACTCTCCATAACTAAGGTGCATAAAGAGAAAGAGATAGAATATACCTTAAAAATACATTTCCTCTATCAACCAAATCTCAGGAAGAATATGGTGTAAACAGAAATGCTCAGACAGTGACTTAAGGAAGGAAAATCTTCTACATATTAAGAATAATCAGGGCATCATTATGAGATCCAGAAACAAATAAACAGGAACATGTGCTTACCCTGTAATAAAGCAACAAGGAGGCACCACAAAATTTAGAAATAAACAAGTCATTTCTGTATACAAGATATAATTAGGCTGCTGATATTCATATTTCTACAGGACTAGGAAATCTAACTGCACAGCTCTCACCCTTCTGTTTATAAACTAAATTCCCAAGATTAGGAAGAAATGCACCCCATAAACATTGCTTTCTATTCTCTCTTCTAGTATCTGCTAAAACAATTTTTTGTGAAAATTAAGATACAGTCACTGAATTTTTCACATTGACTCATTTCCTACACTTTTCTCATCTGTATTGTGATTCACATAGCTAAAGCTGAGTAAGAAAATACCCACATTCACAACTGACAAAACCATTCACTGCAATTCAGTTCTGATCATTCGTTGCTAATGGAAACTCACGCTAACCATTTATACTATCTAGTTTATAGTACAATATGTATCTACACAAGAAATACTTAGTCAATCAAGCATAGTTTGATGATTAACTGGAACTGTTCTAAGTATAGAATATTCAGTTAAAGCCACAGTCATCCTATCAGGAAACAAAACCAATTCAGTGGGATTTAATCAGAATGTTCAAGCAACAAATTCCAAATTTGAAACTATTCATATAGAACCTGTAGGCTTTCCACTGGCTATACTGTTTGATTTAAGGTAGTAATCTAACCAGTATACACATATTTTTGAAAGGCCAGAACTTTCTGCAAATCACTACACCAACAGAGTATCTAATTGCTAGTCATACAATGGGTGTATTAATCGAGAGTTCTAGTTCTTTACTGGATGCAAATAGGAAAAAAAATGTTCAAAGGCAAAGCATGGGAATCCAGTATATGGAAATTTGTATTTCTTTAAACAGTTGTACAAGATCTGCTTTCAAAGTTATAAGACAACATATCAATTTGTGATCTCCATACAAAAATGAAAATCTGCAAATCTTGAGTGTTTTTAAACAAGCATATACTTGCATTTACACTGTAAAACCATGGTATATGAAACTTTCTTCCTTACCACCCCCATTACATTCCTTTCAACACAACAGTTTGAATACCTTGTTAAAAAAAAGCAGACAGCAGTCTATACTTGGATGAAAAATCACAAGTCCAGTAAATCTTTTTACACTGTTGCAAAGATTATGCATGTTCTTTTCCTGACATGTTTTAGGTTTTACCTTTGTGATGGTTTGAGCTCAGAGTGCAACTGAGCACCACGCAGCTGCTCACTCACCCCTTCCCCCCAGCACTGGGAAAGAGAACAATGAATCTAAAGGCTCAGGAATCCAAATTAGGACAGGGAGGGGTCGCTCATCCATTAACAGTCACAGACAAAAGGCAGGCTCCTTTGAGGAAGAAAACAAGTTCACTTTAATTCAAAACACTAACGTTAATGACACTTAACAGACAGAACGGTATAGTGAGAAGAATTCCCATATTTTTAAAACATCTCCCCCTGCCCCTCCCTTCTTCCCTGGCTCAGGTTTGATCTACCTCCTCCCCCAGCATCGGAGGGGCAGGGGATGGGGGGTGGAGTTACTCCACCACTTCTTCCTCCAGGGTGGAGGGGAAACACTCCTCTGCGTTCTTCCTCCTGCTTCGTGTGGCGTCCCTTCCATGGGAGTCAGTCTTACACTTCCCCCCAAAGTAAAGTAAAAAAAACAGGAAGGAAAAAAAGGAAGATGGATAGTCACATGAAGGAGGTGTGGAAAAAAAAAAGATTTTCTAATTAATAATTCAAACTCAATAGTTCATTTTCCATCACCTGTTAGTGGTAGGGATCAGAAGGTCTAACATTAACTCAGACTTCAAAAAGTCAAATTATAGGCCAATGTCCTTTACATAAACCAATGTCTTTATTATAAGCTAATGTCTTTCAATTATAGGAAATGTCTTTGACCCACACCAATGAACTTCAATTTATTTTTGGCCTCTGCTAACATCAACTCATAAAGAGGAAAGTACCTAGCAAGAGGAAATGTCAGTCTCAGCCCGACCAAACATTTATGCAATTCAAGAATGAATGTGACTAATTTTTAAAAGACCAGGAAGACTTGTATAATGGATTAGCTGCTTATACTCATCTTATGTAAAACTAAGTAAAACGTTCCAAAATATCTGAAAACATATCAAGAGACAGAGGACAGGAACCATCACCTTCGCTACTACCCTTTATTTATTATCAGGCAATGCATTACTTAAATACATCTATTTGTTCTACATCTGACTAGATTTTTTCCCTTTCAACAGATGCTTCATGGCCCAAACATTAAAAGTGAATATAGTTTTGCAGACAAAATGCAGAGGAAAGATATTTCCATTCAACATGCCTGGAAAACCACGCTCATTGTTGATTTCCTTACTGGTATTATTAACAGACACCAAGAAATGTAAAGAAACATGAAAACTTTTCCTGTAACAAAAATTAAGCACTGTCAAACACTGAGGCGTCAAGCGAAAATGTAACATCATGATAAATTAAAAGGAACAATACCCAAGGCTAGATAAATCTTTCAGAAATTTTTAGGTGAAATTTTAATCCTTAAGCAGTTGAAATGCTTAAAAACTATTTTCAAGGTCTCAGGAAAGTAAGCTGCTTACTATCATTGAGTCCAGGAAAAACAGGTAAGGTGGGGTAGACATACTTCATTAATCTCATGATAAACTCAATTTCTTTAAAATTAATAAATAAATTATATTTTTAAAAAGTCTATGTAGCTTTCAGTTTCTCAGTACAAGACAAGATAATCTTATTACTTAAACAACAAAACAATTAGAATTATTACAGACTTTTACACAATGAACAATTCCCACAAGCTTTGGAATTTTCGAACCCCAAGACACCTTTTATGGTTAGGAGATTAAAAAAAATGGTGATCTAAGACTAATAAAAAAACAGAATTATAATTTTCTGGACTAAAAAGCTGTATGGAATCATCATATTTCTAGGGAATAAGTCAGTTGCTTACAGGTGAAGGCTACATAGGAAATTTCCCTTATAGTAGATTATTCTAGGTTATTCCAACTTTTTTTTCCCTTTCTCTGAAGTACTCTGTATTCATTATTGCAACTCAAGCAAAAGTAATACTGACTGCAGCAATCTGTTATTTGAGGTTCTTTCTTGAATATTTCAATTTTTCAGCTATTAGTTCAACTCTCATTTGTGATTAATTCCATTACTTTATGAAAATACATTTGTTTTCAAATAAAGAGGTTATGAAAAATCATTGAATTACTGCTTTTTCTCCAAACCCATTAATAGTATTGAGATATTAGACTTATCTTTTGATACATCCTTATTGGTATTGTTATTTTATATCTTTTTTTTGGTTTGTTTTCTTAACTAGAAGAATGTACCAACCGGTTATAGGCCAATAAGATATATGTACACATATGCTTAGGTGCATAAGGTTTAGTTGTTATTTTTAAAGATGGTTTCAGATTCAGATGTAACACTGATATTTTCTGAGGCTTTCTAGATGTACTCATCTAGCTGAATATGAAGTAATTGAAACTTCATTTTAAAAAACACTGTTCTCATTGCAGTATACTGTGATGGACACTGTACAAATATAAGGTAAGAAATGGTTTAGCCAGCTTTGGTTATAAATGGAGAAGACGTGTTTCTTCTCTAAGATAGTAATTATTGGTATTTTATATTTTAATAATAAAATGTATTAGTAAATTAATAAAAAACAATAAAATTTATCAATAACAAATTACTAATTTCACAACCTTTTGGTTTTACTCTGAGTACTAAGAGGTAAGCTGTATACAAAAAAATAACTAAACAGAATAAAATCAAGAGCAAAGACTCAGCCTGTGGAGGATCCACACTGGAACAGATTTTTCTGAGAGGAACTACAGCCTGTGGAAGGACTCATGCCACAGCAGAGAAAAGGGGTGATGAGAAAGGGTGGCAAAGAAACCCTTATGATCTGACTGCAAGCTCCCCATTTCCCCATCTCCCTGCCCTGCTTGGAGAAGAGGTAGAAGAGTTGGAAATGAATGAGTAAAGCTGAGTCTGGCAAAAGGGGAAAGAACTATGTTATTTTAATGTCTTTTTTTCCCACTACCTGGAAAATATTTATTTTAATTGGCAAACAATTATGTCAATTTTCCCCAAGATGATTCTGTTTTGTTCACACCAATAAATGGTTAGCAATTCACTGGTCTTTATCTTGACCCACGGGCTTTCTCTTCCTGATCTTCCCATTTCCTCTCTGTGTCCCTTGCAAGGGAGTGGAGCAAGTGGCTGGGTGGGAGTTTGGCTGTTTGCTGAGGCTAACCCACCACAGCTATCAATAAACTTCCCATTTGACTTTGAAAGTTTGTGCAAAGTTGTTCCCTGTAAGCTTCCATTCTCTTATGCTTGTCACCCTCACAGCAAAATGACCTTTGTTTTCTTCACCGGATGTCTAAAACAGAAGGTGACTTAGGTGGGTGAGAATTTAAAATTTTAATATTTTCAAAAATAACTTTCAAAAGAGTTACTGTGGATGTAGAATTATGACCATTGCTTGTATGCAGGTTAAATTTATAAGAATTATTGTTGGCATATCCCAACAAGTACAAAATCAAATGTAGAAGCAATCAAAAAGGGGTTTTTTAAGTGGCTATACCTTAATCTAAATTTATTCTATGCAAAAAAAAAAAAAAAAAAGATAGTTTAAATAATATTTTAAATTATTAAAATTTATTTATTTATTTATTACTTTCTGATGGTGTTTCAGGACAAATTTTAAAGAATGGCCCCTATTTTTATTAACATGTACATGATACATAAACAAGCTTGCTTGTACAGAACCTTGAAATGTTGACTTCAACTCTGGCTACTTAAAACTCATTTTAAATTAATATACAGAAAATACTAGAAATTTATCTCACTCCTTCATCTAGAAATTCTAAGTGAGATGGACGGGGGTCTTAGCTATAACTCCATTTGTCAGGCAGGGGCTTCTGCCATGGTGTCCAAGTAGAAGTTGATGGATGGGTCAGTGCCTGTTCATGATTCCCTGGAGTTTGTTTTAAAAGTATGTAATAATTTTACCCTCAAAAATAGACTGGACTGGAACTTAAAATGAAAAATCTCAGTTGAAATGGGTAGAAATAGCATCAGCTTTTCTTATCAGAGGGCATACCTCAGCACAGTATTCTAGAACAAGCCTTAGAAACCCAAACTTAGCTACTGTCTAACTTCACCCTGTTTCACTGTAGAAACAATTTCTCCATTTGAACTAAAATCATGATATAGCATCAGTCCTTCCTTAGTAATCCTCAATTAAGAGGAGCAGTCCTAGTAATTTTCTCATGTTTAAAAAAATTATTTCCCAGCAGGAATATTAGACTTGTTATGAGAGCCATGCTAGATACAAATGCTTTTCCTTCTCTCAAATTGGATCGTTTCATCTATTCCATTGTCCTGGGTCTGGTTAGGATGCGGTTAATTTTCACAAGAAGCTGGGAGGGGACACAGCCAGGACAGGTGACCCAAACTAGCCAAGGGGATATTTGACACCATGCTGACTGACGCCATGCTCAGTCTATAACTGGAGGAGCTGGCGGGGGGATGTGGGGGAGGATCCTGGATGCAATTGCATTGTGCATCACTTGCTTTACATATTCATTTTATTAGTAGTATTGTTGTTATTGTTTTGTTCTCTTCTCATGCTGTTCTATTAAACTGTCCTTATCTCAGCCCATGAGGTTTTACTTTATTTTGTTTCTTCCAATTCTCGGTGAACAGCTGCGTGGTGCTTTGTTGCCGGCTGGGCCTAAACCACAACATCCATCAAGATATTTGAGACAACTCCTTTTTGTCAGAGTTAATCCATTCCCAGAGAATCTGTGCTGAGAATTAGTGACTGTTTTGTATGTACAGTTTTGTAAGAAAGACTTACTTTTTTCACTCAGATTTCAGGAGAAACAAATGAAAATTCAACACAAATATACAAAACCTTTTCCAGAAATGCCTGAAACTACCAAACAAAATTCAAGATATTCAGGTTTTATAGTCTGAAGAATAACTACTTCTTTAAATATCAGAATGAAGTAGGACCTCTCTAGACTTTCCAAGTAATCCATCATTTCATAAAGTCTTGAAAAACTCTAGTCATTGCTGGAACATCTATCTCACCACTGTACCCCAGGACATTCAGAGTAACAGATACTTCATTACTGCATGTGACATCAGGTATAATGCATGATACTAAAATATTTTACCCAGTGGAATCCATCTCACTTGACCACAAGTCTCAATATTTGATTGGTGCTCTAGACTTCTCTGGGGAAGAATCACCAAACTAATCCATCAGCTCCTTCCATTTCCAACCACTGCTCCATTAAGTAGTGCTGTCTGGTAGCTAAAATAGCTGGCTGGTGTGATATTAAACCATTCTGTGCATTCATGGCTAGTTGTAACTGATTTAACAGTATTTTTAACTGATGTAAAAGTGTGTTAGCATATTACATAATTTCCAACAAAGAAGTTGGTCCATCTGTAGAGATTCTCCCAATGAAATTCCACAGAAGCAGGGCTAGATCATTTTGTATAGCACTAAGTCTTTTCCTCTGAGTAGCAGGAGTGATGATCATCCATGAAATACTAAGATGCAATTGCTATCAAAGATGGAAAATAAACACCATCATGATTAATCAAGAGATATGGTAAAATTCAACCTTCACAATTCATACATTAGGATGCATAGTGTAAAAAATTCACAGAACTGATGGAAGCTTTTCACTGGATTTACTGAACAATAGTAACAAAAATGGTGTACAAATAAATCTAACTAGGAAAACCTATTTGTACTGGTGTTATTTTCCCTGTGTCTCTCATAATATCTACAACACTTGAAGGTCAATATAAAAAAATAAGTTCATTTAAATATCTTAAAAATGACAGCCCTAATCTAAGAAGGAACATGGATTTATCAAGACGAGAACATAAGAAACAAAGCAACAAAGATTAAAAGACTGATGAAACAAAATCAGACAGGTAAGATAGACTGAAGTCAGTATTGGAAGACTAATTGAAAGTCATTGTTATAGAGAAGAGGCTATATGATGTATTATTCTTAAAACTGGAAGACAACTTGAAGAAAGGTCTGAGGTCATTTGCAGACAGGGAGGCATGAAAATGCTGAAGTAACAGATCTGAAAGTGGTCTCAAGGAATAAAAGCTAGGAATAAAGAAGCAGCAAGGAGTCAACATTCTTTTTTTTCTACTGGCCCTTCCTGTGCTCCCTCCCCTGATGTCATTTGGACAGTTGTTTATGTTCCTTAGAGTTCAGGAGTGCAAACCCTGGCTGTGTAGATTTCTTTTATCAAAAGGTCTACAATTTCCAGAAATGCCCATCTGTACAAGTCCAGAGGAGCACAGGGGCACAATGGCAGGCAGGGACCCAGATCAAGGACTCCTGAGGAAGGAACACCCTGTCTGGGACCCTCCCAGGGCTGTCCCAGCACAACCTCAGCCCCAGGGTCAAGGTATGAAAACCACCACAATGAATCATCTAGAGCAGCTCTCTGGATTACCTTTTGGACTAAGGGTTGCTGTCTAGGGGTGGGACATATTATGGGATGCAGAGGGAAAGCAGTTTGGGATCCCACAGGATTTATTATAGGATGCTTAGGGAAAGAATCAAAGGTGGGACAAGGGAGGGGCTTAGCTGATGTGGGAGAGGAACAAGGGTGGGCAAATAGGTAAGGTAATAAAAAGGGCTAGTCACATGTAAATAGTGGTCTAGTCTGTATGCTTGTCTGGCCAAACCCCGTGTCTGATCAGTGAAGTCTGTCCTATCTTCTTATTAAATTCCTTTCTAACTCCTTCCTGGGTGAGGAGCACCCTATTCTGTGCGTATGTGTAGGTATGGGGGTGTGAGTGCAGCCACTGGAGTCAGACCACGGGCTGGAGGGCACATGTATCCATGATGCCAATGACTTGAGCAAGTGTGGGTGTGAGTGAGTGGGTGATCACTAACAATGATCAAGATGGATTAGCTGGTAAACAGGTGAAGTAGCCTGGGAGCAAGGGGGTGAGTGGGTCTGTAAGGGCCAGCTTTGTGTGTGAGAGTGTGTGTCTCTAACAGCACAGGGGGTCAGCTACTGGGACTTGGAAAGTCCTGGTCAGCTGTGTGTTTGTGTCTGTATGCAGGGGTCTGTACAAGCAATGGGAGCATGTATGTTCATGTACCAGCAGCAGGGGAGACTGAGATCCACAGGCAGTTACTGGTTAGAGTGTCTAAGTCTGGCTACTAGAGGGATCTGCTTGTACATACGTATACATTCTCACCAGTGGACCTACATCCAGCTCAGCCAGAGGCGGGAACAGGATGAGGTCATAGGTGCTCTGTTAATGTGACTGTCTGTCCACAATCCGTTGTGGACAGCCATGTATATGTGTATATTTGTATGTGTGCATGTGTATATGTATATATGTAGTGTATATGTGTGTTCTGTGTGTGTGCACCTTCTGAGAATATATCTGAAGCTTACTACAGGACCTGGGCACATGAAGCACCAGCTGCCTTGCCTCTCTTGGGCTGTTGGATACAACAGGATATATTTTTCACTTAAAAAATAACTTGTAGTATGTAAAGTTAGGGGTGAGAAAAGTGTATTGGTGCTCCAGTGATACCCGCCCCCCCCCCCCCCCCCAAAAAAAATAAACAAATAAATTCAAAGCCTACAAAAAATGTTTTTTTGAATCATAAAGCAACAAACACTAAAAGGGAAATACTGTAAGATCTTGGTCAAAGACAACAATGCATTATTATTTAAAAAAAAAAAAAAAGCTGCTTTGAAAAGTGCTCACTTCCCTTGAAAACATTCAAAATATGGAAGGCAGAATAAGGTTGTATGATTTCAGGTCCAAATTTAAGAAATGATAAATCGCCTTGGAACATAAACAAACATCTTTCTGGCTTCCCTTTGCTGCCTGATTTCAGTCACCTAAGAATCATCATTCCTTTCAAACTGTTGACCACTTTGTAACAAGTAACTCACACATAAACACAAAGTACTAAATAGTCTGAAAAATATAAGTAAGCATAGCAATGCACTTTTAAGGATATAGGGCCACAACTAAGTTTTAGTAGCTGGGTGTCCTGGTTTAGCCAGGATAGGGTTAAGTTTCCCCAGCAGTGGGGGGGAAGCTCTAGCCGGGTTATTCATATCTCATGCTGACGTCACATCCTGGCGCGAGCACGGGAAGATTCGGTGATCGCGTGGGTTGGCGCAGCCAGTTTTCTCACTGCTGTATCGGTATATACTTTGCTCTGTTCATTGTTATCACTGTTATTGTTATTGTTTGTTGTGTTGCTGTTGCTCTGTTGCATTAAACCTTTCCTTATCTCAGTCTCGGGGCTTTGTATTTCACTCCCTTTGTGGGGGAGGGGCAGCGGCTATGTGGTCTCAGACCCTGGCAGGGGCTAAACCATCACACTGGGTAACTTGTTATGTTTTCAAAACTCAATCAAATTAAGTAATGGTTCCTGCAAAAGATAATAGTTGAAGTTCTTGATGTATAAAATTGAGTACAATGTAAGATTTTGATATAGCTTGAAACTTCAGAAAAATACAAACTTGCTTGTATCAATCACAGAATCACACAGGATCATTCAGGTTGGAAAAGACCCTTGGGATCATCGAGTCCAACCATCAGCCCTGCTCTACAAAGTTCTCCCCTACACCATATCCCCCAACATCTCATCTAAACCACCCTTAAACACATCCAGGGATGGTGACTCCACCACCTCCCTGGGCAGCCTATTCCACTGTCTGACCACTCTTTCTGTGAAAATTTTTTCCTAATGTCCAGTCTGAACCTCCCCTGTTGGAGTTTAAAGCCATTCCCTCTTGTTCTGTCATGTTTACATATGGAAAATAGATTTCTTTGAAAAAAATAAATGACTTTTTAAGAAACACAAAAGCAATCATTCTATTGGGAGAACACCATTTTCTATCATTAAATCTCTAAATGATGAAGTAGACACAAAAAAGAGACTCACAGGAAGCCAAGAACTGTAAGGCAAATAAAGATAAATTTAATTTTACCACAGAATTTGTTCATGGTTTAAAAAAGTGGTAATAGTCTAATTAAAAGTCTATCAAAAAGACTCAGTTAAAAGGAAAGCAGCAACTTGTAAGAGGCAGACTGATTTAAGCTACCATCTATATTATTTGTTAATGATATTTCAAGTTAAATATATTTAAGTTATTAAAAACAGATTTGGAAAAAGAGTTCAAAGGACAGCCATAAAAATGATCCAGAGATTGGAAACACACACCAATGAGAAGCTGCAGATTTCAACTCACTCAAAACAGAAGGCAGAACGGAGATTTCATTGCTGTGCATATGTATCTAAAGGCAAATCATTTTAAAGGGGAGACACTTTGCGGCACATGACATAAAAAAGGCTGCTTGGCAGCACTGCCATAATGACAGTAAAAGAAATTTCAGCTTTGAATAAAGGAGTGATTCTTGTCAAGGAGGCTGATGAAATGTTGGAACAACTATATGGGTAAGATGGTGAATCTATCATCTAACAGGGATCATTTCTGGTGAAAATTATTACTTTTCTAAGCTATATCATGCGACTGAGCTACTAGAAGGATCTCTTTTCTGAAAGCACTGTCTATAGTGTTAATGCCAAGTGAATCAATCAATGGATTAAGATCACTTCCTTCATTTCTGCATATTAACAACTTGTACCACATAATAAAAACCACGTTTTGTGGTTTTAATATATCATCTTGGCAATATTCCATCTTCTTGAAGAATACTTTGGCTTCTCTTCTGTATTTTTGTTTTTCTGAGTATACCAACAGGATACTAGAGGGAACTCACAGTTGTCTGAAAGAGTGCAGAAAACCCTGTTCTTCAAATCAATGTTTCTTGCTTATGCAGTCAGAGGAACTGAGGTTAGAAAGGAAGTATTTTACTGCTTATAGTTACATTTACCTGTGGAAAGTAAAAATGTACAACCTGGTCATTCTTTGTTGTTTTATTTTTCAATTATTTTAACTGAGCTTTGTAGCTCTTTCTCCTGAGCACTTGCATGATAGGGCAAACCCATGCTATCTGGTGAAGAGTGAGAAAGGAGGAAAGAAGTGAAGAAGTGAAGAACGCAGATGCATCCTTGAACCCTCGTTGACAGGACCAACACAGGAACCTGGACCAGTGATCTCTATTTCTACCTATCTCTTTTTTTTGTTTGTTTTTTCCCCTTTTTCCTTATTATCATTAGGTAACACGAGGCATATTATATCACTTGCCATAAGGGACTCTGTCAACCAGGCCCCTAAATAGGTCAAATTCTTCCCTCTGGAAGTCCAAGGTAGCATTTCTGCTGACCCTTCTCCTTACTTCTCCAGGTTCTTCTACTGATTTGCCACAATGATCACTGGCACCTGTACAGGATCCATTCTGGAATACCAAGAACTGAAAGAACTGCAATGATAGACTCTTTGCCCTTACCATACTGAACACAGAGGTATGCCTCAACACAGAAAAAAAGAGGAAGCTTTGCCCATGCTACAGCATACAACACCATGAACATTAAAAATAAAGTTGTCTGTTTTAATGCTTTTTAATGTGAATTTCATGAACACTAAATAATAGTTCTTGATGTAATCTCAATCAAAAGAAAAAAAAAAAAAACCACACCCTGCCATTTTAAGTAGGACTGGTTTTTTCTTTTAAAATTAAATTCTCAGTCTCTATTTTCCACTCTCCTTACATCTACTCTATGGAAAAGCCTTTCTGTCTAACTGCTGTCAGGAGGAAATAGCCGAATAGCTTGTACTGAATGTTTGTGTCAATGTAACTAAACATTTTAACAGCTTTTTATTTGTTGGGTTGGAAATCCTTAATCCACAACAAAATTTAAAGCTGCTTTAATAACCTTTAATAGTCTTTCAGAATACACATAAATTACTATAAATGGTGAGCATTTTGAGCAACATGAATGATAGTTGGCCAGACTAAAAAAAAAAAACCAACACAAACAAACAAACAAAACCCCCCACAAACACAACTTATTCATACCTTACTCCTACTTTCCATGTTCCTCTCCTTCAATCTGTTTTCACAGCAACCGTTCTTTATCCAAAATATTTTGTAAAAGGCAGAGACTCCTTAGAGAGCAATTATTCTTCAAACTCAACTGAGCTGCCACAGAGCAAGTGGACTCAGTTGTGTTCAGTTGCCACACGCTGCTCTCATTGTACTGTGGGTCATATCACAAGCCTGTATGAGAAAGTATCCTCTGACTGGTCCTCCTGTCACGCCAATAAGAAAACTTGAAATTATACACAACTCTCTTGACTGCACTGGTTTAGTTCTCAAGGGCTCAAATTGAATGCCAGTGAGATAATAGCTACATGCAAGTCCAGTTGCACACACCTATTGTTGGCCATTGCTTGTCAAGAAAATTATTGCAACAGGATTATTACTCACACAGTATTGAAAATAAAAGTACAAATAGGACCATTTATTTAACAAAGCTGATTTTGATAAAATGTTACCCTAGTGCTGAAGTGAAGATTGTATATAGTTATGAGACTGAACTAAAAATGTTCCAGTTATACAGTCTGGAATTGTGTCACAGTCTATACAGTTGCATACAAATACAACTTTAATATTCCACTTATACTTCATATTGTTGTTATTAACTGAACTGCTGCATGAGCTAGAAAGAATATAGTTTGACTGTTTTCAGTCCCCATCTGCATTTTCAAGACTATCTGCCTTTTTTGAAATAATATATAAATACAAGAGTTTTGATGAAGAAAATTTCCATAGGATTTTTTTAAACTAGTGTTTTTATAACAGCTTTTCATAACACACGTGACTATAACTCATATGTTTATAATGAATGACAATAAAGGTTGTCCCTATATCACTTTTATTTTTTTGGATGGACATAGCTTCAGACAGTAAAACTAACATTTAAGATACCTTGTTCCCATTGATAAATTAATGATACAGATTATAAGTGTTTTAAGAAGAAAAATAAATTATAATAGTAAAGAAATATTCTGTTCTCAGATTTTTTATTCCCTTCTGTTAGTTTCCATTCTGAAAAAATGTCACCACTCGATATGAACTAGACTTTGTTTAAAAAAGTATGTCATATTAAACTTTAATTGCTAAAACAGTGTTGAATTTCATGTATTAATCTTTAATCTAATTCTTTTTCATAATAATCAAAAACGTGGTCTGAGAAATTAAAATCAAATCCAATTTGAGGAATGTATTTATAGCCATAAAAACTAAGAATTGTTCTTTTAGTCCTTGGTTAGTTGGGTAGAAATTTTCCGCAAATAATAAAGCAGAAAACTCATGAGTGTTACTCATTATATTGTAATATCCTGAACATCTAGAGAGTGAACATTATTCTGAGCTGTAATAAATAGAAAAAAATCAATTTATGCATAGAAGCTGATTCATACTTCTGAATACCAGCACAATCATTTTGATGCAGACTCCTCTCAAGATGTTATTACCATACCAACAAAAGTTATTACCATAACCTTTATAACCTCTGATTGAGTTGGACTATATCTTTTTAGAAACACATCAAGTTTGGGTTTTTTTACCTAGTAATAAAAAAATCCACTACTTCCTTAGTGAAGTTATTTCAGCTGCTAATGACTTCACTGAGAAAAGAATAACACTCTTTCTGATCTCAGTGGGTCAATTTTCAGCTTCCAACCAAGATATCATTATGCTGTCATTCACTGACACCAGAAGTTTTTGTTTAATGTAGCTGCTTTTAGTCTGTGACAAGGGCAGTTCTTAAAATTCTTTTTTTCTTTAGTCTAACATCACAGCACTTATCTTTTTAGACCCCATGTATTTGTTATAAATCTTCAGCCCTTTTCAATTTGTCATCAGGCTTCCAGATTTTTCATTAGCCAATTAAAGCAAGTACCAGTACAGCAAAATTTAATTAGACTAATCTGTTTTCTTAAAACTACATCAAATACGAAGCCAGACATTAAGAGCAAATATGAAAATAATGTTTCCAGTTGCACAGATTAGGAAAACTGATTACAGAAATAGTCTTATTTAATCTTGCCAAGGGTGTTCAAGATCCTTGCCACCATCCCAAAGTTTATTACTTATGCATTGCACCTAGTCCAACAGCTAAAATAGCCATTCTTTTAAAGTAATATGCAGTACAACCAGGTGCATTTGCATTCCTAAAAAAGATGAAGCAAAATTATGCTCAGCTGAGCAGAAGCTGTTATTCAGAGTAGGCATGCCATACTGTTTATTTTTAGTCTTAATACAATGCTCTCAGAGAAACAATAAAGATAGATCTAGCAAGACAATTGTGCATTTCAGATTTCTCGTTGTATGATGGATAAAGAGACAGCATCAACCACTCCAAAAAACAGAAGCACAAGAAATTTTATGTTACCAAAGGGAAATTCCAGTTCAACATAAGAGAAACAGAGAGGAAAAAGTGAAATATAATATGCTAATATGGTAGAACAGCCAAGAATAATTTTATTTTGAAATTATGAATAATGTATTTAATTTTGTGGTTTGACAGGATATGCCTTCATCTTCCTTATCTATTTCCTCAAACACATAGATCTGCATTCATAAAATAAAGCTGTGAAAGATAAAATCTATTATTATGTTAGAGTTTAGAAAGTAATATAAACATTCTTCCCTACTGAAACATTGTCCAACAATGAAGCTAGCAGAATGGCACACAAAGTACCTCTGCAGGCATGAAATGCAACAGTGTGATCTGTCTAGTGTGATCTGCACTGGGACACCAGGAAACACCCAGCTCCCCAGAACACCTTTGAGTGGCTGAGATTGGTCTATACAAGTAATAGCAGGTAGCACACTTCAAAGTTCATATGAGAGCATCTCAATGAAACCATTTTTAAGTGTAGGCAACTGAGAACACACGTTGGAGGACAGAAGTTTGTCTGCCCCCTAAGTTTTTCATTTGGGCTAATTAATGTGCTAAAAATATATTTTTTAATTCTAGCAAACTTAATAAGCCAAGAGCAAAAATTACAAATACAACTCCACTGTTGTCCCTATTATAGTACACATGTATATGCACATTGTTTTATGACTGGTCCCTACTCCCAAGTTCTCTATCTCAGATGATCTTAGTAAGAGTTAAGGCAAATACTCCAGAGGAGAGTATAAGTTAGAAATATACAAGTCCATGTCTCTGGCTCACTTAAACATTCAGGTCTTCCTTCTAACAAGGAACAGTTGCCCAAAGTTAGAAAATAGAAAAAAAATCAGTGTAAATAAGTAATGATGAGAAAGTTTTATCAGATAACTAGCAAAAAGAAAAAATGTAACTACCCCTCTTCTACTACACAAAGGCCACTGAAGATCAAACTGAGTTGTTGTCCTAATTTACCACTTGAAGAATCCCTACAGAACTATGTTTTAATAGACAAGAAATGCATTTGTGCTACCCCAGTACTTCTAGCTTATACCTTCCCTGCTATCTGCCTCTTTTTGGAGAAAAGAAAAGAAAAGAAAAGAAAAGAAAAGAAAAGAAAAGAAAAGAAAAGAAAAGAAAAGAAAAGAAAAGAAAAGAAAAGAAAAGAAAAGAAAAGAAAAGAAAAGAAAAGAAAAGAAAAGAAAAGAAAAGAAAAGAAAAGAAAAGAAAAGAAAAGAAAAGAAAAGAAAAGAAAAGAAAAGAAAAGAAAAGAAAAGAAAAGAAAAGAAAAGAAAAGAAAAGAAAAGAAGGAAAAAATATTTTTCATTCAGATGAATTCTTTCAGTTTAAAGTACTTAAAAATTGATTCAAACAGCAATAAAATACTTTTTCCAGTTCTGCCTGCTTAGTTGGGCTTCAGTATTTGATGATGTTTCTTTTGTAGCAAGTAATTTAGGGCTAACTTGTTATCCATAAAGAAACACCTGAAAGATCCAATTTTCCTTTGATGCTCATGGCCCACAACATAAATTAAAACCTGCAGGCTTCCTGGATATTGCTGGTTTCCATTTTTATCCTTCAGTATTTAGTTAAAATACCACAAAAAACTTACACCAGCTTTGTTAATTTAATCGTGTGTTTATGGAAAAATAAAAATTAATTGCACATGGTCTGTCCTTGGAATTTATGTTAAGTTAAACTTCCTGCTGTCATTTTCTGATAGGGTATAACTAATTTAATGCTGTTCTATTAAGCTACTATAATGAAAAACTGACCAAAAAAAAATATCAATTTGAGAATTACATTAGGTTTACATGGAAATAAAGCTCACTTTCTCTTTGCAGATATCTGTGCAAGTAAGGTCTACCTGAAATCCTGCAGATGGTGTGGAAAATTGAGTTTATACTTTGGGCTGTTTAGCTGAGGCTTGAACATCTGAAACCAAACCTCATCTGCCCACGTACACTCTTTGCAATGAAAGCCATACCCTACCATCTAAATTCATACATATTAGAAATGACATCTTCAGTATTCCACAGAAACACAATGCATCATAGGGCTGCACAGTGCAGAAACCTATCCTTAAGAAGTAAAACAACTAAAGAAGGAAAGAACTGAATAAAGAAACCATTTATGGAATGACTTCAGTACTTTAAACAGTCACAGAGAAGCAACAATTTATGCTTTGGTCAGAAACTCATTTTGCAGATGAGAAATTAAGATATTAAATCTTTCCTAAAGAAGGGCAGTGGGTGGTTTGGTTGGTTTATTTTGATTGGGTTTGAGGCTGGGTTTGGTTGTTTTGGGTTTTTTTTTTAAGTAGAGGGGTTGTAGAGATTAATGAGTTTTGGAAAAGTTGACTGTAAAGCATTTAGTAGCTTGAAATACCATTGTTGTTCTTAGATTATTTTATTCTAGAGATGGCAATGTGAGGAACATATATGTTCAGACTTTCATTTTCTCTCCAGTCAAGTAGATCCATTCACTTTGAAGATGTATTTGTGTGAATAAAGGTCACAGAATTAAGCTCTGACTTATTCAATATACAAATGTTTTCACTGCAAAATCAAATCCTAGATCTGGAAAACATGCATATATGGCACTGATGAAGTTGTTATTCTTTCTATACCTCCAAACCACTAACTTGTTCTCAGATCCAGCTAGATTATGTAAGATATTCACCAATGGGAAAGCTGCCTCTAAATTAATTTTTTCATCATCTGAAGAAGTTCTCAGTGATTGTCCCTAATTCACAAAATCCAAAACACTAACTGTTATAAAAAGAGTTTTGAAGATAGTGTGTAAACAAACTACATTAACTTGAAACTTTTATTTTTCCTACCATTCCTACTATTCATTAGTGCATTAAACAGGAAATACATTTTGCCTAAGTCACCATCCTCAAATACATTAAAAGCTTTTCTAAAATCTTAGGGTACACACAAGGTCTGGCAGTACTGCATACAGAAAAATGTATGCATGGAATACATGTCAGCTGTATGCTAAGCATGTTATAAAGTGCATGCATAGAATGATATAAGAAACTGTAAGGATGATAGTAAAGGTGTCCTGTTAAATATAGCTTATTTGAATTATTATCACACATCCACAATCTTGAAAAAATATTCATGCAACGTTATTTCCCTTAAGTCTTTGACAGAAAGAAATGCTTAGAATATCAAAGCCCAAGCTTGTGTCACATCAAGTTGCTTACACTAATTCTCAAACTCATCTGTGTTTCACATTCAAAATTCAGAGCCACCTATAGTCAGTAAAAGTCAGATCTAAGAATTCAGTTGTAATGATTCACATCAGTCTATACAATTATCTATTCCATTTTTTCAGACACATGTTCCATTCTTCCTTTTACTTCAACTAGAGAGATTTAAAAGCTGGGAGTGTCCAATTTGTATATTCTTTTTTTTTCCTTCATGTTCTTTGAGGATAATTCCAAGGCATAAAGTAGATAACATGTTTAGAGTTCCAAATATTTTTTTGGTTTGGCTTTGTTTTTCTTAAAATAAATACCCACAAGTGAAAGAGATCACATAATTAACCAGGTGACTTCAAGGGCTGAGATTTCCAAAGCTTTTTTTGCACCTATTGTGGGATAGCTGAGACAGTTACATAAAAACAACCACGGGTTAACCTACACCTTCATGCTATTTGCATGCAGTGGGTATTACAATCCATAAGCAATGTTGTATTTTATGCAATTTAAGTTATCAGAAACCTGACTTCATCTAACTTTGGCTTACAATTGAGTAGCAGGATATATTAATCCTATTTATACCTTTTTATTTAGCACGACTGTCAGTGCAGAACTTAACTAATTTAACATGACAAATGTTTCTGTGGAAACCACAGGACATACAAGTGCAGACCAAAAGCAGTAACCAGTTCCAACAATACCTCCAATCTAAAGATAAAATATGAGATCATTTTTATAGACATCTTGCAGGTATGACAAAGACTTTTAGATGATTAGGGGTTTTTTTCATTCTCTGCGCAATTATGAAAAACCTGTATCTTCCTTAAAATTATTTTCCTCAGACTGTCTGACAAGACCTTTCACAGAGAGAAATCACAGACAAAATAATTGCAAACCAAATACTAGAGATTCTAAAGGGTGGTTTATTAGATTACATATGGTACATAATATATTTATCTAATTGAAACAATAAGGCATTATATTTGCTTATTTGTAGATCTAAAAAAATTACTTTTTTTTTTCTTTCAAACGCTTACATTATCAACACTAGCTGTATCAAAAAACTGGGACCATTCAGCAGCAGTAGAAGTGCCTATAAAATCATGTTTCATTCCTTCATCATTTCTGGCCTTCATTTTCACTTTTGTTTTCTTCCTCTCAACCAGGCTGGCAACTCTACACAGAGTGAGGATTAACACAAGTTCTCCTGAAAGAGAAATCTTCCCCAGCACTACTTCTACAATGTGAAATTGAGTAAAGTCATACCTTACAAAACCTGTAACAATACTGCGTTCAGCTCTGGGGCCCCCAACATAAGATGGACACAGACCTGTTGGAGCGAGTCCAGAGGAGGCCACGAAGATGATCAGGGGGCTGGAGCACCTTCCCTATGAGGACAGGCTGAGAGAGTTGGGGTTGTTCAGCCTGGAGAAGAGAAGACTCTGGGAACACCTTCCAGTACTTAAAGCAAGCCTACAAGAAAGCTGGAGAGGAACTTTTTACAAGGGCATGTAGTAATAGGACAAAAGTTAATGGCTTTAAACTGAAAGAGGGTAGATTTAAATTAGATATAAGAAAAGTACTTCATTGTGAGGGTGGTGAGACACTGGAACAGGTTGCGCAGAGAGGTTGTGGATGCCCCTTCCCTGGCAGTGTTCAAGGCCAGGTTGGACGGGGCTTTGAGCAACCTGGTCTAGTGGAAGGTGTCCCTGCCTACAGCAGGGGGGTTGAAACTAGATGATCTTCAAGGTCCCTTCCAACCCAAACCATTCTGTGATTCTATGATTTGGGGACACATTTACAAGTTCATCTTATTTTTGGCACACTTAGTGGAAAACACTAATAAATCTCAATATGTTCAAATTTTTTAAATACCAGAACTATTTTAATTGTTCAAAATCACTCAAGTTTCATAGTGTCTTTTTGTTATTGTTGGTTATTCGAATGACACTAAAAGAAAATTTAATGAATTCCCATAAGAACTTAGACTGCATGCCCTAGCTAACTTAGATCATTTATGTGGGAAACTTTGCCCAATAACTCAATTTACTAGGAGGGTTAAATGAAGTTGTTTCCAAATGTAATCATCTTTCAAGCTTTGACATTCTTCCAGTACGGAATGACCTGTTCATTATAAACACATTTAAAAGAACCACAATGATGTTACAACATTTTATATTACCTTTTTTGCATTTGCCAGAGTTTGTTCTGATGCTCTGCAAACAACAAAAAGAAAACAGATATGTCTTATTCTGACCTTTTTAATACTAAAAAGAGCATAAAAGGAGGTTGATCTTCCAATATTAATGTAGCAAATAAATTCTCTCTAAGAAACTGGAGTATTTGTATGGCAAATCATGAGTTCATAGACTCTTGTAGCTAAGATATATTTAGATTTTTCACTAGGGTATGTGGAACGAAAAATGACATTCAGAAGAAGTCATCCTTTAAGCATCCTTAAAAATAAAGCAAATGTCTATTAAAAAAACATCAACTGAACCTTTTCAACACAAATTTATAAGTTGGGCAAACTGCCAACAAATCTTAAAACAGCTGTCTATTAGAAGCTTGTTTGGATGTCTGGAGTCCCTTGTGCTTCCTGCATCAGCGTCACAGAATATTACTGTCAAGGCACAGGTAGCCAAAGTCTGTTATTCAAGCTATGGGTAAATAAGACACTTATAGCAACAACCAGGACTTCCAGGTTTATTGCCCTAGAGCTGGTAGTCTGAAAAAGCCACAGAACTTGGCTACCAGCTGGTCAGAAAAAGAGCTGGAGCCAAGTTGCTAAAAAGTATCATGGGAGTACAAAGTCTCATGACTATGGAGTTTGTCAGTCATAAAAGCAATGGGAATCCTTTGGCAGCAACATATGTCAAGACTCATGGCATGTTTCAGGCACCTGAAAAAAACATGTTACTCTATAATGACAGAATTTCCATTCCTGTAGAACCACATAGTAACTTAGCCAGTGTTTTCAGGACTAGTTTCTGGACACTTCTGAATGGCACTTTTTGGTTCTAGCTACTTGTCTTCATGGATCTCATTTTCACAGATCATGATAGCAGCACCAATCAGAACATTGACAGGCATCTAAAGTGGTGAAAACAACATATGAATTTTAAACTGACACTGTGATTGACTGTTTAACTTGGAACCTACTCCTGATGGTCTGCACTCAACAGTGGGTCTTTATCTGCTTAAATGGTATGAAAATTGGAGATCTAAATAGGCTAATATTTCCTGTGAAGAACCAACTAGTGCATTTGGATTGAAATTTTTATTTTCTGAGACAGAAAAGGTGCCATACAAATGATCAAATTCCTGATTGTGCAAATTCTAAACATCTATTTAGATTATCCTGCCAGTGTATGCATTTCACTAAGATTATAAAACACTCACAGTACATCATTTATCAAACAGCCAGGATATCAAAGTTAGCCAGAAGCTTTAATGTAACACTGATTCTACAAATGGTTCAGGATAGTGACAGTTTATTCAGTATTTACAGAGGCCTAAAAGAAACTATTGAAGCCAGAATTGTGCGTGTGTGTTTAGTCACACAGCAACAACCAGCAAAGGGACCCACGAAGATAAGCATAAGAATGCCCCAAGACTGTAAATACTCATTTCCCCTATTAATTTTACTCACACAAACAAGAAACTTTGAGCTTGAAACATCAGAACTGAATGCCTAAAGGAATGAAGAGAATAGAATGATATTGCAGTGAGCATCCAGGGCAAAAGCAGTCTGAAAACAACTGAAAATGGATAATGTGTAGTTTGATTTGCAACAGTCATTTTAGTAAATGTATACACTTTATAGCCAGGAGAGAAATACTGTTCTGTGACTTTTAAAATTAAGAAAATTGAGATAGCAGGAGTGGTGGCCTTTGTGGATATTCAGCCACCAATTCTCTAATGAATCATCAGACCTGTGCACTGCCATGTAGAAATAAGTTCAGTACCTGCAAACACAGGACTTTGAAAGCACAAAAGTCATGGTAGGACAAAAGCTCAAACTTCATTTAAAAGAGATTTCCATATGTACAACAAAGTTCATCACAAAAAGCTCATGGAAATATGTTCAGTGTTTTCATTACTCTACAATATTAGTAATGTAAAACTAGTTTTACTGAAGTTCCTTTAATAATCACTACAAACAATTTTTGTCCATATAGCAACTTCTACCTGGCACACTTTGATAGATTAGTTTCTTGAGCCCTAAAGTGTCACCTAAAAGCTAAACAATATGCACATTAACTTGAGGCAAAGAAGTTCTTTCAGAAATGACACAGTGGCAGAGACAGGCATAGAGCCCAAGAAAAAAGATGAACAGGCAATTAAATATACTGATTATCAACTCCCTGGAACTGTTCCTGCACTGGCACAGCCCCTTTTACTGTGATAGAATTAGTCCTAAAATGCTGTCATTAGCTCTACAAAAAGAAAGTAAAAAAAAAAAAAAAAAAATCTCACTAATTCTTCCATTATGAGATTAAGAAAGATTGATTTTTCAGAAAACAAAAACTACTCATAAAGGAATGTGATCTGTCTAGCTTTAAGTCCCTTAAAAGCCAAGTATGCTTGTCCCTGATTCCACAATAATAGTAGACTTACCAGCATCCTCCAAATCCTTCTGCAACTGGCACTGAAATCCTCTTTGATTTGTGAGGTCTCGGGGGTCCTAGTAGCTCACTTCTTCTTCAGTAATATCATCTAAACGAGGCTGTTCCTTCCTCCCCCTAAGAACTATCTTTATATTCAGCAATGCAAAGAGAGTAAGAAGAGTGGAAAGAGAGAAGTCTTCTTTGTTTCAAGTCACTGTCATCATAATTCATCACAATACCACCTAATTCCTCTAAGTAAGGTTTTCCTCTTAACTCCCAAGACTCAAAGATTTGAAGATGGGGAGAAAGGAGTAGATCATGGCAACCTATTAAGTCTAACTGAAATTGCATTTTTGTCCCTGATTTCTCTTTCTCTGTCTTCCAACACATACATTATTTGAATGAGTTCAAAGCTATTAAAAGTAAAGCCCTCCTGTTCTGTTCAGATTTCCGGAAAACAGTAAAGCCATTTGTAGCACAACCTCTAATTTGTTACATCTGTTGTTACCTCTGCTCTTTTTCCCAAGCCTTTCTGTGGTTGATCTTCCAAAAATTACAAGTAATTTTCTTGAAAAGCATTTCACACAAATTAGTGAGTCTATAATAGCTTTCTCTCCTTTCCATGTATCTACAGGATCTGAGAGGCAACTATGGCCTTATGTAGGAGAGGCAGTTGAAGAAATTGCCTCACTCAGCCATGCAAAGAGGCAGAGAAGAATACACCTACACTTCTGTCACTCCAGTTCACAGCCAGGAACTATAGCACAGCCACCTCCTTGAGCAGTTTAAGCTGAAGCCACATTTTCATACATGTTTTAAGGCAGTGCTGTGCAAAAAAGGTGCCTCCCCTAGCACTAGTCATATACTTGATCCCAGTCTGCACAATCTGAAGAGATTACATGATTGCATGATGTAATGGATCAAAATTAAAATTTAGCAGAAGAGTAGGACTGCTTCTTTTGCACTGGTATCCTGAATTGTTTTGAATGCAGTTTCTCTGATTTCCAATTAGTGAGATATGACTACTCTGGGCAGTTTGATAATGTCTTGATTGTCTTGATCGGGGGTTTCTGATTCCAAATGTATGATAGGGTTGAACTTCATGCACCCATATATAGTGAGCAAAAATACTGAGTTAAATTGTGCAGAAAAATGGAGGAAACTTAAAGTTAGATTAACAACTATAAGCTCTGAGATATTTCATCATAATATTTTGCAAAAATAGCATTGCATCCTTTTATAACATTTTTTAAACTAGATATATCCTGGTTCTTGAGCTTCTTTACATGTCCTTCACACTGTGACATTAAAACATGTGTGAACATACTGTACACTAATATTGTCCTTAAATGAGGATGGATGACTTTCAGAAATGGGAACAAATTGTTATCTGATTGCAAAGATGACCTCAACAGTGGATGTGTTTCCTGCTGTTAGCTTACTCGGAATGTTCTTGGCTGAGAGTCAAGGTCATTCTAATCCTGGCAAAACTAAAAAAATTAATTTAAAAATGCCCATTGTCTTGCCTGCTTTTATAAATTGAGAATCCAATCTCTTTTGAATGCTGTGAATTATGCTAACTCTAAGTTTAATGGAGTGCAATACTACTTGTGTACATTATAATTAAAGGCAGTCTTGCTAGGGCACTGCATTGGGACACATGAGACCTGAGGCACTGCTAACACTTCTTGAGGGCAGGGTTTGACTCACAATAATGTGGTTTAAGAGTGCGTACATACAGGACAATCTTGATTTCATTGGAAGCCTTTAAATGCTTCTGAAACATAGCAAAGGATAAAAGAAATAACGTTTTCCATTGCTTGTCATTTGCATGCTGCTCTGAATCAGTATTAATAAAAAAATAATTAGTCCACCTGTGGGAACATATGAGCTCTGACATGACTGTCATTGAAAAGAAAGACCAAGATAGAAAACAGGCATGCTAGCTCATGGACCTTTCTCTTTATTTTTTCTTTTTTTAATTTTTTCCAAACTCTATATAGAAAAAAGCCAAAATCCTTAAATATTTTATCAAAAGAGATAACCTACTTGCCCTAGCATCCTCAATCTCATGCAAGTTTGGCAATTATTCTGTCAATCATTCATGATCCTTGTTTTCACTGCTAAACACGCTACTGTCAGCTTGTCCAGGAAGCATCCTGTTCCTTTCCATTCCCATTTTTTTTGAAGATCTGCTTTTGCTGGGAAAGTTGCTGACTAACCACAGCACATTTGAAGGGAAAAAGGAAACAGTTTATAGGCCCTAGCAGGAGGGATAAAGATGATCTTGAATAGCATATTATCTTCCTTTAGTGTGTCATAATAATGTCAAACACAGCAGGTCAGGAGAAAATAAGTATTACTTTATTCTCTGTGGAAAGCCAGCAGCCCATTTTCAGGTACTGAAATGTACAACTTTATGAATCTTCAAGCTGCACCACTAAAAGCTAAAAAAAGCCCTTGCTTTATTATTACACCAGTTCCTGTTCTATTTTAATCACATGGCTGAGAAAATCTTGAAGGAAAATAAAGGTTACCCCTTACCTATTTCTCTCTGAAAAGCACCATTTAATTTGGTAGACAGGAATTACATTTGTTTAATTTCTTTAGCATTCCTTCCATTGAAAAATAAAATTTAAGGTGTTCAAGTTGCTGTTGTTACAACAAACAGATCTATAGGAGGTTTATGTGGTTTCTTTACATTTACACAGAGGCTGTAAATTTAGCCCAGAGCTAATTATGTCCTGCTAGCTAGATTCAGTTTCAGTTCCTCAGGGTTTATTTTCTTCTACAGGTAAGAAACTACAAGGGTATAAATGAAATCTCTATCAGCTCATTTGACATAAGTTCACAAGTCACCACTGGAAAACCTAAGGTGTATAATTTCAGAACTGTGTACCAATAAAGGAGTTCAAGTTAATTAAAAGTTGAAATGAAAGAAAGAAGATGTTATTGTTTTGATTACGAAAGGTCTGTGCAAATCTCTGTTCTGGTAGATTCAGCTGAATACCATGAAATTTCCTTTCAAGAATTTAAACAGCAAGTGCCTCATCACTTGTTCACATCACTTGTTATCAGGAAAAGGCTTTCTTTCTATTTTGGCTTTGAGAATAGCAAAGAGGATTTACTTTTGTTAATAGACAAAGGCCAGTTTAACTTCTTGACAAATGTCCAGACCCTGGTGGTTGATTTAAATTGTATTTAGATGAGTACAGTCTTGAGGAAACATTGCAGATTGTAAGGTTTTAGGGCCTAGGCTGCAGTGACACCTTTTTTTCAGTATTGCTCTATCAGATATATTCCAAAATTAGAACCACTGTGATGGCCCTACACTAGAGGACTTGACAAGCCAAAGACTACCTTCAATCCCCCTATGCTTTATTAGACTAATTTTAACTTCATTGTACCTCAAAAAAATATCATATAAAGGAGTATGCTACTACTATCTCAATCAGCTTGTTTTTCTTCAGAAATGCACAGAAGGAATTCAAACAAAAACTGTGCTATCATAGAGCAAAGAACAAAATTCTAAAGTCCTACTGATTAAAATGTCAGCACAGTGTTTTGCAGTTATTTTTCATTATACATATTCAAATATTAGATCTTAATTATTCTCTTGACAAACAAGAAACAGGATTATTAATCCAACTTTAGGTTTTTTTCTCCCAAAAAAACACATTCCAAATATTTTACGGCTGGATTTCCCTCATAGCAATGAAAGGTGCTATGAAGGGAAAAAGTGCTACAAAGGTAGCATAGAAGGGACCTAGATTTGCCAAATAGAGAGTGTAAACAGACCACTTAGCATTTTTTTAATAAAAGATAGAAAACTGGCTCACAGTACAATACAATTGCTGCTGTTGTAAGTAATTCCAGGATAAGTATAGGAATTATGTTTCAAAACATGAAGTTTAAATAATTTTGCAGGGGAAAAAAAGTATATTTAAATATACTTAAATACTTTTAAATACTTTTAAAAAAATGTGTCATTTTTTCTATCAATGTCAATCTTGTAAAAAAAAAAAAGTTAAGTCAATAAAAATTTGGTTGAAAAAAAGAATGCTCAATATATCTATTTTCTCCATAAAGAAGTTACAGCAAGTAACAGTACTTCCATTTACCACACATATGTCAATTCCATAATTAAGGTATGCATATGGGTACAATTGCAAGCTGCAATAGAAGACTGTTCAAGTACAACCTTATGGAGCTCAGACTCTTCTCCTCCAAAGTACCATATTCCTAAAATCTAAAATACCCTTTTTAATGAAGTGTAAACTTCAAAACAACAATAAAATGAACTTACCTTACTATTAGATCAAAATATTTTTCCATTCCATTCCACCCAGTCTGTATCAAAGTACTTATAATGATTTTCTTTGTAACCGAGTAAGCAGTAAATTAATTCCACAGATCAAGAAAAGTTGTATTTTGTACTCTGAATACCATCCTTTTATACAAGAAAGTATGAATTACATGAAATGCTGCAAAAATCTCCTGTTTCACTACTGTTAAAATTTCTGGGATTTTATTTTAGTAATAGATAGCCACTTACAAAATATATTTAATATTAATAGCATAGTAATATTGATATTTGATATTTATGAAATATTTTAAAGAGTTTGATATTGATATTACTATATCTATATTGACTTTTGATATGAAACCTTCAGCTTAATCCATTCTTTTTAAGAAATTTTGAACACAAGAAGGCTGGAAACCAGCATAACGGATCTGAGAGGAAGTGTCAAGCATATGCTGAACTACAGACATATTTCTTTCAGGCGTGCTAGTAGCCAGCACATATAAAGTGGTCTACAGGCAGCAGTTTGTGGGGGAAAAAAAAAAAAAAAAAAAAAAAAAAAGGCCCTGAGATGTGGTAAACAATTGTTCCTATTTTGGGTGATAGCAAGATTATAGTAGTGAATTTAGGCGGTTGCACTGCTATTCACCAAAGCAAGAATAAAAATCAAACACACCAAAGCAAATATACGTTACACATCTCTTCCTGCAGTTTCTTTAACCATATCTAGTATTAGATCAGCAACTACTGTTTGTCAGACTAGTGTACCACCAAGGATTCAAATCCACTCCTAGAAGTTATAACTTGGCTTCCAGACCAGAAGGGGGATTCTGGTCACCTTGGCATTGTGCTGCTCCTACCTCAGCAACAGTACAGAAAGGAAACAATCAAGGTCATTTGGAAAGTAGCCTGACATAAAGTAGGCTTTGAGCTCTGACACAAATACGCATTTACAGCAGAGAAGCAAAAGTTTTTGCTTCAGGTGCTCTGTAGTAATTATCCTGACCATGCTACTATTTTAGAACACAGGAAAGGTACTTAGAGATCCCTTGCTGTTCAGTGAATGGATTAGTAAAATGAAACGTAATAAACTACAAAACATTGTAAAAGAGCAAAGAATGGTGTATTTTATGAAGTTGTTTGCTGGCTTGGCTAAAATCAGTGGTCTTGCTGCAAAGGCACTACCAAAAGCTGTGTTTCTCTTTTTTCCAGTTAATAAAGTGCAGAATATAGCTGGGCTAATTTTCCTTCATAGTCTCTTTATAACTCCTTTGTGTTCCCTTTATACTCACTAGAGAGAAGTATGTCAAGCATGCACCTTCTTTACTCCCAAACTAAGACACCTAAAATAGGTCAAGTGTCTATTCTCTCCTATTTGCCTCCTTTAGCACTAGAAGAGTCTAAGATGGCTAACATAAATGCAGAGTTCTACATCATCTTAGTGATTTAAATGAGATTAATCCCTCATGAGCAGTATTACTGAAACAAACTGCATTCCATTCTAGAGTAAGACAATAGGTCATCTCAATTATAGCATCAGACGCTAAACTATTCCCTTGTCCTTTAGGATTTATAATGGTATCTGGGATCTAAAAATCATTCAATTTATTTAGCAGTAGTTTTGTATCTGTTCCCACTAAAACACTGTCAATAACATATCAGACAAGAAGACATTATCCATAATGAAAAGACCATCTTCCTACCTATCCTCTGACCTACCCAAGCATCTACTACAAAAATAAATTTATAAATCATAATTCGCACTGGGAGAACAACTGATTTTCTCTTTCTCTAACCATCAGAAACTTAATAAATAATGTTGTTCTCTCTCCTGAGAAATAGCCAGTGGGGAAATAAGCTTTTCCTTTGAAATTCCTTCAGTGAATTGTTTTCTTCTGTGTGAAGCTAGTCTTCACACAAGATAACATGTAAAATACAAACCAGTTCTCTGAATACAGGAAATCTGACTGTTTTTAACTGGCCAACACAGTGTACCTACACCTAGAAAAGACCTTTTTGAGTTAGTAGGTGCTTCTGAGTCTCCTACACATGGGGGCCTACCTTTAAATAATGTAGCTAATTCACTGACCTCAAGGTGCCTTGTTTTTTATTCTGAGATAGGTGAACTCCAAAAAGGTTAAGTCACTGTTAGCTGCTCTATTAATAAAGCTATTGTTGTATTGCACATTAGACTGGACTGTTTTCATCTTCCAAGTGGACACTATTGGCTTCCTTTATGCTGTCATGCCCCCATATGTTGAACTCTAAAATATCAGTTCTTCGCACTCTCACCCTTGCAAAAGCTTGGAAACACTTGTGTCACTGTACGTATGGCTACCTTCTCAATTAGGAAAAAAGATACATTCAAGTCACACCATATTGTTATTTACATGGATAGAACAAATATCAGCAGTCATTCACCCAATTCCAACCACATCCTTCAATGTTAATATTAAAAGTAACGTTTTGGTTCCTATTGTATCACTCCTAAAATATACAAATGTTGGTAGGAGTAGAAATCAGGTCCAGCTAGGAAACCTGATCTATTATTATTCATTCCTTTTTCCTAAGAGAAAAATATAAATTCCCCCTCGTACAGATAAATTAGGTAATATATAAGTCTTTGGTACAATTCCTTATTTAATATGGCTTGACTCAAAACTTATTCATAAAAATGACTTATGATGTGATGAAATTCTGTATTAGAATATTTAAATTTTTTTGAAAAACTTGTTCTTAGTTTCAATAATTTCTGTATGCTATATTTTTTTATTAATTCCTTGTTTTATTGTTTTATTAACAGCTTAGTTTATTTTTATTTACCACAGAAGTTTTTAAACTGTGGTTGCTTTCTTTTAAAGCTGTAGAGTATTTTCTTACAGAGAATTTTCTTACATCCATTAACAAAGCATCAAATCGTGTCACTTCACTGTATGTCCACCAGACTATTAATTTTAAATTGCATTGTGTTCATTCTCAAACACTGCTATCAAAAAATAAAATTAGAGAACTCCAAGAATAATTCTCAAGTTTGTAATTAGTGGTCAGATTTGGCATGAAAATTTACTATGACCTGGACAAACAGCCTTGACTTACAACAACAACAACATGCTTGCAATAATATGAAAAGTATGCAGGGAAAACCAAGTTTGTGATCCCCTCTGCAGTCACACTTGGAACACGTATGCATTCTTTATCCATCTGGTTGATTCCCAAACCCGCAAATCCATTATTTTATCTCTCATTTCCTTCTAGACAAGACATTTACTTCTATACAGTGAATCATTACAGGATCCACTGGGTAAATCATCAAAAAAAAACTCCAATGAAAGTGAGAAAGTCACATTCTATATAGTGCTCTGTTTAATAAGCTCATATATGTGTTAAAGAATATGGGATTTAAAAATAGGATTAGGCAGTAAACAGTACTCAAACATGCAAGAAGCTAGAATGGAGAAACAACATCTGTAAAGATGGAATATAATTATGTATAACAACAGATAAGTTAGAACTATATATACTTTCATAAGGAGTAAAGCTACCTTTCCTCCAAGTGAAAAAAGAAAAAGAAATCATCCCATTTGTGATTCAGAACAGAAATGAAAATGTCCTACAGACTTTCTAACAGAAGACAGGTCCAGGTGAACTACTTCTGCCAGCTTCTGCTCATTTAGTCCAGTGTCAGTTCCACAGATCAGAGAAGATTTGCAAAACTAACTACACTACACTACATTTGGGGGAAAAAAAAAAAAAAAAGCACAAAACTGAGGGTATCATCTGGCCCCAATATTTTAACTGAACATCTGATTTTATGAAACTGTCTTCATAAATGCAGTACAGTTATATTTGTGTAATAAAGACAGATGACGATCATTTCTCTACAAGCTTCTGAGAATCTGAGTTTAAAAATCTCTATCATATCTTCTCAGGATGAAGTTTAAAAAAAATAAACCCACAAAAGATAAAAAGCTGAAGTTGTTAGAACTGTTCTTATAAGAATATTGGAGATTTCAAGATGACTGTTAACAATTTTGAAATTTCAGAAGCCAGAATAAAATACCAAAGATCAATAAGGTGGGAAAGGCTTAGAAAGGAAGACTACAGTCTTAGGGCTAGATTTGTGTCAACATCCCTTAACAATGGGCAACACAAAGTGGGCAATGGCCCTTGAGCAGGCATCCACATCTGCACTAGCTAGAGGGAGTAATTCATTTAATGTAGGTCATTTCAAATGTGCACCACATCAGATATTATACACTAACTGGTATTGTGAGGAAAAACAGTAAAGCCAGCACTCTGTATGTTCTTTTTCTCTTGGATGGCCAGCTACTTTTATTGAGAAGCCTTTCAGGCACAGTCCACGTCATGCCCAGAATCAGTTCTTAAAGAAAACACACAAGAGGTAAGGGAGATCCATATTTTAAAACAGTTATTTAAGAGATTATATGTGTTGTACATCAAATATATCTCTGGAAATAAGGTCACTGTTTAATGTGTGGAAAAGCAGGAAGATGAAGACACATCTTTTAAAGGGTAAATGTGTGAAACCAGGTTGCTTTCTCCAAACACTTGATAGTAGAAATTGCTTTCCAAAATGCCTGGTATGTTTCAATTGAAAAGTTACCTGTGAACCACTAAAACCCCAACTGTAGTATCAAAACTCATGATAATACAAAGCACCACTATAAAAACTGTTTGGAAAAGCATGATTGACACAAGTTTTTTCTATAGTTGCAGTTAATCCAATCTAGATTTAAGTAGTAAATAGATTTTTCATAGAAAATATTGTATACATAATTGTATATTCATCAAGAACTGTCAATTAATCCAATGAATGAAAAGACAAATAAAACATAAGAAACATTGGAATTAATAGTACAATGGAGATTCCTTTCTACTCAGAAAGTGAGCAATCAAAATATAATAAAAGCAGCACTATTCATTTTAAACTGCTAATATTTAATTCCTAGGCAAAGTAGCAAACTGAGAATTACTTTACTACCTCACTATGCATACAGAGGTGTTCTGTTTTGGGACTGCCTACTCAATAGATTGTAAGTTTTCAGAAAATTCTAAACATATATGCTGTAAGAGTTCCTGAACATTAGCTCAAATTAAAAATATATCACAGATGTAATCTTTAAAATAATCTTTTTATAATTTTTATAAGGGAAGAAAGGTGTTTGAACTGGATATTCCCCCTAAGTGATTTTTTTATATGTATAATCTCTATAATATCCATGGCTTTTTGTAACCAATTAGGTTCAAAAATCTTTTGTGCCTCCCTAAAAAGTCTGAATTTCAGACGTATCCATTAGCTCTACTAATTTCAGTGGAAACTGCTCTAGCATTTCTCTTTTTTTTTCCTGTTATTAATTTGGACAAGTGTTTTCAAATAACTACATGAAGATTGAGAGCCCAGCATTGAATACTCATAATATATAAAGCCTCATCAAATAGAATGGAAATGTTAGTTTCCAGTTTCTTTCTGCAGCAGTGAAGTCATTCCCCCATTTCATTAAGGGCCCACCCATTGCAAACATGGATAGTTTGGGAACATTACCCAGAATCATTCATTGGCCTACAATTTAAATTAAGGCAGACAGAAAAATGAAAGGGGCAAAGCAAAGGAGAGGAGGAGAAGGGAGAAAAGGAAGGAAGGGGAAGAAAAGAAGGAGGAGGAGAGGGAGGACAAAGGGAAAGGGAAAGGAAAAAGAACAGAGGAAAAGCTAAAGAAACCAAAAAAGGAAGCTGAGAAATGCACCAGAAGTTACACAGCATTCATGACAGATTGTGCCTGAAATTTACTCACTCTGCCATAAAATGGAGACAATGTAACCCATGTATTAGATGGGGCCTGATGAGGCTCAGTGACTTAAACAATTGTCAAGTATCTTTCAGATGTTCAACAGAAGGTTCTGTATGAATGAAAAAAAACAGTAACTTGCTCATGTTCACACCGTTCCACTTCCTGCTGTTACCTCAGGAGAGTCACTCCTCTCCCAAATTATACTTGTGCCTGACATTACTCCATCCCAGGTACAGAATCCAGAATTTGGACTTGTTAAATTTCATGTCATTAATCACTGCACTCTGCAAGGCATCTTGTCCTTCAAGAGAGTCAACAGCACCTCCAGTTTAGTATTGTCAGCAAACTTGCTAATGGTGCATTCAACCCCTGCATCCAGGTCACTGATACAAATGTTGAACAGAACTGGCCCTAGAATTGAGCCCTGAGGAACAGTACGGGTGACAGGCCGCCAGCCAGATGTAGCCCCATTCACTGCAACACTTTGACCCCTGCCCTTCAGCCAGTTCTTCACCCACCACACCATGACCCTGCTCATCCCACAGTTGGTCAACTTGTGCAGAAAGCACAGTATCAAAAGCCTCACTAAAATCCAGGCAAACTACATTCACTGCCTTCCCTTCATCTACCAGGCAGGTGACCTCACCATAAAAGGATACCAAATTATTAGACAGAATTTTCTCTTTGTGAACCCATGCTGACTGTGCCTGATGATTATTCTTTAAATGCCTTTCAACAGTACCCAGTATAATCTTCATCATTTTTCCAGGAACTGAGGTTAGACTAACAGGTCTGTAGTTTCCTGGGTATTCCCTCACACCCTTCTTGTAAACTGGAATAACATCAGCTAGCTTCCAGTCAGCGGGGACCTCCCCAGAGGCCCAAGACCTTTGGTAGATGATTGAGAGGGGTCCTGCCATAATATCTATTAGTTCCTTCAGTACTCCAGGATGAATCCCATCAGGCCCATGGACTTGTGAGCATTCAGCTGATACAGCTGATGCCTTACAGTTTCAGTGTCCACAAGTGGAAAGTCAGTGTTCCCACACTTGTGGTCCTCCAACTCAGAGGACCAGGCAGCCCAAGGTCTGTCACTGTTATTAAAGACTGAGGCAAAAAAAGCATTGAATGCCTCTGCTTTTTTTCATCCCTATTAGTCAGCTGACCATCTTCAACAAGTATCAGTCCAACATTTTCTTTAGATCTTCTCTTGCTGTTAACGTACTTTAAAAAGTCTTTCTTGTTGTCTGACACAACACTGGCCAGTTTCAACTCTAATTGAGTTTTGGCCTTTGATGTCTTCTCCCTGCATATGCAAACCACAGCTCTGTAAGCTTCCTGTGAAGCCTGACCTTGCTTCCAGAGATCATATAATTTCTTTTTCCTCCTGAGCTCCACCAGGAGTTCCTTGTTCAGCCAAAGTGGTCTTCTACCCTGCTTGTGTGACTTAAGACACAATGGAATTGCCTGCTCCTGTGCTTCTAAAAGGTGGAGAAGTGTGCTTTTAACAGTTTTCATACTGCATTGTGATTCATTGTACATTAATTTTTACATAGCCCAGGTCAGCAATGGGCTCTCTGGTTTTCAATGTGTTCCTGTGATGTATGGTCCGGATGTCAGAGGTATGTTCTGTATCCTGTTTAGAAGGGCTGTCCTGCTTTTGAAAAGGTGTTTGGAAATTGTTAAGCCACACACTAGAAGCACCACCCAAGATATTGCAAAAAAAATTTGGACATGTTTTCAAAGTTGTCGACTCTGGAAATGCCTTCAAATCAGGATGGTTCAGGACTTGCTTATATTCAAAGAAAAAGCCTTAAAACAGAGAGACTTATGTCATGTCCCTGAGGAAATATCAACCCCAGCCCTTCAAAAGAAAAAGCAAGGTGGGGCACCAAACAGCAGTCCAGCCAGGACAAGAACAAAAATAATAACAAGACAAACCAAACAGTGCAAGAGGGACAGAAGGCAAGCAAAAGAGGTCCCTTTCTACCTCTAAAAAGATAAATATATTTTTAAACAGATGGCTTTGGCTCATGGCTGCTCAGAAAAAATGTACCAAATACGAGATGGATTTGTTTGAAGTGTCCTCAACACAGACCAGCATTGAGAAAACCCTGTTTATTGAGGTGTCTCCACTTTCCACTGTTGTAGAGTCTGCACCTCTGGACATTTTCATAGCTGGAAATGGTGAAGATTACATAGATATGAACAATACTCTGCAAGATTTTAAAATCTGACAGGTCCAATGTCAGAGCTGATGAGGCTGTGGACCTCATGAATTACCCACAGGCCCTTTTTTCAGCCAGAGGCAACAACTGCTACCCCTACTGCATCTTCATTGAGTTGCTTCTCAACTACAGCCATGGCATGGTGTCCACACACTTATCCACAACCCAGTCAGGCAGCAGGAAGCAGTCATGGTGGATGATATGGTGTCATGGTTTAGGACCAGTTGGCAACAAAGCTCCATGTGGTTGCTCGCTTACTCCTCCTTCTTCTCCCACAGTGGGATGGGGAGGAGAGTAGGAAGAAAACGGTAAAACCTCATGAGTTGAGATAAGGACAGTTTAATAGAACAACACAAGGAGAGAAGAAAACTATAACAAAAATACTAATAAAAGAATATATAAAGTGATGCACAATGCAATTGCTCACCATACGGTACTGTATGCTCAGCCCCCTTCTGAGCCTTCGTTCTCCCCTCCAACCCCCAGCCAGCTCCTCCAGTTACATACTGAGCATGACGTCAGCATGGTGTTGAATATCCCAGGCTGTGCCCCCTCCCAAATTCTTGTGAAAATTAACCCTATCCCAGCTGAACCTAGGACATTATCCACCCCTTATTCTACACCATCTCCATCATGTATATATATATACACACACAGAGATATCATTGTCTTAGTCTATCAGCCCTCCCTCTAATGTGCCCGTTGAGTTCATTTAATCCATGACTTTGGGGCTCCATCAGTTGTAACAGTCTTTCAGGGCAAGAGAGATGGTGGGTGATGTTGGATTGGTGCATGCTGCATCTGGAGCTTGTGGCTAGTGTATTTGGTGCAGCCTATACCCATGGTCTGCAGGTTGGAGATGTTGATCTTAAGGAAGTTGCTGGGCACCAGTTGCTGAAGCCAGTTCGAGTTGTATCACTGTTACACTTCACTCAGTTTCCTCGAAGTCCATCCTTCACTGATTTGGGTGATTCTTACTGTAATACCATCTATATAGCACACAGCAACTGCAGTAGTGATGACATACAGTAGCAGGGCTATTTTGCAATTAACATCATGCAATTTAATTCACTGGCTATTCTCACCCAAAATCAAATCCCCTTGAGGTACATATCAAAATTCCCCATCCTCCTGCATCACCCACCAAGTGCACCCAGGTCCTTGAGCCAAAATGATGCTGTGAATGGGTTGCCTTTGCCCAAGGCAGGACTAACCCAGACTGTCTTTCCTAACATATTCTTCATGTGCACTATGGGGACTTTATCCTCTTCTACAGTACATGGAAGTTTTGATTGGACAGGGACAACTCAATTGGTAGATTCTCTACTGTTAAGTAATCAGGTTGCTTTTGTTAAATGTGTATCCCAGTGTTTGAAGGTCCCACCCCCCATTGCTCTCAGTGTAGTTTTCAGCAGTTCATTGTATCGTTCAACTTTCTCAGAGACTGGTGCATGATAAGGGATGTGATATACCCACTCAATGTCATGATCTTTGGGCCAGGTATCTATGAGGTTGTTACAGAAATGAGTCCTGTTGTCTGACTCAATTCTTTCTGGGGTGCAATGTGGCCATAGGACTTAGATTTCAAGACCCAGGAGAGTATTCCAGGTGGTGGCATGGGGCACAGAATATGTCTCTAGCCATCTACTGGTTGCTTCCACCACTGTGAGCACATGGCGCTTGCCTTGGTGGTTTGTGGGACTGTGATATAGTCAATCTGACAGGCCTCCCCATATTTATATTTCAGCCATTGTCCTCCATACCAAAGAGGTTTTAGCCGCTTGGCTTGCTTGACTGCAGCACATGTTCCACATTCATGGATAACCTGTGCAATAGTGTCCATGGTCACGTCCACCCCTCAATCCTGAGCCCATCTATACGTTGCATCTCTTCCTTGATGGCCTGAGGTGTCATGGGCCCACTGAGCTACAAATAATTCACCCTTATGTTGCCTGTCCAAATCCACCTGACCCACTTCAGTCTTAGCAGCCTGATCCACCTGATGGTTGTTTTTATGTTCTTCAGTGGCCTTACTCTTAGGGACATGGGCATCTATGTGGTGTACTTTCACAACCAGGTTCTGTAGCTGGGCAGCAATATCTTGCCACAATGTGGCAACCCAGATGGGTTTGCCTCTGCACTGCCAGTTGCTTTGCTTTCACTGCTGCAACCACCCCCTCAGGGCATTTGCCACCATCCATGTATCAGTACAGAGACAGAGCACTGGGCATTTTTCTTGATGAGCAATACCTAAAGCCAGCTGGATGGCTTTCACTTTTTCAAACTAGCTCAATTCATCTTCTCCTTCAGCAGTTTCTGCGACTTGTCATTGTCTTGGTTTAGCCAGGATAGGGTTAAGTTTCCCCAACAGTGGGGGGGGAGCTCTAGCAGGGTTATTCAGATACCATGCGGACGTCACATCCGCCGCTGAAGCGGGACAGTCGGTTACCGCGTGTACTGTGTGATTGGCTCTGTTCTCACTGTATCGGTAGAGATTTTGCTCTGTTCATTGTTATTACTGTTATTCTTATTGTTATTGATGTTTGCTGCATTGCTGTTGCACTGCTGTATTAAACCTCTCCTTATCTCAGTCTCGGGGCTTATACAACAGGACCCATCAGTGAAAAAGGCATATTGCTTCTCATTTTCTGGCAATTTATTATACAATGGGGGCTCTTCAGAAAGCATCACCTTCTCCTCTGATGATATTTCAAAATCTTTGCCTTCTGCCCAACCCATGATTACTTCCAGAATTCCTGGGAGACTAGGGTTTCTTATTCGAGCACTTTGTGCGATCAGTGCAACCCACTTCCTCTACATGGCATCAGTTGCATGGTGTGTAGAGGCAACCCTCCCTCTGAACATCCAGACCAACACTGGTAGCTGGGGTGCCAGGAGGAGCTGTGCTTCAGTACTTGTGAAGTAGCTCAAACCACTTCATATGCTGCCAATATCTTTTTTTCAGTTGGAGTATAGCAGGCCTCAGATCCTCTGTATCCCCGATTCCAAAACCCATGGGGTCAGCCTCAGGTCTCCCCAGGTGCTTTCTGCCAGAGACTCCAGGTAGGGCATTTTCCCCAGCTGAAATGTAGAGCACATTTTTAACATCTTGTCCTGCCCAGACCAGCCCAAGGCTACTGTATGAATAACCTTCTGTTTAATTTGTTCAAAGGTTTGTTGTTGCTCAGGGGCCCATTTGAAATATTTTTTCTTCTGAGTCATTTGATAAAGAAGGCTTACAATCAGACTGTAATTTGGGATATGCATTTTCCAAAAACCCACAACACCTAGGAAAGCTTGTGTTTCCTTTTTACTAGTTGGTGGACACATAGTTGCTATCCTGTTGATCACATCCATTGGGATCTGACAACTCCCATGTTGTCATTTTATTCCTAAAAACTGGATCTCCTGTGCAGATCCTTTGACTTTACTTTGGTTTATGGCAAAACCGACCTTCAGAAAGACATGAACTATTTTCTTACCTTTCTCAAAAAATTCTTCTGTTGTGTTGTCCCATACAATGATGTCATCAATGTACTGCAGGTGTTCCAGAGCTTCACCCTCTCCCGGTGCAGTCTAGAACAGCCCATGGCTAATGGTGGGGCTGTGTTTCCACCACTGGGGCAGTCAATTCAAGGTGTACTGGACGCCCCTCCAAGTGAAAGAAAACTGCCATTGAATCCACACCATAAAATAAACCCTGTTGTCCCCTTCCTCCACCTGGCTGGAGGCAGGGTGTCTCTAATCCTGGTCATAGTATTTGTTACTCACTTTTTGTAAACAAGAATCAGAAGTCCCTTCAAGAGAATCAGAAGTGAGATCAGCCCTTCTACTTTGTTTGGGGAACTGCCTGCTGGAAACGGGAGCAGCATCTTTCCAGGAAGAATCCCTTTTTGTGACTGTTTTTCCTTGTAACTCACATACCCAGGCATCTAGGATCAAGGTAGGTTTTCCATCCCACTTCCTCATGTCCTCCCCATGGTCACACAGGTAAAACCACAGGGTACCCCATGGTGTATACCTTCTATATTCTCTCTCTGGAGTAGAACACCTACTAGCACTTGAGATATGGGCAGGTGGGGAGTAGGACATATCTTCTTTGAATTGCTGGAATTCCCGGGACAGTTTCTCCACAGCCGAGACACAGTCCTGTAGGGAGGAAGAGAGACTTCCTTAGTATTGCCGAAGTTGGCCAGTTAATTCATTCACCATTTGTCCCTCGCCTTCTTTTCAGGACATTACTGCCAATGAGTTGGCATACAACGGTGGCGCACTTCGCAGAAACTTCCACCACATGGATGGTGTGCATTGGACTTCATCAGCCCCTTCCTGAGCCTGCAGTCTCTCCCTTCCACCACTGGCCAGATCCTTCAGTTATATACTGAGCATGATGTCAACATGGTGTCGAATATCCCCTTGGCTGGTGCAGGTCACTGTCATGGCTGTGGCCCCTCCCAGCTTCTTGTGAATATTAACCTTATCCTAGATGAAACCAGGACATATGGGTGATGAGGGGTTAAGGCAATGCTCAGCTCTGATAGCCCACAATAGGAAGATTGAACTATGCGGACACCTCCATTACAATCTGTTCTTTCAAGACAAGATTTTGTTGGACAACATGGACGTAAAAACTAAGCTGATTAAGCAGCAAAGACAGCTTTTTTAAGAAGAGTTCCTCAGCAACAAGCTACCTATGCCTTGCTGTTTGTTAAGAATGCACTGGTGATGCCTGGCATGTGTTTGAGGCATGCTGAGGCATTACTTACAGCCGACATAAATATCCAGTGGGCTGAGTGGGCATGAATGCATTCAACATATGAGCCAGCAGTCATGTCAGCAACCATGAAATTTTGTTACTCCATCTGTGAGGGTACTGTATTTCCACCAGCCCCACCTCTCACTTCCCAGAGAGCTACAAAGGCATCACCAGTTGCATGGTAAAGCTCAAGCTGGTGTTTTGTGGACACATTCTGGCTCTGGCATTGCTGGGCAGCATGATGTAGAAATCCCCATCTGCCTTCCATCTTTTCTCTCCTTCTATTCAACTGCTGCTGTCCAACTGTTAAAATTTCTGGGACCATCCATGCCAAGTCACAAGTCACAGCTGTTTCTTCCTTTCCCTTTTGCAGTGATGATCTCAATTTTGTAGATTTTGTCCCTATTGGAATTAACTTTTTACAGTTCTTTAGGGTAAAATATCCCCTCTACTGCTTTGTGATCATAGTCTATTAAGTGGCACACAGGTACCTGTCCCCTTCTCACAATTTCAGCTACTATGAAAATTTCAATTTTGAATGAGTACTTGTAACCTTTCTCAAATTTCTCTTTTGTTCTAGACACCCTACATGGTCTTGCTTTTTAAGCAGAGTTACAAATTCTTTAATTTTAAACATACCCCCATAAACGGTTTTCCCAAATCCCTGCACAATTTGAAGTGTTCACATCCACAAGCCCAGTTCTAGGAGTTCTGCAGAAGCTATGGTTATAGCTCTTTATAAACTCTGACAACACATCAGTATGTGCTGTAAAGTATCTCCACATCTTGGTTTTGGGTGTCTTGTTAAAATGCTTTATGACAGAGGGTTTTACTTCATTATTAATAACAAAATGGTGAACGTGACACTGCTTTAAGAGTTTGTTTAAAGGCTGGTTTAAAAATTCTGTTCCATGGTCAGTCTGTAATTTCTGAGGCTTGTGCCCCTTGCTAAAGGGCCCCTGGCTTGCCTTTTGCCATGGCCCAGGCATGATTAGATAAGATGTCTGCTACTGTCAAGATGTTCTTAATTGTCATGTTTGGAAAACTGCTGCATATCCACCAAGAGTGACTCATTGTATATCTACCTCTGTCACAATAGCCTTATTTCTTTCTCCCAGCCTTTTATAAACTGTGAGCACCCTGACTTGCAAGCCATCTTGCCACTTGTCTTCTTGTCAGGCTTTTCCCCATCCCACTTCTTTCCTGTATACTTGTCCCTTGTCAAGAATTGTGCCTTGTTCATGTGCAAAAGGCAAATTAAATGAAATTATCAAATGTATGCTCAGCCTAAACTTCTAATTTTGTGCACCTTGAAATTTTCACAAGAACTTCAGAGGTTTGTGGATATTCTAGAAACTTTGTTCCAAGTTTCCAGATTTGTATTTTGCATGGCTTAGTAAAGCCTCTCATTACAATTCCGGCCAACTTCCTGGCTGACAGCATGCATGATTGGGCAAGAGCTGTCAACTGTGTGGTTCTGATTCTGTTGCTGTTGTTATTGTTGTCAAGAAAACTTTGGAACTCTATTCAGAACACATTTCTAGTATTTTGGGGTTGTTGTTTTTTTTTTTTAAGCATAGTCTATTAAATCATAAGATGATTTTTTTCTTAAATCTTCCTGTCAGAGTAAGATGTTAATATTCAGATATATAAGATTCAATGTTGTTGTTGGCTGCTGATTTGTCATCTGACAAACAGAAAATAGATAAATTTTCCTGAGGATGGAAGTCTGATGGAGGCATTTGCACAGTCTAGAACAGAAACACAGAATGAAATATAACCTATAAAATATGATATAATTTAGGGGAGACAAACTATTCTGAGTTTATGCTTCCTCAACACCTCCTGGTTGCTTTCTCCAGGCACTTCCAGCCACACACTCACATTCCAGCAGGAGGACTCCAGGATAACATGGGGAAAAAGGAACAGAACATATGTCTTTCCCTTAATATAATTCTTAAACACATAGCCTCCAAGTGAGTATATAAAGTTTTTTGTACATGTGTTACATAAATGTATTATATAAGTACCAGCTGGATTTAGGTATTGAATACAAGTCACCCCACCTCATTCATTACGCAAACTGTTGAGAGCCTTACTAAAATAGTAACAATAACAAAAATCATTACATTGAGACACACAAGTAAAACAAAACATGACTGACTAAATGTTGTCTTGCTCCAAAAGTAACAATAACTAAATATTTCATATATACTAATATTCATAAAGGATAATATGCACATTATACCTTTAAGTCTTTTATAATTGCCAAAGAAGAGATTTTGTACAGGAAAAATCTTCATTAAAACAAGTTATGCCATTTTTCCTTTTGCTGCATAAAGAACGGGACAAAATGAGAGCTATTAGCCTCAACCTTCATTTAACAATTATTTTAACATAATTTAAAAAAAATATTTAACATCATTTTAACTTCCAGAACACTTTATCCTCTCAGTAAAGACTACCAAAGAGTACTTACACTTATTTTCAACTCCTAGACAATGATAACCCACAGACAATGACAACCCACAGACAATGACAGAAGAGACATGTCTGATGTCTCTTGTTGGCTAACATGTCGGTTAGGCAATGTAAAAATAAAACCCAGCTGAGATCCATCACAGAAAGCTCTTTATCTAAGGTCATCTGCAGCAAATAATTACACTATAATAGTGTGAATGAAAGGTGAATGAAATTCTAAGTGTTTTCTCCATGGTATTCTAAATCAGTTACCTGACGTTGCATTATAATAACAAAAACATCTACTTGGCTTAAAGATTCGACAGTTATTAAAGAAGCATTTCAATGAGACAGCATTGCTTCAGTTGTGTTGCTTCAGCAAGAAGCCTTACACACAGATTGTCTGCTTGCCATCTTTTTATTCCTGCTCATGTACGAAACAGGTCCCTTGTTCTACCACAGCCATTATTTGTCAGGCCGTGTTATTTATTAATCTACAATAAGATTTGGAAACTGATATCTATTTAAAAAACAAATCAAAGCCCTTCAGTTTACAGATACAGATTCAGCCTGAGAAAGTCCCACCATCCTGGAGGAAGTGCCACAGTTCTGGAAGTGCTGGAAGGACAGGTATGTGCAAAAAGAGGTTATTGTTGACAAAGCTTTGCTCCGTAACTTATTTGTTTACCTATATGGACATTGTTCCATAACCCAAGTAAATGCTACCTTCAAAAAAACAAGCCATTGTTGGGTTGGCAACATTCCATAGGCTTGATTAAAACTAAAAATCCCATCTTCCAATTATTTGCAAATCTAGTTCCCTATAGTTTAGTGCCCAAATCTCTTAGGCAGTTTAAAGTCTAAGTAATTAATCTCCATCTTTTCCACAGCCTATGGAATAATGAAAGTCCTGGAGTGGGAAGAATCTTTGCAAACTCTCTTCAACTTCAATTCATTTTTTCAAAATCCAATAGAAAGGTGATTATTTTTCACATTGGACATTATTTGGTATAGAAGTTCCTTTTAAATTAATTTCTCATTTCTAAATGTAAAAAAGTGTTTTGCAAATTGAAAAAATACTGTATTTTACCCTGTGCTGCCTCTAGCATGGTCCACTATAGAAGAGAGCCTAGGATTCAAATTCAGACACCTAATTTAGAGAATTCTAAAATTAAGTTGTATAAATATCTCCATGAAAAAATATTTTTGAGAGAGAATAAGTGTGCATATTTTGGATATTTCCTCACTACAATACAATATACAGGACTAAGATTTTACTGGTGACCACTTTCCTATCTAACCACCCACTGTGAGCATTGCAATAGATTCCCTTTTCAATATCATGAAGGTGTCAGAAATGCAATTAGTTTAAAATTCACCACCAAAAATATTTTCAGAATTTTTAAGGAGAAAAAAATCTTCACTGGAAAATTTTATAAAAGGTGTCTAATAGTTTCAGAACCAACCAATGAGACAATGTAAAGTTTCAAGGTGCTAAGGGGTATATCATTAATGCTGCTTATGTTTTTTGTCAGAGATTTAGATAGATAGACTAAGATTATCTTCTGAAGGATAAACAGTAGAAACTATTTTTCTTTATTAATTGTCAATTTACAGCAAGACCTAATTTTGTCAGTATCCTAATGACAATCCTCAAAAAAAAAGAAGACACGCCAGGGAAGGTCAGTGAGGCAACATGATGGAAGACAGCATATGTGAAAAGCAAATAAATATTTTCATAATTCAATCTGTGTGAAGCTATTAGAAAGTTAGTAAGTTAGTGCTCAATGATTATGGCATCAGTGTGTAACTGGGTAATTTTCACTGACATCAGGTGTATTTTAATAACAATCTTACAAACATTCAGAAAAAAAAATGTACATACAATAATTTTTTCTTCAAATGAAAACCAAAATCCCCAAATCAGCAGCCATTTTGAATTTACTACAAAATATTTTAATGCATTCTTCAGGTAAACTTTATTAGATCCTTTGCTGATATGTAGTATGGTCAAAGCAGCAAGTTTAAGGTGATAAAGAAGTATACATCTTCAGAATCAATTCTATTGTCTAAGACAGACAACAGATCAGCAAACACATTGTTGTATGGATCACAAGAGAAAATTACTCCAGAACAGATCATCCTCAATATAGAATATTTTTAAAAATACATTTAATTCAATAAGCATTGTTGATAAGAGGACAGACAGTAACTAAGTAAAACATAATGCTGTCTGAAGTTGACCCTCCAGCCTACAAAACTGCAAAGAATGAAACATTGTTACAACTAGCAAAGTTTACTCTAACTATGAATTTAGAAAAGAGAATTGCAGATTTGAAGAGTGACAGCCTTTCTTAGACCAGTCTGAAAAAGATTACGGTATGTGACTGAAGACAAGACAGATTTCCTACAAACAGATGCATAGATATGCTTTTGCAAGATGTAGAATTTTTCTTTTGTTTGGGAGTAGGTTTGCATTATATGAAAGAGCAAAAAGGAAAGATTATTTTTAACAAATAGGGAAAATTTGTTCTCAAAACTATAATAATTGGTTAGTGGATTTAGGATAAGTATTATTACTGAAAACTAATTCTGACTTAGTAAAAAAATTACTGGATTTTAATTTAACTTCATGTCATGTAAATTTTCAGCAATAGATATTTAAATAAAATTTTGTGTAAATATTTTTTTTCCCTTAATTTCAGCTGAAGCTGAAAAACTCTTATTAAAATTATTGTGGGGGGAATCTATATGTAAACTTATTATTTTAATTAACAGATTTCTTTTGTGGTTTGGATGGTTTTCTTCCTTCATGAAGACTAATTAAATAGATCATAAACAAAAGAAACAAATTGCAGATAATAAGTAAGCTAAGTAAATAGCTGTCAGATATCTTCTTCCATAAATATTGCTCATATTTTTCTCCATGGAACATAAGCCATACCTGAGCAGCCCAAAAGTTCAACATCCAGATCTTCCACTGTATAAAACCAGCTTTAAGAGAACAGAAATCACTATTAACATCCATTGAATTTTACTTTCTTGGTCAGATGCAGTGAGCAAATGTTTTTCTTTTCACGGTAAGCACGGTAAGGGATTTGGGGCTGGAAATGATCTCCAGGAAAAAAAAAAAAAAAAAAAAGTGCAAAATATTACTATATGGTGTTCTTGCAGTTCATATATTACCTCAAAACTAAGACAAATTAATTTATTCACAATCTTTACAGAAGAAAACTTTGAATCGAATGGTATTTCAGATGCAGTAGCTCTCAGTCAATGAGATATTCATATACTGTTGTGAGAAAGTTTATTGCATCAAAACTTTCCCTTGACTTGTTAGTAACTGGTAGTAAGAGCAATGCTTTACAACATTTATTGGTACATTGCCGAAAATAAAAGCAACTTGGCAAACGTAGTTGTGACAGCCACCAGTAAATTTATTATTTTGTATTATAAAAAAACATATGGAGTAAATGTAACTATTTATAGTTCAGGTTTTTCTTAAATATTCCGAAGAATTGAGTGTCATCTGATCTCAAATTAAAGCCAAAACATATGGTTACCTGCCAAGATAAGCACAGAACGTTTTTAAGTCCACTTCTTATAACCAGCTGCTTAAAATATACTTGCACTACTACAACTCTACCAAGAAGTTGATGGAATCTGGAATTTCTCACACTAACTGGGTAAGCTGAATATATCAGATATAGTACTTGAAAAAAGGAGAAGATACATTTTTCAATATGCATTCCGTATTCATATTAGAGTGTACATATAGAGTCACACAGATACACACATATATATCGTCACCTTTTTCACCCTATTCTTTCTCAAAGTGTGAATGATTCATTTAACTTTCAGAAACTGATTTCATCACCCCCAGTCTTAGTTTTAGAAACATTCAAAATGCAAAACAGAGAGATTATTTTTCTAACAATTCAATTCCTATTTTAATGTAATAAATGAAAACACTAGTTTTTCCTCAAGTGTTTTTCACCAGAAGGGTCCTATTTTTCACATGGGCAACTGATATATGATAAATACTTCAAAATGTCTAATCTTTTTATATGCTGGTGGGTTATTAAGACATTTTCAAAATATTTTCTACATCTATTCCTTCTCCATACCTTCTATTGACCTTGAACATCCTTAAAAAATAACAAATATGAAACACATGAGAAGTTGGATTATGAATTTTAACTAAATTACAAAATTGGAAAAAACCCTTTCCACATTAGTTTTTGTGCATAAATAATTTTATAAATACATAGGTATCACTCTCTTAAATTCTTGGTTATGACCTAATATGACCATGCCCTCTTTGAAGACTGGGCCTGCAGCATAGTTCCAAAATAAAAAATACATACTATATTCCTTGCCTATTGCAGATGGAAAACTTAAATGAGTATGTTGGGCCCAGCACTTTCCTCTTTAGGCCAATGACAGCTGGCAATACTGAGGAGAGGAACTAGATCCAAGAGAAAAATTAATCCATGTGGTCTCTGCTAACCATCTCCAGTCATTTGAAGGGAGGCACTGGAAAGCTCAGAAGAAAGACCACCTATCATATATGGAAGCCAAAAAGACATCATTTGTCCTTTGAAGGGTGTGTGTGGCAAAGCCAAGGACTTCGCAGATAGAGAGAAACTCTGCCAGAGGCCCAAGTCAAAACAGAAACTGAGCAACACACCCTTTCTACAGTGCCTAGGTTTATTTTTACTAATTCAGCCAAAAGAACACACCTCAAAAAGTTTACACAAGCACATTCCTCATACATTTAGACACCTAGCTTCAAAAAGAGAACAGGAGGACAAAACAAAATAATTTTTGCTGTTGATGCTTCCAGGACTCGCTTGGTCTGGCTGCTGCAGAACGTATAGCTTGACTTTCTCACCAAATGCAAGGGTAGTATATATTTAAGGTTTTGAGCCTAAACATGCCCCACTTGTATCTCATTAATTCTTCTCAGGAAAGCTCTTCCAATTGCTACTCCAAAAATCCTGCTGGATTTAACTCAAAACATATATACCCTTACATTCTCTTGTTTGGTGAAATCTATACCTCCCTTCCCCCAACCTTCAGTTTTACAGCAACAGCAGTGTTCCTCATCATTGCAGGGGGCATGGAAAAACACCACCACACTGGATTTAAGAAGGAAATGCAAGACTCTAAGGGATAGACCCCAAATGTGTCTCAAACACATGCAGTTTTATATGAATATGATTAAATTCACATTGCCATTCTGGATGAATTCAGTGTAACACAAATTTGACATAAAGCTTGATGGAGAAGTTTAAAAACTCTTAAGGGATGCTACATAAATTCACAGCATTTGCTTTCACCACAGAATATTTTTAAGGACAGTACTATTTTTAAATATAGTTTGTGATGGGACATTTGAGGAATACAGGTGGTCTCCTTCTTTGACATGCAGGAAAACAGCAATGGGCAAAGAAACATAATGAGTAAAACTTTATGTGTTTGCTTTGTTATGTGGTATTTCTCCCAACACGCCTCCAACCCCCCAAATTTTTAGTGTATATTTGATATCAAATTTTTAACTGTGTTTAAAAGACAAAGAATGCTGACAAGATTTTGTGAGTTTGGAAACATGAACCTAGAACTACAGTGTGTGCTATATGTTCATTACTGAGAGTGATGTCATATTTTTAAATGGGTAATTTTAGTGCCTATTGTTCTATGGTAAAGGTGTTGACATTAAGAGGCAGCAGCCTCCAAGGAAAAAGGCATGTGTCTGTCCTTGGAGAGTTTTTTCCCCTACAATGTGCATTTAATACATGCATAAATTCCTTCATTTATGATATTTATCCTGCAGGGTTCTGAAAGCTGAAACTTTATATAATTAAAATCAACTTTGCACTGACATTAGCAGATTGCTTCGAGGCAGAAATTTAGTAGCCTCCAGAATTCAGAAGATGCAAAGAATTTTCTAAAGCATGTGAAAAAATAGAAAAGTATGACATAAATTTTTCTTACCAATATTTGATTACAAATATTCCCAGAATTTAGTGACATAAATTCTGAAATGCCACAAGTCCATTGACCAATCATGCATGTGAGAAACTTAAGTCATTTGAACTTCCCAAACTGATTCTTCACCCTTCACAGTGAGTACCCTTCATTGAATCTTTAGGTTCACACCCCTAACACTCAGGTCAGGTCACATCTTCCTGTATAACAGTGAGCTGAGCCCCATTTTAAATACATACAGGTTTAAGAGAGGGTTAGACATTTGTGTGTGTGTACAGTGAGCACCAAAAACTTGCCTCTATTGTCTGTATTTGTAGAAATGTTTGAAAAGCTCAATTTTTAGCTGATAGAAATGTTTCTCCCAACTTTCAAATTGAAAGAAACTACAGTATTTATAGAAAGCCAACATCTTTTAGTCTTCTTTTTGTGAAGCAGGTTTTCTATTCTCCCATTTATCTCTCTCTGTAATAGCTTCAATTTGATATGGTAGATTATATTCAAATTAGACTTGATCAGTATGTTCAAAAATGACATTTAAAACCTTCCTATCTTTACTGGAAATACCTCATGAAATACATTTAAGGACTTCTGCCTTTTTCATGGTAGGTAACAACAGTGACACATGCCATATAGTCAAGTCTTTCCATGTTAGATACTATTTCCAATTAATGATCCCTCAGCTTACCATAAACATTCCTGATATACTCTAAATACATAACTTTTTGTGTAAATGCCTCCCAGCTTTATGAAAAAAAGTGCATTTCATCAGTATACTCCTAATTTTGTTCAAGATCATTAATAAAAACAAAAGCCCAAACTGTTACAAATACCACTCGCTGAAGAACTCCATGATATATTTAAGCTTTTTAAAAATCTCATCAAACCACAACAGAGCAAAGATAAGGCAGAATATACCACCAACTTTGCAGTCTGAAAAAACAGAATATGAAGCATTCATCAACACTGTTTCAGTGTCTTTAGTGAATTTCCAAAACTGATGGACCACACAAAATGTATGTAAATATATGCACTAATAACTATATTAGTCATATGTGATATCTGAAAATGAATTTTTTACCACTGGAGGATCCATTTTTATTATAGGTCATGGAAGAAGAATTAAACAATCAATTCTTGAAAAGAAATCCTATCAGTTGTGTTACCTGTTAGATCATGTTCTTAAATTTATGCCAGTCAAGACATTTTTCCTGGATTCTTTCAAGGAGGTGATAGTAAATTCGTTACTCCTTCCAGGCACAAAGTGTTTGAGAGCTTTGATCTGAATCACATAAGAACAAGTACAAAGAAACAAAGGCTGCTTTTATAATATATTAAAATCAAATAGTCAATATTCAGCCCCTCTTAGCTTGTAAGACTATCATGGAAGCCTTCATTTAACTATAAATGTCACTGTTTTACTTTTTTTTTAGAATGTCTGCCAATTATGTAAATGATGGGAAAGGTAAATGGATTTAACTGTCTCAATCCCAAGTGAGCTTTAATAGAACCTTATGGGCAAAAAGCAAAAAAATCATTTAATTGGCGCAGCTTAGCACACCAGACTTAAAAGACTAACATTATTAAATAAATGGAAATACTAACTGAACATCATGTACTGTCAAGAAAATCTCATACACTGTCTCCAGGCCCTTAAGAGCTCTACAGGAAGCCTCTGTGATATTCCCACAGCACTCCAGTCCCATTACAGAATTCTGAGCCTAAAAGATTTGAGATTTTTGCCCTAGAGGTGCATAAAGAATTTCTTAAAAAAAAATACTAGCACTTAATTACAGTGACACAAAGTTACTGTTAGAAATACTTCATCTCTTGCTGTAATTTCTGACATTCTGCCTCTCTCCTCTTTCACAGACATAAATTTTTTCAAAGGCCTGGTAACATAAATACATAATCTTAAAAAAAAAAAAACCAAACAAAAAAAAAAAACCAGTCTTGTGAAACAGCAAGATGTATGCTGAATAGCGCAGGGGAAATAAACCCATCCTACACGCCTTTCCCAACACACCAATCAGCTAGCAGCCAAGAATGAGCATGATTAACCTACAAGGTTTTCAAACTCAGCTCAACCTGTCAAAGATGCATTGATATTTGATGTTGTTGAACATGGAACCCCCTCCTCACTAGTTCACTAAGATAGCAGCCTCAGCTGGACATTTATATATAATGATTGAGAAGCATGGAGGAGCAATTGCAGAACTGTCTTTTATCTGTAATTGACAGTAGGAACACTTCTAGATGTTTCCAGTGTGAAAAGGCAGACATTAAAGCATCCTTAGGACACAGCAAGCTGCTCTGCTTTGTGCTGCATCAGCCCTCTTGCCTCAACTGTCAGCTAGCACCAGCTTACTGACTCCCCTTTGCTTTGTACAGCCAATGTTAACAGCCTTATGATCATTTTACAGAACAGTCCCAAAGGCAATTTAAGCTCACTCTTTGATTTTGCCCTGAACTGGACTGGAAGCATTCTCACAGAGGAAGACTACAAAAGCACAGCCATCCTATGGGGCACTTGCACCCAACTCCCCTCCCTGGAGAGCTGCCGTCATCCCGCTGTGCCTGCTGCTGTGTGGCTGGAGCACTGCACCTTGATGGTCTGCTTTACTCATGCTCTCTTCTTCAAGTTCAGTGCACATGGTTGTTTAATGTCTCAGTGAGAGGAGTGGTGGGCTCTAGCTTAGTCGTGAATTATGTTAAGTTACAATAGACATAAGCAGTAAGCATAAGGTATAGACATAACTAGTTACAATAGCTGTAACTAGCATAACTGATTGCATGTACAGACAATATGACAAGCAACTGGAAAGACTGTTGGAGCTTAGCAACTCACTATAAACAGAAACCACAACAGTGAAAATAAAATATTAAAAAATAGCATTCTAACTAAAACTACTGCTGTATCTGAAAAATATTTCACAAGTGCCAGAGGGCAAATGCCCTGTGGTTCTGTAACATAAAGCCCAAATGGTTTAAAAAGGCCTACAGCTAGTAAGAAAAAATTACTGCAACAAAATGCTGCAGTATTCCTCTGTAACTCAGTTCTCAAAAGTACTTATCACAGATAAGTCTGGAAATTCTGGAAGAGCATCCATTTAGTAGATGATGTGCATTACAAATAAGCTTACAGGTAATATCCTTTTCAGAGGAATTGGTTTATAAAAAAATAAATTATGTGGTTAATCAAATTTATAACCAGTTATCCTTTCTATCTACTACACAGAATGGTGGAATATATAATATGTACTAGTATTGATTAGAAAGATGACTTAGTTAAAAAACAATCTTCAAATGGGTCAGATATACCAGTACCTAAGCATTTTTGATAAATAGTAAAAATATTCAAATGAGTAGTTGAAAGAATTTACTTAGGTCACAAACAAAAGGGAAATTTCTAAATTCTGCTATCTTAGATTAAGTAAAATCAAAGACAAAGTTCAGCTTTGCTAATCCAAAATCAAGCCCAGAAAATAACAATATTTAAATATTTTGAGCTATACATATGCATGCATACACACACTTATTTACAGTTTTGTCCCTTCTACAGATTTTAAAAAATTGGATTTGGGGAAGATTCTAAGATTAGAAAATTTCTGCAAAGGAGATTTAAATTTTGGATCTACTTTGAACTAATGTAAAAAACTGTACTGCAATCTTCTGTCATAATTTGGTTTGGGCACAAGTGTTGCTGTTTAGTGGTACATCAAGAGCTGTAAAAACATATGGCAACACATCCTTTTTACTGATTTGTATAAGCCAAAAGAAATATTCAACAACCTTCCAATGAATGACTAGTAGCTAAAACTCAGTGGCTTCATAAATTCAGATAAATCTTGAATTATTTTTTAAATTTTTTTTTTAAATCTCTACATCTGGAAACATGGCTGACAATGTTTCACAAGAGCTGGTTTTCTCCTAGGATGTCCAGCTTTTTGTGGTTTCCCCAAGCCAAAAATAGACTAAAGAATAACATTTCTGCAAATATTTCAGTATTTCCGTTTCCAGGCCTGGTTCAAAGCAGGAAGGGCAGAGCCATAAGAAGACATTAAATACAATAAACACATAAAATACAAATGAACTTTTTCAACCATAAAAAAGGTTCAATTTCAGGTTTATACAAAGGTGCAAGTTCAATTTTCTTATGTGTCCCCCAAAACAACATGCACCATACACAAGATCTGTGTTTAAGATCTGTGTGTAAGATCTGTGGAGGGTTTTTCCATAGTATTTGGTGTTGACTGAACATTAAATGCCAAAGTGCTTTTAAAAAATCCTCTAGGCATCTTTCTGCATTTTTTCATGCTCAAAACGAATAAAAATAACATTAAAATCCAAACTTAAGTTGCTTTCAAAATGTACATTAGAGATATTGACTGCGAATATATACTGCACAAAAATAATGACACTAGAGAAAGTGTTCTAAAGGTCACATGCCTAAAACCTGAGAGAGAAAAAAATATTAAATATGCAAATTAAAAGGAATCAGCATCAATAAATTTACTCGCATCTTTGACACACTAAGAGTACAGCTCATTTACTTTACCATTGACCTGTTAGTTGATGGTATGAAGCAATGAAGGTCTCCTTATGTTCTGTGCTACAAAGAGAGGCTCATTTTTTCCTGGACTCTTAGACTGAAGGAAACATATTTCCTGTTCGGTCTTATTGGAATGTAACAAAAAGTTCTGGTGAGAACTAAGTTATGCCAGGAATTACATCTGTTTAACATGGTTTTAAGAAGTTGCAGATGCTAAAGTGTTTAGTTACTGTATAGCTGGATCTTGGCAGGGATGTTAAACTTAATAGCTAAATAAAAATGTAAATTGAGTTAAATCAGCATTTCCTTCACTATCTGATGTATAAGAAAGCTTTCTATACTTTTCTCTAAAGGGTTTTTCCCCAACACTTGCAAAGTGTTCCTTTTATTCTGATTTATTTCTAAAAGGACCACCTGAGCAACAAAAGGTCACCACAGACAAGGTGATATACCAGCAGTCCTTTAAAAAAAATACAGCAGTTTTATATAAAGAATTGTGAAGGCCTGGGTTTTTTTTTTTCCTCTTTCTCTAAACACTCATAGAATCACAGGCTGGTTCGGGTTGGAAGGGACCTTAAAGATCATCTAGTTCCAACCCCCCTGCCATGGGCAGGGACACCTTCCACTAGACCAGGTTGCTCAAAGCCCCGTCCAACCTGGCCTTGAACACTGCCAGGGAGGGGGCAGTCACAACCTCTCTGGGCAACCTGTGCCAGCGTCTCACCACCCTCACAGTAAAGAATTTCTTCCCTGTAGCTAATCTAAATCCGCCCTCTTTCAGTTTAAAACTGTTACCCCTCATCCTATCGCTACACTCCCTGATAAGGAGTCCCTCCCCATCTCTCCTGTAGGCCCCCTTTAAGTACTGGAAGGCTGCTATAAGGTCTGCCCAGAGCCTTCTCTTCTCCAGGCTGAACAACCCCAACTCTCTCAGTCTGTCCTCACAGGGGAGATGCTCCAACCCCCTGATCATCTTCTTGGCCTCCTCTGGATCCACTTAAGCAGGTCCATATCTTTCTTACACTGGGGGCCCCAGAACTGGACACAGTCCTCCAGGCAGGGTCTCATGAGAGCAGAGTAGAGGGGGACAATCACCTCCCTCGACCTGCTGGCCACACTTCTCTTGATGCAGCCCAGGATACGGCTGGCTTTCTGGGCTGCCAGAACACATTGCTGGCTCATATTCAGTTTTTTATCCACTAGTACCCTTAAGTCCTTCTTCATAGGGCTACTCTCAATCCACTCATCTCCCAGCCTGTATTTGTGCTTGGGATTTCCCCAACCCACGTACAGGACCTTGCACTTGGCCTTGCTGAATTTCATGAAGTTTGCACGGGCCCAACTCTTGAGCTTGTCCAGGTCCCTCTGGATGGCCCATCCCTTCCCTCCAGCATGTCAACTGCACCACACAGCTTGGTGTTATCAATGAACTTGCTGAGGGTGCACTCAATCCCACCATCCATGTCAACAACAGAGATGTTAAACAGCGCCCATCCCAATACCAACCCCTGAGGAACGCCACTCGTCACCGCTCTCCACTTGGACATTGAGTCGTCAACCACAACCCTTTGAGTTCAACCATCCAGACAATTCCTTATCCACTGAGTGGTCCATCCATCAAATCCATGTCTCTCTCACATACAAGAGGGACAGTGTCAAATGCTTTGCACAAGTCCAGGAGCAGAGCTTTATACTCTGGAATATTCTGCACTCTCTTGTGACATGCTGTAAATGCAGTCCTGAAAGTTTTTCATACTGGTTATCTATATGCAAGGACATTTTTCAACACATTAGTAAAACAATATTAAGGAAAAATACAGATTTATAACTTCATACAACACAGCATGTTAATCATAAATATCTAGTAATAATATGTTCATAATTAAAATTTTAATATGTATCATAAGCAAGTATTTACTGTTTACTAAAATGACAAAGAAAGTAATGAGAGTAAATACATTAATTTTGCAGCTAAAATCTGAAATTAGAGACAACATGGGTGCAGCACACATGTGTGTGCCTGTGTTTCTTGCAATTGTCTGACCAGAAACAATGAAAGGTGATAAAAACGCACAATACACAATAGCCCTGATACGAAATCTATTTTGTATTGTGTTATGTATTATATATTCTGTATTAAGTTGTATGTATTATAACATGACAATGTTACTGTGTTCTGGAAAATGCTGGAATAATATGCTAAAACATTTGCCCATTTAAATTACTGTATACATATAGTACTGTAATTTTGTAAGTAATTCTGTACACATGCACAGAAAATACACACCACAGAATAAAAAGGAGTGGGTTCTTAACCTACACTAAAAACCATCACAGCCTATTTCAAAGAGCTACAATCCTAGTCATCCAAATACAGATGCTTAACTGAGCACTGAAGTTCTGCCATATTTCTTGATTTTCAAGTAAAACAAATCGATATCTTCATAAAATGGAGACACAAGAAGTGGACAGTATAGCAAAGATCCACCAGTAACAAAAATGGTACTGTTTCTTTCTATTTCATATAAACACATATGCATCTACATAAGATGTCCATAGGAGGAAAAAAGTGTGATTTCTGGTTGCTTATGACTTTGGAAGCTAGGTTTCTGCAGAGGAGAGACAAGATTAGTTTAATACTATTAATACTATTAACTTTAGTATTTTACACTCATCTAAAAAAAATTAAGACATTACTGTTCATTGTAGAACTAAATATGCTTTTACTGTCAGCACACCCTGGCAGCATGGAATACCAACAGCACACTGGGCTGTATTGAGAGTATTGTAGCCAGTAGACTGAGGGAAGAAATTGTTTCCTCTTACTTAGCACTCAAAATACTCCATCGAGTTTTGGTCCCCCATGAAAAGAATGATGTTAAAAAACTGGACCAAGTTCAGTGGAGGACCATGGGGATAGCTGGTGCTGGAGCACTTGTCCTGTGAGGAGAAGCTGAGGGACCAGAGCTTGTTCAGAGTGAAGAACCAACTTCAGGGGAACTTGATAGCAGTCCCCCAATACCCATGGGTAGGTCATCAGAGAGACAAGTCCAGGCTCTTTCTGAAGGTGTATGGTGGGAGAATGAGAAGTAGTGATCGAAAATGGAAATGGGAGGTTCCAAAGTGACATAAGGAAGAATTTGCACCACAGAGTGGCACAGTGAGTAGGTTGCCCAGCAAAGTTATGCAGTCTCTATCCTTGGAGTTTTTCTTTGAGAAGAAAGGTAGACTAGAGACCTCCTGAATTATTCTGTAATTCTAAGATGTCTGCAGAATATAAAATCCTGAATTATGCAAGTCTGCATTGTTGAATTAATGGCTGCAGAAATATATCAGCAATGATAGTTCAGTAGTGATTTGTCATCAATATCTATTTACCTATAGAAAGGCAAGTGTCTCTCATTTTCAGAGAAAGTTATGTACCTCCTAACTTCTTCTGTTCCAAAATGGAGTACTTACAGGATTTTGTTCTGTACAGTTGATTTTAATTTATCCTTTGAAAGTCTACAATACACTTCAAAATCCAGAAATATTAAAGATATATAAACTCATTATGAAAAAAAGAACCACAAAACTGGGGGGGGGGGGGGGGGGGGAAGGAAGGAGTGGAGAAGGAGGAGAAAAAAAAATTTCCAAGAAAAATTTATATTAATTTAAAATCATTTTTCTTCAGAACTTTCAACTCTAAAAATATTTATCACATAGTCGCTAGAAGCAACATTTATAGACTTACAAGTATGTTCATCTGCTTATATAATTTCAAAGTTGCTTACAGGATTGTTTCGTGACCATTCATGTTTAAGTTAAATTTTCCCCTCTAGAAGCCTCACAAACCAGCCCCAATTCCTACAAAACATTTTCAGTTGACCACACAATAAAATAGAAGACTATGTCTTAAGACAGTACAACACGAAAAGAGGGAAGAAAGGAAGAACGATGCATTGATGCAATGTTTGTGGAAACATGACATCCTTCCCCCATTTCTGAACCCAGGCTACTTCACACATTGTGAAACTTATCTTAGAGAATTATAAACAAAGCAGGGAGATACAAGACCTTTAAAATACAAAACAGAAGCAGCAAAGCAGTAGGGGAAACAAAAACCAAAACAAAATAAGCAAACAATTAAAGATAGGAAGGTTATATGGCAGAGAGAGGCCAGCGTCCTCCACTGCAGACTGCTTCATGTAATGACAAAATGAAACAGTCTGAGGAATCTCTTGGGAAAACTAAAGGTCCCATTCCTAGCTGAAACAAAAGCAGGTAGTTCATTGCAGCTAACGGTCCTTTTAACCAGCTTAGTATCAGCCATATACTTGTCTATCTTACAGCACTTTGATATTGCAGAATCATCCATCAACTACAAACCTGCCAAGAAATACCATTAAGTATTCTCTGCCACAAAAAACTGTGAGTTGTTCTAAAGACTGCAGGCTTCAATGAAGAACCTTTCTAGGGTTGTACTTTAACTGTATAAAAAATGCCTCATTATAGAAGGCAGGACATCTGCAGCACCCAGATGCCACCAAATAAATCCCCAGCCCCAACCTGAGCTGTTTTGTGAGATCTGTCAAAGAACCATTCCAGATGTCGCTTTGATTACAGTGGTACATTAAGGTACATCATTTGGATACGATGAGATCACAAGCTGAAGTTCAATGTCTTATCTTGATTTATTCCCATACTCTTAAGAGTCAGAGTTTCTGTCTCCACCTTTCTCTAATTCTAGCCAGAAATAAGATCACACTTTCTACAGGATTTGTGGCTACTCTTGCAAATCATTCATACTTCCTCTTCTATAGAATATTTCAAACTGTAATGCTCAAGTAAATTCAGTTAATCTCACTTCAGTCCTGGGCAGACTGGTCATTCATCCTTAAAATTAGCTTCTGTATTAACTGTAGCAAAAGAACTAAATAGTTGTTCCAGAGGATGATTTAAGCACATGGTGTAAAAAAGATGGGCATTTTGGATTGTGATTAATTTCTCAGCACACTATTTCCAAAGCTAACAAATCATAGTTTTCAGCCAGCTCTACAATTCAGTAATCATTTCTGCAAACAAAGCATTATATTTTGACATTTGTTTTGCGAAATGAGTGTTTTGCTTACTGCTTAGTTTTGTTATCTGTTACTACTACTGCAAACTACCACCTCACACAAAAATGTGTATGTACCAGGGAGTTCTTTCTCTTTGTCACAGGAGCACTCCAATTTCTGCCTTACACTTGCGAGCCCTGAAGCAACTGGTATTCCTAAAAGCTTCACACTTCTCTTGATTAACAAGGTCGTTTCCTAATACTATCAACTTGAAGCCTATTTCTCTGCAGAACTCTGTAATGTCCCAACACAATGGAGTATTTTTTCCTTTTCAGAGTGTATTGTGAACACTTTCAGAGCACCCAAGCAGAACTAGATAAGCAGAGGGAATTAGGGGAAACAAAGTTTGGTGTTGTCCTGTTCCAAAGCCCACATTTAAGCACTTGGGATGTCTACACATAAAATGTGGGACCCTTGATACAGAGTCAACTAATGTCAGTCAATGAAGCGAGAAATGTGCCTGAAATCATGCCTTTACAGGAATCTTAATGTCTGTTTACAGTCAGAATTCAAAGCTGAATTCAATCCTTAGGATAGACACCTAAATCAGCTCCTCCATGGAAAACACATACAGGGTTATTCTACTAACCCGATTATTCTGATCCAGTCCTTATAGGACCCACTCAAGATGTGGAAGCCAACATTCAATTTACTTATCTGCACGGCATGATTTATTAATGTAAAAGAGAAAAAAACATTGGCAGGAGACTGTAATATTTAAAATGTCACATAAAACTAATCCTTTAATCTGAAATTTCACCAGGATTAAGGAACACTTCAATTTAATTTACATTTTAACTTAATTTCCTACAGCATGGCTTAGGCGACAGTCAAACACCTAGGTCTTTATACTCAACACTTAGATTATTCTCCAAGGCATATGTAATTTTGGTTTTGGTTTATATTAGCTGTTTGATGATTTAGATATGGTGTTAAAAAACACTCACACAAAATGCAAATACAGATGAATATTTTATGTAATGTGTGATATTAGTACACCATGATCACTTTCACACAATATTTTCCTGTATTTTTTTACTGTGCATAAAGTCTTCTATTTGCACAAGGCTATTAACATAAATACTGACATTTTTTTCTTCAAAAATATTTTTACACTAGGTTATTATGTTTATTTTTCCTTTGTTTCCAGAATTACAGAAGATTACCAAAGATTGCATTGATATTCTGTTCCCCAGTTTCTGTTTCTTGGACATGATAGTTATGTCTCAAACACCCAACATATTCCAGGTCAACAACATAGATAAAATTTCAAGATACTACAGCCAATGCAGCAGCAGACTTTTAGACTGTAAAGATCAAAACAAAAGAAACAGAGTAAGACTTCCTCACCCTTAGTTTTTTGGACAAGACTCTTACAAAGACTTTACTAAAACTTAAGTCCAGAGTTGTAAAAGTACCTAGATATCCCAGTTTCCAAAGATGTAGCAATATTAGCATATATTCACGTACCAGAAGTCAGATGACCTGCACAGTCTAAACCAATACTTTTACTAAATTTCTCACTTGATTTCACAGAAGATACAGGTACAGAAAACACTAAAAAATTCTAGTGATCTTAAATAATGAGACATTATGTAACAATCCCCCCACCTCCTCCTTTAAAAACATGGGTATTAATGTTTTCTTTAAGGTGCTTGAGTCATATGTCACATTTAGGGTCACAGGCATGGATTTTCAGCTGATGAAGAGATGCTTCAGTACAGTTTGCTTTATTTTGCTTTTGCATAAAGATGATTCTAATTTTTCATAGGACATGAAATAAATTAATTAAAATTTTTCACTGAGTCAAGAAATTATGAGTTTGAATATTCCCTGAAAGGAATTTTAGACAGCCTAATTCAATAAGCAGATGGGAATGACATGCCTTAGAACATTTCCTAAAGATCTGAAACAAGCTTTTTCAAATTCCAGGGGAAGCAAGTGTGGCATTTAAGACCACTGAAAATTCTGTCCTGCTTTTCTTAGCACCTTAGAGCTAAGTTTTAATATATTATACTTAGCTACCCAACTTTTTTTGCCCGTAACTGCAGGTAGTGATGGCCTCCTAAACAAAAAAATAAACAGGACCACACCTCAATCGTAAGACTCTGGAATGTGTTCAAAAAATTTACAACCTAACTGCTAGTAACGTCCAGCATATCACATGATATGGCTGAAAGGGCAGGCCCAAGGAGTTGTGATCAGTGGCACAAAGTCTACTAGGAAGCAAGTCACTAGTGGTGTACCTCAGTGGTCAACACTGGGGCCAATAGTGTTTAACAACTTCCCTGGATGACAGGATAGAGCACACCCTCAGCAAGTTTTCAGATGACACAAAAGTGAGAAGAGTGGCTGATATGCCAGATGTCTGTACTGCCATCCAAAGGAATCTGGACAGGCTGGAGAACTGGGCTACAAGGAATCTCATGAAGTTCAACAAGGAAAAATGCAAAGTCCTGCACCTGGGAAGGAACAATCCTAGGCACCAGCACATGCTGGGGGATGAACACTGAGAAAGCAGCGCTGCAGAGAAAGACCTTGAGGTCCTGGTGACCTCAAGCTGACCATGAACCAGCAATGTAACCTCACGGCAAAGAAGGTCAACAACACCCTGATCTGCATTAGGAAGAGCATTCTCTCCGAGGAATGAGAGCTACATTCAGTTAATTAATAAACATATATCGCAGGTACTTTTTTGTGGTAGTACTGGCAAGTACTAAAATAGTGTAACTATCCTCTGTAAAGATAGATATCCAATCTACATAAGGTGATTAAATGCTCCTGAAATCCAACTTTGCAAAGTCATGAGTAATCACTTGGAAAACCTTGAGTTTATGCATAATAATAAATCAGAATCCAGAAGTACAAAAGCAATCTTTTTAAATCAGTGTCCTTTAACAGATTTTGTAATTTCAAAGTATTGGTGTTACAGTATAGAATATAATGTCAATCCTTACTCACACTGGGAAGATTATTTCCTCTGAAAAATGCCAGGAGTCTCTGAAGAACTTTTTAGATGACAGATTCTGAAATATGTAGTTGTACCTCAAGGCAGAGGCTTATTTCAAGACTGATAAAATGTCTGCAATTATCTCTCCTAATTTTAATTGAATTATGTTCACAATGCTTTTCTTAGGTGCTGCCAAGTACTTTGAAATCCAACACACCTCAGTATAAATAGGTTAATTTTTCCCTTGGGAGCCAACAAACTAATCAACAGAGTAATTCATAAAAACAGCTGGAAGTCTATATTGGACTTGAATGTTTAAAATAAATTTTGAAACACAGACAAGCTTGATCCAAAAATAATCTTTTAATAATAATCAATATTTTGTTTGCTACAGTCTACTGACTTTTACCAGAGCTGGTACGTTATGGTACCCTTGAATGCCTTACACAGGCTTCACCATAGACCTCAAAAGAACAAATTACTCTGTAGTTATTCCAAGAAGAAATAGCCTCCTAGATTGTTTCTTATTCTAAATTAAAATAGTGATACACAACATCATGTTCTCTACTATGCAACCTACTTTAGTTAGTTTGGACTCCCTTGTGACTTCCAAAAGTTTCAAGTGATGGAAAGCTCCAGAGCAAGAGTCACTGAGTTTCTTTCATAGGTATATTCCTTGTATGTGCCAACATACATGTCATACAAATACGCCAGCATAAAGACATTGCACCAACGCCACTTCTGTTTCACTGACAAATAACAAATCACATTTGAAGACTACAGCATTCAGAATTTTTTAATTTGAAAGGATGTATGTAAGAAGTCGAACAACAGAATTCAGCACTGTTAGCTACAAATAAATGTTTATTACTCGTACACCATATATCTACCTCCGTACACCACAATATACATTGCATTACACACGCTACCTGTATCAACAGTACATTATGGTGCATTGACAGAAAACATGCCACTTATTGGAAATTCAGGCAGACAGGAACCTGCTTTTTCCAAGCAAATTATGTCATCCTTTCTCCTCTTAGGCAGAATTACAGGGGTACAAAGGTTCTGTTAATTGATATGTCTTTCATACTCACTCCCACAGAAAGGTAAGATCTTTCCTAGAAGTTACCAAATTATAGGAATGGACTATGTATATAGGAAAGTATCTCCATCCATTTTCTCCCTGGGCAGGTTCAGAGTACAACCTAATCCCCTTTTCAGACCAAATAACATCCCTGCAGCTGGACAGCACAACGACCAATGCCAAAATACACTTCAGAAGAAGAGGTAGACAAACTAAGGTTCCAAAACCAAACTATTTTTATTTCAGAAGACAAAAGGGAAGAAGACCTCATCAGTGAAATTGCTTCATTAAGAAACACGTTTCCTCAAACTGTAGCTTGCACTGTGTCAACTCATCTATATTTTTCACTTTATAAAAACCCGTCCTTTCTATTCTTCTCCAGTCCTCAATATGCAAATAACTTATCCTCTCAACATATGTCTGCATATAATAAAATGAGGAAGTCTCTCTATATTTGGTATTACACAGACATGCAGATAATTAGAGAATTTGGTCTCCAAGTACCACAGACAGAATTATAAGTATCATGTAATGACTGTACAAAATACTATTCATCACTGAGAAGATATGCCATGCTTCCTTTAGCTAACTTGACAGAGTTTCTTTAAGCATCTATCCCAACAAGGTTCTGTGTTTGTAGCTATGGCTCTCACAGGGAGATGTATATCACGGATGCTTCTTCAGAACAGATATTCAGACTGATATGACAATGTAAATTATATTTAACAAATGTACTTCAGTAAGTACCCACCACCTCTGTTCCACTGAGAAAGTGAATTTCTAGCCTAACAAGCTTCTTATATCACCATATGCTATGATTACTCACTCAAGGGATCATACTGATGGTAGGAGAACTGAAACATATCATACATGACAAATTTCCAATAATTGTGGGAATATTGCCATGTAAATTCTCCTGCTTACCTTTTCTTCCTCACAACCCCTTCAGCTTCCTTTTCAAAACAGTTCAACTCAGCTGTAGAGAATTTATTTGCATTTTTCAAAACTTCTCATTTCCTTGGGGTTTTTTAGGAGAGAAGGGAAGTAAGTTTCCTGGAGAACTGCTGTGAATGTAATATACTAGGCACCGATTACCTCTGAGTGTACCACATTACAGGTTATTACATTTTATCCTTTTAAGAAAAAATAAGCAATATTTTCTCATCAGAAATCAACGTGAGTATGGATGAGTAAAGAAAGAATAACCATGTTGACAAATTTAACTACAGGAGAACTCAAAAAGCTTGTCTAAGAGGAGAATGTGACTGAATAACTCCTATCCATTTTAAAACATCAGTTAATCTTCTGGATTCTGAGAAAAGCTGTTCTCATAATATTTCCACTAAGAGCGGATGCACAAAGCCTCATAAATCTTGAGAGTTTATGTTTGTGCCCTTTCCAGCACAAAGTTTGAGACCTAAGATAAGCTTTGGGTAAGCTTCTAAAACTTGTGAGAGCTTCTCCATACTGAACTTCTGAAGCTTAGCCATTGCTAATTGTCTCATCAAGTTCTTGCTTAAAGGATCAATAAGAGCACAGGATACAGCAACAGCTGCACCCTAAGTACCAGCTGTGTCAGCAGCTTGTTCCTACCATTGTGCAGTCTTGATGCAAAGGCTCTGGCTATCACAAGGCAAAATTCTTGCCTGTATTGAAATCATTCCCTTGCAGTTTTTCAGAATTTCTGTTGCTGAAATGAACTGCAAAAACCCAAAAGTTATAACTTTTAAATAGATTAAACTCTTATATGATATATAAAAGAAAATACATATAAAAATGAAATTAATCCTGGATGATGGTAATGTATGGGGAAATGGAATACATATGGAGGATTTATGTTTTTATCCATTTCTGATATTCCCATCTTGTAATTTTTCTTCACTAACCATAAAACCATCCAGGTAGATAACAAGAAAGTCTCTTCCAAACAAAAGAAACCACACAAAAATAAGGCAAGGCAAGATGATTTCACAGAGTCTAACTTTATCCTGTGGAGGCTAATTATGTAAAGTCTATGGTCAGTTAAATAACAGAGGCTCCTCCAGAGGTCAAGTGAGAGTTCATGTCTGACTTGAGACAGCTGGAAAGTTCTGTTGCTTTGCCAAGCTTCAGCCACAATGATGAGCTCACAAAGTTCACTGAAAACTCCAGAAGAGTCTAGTTTTTAAAATTCAAACTTGTATATGCTCCAAATTTATGAAGTCTGAATTTTGAAGTGGCACAACTGACCAGAGATCTTTTGTGAAGGTAACATTTCATCTCAAGATTTATGAGACTTTGCACATATTTCTTTCATATCCTGTCTCAGGCTGCTTAAGAAACAGAAAAATATCTTGTTCTGTATTTCTTGTGTTCTGCTTTCAGAGTAATTCAAAAGTCAAAATAAAAAAAGTAAAGGAATGTGTATGTGTATCAATTAGTCAAAATGAGTTTTAAAGTTTCAGAGTTCTGATCAAGTTTGGGGTGAGAGTGAGGATGGGAGTTCTTGTGCAATGCAAGCAATCTGTCCATCACTAAGTCTTAGCCCTTACTTAACTTGATTTCTATTTTACTTAACTGGTTTTTTTAAAGCAGTTCTCACACAGATTTCCATAGGGAATGGCTGACACCTGTAGATTATTTCAGGTCCATTAGGAGTCTTAAAGTAGGATCAGACAGGTGAAATTACACTGTCTGCAATGCCAGAATTTTCCTGCATACTATTTATTAACTGCTTCATGTTTAGTGTTGAGCAACCATATCGGAAAGAATCAAATAGCGAAGGGAACTGTTGGGGAATTTTTATGGTACCCCTTGAGGTGAATTAAACACATGTTTGTGCTTAACTATAAAAGAAAAATTGAATGAACAATGCATTGGGCAGAGTCCTATCACTAATACACAGTTCTACGTGGAGTCTGCAAAGATGCATCACAAGCATTCCTTATACACACTTGCACCAGCACCAATCCCAAGAGTGGCTGCATGGGGCAAGTCAGCCCAGTCCTGGGTCCATCCTCCAGCCCACCTCTGCTGCTCAAAGGTGACCCCTGAACTTGGACCCCTGAGTGCCCAAATTCCAGAATGGTCTTCAAGACAATGCTGAGGCTGTTTCTTATCTCATCATCACCAAGGGAAATTTCACTCCTGCAAGAAGCCAGTTCTGTCTCTGGCATTCCTGCTGCCAGCCAGTTCAACCCCTTCTTGGGGGAGTCTCCTTGGGCCTCCTTGCCCTCCTGCCAGATCATTCCTCGGTCACAAATTACCATTGCTGAGCAGTTACAATTAGAATTTCCCCTTGAGAAGTAAATGCTAACCGAGATCCTTTCCTGAACTGAACATACTGTGCACTTCTAGGTTGGGTCTGTCTCTCTCCATTCTTTATCTGTTTCCCCAGTTGCCACCATCTTCCAGTGCCTCTAACCTAACAGGAATTTCCATTGATTTGTGTTTTACTTCTCCCCATTTTCCACAAACAAGAGCAGGAAAAGAAAGTGAGCAAGCCCTCGCTCTAGGCTGCCTGCTCACCACAAAAGGGGTTAAGCTAATGTGCTTCATATGCTTTTTTCCCAGGGGGGTGCTCAAGTACTGAGAACACACAGCTAAAAATTTCACACATCTATCAGTCAGACTGCAGTGGATCAACTGCTACAATGTTCAATTCATGCCCAGACAGGTGCTGAGTGGTGGCAGGTTTTTAGGCCAGAGAAATGTTTTCCTTGGCACTTAGCCCTACATTCCTAACTCCATCCAGCATGTTTTCATATGGGACAGAACAATAACACATTGCACGAAGAAGCCAGCCTGTTAGCCATGAAGGGCTGGCATTTACCAGAAAAGCAAAACAGCTTTATCACAAGCCCTACTCCTAGATCCAGAACGTGGTGGGCAGGGAGGACAATCTTCTAGCTGGGCTTTGCATTGTCTAGCTTTTTCTGACTACAGAACTGTTGCCTCATTTGTCCTTGCAATGGGTATCTGGGGGAGGATAATCAGTGCTATTTCCTTCCATCAGCACATGAACTCTGCAACATCAACTTAAGTAGCAAGATGTCAAAAGAAACAGTCACTGTAGTGAGCCTGCCAAATAGTAGCCAGACATTGGAAAAGGCCTAATTAACTAGTAGTTGCTCACCTTCTGCTCTGAAGGCAGTGTGCACATTCAAAGTAGGTTATTGGCAGAGGTAAGAGAATTACTGGATTCACCAAAATGAAACTTGTCCTCTGGCCAAACTCATATGCATCAATCTTATCTGTTCTTAGAGTTGTGCTTTAAAAAAAAAATCATATAGTATACAGCTGGAACAGACTGTTTAATCACTGTCAGAGCCATGATTAGTCTCAAAATTTCCAGTTGCCTGTCTTGTGTTTGCTGGTATGCTTCCTCTTCTGTTTCTGTGGAGTTTTCCATTAAAGCTACATTGACATGCAAATACTATGTCCCTTCTGCACACTGCTGGGACTGGAGGAGGTGGGGCTTCTGGATACAGAACTGGAAACAAATACAATCCTGAAGCCTCATTCTCAGTGTGAAGACTGTGTAGCAGATTCACCACTAAAGGTTCCTGAATTTAATCTTCATGTCAAAGACATTGGCCCACTTGAAGGAAAAGACCTCTTCTCCTCTGCTCTGCAAACATGAAACTGGCTCAATCATTTGTTTCATCTGCCAATAGAGCAAGCCTCACCTACTCCCCAAAAAGACATATTCATGACAGCATTTCAGAAGACTCAGACAAGACAGACATCATGTCTGAAATAAAAAGACAGTTTCTAGTTGGTGCTGTTGCCACAGCTGACTAGTGGAAATTCATTAAGCCTGACTACTTTTAATGGATGCCAGGTGCAGAAGAGAAAACAGCATTAAGTTCTAACAACAGCCTCGGACACTTTCTAAAAAGAAAGCCTCAAAATTTGAGAATATACTCTAGTGACACAAAAACAATTAACTTCAGAGTTGATGAGGTTTCTCAGTCATGCACAGCAGCATTTTAATTAACAAATGAAATTAAAATCAAAAGGCCAAAGAACAAACTGCGGTGTAACCTGCTATACATAATCTACAGGAAGAAGACAGAATAAAAGTGTGGGGAGGAAATGGAAAAAGTCTTTGTGTTCCACACAGTTAGAGAGGTGCTAAGTAATTAAATTAAGATCTTTTCTGTCTTAAAAATCTATAAAACTGGAGAATATGAACTTAAACTGGTACAATTTTGTCTCAGACTGATGTCGGGAAGGCACAAGCTCAGTGCTGCCTCTCACTGGGCAAGCAACACCAATTCTGCACCGCTCAGTGAATTATAGCAGTGACCCAAAATCTTGCTCATTTCCTCTGTTGCCTTTCATCCCACAACAGCAGTGATATTTGCCAGAACCTTTCCGAGCCTGCATATTTCATTCTCTTTTCTCAAACTAGTGCCAGCACAGCTCCCACTTGTTACTACAGAGTGTTTCTCCTTGACAAGCCTTTCTTATGGAGTTAATTTATGGAATTCTTCACTTCATCTATGCCAAAAATATTCTACAACAGGACAAAACAGTACCTTCTAAGTATTGCAAAAACAGATATCTGTCAAATGACCATAGCATAACTGCCTGGGAATTAATGTAATAAGCTGAAAATACTTCTCCACTCAGAAATCTTTTCCAACCCAAGCATCAATCTAAATACCAACTTCCCTCTCTACCACCCTCCATCCCTCCCCAAAAAATAATTTGATCAAATTTGGACTAGAAAATATAAATGTACCATAGGTTTACTGAGACCATATCTAGTTTCTGCAGCTAACTATGAAGCCACCAAAATGTTTCTGAAAATTATTAGTTGAACAACCCAAACTTGAATGAAGGCCATTTTATTTGTCAGATACAGAGTTAGCATTGTGCTTAGTCTTCCTGCAGCAAATGCTTATCTCTATGGTCATGCTAATACAGAATAAAAGTAATACGAACTTGGTGAACAGGCTTGCTGCATTAAGTCTGCTTAGTCATGGAATACAATACAACTTGCTTGTAATTTAAAAGGCCTTTTAGAAGAGGAACAGAGAGCATACATGAAAGAAGGAACTAACTGTGTTTCGGAGGTTATATAGAATCATTTAGGTTGGAAAAGACCTTCAAGATCATTGAGTCCAACCATAAACTTAACACTGCCAAGTGCCTAGTGCCACATCTAGAGACTATCAGTACTTTTCAGACTATCTATAATCAGAAAACTGTGCCTTAATATGAAGCCACATTTCAGGATAACCCAAAAAAAAAAAAATTTCCACAGCAACTCCGGATGATTTTCAACCACTGAGAGCCAAAAAAAGCTTTGGGTCAGAAAGTTCTTGCAAGTAGTCTCAGGGGCCAGAGAAAAGTTCAAAAAGGCTGAAAGAAATGAGAAGGTTAGCTGACAGAGTTTTTAGGAGATTCACTGAGACCAAATGTTTGGATTTAAGGCTCAAATTACAAATAAATTATTTTCTCTTTAAAGGACAAGTCTTGCAAGAAAACTCTATACAAAAGTTTGGGTTCTACTATATCTTTTATGGTACAAATATCATTCTGAGATTCCACTACAGGCAATATTCATACTACAGACTATATCATGATTTCCAACGGTCTAACAAGCAAAAGTTCCATATGACTTCTTTCAAACTTTTTGTCCAGAGACAAAAATGGACCCTACTATGCCCTAGACATAGTTTTCATTAAACAGCTGGTTTAAATCCTGGGAAAATGTTAAGGCTTTAAGACTAGGTCTTCTAGCTTCCTGCACTTAAGGCAACTTATTTCTCCCTCTGGTTTTTCTAAATCAATATTAAAAAGGGAAAAAATTTATTTCTCTTCCTCTGGAAGCAACACTTCATCAGTTAGCTCTCAGTGACATAGGATGAAGCACCAGGAGGGCACCAGACAACTTTTATGCATTGGCAGAAAAAGCTTCACTTTCTTTCCATCCCTCCGCAATCTAGAATGGGCAAAAAGTGAATGGGCTGGGAAAAATGACAAACAGAAAAGCTCAACAGAAACTGCTGAGCAGGTCTGGCTCTTCTATTTTGCAACAAACTTCAAGTTTTGAATTGTGTTCTCCACTAAATGAGAAAAAAGAAACTTTTGAATGTTTTCACAAAAGATAATTGCATCAAATGTTTATGTTATGACAAAATAGTGTTCTTTGATTGAAGCACATTTTGCCACAAATGTTTCTGTTGGCTCAATGTGAATTGGTATTGGCAGTAAGCGAAAATAAGGACATAAATTATTTATCTTCAGGAACAATCAAGGAGTAGGGCAGAAACTATCACCCTCTGAATCATAAAATTCACCCCTCAGGGCTCCTTCTGGGAAATGTGACTAATAGAGTAAATAATCAGTGTAATTCCACATATGTAAAATTTCAGAGTATAAGCTATCCAAATGAAAACTTTATCCTCCCATCATTTATGTCCCAAATGTTTGTATTTGTAAGACATTGATACATCTCACAGTCACCTACCAATATGATTTTCTCAACAAAGTGAATCATTAAGTGATTTTTAGGTTATTGAATAGGTCAAAAATGTCAGTTGAATTTGTACTTATTACCCTAGGTCTCAAAAATCTTTCTTTCTTTTGATGTTGAAACATATTATGATTTAACCACAACATGTGAAAATATCCTATTTGCAAACCATGCCCTACCTTAAAAACAAAGAATAAGAACTATTCGGTCTTAATGATCAACTCACATGTGCACATATCATGTTAGAAAATGAATGTGTTAAGTGATACGACAGTACTTTATAAAAAATTACTTGTCGCTTCAACTTAAAATAAAGAGAGTCAAGCCTGGTACATTATTATATAACTAAGTTTACTCAGCTTCTAGCGAAAAATTACAGATACAGCAACCTCCCTAATAATGAACATTCTTTACTTATTTCCATTTACATCTAAGGAAAGACAGACGGATCATCCCACAGAAGGAAAAGCTGTATAAGAACTACCAAATTATTTAGGAAAATGCATTATTTCAGGACTTAGTAACATTTATATTAGAATAAGGAAAAATGAACACAAACACTAGTCTTTAAGGAGCTATTTTGTATTAATCTAATTGCAAAAATGAAATTAAGGCTTCCTGATGAAAAATAACAAGGCTGTGAATTTACTCACAGCAGTTTTCTGACTAAACTGCATTTTTTTACCCCCGAAGCTATCTAAGAGCTCAAATAGTAACAGCACATGTCTCATTATAAACTAAATTCCCACCCTTCCTATGTGGAAGAAATGTCAAGACATAATTTTATCTCTTATAGCCAGATAGCATGAGGCTGTAGGAGACAGTGCTTTTGTGATAAGACATTGTCTACCTATTAGCAAGCACAAAATACATCAGGAGTTTCTTTTCTGCTGATACTTTAAAATGAACTAAATACAGAAGAGTAATAAGTTTAATTGCCACAGAACTTTGTCAAGTCTTCCCAACAGAACACAACTCATGTATGTAAGTTCTGCCTCTTGGTCTCTTCAGCAGCTACTGCTGCATCTCAGTTCTGATGCCTTGACCCTCCCCATGCCCCATCCTGGCTGTAGCTTGTTACCCATTTGGAGAGCCACCACCAACTAGACTTGGTATATGGAGCCTCAGGAGCAGGGAAAGGGTACAAATTCTTTTTCTGGCACATACAAATTCATGCTTTAGTCTGTGTGACAGAGAGGACCTTGCGAAGTCTCCACTACTAGCCAGCACACTGTTGAATTTACAAGATGCAGTTATTTCCAATGGTAAACACAAGAATGTAATGATACAACTGAAGGCACGGAGTGAAGAGCTGGAGTTAATAGGAAATGAAAGAAACGTAGAAACTAATCTGCTACTACTTAATGGATTTGTGTTTGCATCTTACTTTGGGCAAGCTATTTAAAGTGATTTAACAACATAAAAATGCATGTGTTTCTATAAGGGGATTTTCAAATGTCCTTCAACAGATTAGGCATATAATTTCCACTGAAATTAAAATGAATTAGATTCCTAACCTTGTTTGGTACTTCTGAGTCCCACACATGACTAGCTGGTACTTACCACTTCTGAAAATATGAGCATGGAGAATAGTTTGAATTCCCCTTTGGCTCCTTAAATCAACAGCTACTCCATTAATTAATCCTCTACTTAGCTTTTTCTTCGATTAAGTACAACAGATCCTAGTATCTTTGGTATTCTGCATTTCCAGCTTGAAATTGGAAGAACATAGCCATAAAAAGAAAAGCTTACTTAACAAATTTCTGGAACCCTTGCAATGATTATACTACTTATTTCGCATGTCTTCCTTTAGGGTGCATGCAATTTATTTTTTTGCCCCAGAAGAAAACTGTTCAGAGTCAGATATTTTCTTATGAATGATATGAAAAATGTTTTATAGTGGGTTTCTCATTAGCTTTAATTTTTGTGCAAAACCAACACTCTCAAACAAGTTCTAATTTTTAATTTATTTAATCGAGATATGGTTCTGAAAGACATGCGGTTAATACCAAGCATTTCTTTACTATTTTTCCAGTGCCATTAAGCTAATTTTTACCACATTACAATCATATAAATATTTCTCCATTAAGTGCTCAATTTTTTCTCCTCCTAAATCAATCAGTATGCATGTTGGAGGAAAAAACAAAATCACATTTACTTGTCATTTATGTTGGTTTCAGCTCAGTGTAACAGCAACACACGTGAGAGATAAGGTAGAGTTGAACCATGCCATTGATCTAAGGCCGGTTAAGATCAGTACAGACTGAAGGGAAGAAAATATGAGAGAGAGAGACACTGGCTGTTCCTGGAACTGTGGGAGTGTTGTAGCAATGCCTCGGGTTGTGTTAAATATATTCATAATTCCATTGCAATTGGTATCAGATTCATTATTCTTATTCATAGACTGTTTATTGATCAGTGAGTACATGAGAGTATCCTATAGGAAGTGGCTTCCCTTCAGGTGATGATTTTAATGTTTTGTTTGAAAGTGCTGTCATGGTCCATTTGGATATCTTCAATTTACAGGACAATGTACTCTGTAATTTAAACTTTATTCCATGAGCTCATTAAAAAATGCAACAAACACAAATGATAAACAGGGGCTCAATCGTCTTTTGCCCAGACCAGTCTAGCACGTGAATTCATTTGTTCACCATTCAAATCATAGGGTTTCATAAGTTGTAACCTCTAACTCTTAATATCATGCACTTACGAGGAAAAAAACAAGAATTATTTGCCTAAGCTGACAGTGAGAGTGAACATCCTTTCACCTCCATTATGGTGTGGACATCCCATGGGTCACATGGGGAAAACATGAAAGCCTCAGGAGTCCAGTTGCTGTTATAGCAGCTTCAAAAGCTTTCTGTATAAACTGATGTTTTATACCTTCCAGCTTGAATGACTGGTCTGTACCATTTCTATAAGTTAGTGGATTTTGATGATACTGCCAAACAAAACATCATTTCTGCAGGAAATAGCAATTTTGCAGGAGACAATGACTGCATAATGGCCCTTTAACTCTGACCACCTGTCCTGTCTATGTAGTGCTTTGTCTTTGACCTAGTGGTGCTGCTGCCAGCATACATCAGGCCTTAGTATGAGTGGTGTTAGCCAAAATCTGAGCAGGAGTTGAGTGAAGTCACAAATACTCAATAGCTTTGTGTTCAGGCCATTCAGGCATTAACAAGCCAGCTAAAAATACCTTATAGCCAGACAAGAAACTTCTCATAAACAGCAACTGAATCAAGAAGATGGTAGAGTAGAATATAAGTGTTCTGTATCCTACTTTGCCTTCTTATTGGGGCTAAAGAGTAAAAAGGAACCTAATCCTTTTTGAGGGGAAGAGGGGTTGGTTGTAGTGGTATTTAATCCAGCTTTTGATTCATTGCTTTTGTGAAACATACAAGCTATAATTCCTCACAGACTCCACAGAAGAACCAGAAATTAATGTATTTTCAGGCTTTCAGTCTTCTTAATTTAGCAGCTTTAAAGTATAGATCAATAGGATTTACAATTAAAAGTTGTAGTGGTTCTGTAATAATAAAGGAAGTTTAACTTGGTTAAAAATTTAGTCTCCTTGTCTTTCACTTTCTCTGAAAGAGTAGGAAGATTTCAATCAGGCCTAGTAATTACAGGAGAGTCAGGATGTTAAAATTAGAATGCTGTAACAGAGGAAATAAATGAAGCACTATCTACATATGCAGTGCAATCCTTTTTAAAAAAAAAAAAAATTAAAATCAGTTATTTCTATGATGGATATGGTTACTGCTATAATGGAATTTGATTTATTACAGCACCAAACAGAGAATAAATTCCATTTTTTGCTGTATTCAAATCTACAATTACTGTTTGCACAACCATGAAGTCCACCAGTAGACATGTACATAGTATTTGTGTAAGTTAGGTGTATTGTTACCAGTTATAATCCTTACATCCTTGTCAAATGTTGCACGATAGCACATTTAAATTTGGGGCAATCCAGTTCAGCTGTGGCTATTTCTTGGCCATTCCACAGAAACACTGATAACACAGTTGTAGGACCAAGAATCTGTGTTCCAACATACTATGGTAGTTTTCTGTGAAAAGTCTTTGTCTTTTTCCATTCATTCCATGGCTTCTTCAACTTCTGTTCTCGTAACTACCAAGACATCCCATACCTTATATAGTGAAACACCTTTCCTTGTTCGGTGTTTAAACAAATATGTCTGATCAGAAGTTTGGAAAAAAGTATTATTAAAACACACATAGTGAAAGACTGGTGTTAATCATGTCTGCAACATCCATTTAGGATTTGATCTTGTGTACATAATTCCATAAATCTATACCTTGATACCCTTGTTTCTGAAACAGGCTTCAAAATATTTTTTTTCTTCATCAATAATCAGAAGTGTAAGGTCAGATCCTAGTACCTGTATTCAATCTAGATAATACTTACTCAAACCTAACCTCACTTGGACAGGCTTGGGACAACTCAAGAAAGGAATGTGAGATTCTGGCTCTTAATCTAACAATCAAGGTTTGGATTTTCAAAATAGTCTACAATTACTTAAAAGGGACAATCACTTAATGGAATTTAGGAATATAATTCTCTTAAGCTTCTCTGGAAGTCAAGGCCTGAAACATGTTTTAATTATTTTGAAAAATAATAACAATAAATATGTTTTGAATTATTTCTTCATTAATGTCTATGTTAAGCCAGAATCAACATATTTACTCATGTATGGCAAAGTAAACAAGAAAATATTTTCAATTGGCTTGCTTTGCTTGTTTAAATATGCTGTCCAAATAGCTTAGTATTGTCCTCTTGGAATAATATATTTTAGCAAAACTAGTTTTTTTCATGAATTGCAACTGCCCTAAACAAAAATCTGTGTTTCAGTTATAAAATTAATTAGACAGAAAACCAAATACCTGGAAAATATATAAACTATGTGACCTCAATTCCCTGACCACAGTCCCACACACCCAATATACAAATAGCTCCATGCCGTTGAGGCATTTACCTTAACTACTCACACTTCATATAGCAATACAAGCAGTCACATGGCATAACACTCTTAAAGGCAAGGTCTAACACAGCAATTAAGCTGGAAATATGTTCAATTAAATCTTCGAACATTGTGTGCGCAGTGTTTTCATTCACAGTATGAGAGAAACACAGCACAGTAAAGCTTTGACTAAAAGTCAAAGCCAACTGGAGCCACAGAAAACTCACAACTAGCAGAGCAGTTCTGCTTTGAAAAGTGGTTACTAAGCAATAGCACTTTCTTGGCAAGTAAATGGAACTGATCACTCTGTATATGAAAGCATATTTGTTAATTTTTGTAGAAAAAAGAAATAGGTGCACGCTTGTCAATTCTGAATATAGAGTACATGTATTTGACCCCTTTGAACATAGAAGGAAAATTAATGGGTGAATCAGGTAATGTACTTGGAATAATACCTACTTAGGATAACATTGAGAACTGTGGTAAATTCCCTGTTCGGCCTCAACTGGTCACTGTGACCTCCAAACAAGTTACCTAGATTATTGCTACTTGTGAGATTAAAAGAACAAAGTATTCTGTACATTGCATGCAGAGTTCATTTGCTGCTCATTCTGCTTGTTGCGCTTCGCAAAAGCTGAGCTGAGGATACCTGTGTGCATACAGCACTGTTGGCGTCCACACAGCCCTCTGTCCAACCTTTATAGTGGGAGTAGGCCTCCAAATATCGTCCCTAAATTTGCAAAAATACACCTGAATATAGTGCATGCCTGTGTGGGAATAATCCAGAGGACAGGCTAGCCTGTCAAAACTGACATTCTTGACAACAGGCTCAGACCCTTTAGCCTAAATCAATGTGTACAAATATCTTTCAGCTCTTAGCATTTCAGGCCCAGAATAAATGAAATATTCCCATATAGGTATGAAAAATATTTTTTTTTCCTCCTCAGGATGTACAGGGGTTGTTATTCTGCCTCACCAATTACTGACAGAATTCCTTACTAAACTTCTGTTATGGAATCTGCACTATATGTGATGAAGCACAAGCCAGAAAGGCTGCTGCTTAGATTCCAAGGCTTGATGTGCAGGAAAGGTCATTAGGAAAAAAAATAGTCTTTCTTTTTATAGAAAAATCACAGAATTCCACAGTAACATTCTTTTGGGGGTCACCTCTCAGAATTCAGCTGCTGTGGGAGAGCCCCTGAAAAACATAATCTACCATAATTCAAATATTGGCATGAGATTTATGGGGAAGAATTTTAGATGGGAAAATGCCTACAGGCCTGTCTGGAGTGAAAAAATAAACAAAATATTCTGAAGCAGAAGGAGAGTGTTTGAGCAATGATTTGTCCAGATTAAGGGCTGTACTGTAGTTAGTCCTGCATGGATGCACATGGAGGGAGGTGTACCGTAAGGACCAAACTTTCCCTGTTAAGGGGGTTTTGATTAGTATTCTTTAATATTGTTTAGCAATATTAATAATATTTAAGATGTTTAATATTGTCATAGTTTAAACCTGACCAGCAGCCCAACACCACACAGCCGCTTGCTCACCCTCCCCCACCCCAGGGAACAGGGGAGAGAATTGGAGGAGTAAAGGTAAAGAGACTTGTACATTGAAATAAAAACAATTTAATAATTGAAATAAAAAAATAAAATAATAACGATGATAATAATAGTAATAGTAGAAAATACAAATGAGTAACGCACAATGTGATTCCTCACCACTCACCAACCAATGCCCAGCTTGTTCCTGGCTAGCGATCTCAGAGAACTGAGAATCCCAAAACCACAGTCCTGGAAGCAAGGGAGAGCTTCCCGATCAACCCTCCTCTATACACCAAGCATGACATTACATGATATGGAATATTCCATTGGCCAGTTTGGGTCCATTGCTTTGGCTCTGCTCCCTCTTAGCTTCTTGTGTACCTGCACACTAGCAGGACATGGGAAGTTGAAAAGTCCTTGATTTCTTAGTAATCACTAAAAACATCAGTGCATTGTCAATATTCTTCTCATATCAAATCCCATACTGAATCCAAAACACAGCACTATTCCAGATACTAAGAAGGGAAGAAAAAATTGGCTCTATCCCAGCCAAAACTAGGACAAATATTGTTTAGCAGTTAAAAAGTATCACAGAAATCAGGGTGGTCTAGCATCAAAAGTGGCTACAATACACTAGGAAGATGGCTGCAGCCCCTGCCTGTCCTATTTCTATATAGGTCAGCATGGCCTACTGGGCAAACTCCAGACATGATCTCCTGCTACAAAAGGTAGTACTCTAAATCACCCAGAGGCATTCTGGATTAGCAAACTAGCATGTCCTTACTGTCTGCACTGCAGTTTTAGAAACTTCATCTCCTTATTCAACATGGTAAAGTAGAGAGAATGCTAGCATAATAGCCTAGTTCTTTTTTTTTTCTTGTTAATTAGTAATTTTAAAAAAAAAAAAGAAAAGATGTTGAAGTTCTTAAAGGAATTAAGAGGAGATTTTTTTTGGACTAAGTTTAAATAAACCTCTAAAAGCACAGGCTACGTCTGCTTTCTTGTTGGCTGCTGAAGCTGGGTAGGAAAAATTACCCAAACCAACTTTCAAGATGAATATACTAAGCACCCCATAAATCTCTGACAATACTTGTGTGAAAATTTTCTATAGATCTGATTTCTATAAATTTGTACAAATTTGGTTGATTTGTAGTCCAAACACATTCAAAAATATAAAGCTATATTTTCAATCAAAACAGGTAAGTGTGACCTGACAAAGCAGAAAAACCCAAGCAGACGAGGGATACGGTTTTTCCATTTGAACTATTCAAAGTTTAGCCTGATTAGCTTGCAACTATGTTTGCTCAAAAACTTCACAGTCAGACTAGCTGGATCTGTCTGATGAGTCTGTAAATTGAAATGCTGAAGGCAACCGCATACGTTTCTGATTTCACTGATTTCAGTGAATGTTGGATAGGAAAACTCTTAGTGTCTAGAGAAATTGCACACACACACACACACACAAAAAAAAAAAGACAAAAATATAAAGGGAATAAGGTTCAGTCTTCAGTAAATGGAATTTCCTTGAGGATAGGGAAGTAATAGTATTATTAAGGTAGAAATTCAATACTATTAGCACCAACATACTCTGAAACCCAGCAATGTGGAAAACAAAGTATTACTGCACTTTCTTTTTTTTTTTTTTTTATATTTTTGTTTTTATATGAAGGGAAATGGGAGAAAATACCATGGTTGCTCACATCACCTCTTGTGGATCATTAAAGAAAATACTCTGAAATATTGAACCATGACAACATTTTGATATCTAAGGACAGTATGTTTTGGCTTTGATGAATAAAAGAATGATTCCATGTCCAGAATAGAATAGATAGCAGCTCCTATTAGTCATTAAAATTTCCTTAAGCTTGTCTAGGAAATAAGGTCTTGAATGTGATATTCAGAATATTTCTAACATGAGGAAGGTACAGCATCAATGTTCAGGAGTTCAGATTTATACTTCCTTGAATTCTTAAAGTCAAGCACAGAACAGTTATGCAGCGTACTAGGAACTAGAACAGAGATAATACAACAAATGTTTATACATCTGGGACTATGTTTCACACAGGTGAAAGGCTAAGAAAATGTGCACTTCCAGGTACTAACATGCTAAGCAAGGAAAGTAGACAACATCCACACAGAAAGTAAACTGTGACATGTATAAAGCTGAGCCTGCCAGAAAACTTGACAGAATCCTGGATAAAATCCCTTCAGAATAATTCTGAGCATTAGAGGTACCTTTCTACCACAGGGAATATCTAAAACAGTGAAGCAGATGTGTAAAAGAAGTCTTCTCAAAATTTTAACAATGTAAAAAAGAAATCTCTGCATATTAATGTGCTGCTGATGAGACAATTTATCTGAAGTTATTTACCCATTTAAGTTTTAGAAGTACAGAATAGATCCCCACACATTCTTAGAATATTAAAATGATAATGTGAACTTTCTCATTTTGCAATGCAAAACACAAGTACTAAAAAGTGTAAGGTGGGGTTTAAAAATGTACTTTCTGTTCCATACTGCCCCAACCAGAGGCTTTGAAACTATTCACAAATATTAAGGCCAGGGCTTAACTTTAATAAACCATGTAGCTCTTTGCTTTGCTAAATCAGGATTTCAGTGAAGTAAGGCAGATTTGTCAAAAATGCTGAAGGACACACAGATCCCACTGATTTTGGCACTTGAAAGTTGTGTACTGAAATCCCTTAGATGCTTTCAAAATCCATACCTTCAAGCCACCATACTCTTGTTTCTTCTGTCTTCCCTTCCCTTAGTACATCCATCAAAGCTAAAATTAATTTCTCTACCAAAGCTAAAATGATTTCTAAAGTACTACAGTTGATGGGAGACATTCTAATATAAATATTTGACAGAGCTTTTACTTTATTCCATCATTTTAATGAGGTATCTTTACTATATAGGTAGATAAATTTATTTTAAAACATATTAGTTTTCCATCTTAGTAGATATCTGAATCACAAAAAAAAAAAAAAAAAAAAAGTACTGGTAAATAGTCTGCAAGAAACAGTATTATGGGATGAGATGTCTACTACCTATGGGAGCTGCCATCATGATTTTCAGGTCACTTGATGCAAGTTTTCAGCAAGTTAAAAATTAAGGAATTTTAGGGGTGGTTCCTCTTTAGTAGCAATGTAAATGCAGACTAAATCTAACAGTATTTTAAAACTTCCCATTCACTTATTGCTAAAAAATGTTATTTTTTCCCTTTCTCACTATTTTAACTTGATTACAGTTATTCCAAATATACACTAATGTGATTGAGCGTAGAAGTCAATGACCACAGAACTTGTCCAATTTTCTAACCAAGATATATCCAACTGGTAATTTACACCATAGTTTATGCCTATACTCAGCCAATTGAGAGCAGAGTTTGGCTCAGAATCACATATCCTTTATACTTTTATACTTGAGGAGGCAACAGAGGGGCATAAGATGTAAAAAATAGCCATGCTGTTAAACCATTGACTCAGGAATTCCAGGCTTAACAGACTTCATATGAAGTATTGGGAAGTTCACATGATCTTTCTTAAATCTTTCTTTAAGATCAAATTAAACAGGTCTTAAAATCCATGAATCCTCCACTTTCTTGCATACCACTTCAAAAAAAGAAAATCAACCAGAGCCTGGGGACAATGAAATTGGAACTACCCTAAAGCTTTCCCTTATCCTTTAATAGTGCAAAACTTTTAATTTCAGAGGTTCATCACTTCTTTTTTTTTCTTTATTTTACATAGTGTACCTTAGATTTTGCATTTCAGCCAAAAAGGAATGTCCAAATACCATAAGAAAGGTTATTGTATATGTTTCCCACTCAGTCACATCTAGGGAATACTGGAAAACTCATGACAAATCTTCTTCTCAATAAATTTCCTACCAATTTCTGTATCAAAGAAGTTCTAATGAGTTTGCTTTAATTGAGAATTAATAACCCTATGTGTCTAAAGGAATCTCCAAACCTCCAGGCAGTTCAAAGTAAGCCAGAGCTTAAAGGATAAACTTGTATTCTCATTACCAGCTAATTAACAACTTTCCACACATCCCTGTTGGATGGTGCCCTCACAAATAATTATTTTATTTTATAGAAAGATTTCAGAAGTTGGCATTCTGTCCTATTCCCCCTACTACCACTTTTTGGGGGGGTCTTCAAACTAATATGCTATTTCCTCTTTCTTTAAAAGTTTAACAAGGAATTCCCCAACTGTTCCAGTAGTCAAACTTTCTGAACAGGGTAGCTTCAATATTTTACATTCCTGTACGTACAGCATACAGATGGGCAGGGTTAAAAAAAAAGGAAAGATCAGAAGCTTTTCAAAAGGTGTGTACTAATAGGCACATCTACTTCGTTCTGCTGCCATTTTAGTTTAGGAAAAAAAGCTTGCTTCAAATCTTTATCAATTTTCTCCTCTGTTCAGAATGTAATTCCTATAATTCTGTAGCATCTAATTATATGTGCAATGCACTTAGTTTTCTTTGCATAAATGCTGCTGTACTATAAATTTATTAACTGGTCAGATTTTGTTTAGTGACTTTCCCAATATCTCCAAGCTCTTACTCTAAGCCTGTTGTCTAAACCCTCAGATTGACATTTATTTTGTTCTTGGAACAAAGAAATACTTCGAAAAATCTAACAAAAGTGTAAGTACAGAATCAGAAAGAAAATCTATCAGGGGCCATGTAGAAGTAGGGCAATACAAATAATTAGGAAATAGCCATTCACTGCAAAGAAATAAAAATATGGTCAGAGTACTGAGAACTTTTGTGGAAATCATATATGTACATCATCATGGATATTATATCTGTGGGTCCATCTACTGGCTTTGTATCTTATTACAACTTTAGACTGAAGTGTATCACAGAGGATGGCTAATTATTTTTAGTCAACTGGCATATATGTTAGTGATTCCATAACAAAGTGACTTAGTTTGACCATCATTTATGGACTGACTTTGGGGATTTCCTGATGCAAAGTGCAGTTCACAGAGGTACTACATACATAAGATTTCTGGAAATTAACTGCATGGAATGCACTGAATCAACTTTGTCATTATTGTTCCAATTATTTCTCAATGTTACTAGGATCTGCCAGTGGTACTGTGGCCTATGATTCCTATCTCACTTTTTTTTTTTTTTTAATATAGAAACCTCCATAGGTTTTATACACATCAGTTTCAGTATATCCTAAACACATAAAGCATGATTATTTTCAACCCGTTCACAACTTATGAACACTTCATAACTTTCTAACGGAAGTGCAGACCCTTTCAAAATAAACATAAACTGACTGACAAGCAACTTTGTTTCTCTGTTGTCTCTCATACAGTCCTCACAAGCACTTAGGAGTTCTACAAAGATACATCCATCACCAGTTGAAAACCAGAACTGCTGTCCTACATGGACACAAAGGAACACAGGCCAAGGAAACATCTATTACAGCCCATTTACCCTTGACTAGAATGAAAAAAATCAGCTGAGCCTGTATTATCCCTCTATTGACTAAATTGTTCAGAACAGTCAGCTTTTCTGAAATGGAAGTGCCCACTTAAATGCACATACATACATTTTAAACCAGCTAACATACGTAACAATTATAGTGGTGGTGTTTCACAGTGTATTGGGTTTATGTGGCAAGGTTTTGGTACAGGGTGTGCTGCAGGGGTGACCTCTGTGAGAAAATGCCAGAAGCTGCTCCCATGTTGGACAGTCAGTTCCAGGCAACTCTAAGATGGACCCAATGCTGGCCAAAGCTGAATCAATCAGCAATGTTGGTAGTGCCTCTGTGATAACATACTTAAGAAAGTGTAGGAAAGCTGTGTAATAGCAGCCGGTGGAGAGAGAAGAGCGAAAGGTGGAGAGAGGATATACAAGGGAAACAACTATGCAGCCACCAAGGTCAGTGAAGGAGGAGGAGGTGATCCAGGCACTGGAGCAGCCTGTGGTGAAGACCATAGTGAGGCAGGTTGTCCCCTTGCAGTCCACAGAGGTTCATGGTGGAGCAAATATCCATGCTGCTGCCTGTGGAGGACCCCACGTCAGAGGAGGTAGATGTGCCCTGAAGGAAGCTGCAGCCCATGGAGAGCCCACGCTGGAGAAGGCTCCTGGCAGGAACTGCAGCCCTGTGGAGAGGAGTCCATGCCAGAACAGGTTTTCTCCCCCCACCCTCTGGGGAACCCATGCTGGAACAGTCCATGCCTGAAGGACTGTACCCATGGAAAGGACCGTGCCAGAGAAGTTCTTGAACAACTGCAGCCCATGGGAAGGACCCACTTTGGAGAAGTTCATTAAGGATGCCACACTGGAGAAGAGGAAGAATGTGAGGAGGAAGTAACAGCAGACACAACACGTTATGAACTGACCACAACCCCCATTCCCCATCCCTCTGCACTGCTTGGGGGAAGATGGTAGAGAAGTCAGGAGTGAAGTTAAGCCTGAGAAAAATGGAGGAGTGGGGGAAAGGTGGTTTTAGATTTGTTCTTATTTGTCATTATCTTACTCTGATTGGCAATAAATTAAATTAATTTCCACAAGCCGAGTCTGTTTTGCCCGTAATGGTAATTGTTAAGTGAACTCCCTGTCTTTATCTTGACCCATGAGCTTTTCATTGTATTTTCTCCCCCTGTCCTGTTGAGGAGACAGAGTGATATAGTGACTTGGTGGGCATCTGGCAGCTAGCCAAGGTCAACCCACCACACACAGCTTCCAGCTTGACCCAATAAGCAGATTAAAAACCAAACAAAGATCACAATTACATGCTTCTTGCTGAGCCTCTTAAAGCTGAATCTATTAATTAGGTAAATTATGTCCAGTGACTATGTCTTCTACATCTCAGCCACACCTTTAATTTAGTAGGTGGACAAATAGGAGAAAACCAGCATGTACTTCAAACCACATGGCAGCAAAGCAGAAATAACAAACCATCAATTGAGAATGTCCACCTGGTATGAAGGGAGGCCAAGAGCTCTTGCAGTGGTGAATTTGGCAACAAAGTCTGCATAAGGATTGCTGAGCTTCTACATCAGATATATGACATTACTAAATTGTAATTTCTAATTGATACACACAGTTCTTAATATATTGTGCCACTAGTTTTGAAGCATAAAATTTACCTCATAGATAAATGTATCATCACTCTTGAATTCACAGGAGTCAAACAAGCATATTACTGCACTGATATTATCTTGTGCCAGGAGTAACTTGTGTCATAAAATGAATGGCAAAAGCTGGATGCTGCCATTTTGAGTGCAGATGTACAGTTACAAGAACCCACCATTCAAGAGGAAATCGGAATACCTTCCCAATTACCAGTCAGCACATTTAATGAAAAACATTTTAAATGAACTATTTATTCATAATTTGGGACATTCCTACCAGTCAAAACCATGTTATATAAAGTATAATGAAAGTTCTCTCTACATATTTCAGGGCACACAAACTGAAAGCAACGTTTTTACTCCACCATTTTGGCCAATTAAAGTATATTATTGTAAGAAGCAAGCCAAGTTCTCTCAACTTTTTATTTTTTAAGCATAAAAACCTGAATATTTTTTCCATTTTTTCTCTAAGTTTTAGTCATCAAAAGAAAAAATCCTAATGACTAATGAAAAGTCTTTCTCTCCAGGAACACAATAAGTAAAGAGATATTCTGTTAAAAAGCAATACTTAGTTTAGAAAATAGAAGAGTATCATTTAGAAACACTTTTACAACACTACTTGATGATGCAGAAAACTGCTAAAAGATGAGAACAAAATCTAGACAACCATTTCAAATCTAGACCAGTGAGTTTTGTTCTTTTAACAGGTTCTTTCCAGTCTGTTTTCTATACATCTAAGTCTGTACCATGGCAACAGCTTAGTAGATATTTTCTGGTGTTTGAAAGTCACATATGACAATTCAGTATAAAGTGTCCCAGCAGCTCCAGGTCAGAATGTCTGCACAGGTCAGTGAAGGGAACTCAAGCACTAAACCTGGTGTACTGGTTTTGGTTGTGCTGGAGTTAATTTTCTTCATAGTAGCTCATACGGTGCTATGTTACAGATTTGTGATGAAAACAGTGTTGATAACACACAGAGATTTTAGTTATTGCTGAGCAGTGCTTACACAGCATCGAGGACTTCTCTATTTCTCAGCCCATCAACCAGCGAGGAGGCTGAGGGTGCACAAGAGGTTGGGAGGGAACACAGATGGGACAGCTGACCTCAATTGACCAAAGGGATATCCCATACCATATGGTGTCATGCTCAGCAATAAACCTGGAGGAAAAGAAGAAGGAAGGGGGGGATATTTGGAGTTACGAAGTCTGTCTTCCCAAGTAACTGTTATGTGTGATGGAGCCCTGCTTTCTAGCAATGACTAAATATCTGCCTGTCAACAAAAAGTACTGAGTACTGCTTTACCTATTAAGATGTCTTTATCTCAAGCCATGAGTTTTCTCACTTTTACACTTCTGATTTTCTCCCCATCCCACTGCAGAGTGAGCCAGTGGCTGTGTGAGACTTAACTGTCTGCTGAGGTTAACCCATAACAGCTGGGCTAGCAATGTGGTGCTCCTAAGCTAACGTATGTTGTGTCTCAGACATGTACTGTAATAAGTATATTATAATACAGCCCTGAAACAATTTACATTGTTTCTAGTTTGGATGTTTCAGGACTACACTACCTTGCATAAGTGTAAATGTGCTTAAAGAGACAAAACAATAACACGAAGATGGAGATTTGCTAAGTCTCAGTCCCTAATATATTTTGGTGCTTAAGTCTCATGATTAACTCTCAGTGAGAGTTATGAAGATTTTGTATATCTGGGCCTAGAGGATCATGAGCTATCAGTAATGGCAAAACAGGTTCAACTGAGGTATGCTGGAAAAAAAAAATATAAAATTTACACTGCTTCTTTTACCGCATGGTGGTAGAGACAGACCTTCAGTCTTTAAGGCTATAAATCAGCTCTCATGGTCACTGATCTCCCTGAAAACTAGCATATACCTGTCAGTAGATCATATTTCTTTGATTCTTCTCTTCTCAAATATTCAAAGCAGAGAAGTCCATGTGGAACCAGTATATAAACATTAATGACTAACTATCAGAAAGAATAATTGTAAATTAAAAAACCATGGATAAACTCTTTCCTCTCTGTTAGTTATTCTGCAGGAACACAAAGTCCTATTTCCTACCAGATACCACAAATTTAGATATTCTCACAATAAATTATTCTCCTCCCAAATATACAGTACACATGGTGTGAGTGAAAGGTCTCTCGGCAGTGATGACATTCTGTGAAATTCCAACACAGAATGAGGCTTTCCATGTATGGCCTAAGGCATCATTTTTGTGCATTTTGTGCTATACATGGATCCTAATTTAATACATGTTTGCCTATATTAAGTATTGTAGTCTGCAATTTAGATTCTAATAGTGGTTCAGGCTAAAGCAGCATTTTTATTTTGTGATCAAAATTTTCTGCTCTCTTTCTAAGCAATCTCATATAGTCTAAGGTTCTTCTAGTCACATGCCATTAACATAACTTTACTACTCACCTAATCCTAGTATAAGTGCAATGCCCAAAGGCAGGCAAAGCAGAAACAGAGGCTAGTAAAGATTCTGTGTAAATTTTCTTTTATTCTATGTGTATTTTCTATAACTGTTAAAGAAACCTGATTACAATAATACATATCTCTCTTTGCTTCCTTCCTGCTTGCTGGCTGATAGCTACTCATGCTCCTACTCTGTGGGTCAGAATGAACAAGTCAGTAAAGATTTATCCCTTTTACCCTGCCAGTCACCCTACAGTCTTTCAAATATACAGAAGTGTATTTGGTGTAGGTAGCAAGATGTTGGCAGAAGGAGGGCTGCAGGGGTGGCAGTTGGGGTGCAGGAGGGTGCAGTTGCAGCCAGGCCCATCACAGGCCAAAGCTGAATCCACCAGCAAAGTTTGTAGCACATCTGTAAAAACATATGTAAAAAAAACAAAAAACATGACAGAGAGAGAGGAAGAGGAAACAAACAAACAAAAAAAAAAAAAAGTGAGAAACAACAGAGGGAACACCAAGGTCAAAGAAAGAGGAGAGGGAGGAGGCGGTGCTCCCAGTGCCAGAGCAGAGATTCCCTGCAGCCCATGGAGGACCTGCACCAGTGCAGACAGTCACTGCAGTCCATGGACAACCCCATGCTGGAGCATATGGGTATTCCTGAGGGAATCACAGCCTGTTTAGAGCCCACACCAGAGCAGATTTTCTTGACAGGAATTTCAGCCTGTGGAGAGGACCCATGCAGGAGCAGGGGAAAAGTGTGAGAAGGAGGAGCAGCAGAGAGGAGCTGGTTTGGACTGACTGCAGCCCCCTGTTCCCCAATCCCCCTGTGCCACTTGAGGTGGGGAGTTAGTGGGAGACTAGAGTGAAGGGGTGAAGTTGAGTTTAGGAAAGAGGGAAGGAAGGGTGTTATTTTAATGCTTGTCTTTGTTTCCCATTACTCCAATAAGTTATTACATTTTTATTTTAATTGGCAATCAAAGAAGTTAATTTTCCCCATAACGAGTCTGTGTTGCCTGCAACAGTAACTGGTAAGTAACCTCCTTATCTTTAGCTCAACCCACAAGCTTTCTAGTTCCTGCTCTTCCTATTTTCTCCCCAGGATTGGGGGGGGATGACCAAGCAGCCGGGTGGGAGCTTAGCTGTTATCTGAGGCTAAACCATGACATGAAGTCATAAGCATGTTTAGCTTCACTGCAATGTTTACAAACCATTTTCTTCTGCTACTAGTAAGAGGGAGACACAATGGGCTAATCTGTACACCAAGACTTCCATCTTTAGTCATCATTATAGTCACACCTCTGAAATATAAATAAATAAATACCACAACAGGAATGGTCTGCCCAGCCTGACCATGAGGTTCCTTTGCATGCACTGGTGATGCTATGCAGATACAACAGGTCACAACCTGACACAGAAATCATCAGCTAAAACAATAGGTAGATGCTTTGCCTCCCTCTCAATTCATCAGCTTAAAATCCAGTACCTTCCCCACTAAGATGTGCAAAAGCTGTAAAATTCTTTTAGCCCAAATATTTTGCAATTCTACTCTATTTTTTTTCATGGCATCACAGTCTTTGCATTAGCAAGTAATATAGCACAATAAAGGCAGGTTTGTACAGCACAGTAGTTAGTGCTGAGGACTCAATGTCCACAACACCTGCATTTGGGGGGTTTACTTTGGAGTAGCTTTAGTCTGGCCAGCTAGACGGAGCACCTATTAGTGATCAGAGTGCATTAGGTGCACTTTCAGAGCACATTTTCTGATATACCTTAGGAGGGTGCGGGGAGTGGAATTAGTTCACATACTCCAAGACTGTTTCAGGATTTGAACTAAGATATTTTAAGTGGCAGCAATTTGGAGATAAAGTACATTCTTGATACAGCCTTAAACACTAATATGGATGTTAGTTATTCAAAGAAAGCAAAAAGGAATTCCAAGAAAAAAAAAAAAAAAAAAACTACAGCAAAATAGGAATGCTGTTCTATTTCTTTATATGCAATTCCACCAAAGTTAACTTTATGAAATATGTAAGGTAAAGTACATTAACAAATCCTTTCTCTTTCATTCTGTACTACATATGCTACATCATACTTGATACTTAAAGTCACAAAACCCAGTGTATTCTGTAGTTTGAGTCCCTTCTATTTCCTCACATATACAAACTCCCCATTAAAATGGGTAAGCAGTTATTTGAGTGACATGATGTCTGAAAATAATTAATTTTCTACAATAGGAAATTAAGAAAATTGTTAAAATATGTCTATTATTTAAATAATTGTGATATATTCTAATAGACATATAGGATTTGTCTCTGGGCTTCTTTCTGGATGGCTCATTTGTCCTATAACCTGGTATTACTGATTTCACCAAATATTTTCCAACCACAGTCATTCAGGCAAAGAAAAAATAAATACTTATATTATGCAGCAAGCTGAAATAATGGACATCCTGTACTCAAAGTAAAGGGGACACTTAGGAGCACAGCTGTTTCTTCTTTCATAAAAATTTACCACTTTATTGCTTACAGAAAATTAGTATAGTCATTATACACCAAAATATACTATAGTATCCATAATTTGCATGTGTCAACAGGTATGTTACACAAAAGCCTGCAAAGATAATTAGTCTATTTCTGAAAACATCTTACCTTGGAGTCACTGGCAGGTCTGGGAACCATAGCTTTAAACAAATGTGAACTACATTTGTGGAGTTTAAATAACAAATCGATTTATTTTTGGCTTTTGCAACATAGCCACTAAGTAAAATTTAGCATCTGTAAATGGCCTCTGTGTCCTAGTGAATGGACTAAGGAGGGGAAGCTTTATGATTGGCTCGTCTCCAGAGTCTGAGGCTTCAGGCTACATTCCTGGGATTTGCTGTCCATGGACTCTTTTTTGCTATGATTAGGTAGTTCTCTGTTAGAACTCATGGCAGCAAATCAATGTCCTTTTCATATTACTTGCTCTGCTTTCTTAACCTCTTAGAGCTCAAAACCCAGAGAGGCCATATTTCATTCCAGCTATATATCATACTGGTAATTTCCCGTTGATTAACAAATATGCTACTAATGTTTACTAGTGGTCCTACCCTAATCCTTATATGCATTCACCACTTCCTGCCTGGCAGAGATGGCAGGGAGATCTATCCAGAGTAGACCAGACATGTGCTCCTGGGTCAGCTAACTTGGCAACTGTAAGACATAAATACAAGAAGATAAAAATAGCATAATGTTGGGAAAACTCTAAGAAAAATGTTCTAACACACCTTCTTTTAGGAACTGGTGGGAGAAAAGAAAAGATGAGGGCAGAGGAACTATGATGCCTTCTTTTTTTTCCTCCTCTGGTCTTTGAGCAGAATATGAGATGTCAACTAGAAATTCAGTAAGAGGGTGGTAGTACCACACCTACACTTTGTCCTCTAAAGTAATACATACAAATGTGTGACTGGACCACCTGAACAACAATCTGGATTGTTGGTAATGCTGCTTGATACTTGGTTAGGAAACTGCAGACTTTGAAAGTGTTAGGACCTGATCCTAATGTGTGCATTACAAACCCTCCATGCCTTAGTCAAATAGAGGAGTGAGGCAGGCACAATGTCTGCTAAAGAACCTTCACTCACCCTGCAGAAACTAATGGTTTTGCTCCAGCAATCCCAGTTCCTAGCAGGTCAACCAAGGTGCCAGCCAAGCACACACATCTCTCTGAGAACCCATGCACTATTACTTATCATGCAATATGAAGATCACTGAAGAATCAGGGGTTTATGCTGCCGAAGTTGCTTGTGGAATTAGAAATACGAAAGCACAAAACAACTTTTAGACCTTTAAAACTGACTAAAAGCATGAATGCATGGCAGAGAAAAAAAAAAAATTACGAGGACATCTCATCACTATTAGTTCACACACTTCTAATTATGCTAAATTATGACTATGGCTTAGATTACTTATATGACAAGTGATTGCATTCTGAAGCCAATATGAAATACTAACACACCAGCACCACTTATGAAAAGTTCAAATATATGTACATGATAACATAAGATTCTCCTGGCTCACGGGGGGATAAAAGGGTCTAACTTATTACTCACATGAAAATTATAGGGCTGGTTCTTGGCATAGAAGAAACTATAGAGTTTTGATAATATGCGTGTATGTGTGACAATACAAGAGCTGGAACAATCCAAGGAAATTTAGACTACTTTTACCTTTCAGTTACTTTTTGTACTTTGCACCTAGAGTCCAAGTTTAGAAAAGCTCATAGTAACTCAGTCTTTACACTCTCTTGAAGCGACTTTGCAATAAATTCTTCTCTTGAACACCCAAATTTTCAAGAAGCAAGAAAGAAATATTCATATGTGTATTACGGAGAATGTAGCACGAACTTTTTCCAGTATTTAATGACGTGATTAAAAAAAAAAAACACTGAAGTTTTCAAACGTACAGAATTGGAAGTGAATTAAAACATTACCATGAATAGAGTGATCAGCTGAAGCATTCAGTCAGAGACTACAAATTAACACTCAGCCAAAGCCTTCCTCCAGCATGTAAATGCTAAATAAGGAAATAAAATTCAAGCAGACCTTTCAGTCTTTGTCTTCTATGTAGCATCATGCACTGAGTCTCACAAAGGCAAAGAAAAGCACTCTCCCTAGGTTAAGTTACATGAGATGGAAGAGCAAGACAAGAAGACTGCAAGTAGGAGGTCACTGCCTCCCACAGAGCCTTACCAGGCACTCCTTAGCTGCAACTCATTCCTGTGCTTTTCTCCAGAAGACCAAAAAGTTGCAGCACAGATACCCAGACTGGAGACAACATGGAAGTTGCAGGTGATGTCATTAGGAAAAAAAACAAATGCCAGAAAAATGAGGTTTATGCACTACAGATGAAACTTAAGAGATTTCAGTTATGATTGACTAACAGAAAACCTTGCATATCAATGTTTGTGCTGCTCCATCTAGTCTAGCATACAAGTATTATAAAGTAGATGATTATTTTATACATATTACAGCCTTTCTTCTGGATGACTTGAACAAGATAGAGGTTAAAGGAAGGAACACAGATGTTTCAACATGCCACAGTAGCATGAGAATGTGGCATACACTATTTTCCCCACAAGATACAGATGCATAGCTTCATAACCTACCAATTAAATCAAGGGTCAGCTAGCCTCTAAGAGCTACAACTTCCAGAATCTTGAATGAGATTACAATGCTCAATAGACAAAGTCAGTACCACTAAAATATTGTCAGCTTCTTCTTCAATAAAAGGCTAATAGAAAACTAAGATTTGAAGCATATAATACCCAGCTGTGATTTGCCATACAGAGTAGCAGTATATTGTCTAAAGACACTTACTTTTCAATGTTATATAAGGAATTTCAGGTATTTTATGTTATTCCAGTTATTTTGCCCTCCCCAAATCAATAAGCCATAGATTTGGATTGCTGTACTAGGGAAGTAGCTAAAAAGGAGAACAGATTGTTATCATGATGGTTTTGTGGGGTCTTTGCAATCAGGTGTTCAATAAGGCTACAAGAAACTGCACCTCTCGAAGACGAAATCATCTAGATGAGGGAAAGACCATTTTCCTTTGACTCACTGCTTGTTGTTTTTTCTACCATGCCCCATGCTCCTAGCTGCTGCAGTGTGGCTTGCCAGTATATGAAGTACAGTCACTTTTTCTGATTTTCTGGTTGTTTCTGAATGGGGTAAGGAGGTACACTTGACACATCTTCTGGCTCAGAGCAAAAAGGCCTCCTTTTTCACTTTCTGCATTAGAAACACAGACTTGTGGCTCAGCCTGCAGAAGATTGCCACTATTTACTATTTATCTTTAGTTACATATTCCTTACTTCCCCAATGCAAGGATCAGAGCAGGAACTGAGTGGGTCACTTGAGTACTTTTTAATACTACAATTTCCAGAAGGAGGTAGGGGGAGGGAAGGGGGAAAGTAAGAGACTCCATGACTATTACTTGTTCTGCTGAAAATCATGTGATCAGCTAAGATAGGGCAAGCAAGGTCTAAAAAGTTCCTGGATAGTAGCAATCTGTAGGGGAGTGAGGAATATTTGGCTACAGAGCACAAAAGATTTTATTTAGCTAGATAATTACACTGTCCCATCACTGTAGTATCTGAGAACAACCAATATTTATAAGTTGAAATAACATGCTTTCTTTCTTCCCTTATGTTTTTGGTTTTTAAAAAATTCTTTCTATTCTGTAAGAGAAGAAACTTAATTTTTTACAGTATTTTAGTTCTCAAAAAAATTGTTGGTATATGTATGAGCAACTGTGTGTGAGGATAACCTAAGTCACAGAGCCAGTTGCATTTTAATTTTGAGAAAAATTAGTTCCTCACTTATTCTTATTATTTTCCCCTTAATGAAGTTTTGGTGTTTTGTTTGTAAATAAAGCTGCATTCCTCATTAACCTGCTCTACATTGGGTTAGCTATTCACATCTGAAACTAAAAGTCTACCTCCATCATGAATAAACCTATCAACAGTACTGCCAGCTTTCTCTACACCTTGTCACAGCTTCCTTATTCTACTGTGAGGTGCTCATCAAGAAAAAAGTGATTTTTCAACTTAAGTGGTGCTAATCTTTGAAGCAGAACCTCAAATAGATCTGTACATTACAACCAACATAAGAAAATGGAAGAGCAGATCTTCTGCTCAGAGATTCTAAGGATAGCTTCTCTTTTTGGTATGAGCTGCAACTTTTCAACATTTTGAGACATTTTTTCAACTTTTGAGAAGTCATGGAGATCCAGGGACATACCAGAAGCATGGAAAAGGGCTAATGTCAGCTCCATCTACAAGAAGGGCTTAAAGGAGGATCCAGGAAATTATAGGCCCATTAGTCTTACATTAATCTACATGGCTGGGAAAATCCAGCATGATTTACCAAGGGCAATTCATGCTTGACAAGCCTGATTGCCTTCTACAACAAAGTAACCTGCTTCGTTGATGTGGGGCGAGCAGTGGACATTGTCTACCTGGATTTCTCCAAGGCTTTTGATACTGTTCCACATAGCCTCCTCCTAGAGAAACTGATGTGTTATGGTCTAGACAAGTGGTCTGTGTGGTGGGTGGGGAACTTTTTGACAGGCCACACCCAGTGGGTGATGGGAAATAGATCCTTTTCAAACTGGCAACCTGTCACAAGTGGGATCCCCCAGAGATTGACACTGGGCCCAGTGCTTTTTAATATCTTCATAAGTGATCAGGGTAATGGGATTAAGTGTACCCTGATGAAGTTTGTTGATGATATAAAACTGAGTGGGGAAGTGGATGCTTCAGAAAGTAGAGTCACCAGGAAGACCTGCATAGGCTGGAACAGTAGGCTAACAAGAACCTTATGAAGTTCAACAAGGACAAGTGTAAGGTCTTGCACCTGGGAATACATAATCCAGGAGTGCAGCACAGGCTGGGATCTACCTGACTGGGGAGCAGCTCTGTAGAATGACACCTGGGGGCCCTGATAGACAACAAGCTCAATATGAGTGAACAGTGAGCTGCCGCAGCAAAGAAAGCCAACAGGATGCTGGGTTGCATCAACAAGGGCATCACTGGCAGAGATAAAGAAGTCATTATCCCACTCAGCACTTGTCAGGCCTGAATAGGGGCCTTGAATACTGTGGTCAGCTTTGATTCCTGTTATACAAAAAATATGTAGACAGGCTGAAGAGGGTCCATAGAAGGGCCACAAAGATGACAAAGGGACTGGGAAGCCTGCCACAGGAGAAAAGGCTGAGAAAATTGGGTTTGTTCAGCCTTGAGAAGAGAAGGCTTAGGGGAAACTTTATCACCATGTTCCAGTACTTAAAGCATGGCTATAAAGAAGATGGAGAGTCCCTTTTTACAAGGAGTCACGTGGAAAGGACGAGAGGTAATGGGTACAAGTTACTCCTTGAGGGATTCCAACTGACACAAGAAGAAAATTTTTCTCAATTAAATCAATCAGCCACTGGAATAATCTCCCCAGGGAAGTGGTAGATTCTGCAATATTGGACATTTAAAATTCAACTGGACAGGGTGCTGGGCCATCTTGTCTAGACCATGCTTTTGCCAAGTAAGTTTGGACCAGATGATCCCTGAGATCCCTTCCAACCTGGTATTCTATGATTTAACATGTATTCAGTTTCCTGGCTCTACACCATTTAAATTATCATATATGAAAATGCCTCAGTAGGACACAAAATCTCCAAAACATTCCCCTTCTCACCCAGCAGCATTTCATCCATCTCAGATATATTTGTCCATAGCCAACTATGAAGACAAGCACTGAGACTGTGAGCGTGTTTTTGGTCTAGAGGAAACATAGAGCTCATTGCCCTCTATTTCTTCCAGTGTTTCTACCCAATTTCTGCCCCTCTTGTAGTTTCATGCAGATAAGAGGCTGAAAGCCTAAGTCATTTTGAATTCCAGATACATAAAGGAAATTTGCACTACAGTGATATTTTTGTTACCAAAGGCAACAGTCTATACCAAGTTAGCTCTATCTAGATACCCAAAAGCAAATGCTGAAGCATCATTCCAGTGTGCTGTCCATGTGGTTTATTGAAGGCCTGTTGTTGATTAGAAGTTACTTTAATCAAGCAGATGTAGCTTAAGGACGTACATACTCATTTAACTACAATTAAAACATATCACCCAAACATCACTATTCTAAAAATATTCATAGAAACCATAGCTTCCCAAATATCATAGAATCTTCTCAGCTCAGTATAGTCATCATAGCATTTGTGACTCATTTACATTGTTGCAATTATTTTTCCTTCTTCCTGCACTTACATTAAAAATATATAGCTTTTAACTTTTATATTCAGAAAGGAAAAAACAGTTGCAAAGGCAATTGACTGCATTTAGCAAGCATGACAATTTTTTCCATTCTTTAATGTTTTTGCAATAAGCATAGCTGCCAATAGCTAACCAAACACATACTGACTCTGTTTCTTACACTGTCAAACCTTCACCTAATTTCTCCAGCACCACCTAAAAATGTTAAAGTTGGCCAAGGTAAAAGAAAGAATAGTTTTTCTATAGGACACCAGGTAGACAAGATCTTTATTTAAAAAACAGAGGAAGCATATACAACAAAAATTTTAATAGCTGTTGTCAGGTGACCATTCCTCAAAGAAGCCTTGCTCTAACCATGCCAGAATGGCCTAATGGCTGTGAATCACCACCATGCCAGTTCCAGAGTAGGAACTGCCTCTTCTTGCTACAATACTTTCCATTGTTTTTGTTCAGAATGAACTAGAGTCAAAATGGGAGCTACTTCTTGTGAAGTTTCCTTCATTTCAAAGTTCAGTAATATATGGTATAGTAATTGTACCTTCTTTTAAATGGGGAGATATAAGTGATAGGGCAGGTAATTGTTTCTGAAGGTTTTGTCTTCTCTTATCTAAGGACTGGCACTGGAAAAATCCTTGTCAGATTCTTTATGAATGAGTGACACCTGCTGGACAAAATAGTTTTTTTAAAAAAAAATCTCCCTGGAGTTCTGTAATCTTACTACTCGAGAAAGCTGAACTTAAAAACAGCCACAGTTTCCTTTAAAAAAAAAAAAAAAAAAAGGAAAGAAAGAAAAAAAGAAAAGCATTGTATCTGCCTTCAAAGTTCTCAATCAAATATCAAATCAAGTGAAGTTTGTGCTAAAAACAGATGAGCTATCACAACATGAATCTCACTTTTCTGTCTGGAAGAGTATTCTACAAAGAACTGAGCAAAGATGGAAATCACATTACATACAGGAATTAGAGTCTTCAAATATAATTTCATTTGAGTTTTAGATTTATTGTTTTCAAAGTTCTCTTGAAAAGAGAAAGGAGCCTCATCTACAGTAGCCTCGTGAGGTGCTGTGGAAGAGAGGCAGTAGTGGTTTTCAGCTGGGGTCTACTTACTTTAATTTGTTTAAGGGAGTGCACTTATCTAATTAGGGCGGAAAAGAAAAAAAAAAAAAAACAAACAACAACAAAAATTCACAAGGGAAAAAGAGAGGAAGAAAGAAAAAAGTAGCCGTCCAGTTCTGCAAAGAAACTACCAGACAGCTAAGTGCCTGAGGTGGTATGAAGTCAGGAAGGTCTTTCTGAACTCTGCCTGGTTCTGTTGGAACCCCCGTCAAATAAGTCTGAACTGTCTTCTGGATATAATTTACAGACTTAGAATGGTCTTACAGCAATAACATACATCAAAAGATCAAAAGAGGGATTTATTAACACGACATTCATACATATAGCCCAAAGCAGTAAATGTACCCTTTGCACAACTGTCATTAGTAGACACTAGCAACAACGCTCCAACTGGTAAGTAATAAAGCTGTTCTCTAGAAATTTTAGATAAAGGCTAAACAAACCCAAAAAACCCCAAGCAAGTAAAAGACAAAGCAAAGAAAAAAGGAAAAATAAATTCTCTTTATTTCCCTTTAGTTGCCAGAGTAATCCAGAAGAAACAATTGGAGTCAGACGACTAATGCCAAGAAATACAAATTAGAACCATAATATGGAGTCAACTTCAAGGAGCACCTAGATCACCAACTATAGAATACATGGATGAAGTCTTTAGATGGTATAAATCGGTTATTACTTCTGTAAACAGTACTTCTACTCCTGTCTTTCTTCTTTAGACATTTCCCCATTTGAACAAGTAAGAATGATGTGGTAATACTCAGTACCCCAGAAAAAAAAACCATAAGATATTCATACCAGTTTTTAGGCACCCTAAAAACTAGTGCTCTTGTGTACCAAAGCAAGTCTAACAATCTATTATCACTGAATTCTGTTATACACATTAAATATTTTTTATTACTATGGTTTTTTATTACTATTAAGTTGTACTTTTTTGACCTACTACATGGCCCTGCTTTCTTAAGGAAATGATGTTCCTGCAGTCCCACTGCTTGTGGAGTAGATTGCTGACCAGACTCAAGAGGTAGACAAATCATGTGCTATTTGATCTCTTGTTTTGGCATCTAAGGGCTGAAAGATGGGAAAAAAAAAAAAAAACGTTCACCAATTATATAGAAAGGTTCTAGTGAACACCAAGAAACATCATAGGAATATGATTAATGAACATATATCAAAATATATATGTATACACACAAACACAGTGTATTTTTTGAAAAGGGAAGTCTTGTTTCATGAACCTGTTGAATCCCTCTGCAGGGGTCAACAGCCTTATAAGTATGACTCATCTAGTTGATATATGGGCGTGGATTGCCAAGGGCTTTTGGGAAGATTCTCCCCTTCCAGTCAGTGGATAAGGATAGCAAGGGAAGTCATTATATTTCCACATACACACACACCAAAAAAGTGCATTTTCTACAGTGAAACATCATAACCTCTTCAAAAATCCCTTTGTGTAACTGGTCTCTTCCTCTATCAGAGGAGCTATTTAACCATTTAGTAAAGGAGAAGGAGTATTAGCCTGTTTTCTCACAAATGTTCCAATATTCTGATCTTAAAGGCAATCAGAAAGAAATAAAGTATATAGCAAGTATTTCACTCATAAGATGGATGTAAGATAAGAGGAAGCTGAAGCCTCAAACAAGGTGGAGGAAACTCAGGTTAACCCGGTAAAACCAACAAACAAAATTCTGCTGAAGCAAAAATCAAAATTAAATTTCCCCAGTGATGTCCATAACAAAATTTAGAGTCATACAAACCAGCTAGTAAAAGAAATTATTTTTCTCAAGAAGTTACAAAACAAAATATTTTCTTTGCATTCATCTCTCTTTCAAGACATGATTAATTTCATGTTTCCCAGGCCAGGATTCTCACATTTTCTTTTATCCTGTCCCGACTTAAGCAATAGACATAGTACTATGAGCACCCCGCATTACAGTTCACACCTGCCTAGACCACCCCTTTGGTTTTACTATTGCACACCATTCCTGTGATTGTAACAGCTCAAATAGAAAAAATATTTAACACATGTATTCTCCAAATGCAATTATGCAAGAAGATCTGACCAACCATGACCTCTCAGCTGCCGTTTCACAAATGAAGAGTAGTACTCTGCAAAGAACAATTTAAGAACATCTTCTCTGCACTTGATATTTTCAGAAATGCAGCTAGGGAGAAAATAGTTATTGCACATGACAAGGCAGGGGAGAGGAGCTGTCTGTTATTCCAGGTAATTCACTTCCACCATAAGCAAGATTCTTATAGCCGCTGAGGCTTACTTGTCCACCTGTAGATTGTGTTGAATGACCAGGATTTCAACCCCAGATCAAGCAATTCAAGTTTAAAACATAACATCCAAGAAAATACCTTGTGATAAAATACTACTGTCATCCAGCACAAGCAGTAGGGTTTCAAAATAAGAACTAGGAAAGAAAAAAAATCTCAACTGAATGCCGAAAAAAAATGAGCCCAAAGAGCTGCCTGTAGAGAGACTGAGCTGGACCCCTAACCATGTTCCAGAAGTCTTCACTTGATGAAGGTTCAGCACAGGAAAACCAAGTTCTGCACTGTTTGTATGTATCATAAATAGCACCCTTCTCCCCAAGGAACAAAGGGGAGGGAGAACCCCCATTAGGCCCTTAACTTATCCTACTCTCTTTTTTTTCTGGAGGGGGGGTGGGGGAGGAAGGAAGAGTGGTATGAGATAATCCAAAGCAAGAACAGTCTGAGCCCTAAGATTAGAGACTATCATATTTACTGCTATATTGAGTCTAGCTACAGGCATCCCTCAGTGAAAGTAACAAATACAGCAAGTGGTTCTCCAACCCAAAGTTCAGAGCTTAAACCCAGATTTAATATATAACATTGCACAAAGTATAAACTTAGAAGTTTACACACATTTTAGCTAACTGTAGGAGTCTGGGCCGCGCTGGGAGAAAGTTAGTGCAGACAGAAGAATGCAAGGACGAACACAAGGCCAGCAAAATAAGGCTGGCAAAAACACACAAGATAGCAGATAAGTGAGAAACACCTGTGGTCAGCAAAAGCACACAAGTCTGAGCAAAACAGGGTATGAGATAAGGGAGTTTTTGGCAAGTTTTGGGCTTTACGTGCTAATTGCAATTAACCAATGAAAATGCTTGTAGAGGCGCGTGAACAGTGCGTGTAGATGACCTGTAGCCTATTAGAAGATAGATGAGTGCATGTATGGAACTTAGTAGAATATAAATGTAACCAGAAAAGGAATAAAAAAAAAGATGGACGACCTGATCATCACATTGGTGTTGCGTCGTTTCTGTTCCTGCACGGAGAAATAAGGACCCCGGCTAATGGTGACCCCAATAGCTAACTAAAAAATTTGAACATAAACTCTTTTTTAAAGTTTTCACTTTTATTTGTTAGCAATATAACCAGAGTTAAATAAACCAAAGTTAATTTCCACATTAGTTTTGAGCACCAAGTTTAAAATAAAATGGCAATAGTGACAACTGTAGTGATGAAACTTTTCAATACATTTACACTAGTTGTTAATGACAGTACATATATTAGCAAGATACCAAGGATGTAATACTTCAGACACCTTCTCCTATATCACCCAGTAAGGTTCTAAGAGACAATATGATTGAATACATTCACCCAAAATACTTCACAGAACCACAGAATCGTCTAGGTTGGAAAAGACCTTGAAGATCATCCAGTCCAACCATCAACCCAACATTAACAGCTCCCAACTACACCATATCCCTCAGCGCTATGTCGACCCGACTCTTAAACACCTCCAGGGATGGGGACTCCACCACCTCCCTGGGCAGCCCATTCCAACGTCTAACAACCCCTTCTGTAAAGAAATGCTTCCTAATATCCAGTCTAAACCTTCCCTGGTGCAAATTAAGGCCATTACCTCTTGTCCTATCGCTTATTACATGGTTAAAGAGACTCATCCCCATCTCTCTGCAACCTCCTTTCAGGGAGTTGTAGAGGGCGATGAGGTCTCCCCTCAGACTCCTCTTCTCCAGACTAAACAACCCCAGTTCCCTCAGCCTCTCCTCGTACGACATGTGCTCCAGACCCTTCACCAGCTTCATTGCCCTTCTCTGGACACGTTCGAGTAATTCAATGTCCTTTTTGTAGTGAGGGGCCCAAAACTGAACACAGGAATCGAGGTGCGGCCTCACCAGTGCCGAGTACAGGGGTAAGATCACTTCCCTGTCCCTGCTGGCCATGCTATTTCTGATGCAAGCCAGGATGCCATTGGCCTTCTTGGCCACCTGGGCACACTGCTGGCTCATGTTCAGCCAGCTGTCAATCAACACCCCCAGGTCCCTCTCTGACTGGCAGCTCTCCAGCCACTCCTCCCCAAGCCTGTAGCGCTGCTGGGGGTTGTTGTGGCCAAAGTGCAGCACCCGGCATTTGGCCTTATTGAAACTCACACAGTTGGCCTTAGCCCATCACTCCAGCCTGTCCAGATCTCTCTGCAGAGCCTCCCTACCCTCAAGCAGATCAACACTCCCACCCAACTTGGTGTCATCTGCAAACTTACTGAGGGTGCACTCGATCCCCTCGTCTAGGTCATCAATAAAGATGTTAAACAGGAGTGGCCCCAAAACCAAGCCCTGGAGGACACCACTCATGACCGGCTGCCAACTGGATTTAACTCCATTCACCACAACTCTTTGGGCCTGGCCATCCAGCCAGTTTTTTACCCAGCAAAGCGTGTGCCCATCCAAGCCGCGAGCAGCCAGTTTCACCAGGAGAATGCTGTGCGAAACTGTGTCAAAGGCCTTACTAAAGTCAAGGTAGACAACATCCACAGCCTTCCTTCACTCCTTCAGGTATTTTTCAGAATCACAGAATTATCAAGTTTGGAAGGGATATCTAGAGGTCATCTAGTCAAACTCATGTCCTGCTCAAATCAGGTTACTCAGGGCCCTCTTCTATTGAGTTTTGATTACCTCCAAGGATAAAGATACTACAGCCTCACTGGGCAACATGTTACAGTGTTTGACCACCATCACGGTGAATTTTTTTTCTAATTGTAATTTTCCATGTTGCAGCTTGCATCTGCTGCTTCTGGTACTATCAACACATACCTTTGAGAATAATCCGGCTTCATCTTCTCTGCATCCTTCTATAGGTGGGTATAGACACCAATAAAAATCTACCTTTAGCCTTCTCTTCCTATGATCTTTCAACCTCTCGTCTTAGGCCCCTTTGCCATATGTTTGTAGACATCCACCGGACTTGCTTCAGTATGCCACTGCCTGACTTGTTGCCCAAATTTGGGCACAGCATTCCAGATACAGCCTCACAAATATCACAGAGATGGGAAGAACCACTTCCCTCAATCAAGGGCACATTTCTGTCTCATGTTCAACTTGTTTTCCACCAATTTCCTCAATCCTGCAAAGCCTCTTTCCAGCTGTCTGGCCTGTACTAGCACATAGGGTTATTCCATCAAAGGCACAGGACTTGTGCTCTTCTTTACTGAACAAACTCACATCTGCTGTCCTGAAGTCCAGCACTGTAACTCCACTATTAGTGTTGCTCCCCTCCAGCACCTGAAAGAGGGACCCAGTACTTCCCTCGTCCCCAAACCCAGCTGCTCCTTCTGGACCCTATCTGCACTGAGGCCTCTGATGTGCCTGGGACAGTGACTTTAGGTGACATCAGAAACCACAGCACATCACTACCATATTTGCATGGTGCCAAGCAGTTTCATGCAGTCTTGATCAGTGTTTCTGGGTCCCAGTGTCTGTCCTGGGATAACTGCTGCAACAACTGTTGCATTTGTGTTAGCTGCCTCTATTTGCTGAACAGAGCAAGTAGTAACCCTAGGTCATTCTGTATCTCCATAGCAACAAAATAACTACCTTTAAAAAGCACGCTTTGCTGTCTTAATTTCTTTAATGAGCATAGAGGTGGGAACTTCAGTGAGAAGAAAAAAGTCTTTCTACCACCTCTTCAGAAAGAGTCTTTAACCACTATCATTTGGTTAAAGATTCTGGGAACAGACTCTTAATAGACACCATATAAAGCAGTAATAGACATGAAAAGATACACCTGTAATGAGAAGCCACATTTACTTTCTATTAAATCATAGCAATGCTACAGTTAAAAACTGTAAGTCCAGCCATAGAGCCATTGTTCACATATGGAGACAACAACCCCTTTCCTAGGTTTACTGATCTACAGCCCTGAGAATTTACCACTGAGGACTATTTGCCAGACAACTGGACTGAACCTCCACAACTGTGTTAAAAACAAAGAAACAAACAAAACCCCCACACACCACGTACTACAGAAAGGCAAGAATTTGTGAGGCATAAGCCAAAGCACCCTTTCAAGACCACCTACACTTTGAGTGAGAACGTATTCATCATACAGTGCAGAAAGAGAAGGGAAAAAAAACTTGCAATATTTTTGTCCAGGTCCAAAGTAAATATGTAAGATCCAAAAGGGGAACATCTGGAAAAATATAGCCTCTAACAGGCAGCATCTATTTTGCTTAATTCATCTCTCATATGCTGTACAGTCGGGAAGTCAGTTCATGCACCTGTATGTGACATTGCAGTAATCTAACTACTAACTTTACTTGTGGAGCAGGGAACATCTCTACCAAAGTACTACACAGGAACACAATTCTCATTAAAAGGCAAACAGCAACTGATATTGAAGATGCTGATTGTAATCATACTTAAGAATATAAAATTCTTCTCTAATTGGAAATAAAACAGTATAAACTCTTCTCTCTGTACTTTTCATTTCTCAGTAGAAAGACATGCTGGAACTAAATCAGTTACAGTCATAGAACAGGTGTTCACGAGAACAAGCCATAAAGAACATTCTCTTTCTCAGAAAACAGCCTTCCCCTATGAGCCAGTACACTCTCTTCATCTCTTCCCTTCTGTATCCCCCACCACACGTACAAAAGTCAAGTTGATAACCAGCAGTTTGGTGCTCCATGTTGTGGCCACCTACAAATAATGGTATTTTCTACACCACCACCCTCCTCATCTAATGCCAGTGAAGAATTCAGCAGTCTCTTAACAATTTAAGACCAACATAATCTACCAGCAGGTGCACTCTATATAAAGATATAACAGGCGAAACTTCTTTAGAGCATTTCCTTCTAAACAGGATCAGTTCAGTCTTACTCCTAGCTTGAGTCAACTGATACAAACACTTGGAAATGCTGTCATGTTACAGTGTTCATCTTTTTCTCGTAGCAGAAAATAGTGGGTTAGATTTTTAAATTGTAACGATGTTATAGTAAGTAAAGGAGATGCTTAAATGATCGTTAAAAACAAACCTCATTCAAGACCAAAAAAAAAAAAAAAAGCAGTTTTCTAGTCTTTCCAAGTATACTCTAAAAAGTATTCGCAACAGAAAGCTGTTACCAAGTTCTCACACATGTTCCATAAGCTGCCTTTATTTAAAATAAAACAAACAAAACCCCAAACAACAAAAACCCAACACTTTCTACTGACCATAAAAATCAGATCGATCTGACCTGACCACAGAGGTATTCATATTGTTTAAACCATAATCAACCTACACTAACTTTGTCTTTAAAGCCACAAGGACCTAGAACCACAGCCAGGTCATCTCTGTTAAACACTGTAAGTGGGATGAAACTCAATCACAACTCAACATCCAGTTTTCAGAGACCAGAGAAAATGAGACAAAGCAAAACTGTTCCTTCCCCTTGTTGTTCCTGGGCTTTGCTGGCCAATCAGCACACCAGCCAGTAAAGTTTCCCTCCTTTGTCAACCTAATACCAGAGCCAGAAGTGCAAGGAAGGAAGGCAGCTCTGTAGCTGGGCCTTGCTCTGTTGGTTTACCAAACAAGGGTGTTGGGCAGAAGTTCAGAGATCACACAGACAACTGCTGGGAGGCCAGCATCCCCAAATATTCCTTGCTGGGAGGCCAGCATTCCTTGACCTAACAAGTTCTAGGCTTCTGTAGTACGAACAAGTTCTAGGGTTCTGTAGTATGAACGTGTAGCCAAAAGCTGTAACTATACGCTGCTAGAATAAGAGAACATGAGAAATCAAGAGAATCAATGTTTTCCTTACTGCGCTGAGCAATGAAATGCAAAGGCCTCTCTTATCTTTTTACTTTTCCCTCCCATGAACCATTTCAAGTAGAAATATACGTATGCAGAAATGGAGAAAACCTATCCTGCAGCCCAGATCTGAATCAAACCTTTTGGTCTCAAATATTCTAGGATTCTAAACTATGTCACTAGAATGGATCCATCCCTTTAGATATTCATTTTAGCTCATCTATGTACTTCCTAACTCCAGCTGTAGTGGAATTAAAGCAAGAATATAGTACAGGACATTTCAAGAAAAAAATCCTATTTTCATATGATTTGCAGTATGTACAGTCACTTGCAGAGTTAAAGTTGTATAAAAGGTATCTGAAGGTTCATACAAAGCATGTCAGACTTTTGGGGGGAACAGGGATTATTAATCCCTGATCAGGCATTAATAAAACAGTTGTTAATAATCAAGATTTTCTGAAACTCACTCACTACAAATTACTACTAAGTAATTTGAGTCAAAGTATCTTAAGACAGCTATTTTTAAGACTAAGTCCTATTTATTTCACCTATTTTTAAACTTGTTGACCTTTAATTAAAACTTGATAAATTAGTGCTTATTTGTTTTGTTTGCAGCTATTTACTAAAATTAAACTTTATGCATTTCTTTGAAACAAAGCCCTTCACAACATCGGGTCTAAGCCAAACAGATAAACAAAAAAGTTCTCTGGTGTAGGTTTTTTGAAAAAAATATTAAGTATTAAACTTTTAAATCCACATTTAGGCATAGAGCTATCTGCAGTGGGAATTACTACCTACTCAGTGCTATCTAGAAGATGTCTACAAAAGTTATTCCGTCTGTCTGCAGGATATTAAGTATAATTTTAATGCACAAATTATTCATACAGTACATTGAAATCTTCATGGATTATACTATCAAAAAGAAGTCATGATGCCAGTTAATCAGAGTTCATGTCCAAAGCAGAAAAGTAATATTCTAGTGTCTTGTATAAATGAAAGATACTTTTCACATAACTTGAAATAGACACCTCTCTTGTCCCTAAAAGGGTACAGTACAGCTAGAAGGGTGACCAAAAGCTTCCACATTAGAGATTAAACTCTGACTTTAGAAAAGGTGACAGAAGGAGTAAAAGAAATCCATCAAAGTATGGACAATAGAGAAATTTACACAGTTGTTTGCTCCTTCCTTTGCATCTAAGGGTTATTGAGTAAAAATATCAGATACTGTTTACACAGAACCAAAAGCCCATTTTGCATTTTTTAAATGAGTAACTAAACTGCTGAATGAAGTCACAGGCATTTAGAGATGGTTAAAATAAAAAAGATTAAAAACAAATTTGCCATTAAACCCATCAAAAAACATTGAGCACAAAGGTATAGATGGAACCTCTGGCATTGGGGTGTCTTCAACCACAGTGTGAAGAGCTGACAGGACATACTAGGGAGTATTATTCTACTTGCCTTGAATGTTATGCTTTCCCTAAGCACCTACTAGTAGTAACAATCAGAGGCAGAATCCTGGGCTATACAGACATTCTTGAGCCCGCGGGATTTTTTGGGGTAGTTTTCCTCCAGAGCAGATATTTTAGAAAAGCTGAAATAACTGGTTACCCTTTTTTTTTTTTTAATTCCTTTCCTACTTTCAGAATAGTTCAATTTAAGTAATTTCATTGCAACAGAACTTTGTTTTCAGGACAGATGGGTAATTCCTAATACATTTATGGTGATCTTAGAGTCAAACAAGGAGTTCTGTCTGCTTGGCAAATAATTCCAAGACTTCTTAGGAACAATCCCACCCTACTCATTGTGAATATCAAAGCTGATACAGTAACACAGCTTTCACACAGCACAGTCGAAGATCCTGGCTTTAGAGATGCCTCAGATTTCAACAGCTTCCATGATATTTCTGATAACAAACTTCAAAGACTCAGTGATGCATCAAGCACAGTAAATATATCAGTGGGCTGTACTCTTCTTGTCCTGTCTGCTGTTATTTCTCTTTTTGTTCAACTCAGAGCTTAGAAGGCAGAAAAGGTGGTCAAATCTAGGGGGTTTGGGGGGGAAATTACCTAAAAGAAAGCATGAACTCCTTGTTCTCCAAATATAATGGAGATCAGCTCCCAGATCTCTGTATTGCACTTTCTTCAAGAGCAGGAGCCATTATTAAACCACATACCACTAAGTTTTCCAAAGACAAAAGCTAACCCCAGCTGGCTTCAAGGAGTTTCAGAATTAAAGTAACTTCAGCTTTTGGAAATTGATTGAGATGATGCTGATGGCACACAACAAGCATACCAAATCATACCTAAAATACAGGTGTCTCGTAAAAGGAAATTACATCATATTTTGTATCCATTTTTCAGTTGAATTAATTCATCACAAGAAGCCCAGTGGTAAAGATTCTACTGCAATAGTATGACCTATATAAGAAAATCTTGTCATTTTAAAAAAATCACTCTGAGACAATAAATTTTATTCCTGGCCTATCTTTAATAATAAACAATAATAAGAATTAGCTGTAACTAAAGATTAGCAAAAGACAGCACAAGGCTACCAATTCTGTTAGCTGCTAAGACACAATGCACGCTTTTCAGAATCTACAAAATACTAAAAAGGCAATAGGGCTGTTTGTTCTACTCACTGGCTAGAAGGGATAAGCTAGCAGCTAAGCAGCAAAAATATAGTTCCTGTGCAGCTGACTGGCCACCAGTCAGACAACTGTCCAGACCAAAACCCATGTACCACTTTCCCTGTCAACTGGACAGAATTAAAATAAGTTATTTCAGAAAATACAGAGAATTTTTTGGAGTGAGATGTAGCAGAATTAAAATAAGTTATTTCAGAAAATACAGAGAATTTTTTGGAGTGAGATGTAGAAGAGAGATGTCAGAGGGTTGGGAGGATGAAGAGAGGAGTGGTCTGATATCAGTACATTGAAATCTTTACAAGCACAGGCCTCTGCTTCAGTAGTAGGCTCTAGCTCCCTGCCACCAGCAATAAAATGGAAATTGAAGAAGGCCATGACATTTGTGAGCAGACAAAATCAGACATCTTTGTGACCAAAACTGTCAATAAATGACCAAAATTAACCACTGAAGTGATTATCACAAATGTGTTAACTTTACAATGGGATCTTCATTGCTACATTCTGATCACGTCTACATCTCCAACATTAAAATAATTGATTATTTCTATTTCAAACATTTCATGTCAGAGAAGAAACTAAAATATTACTCATTTTATGTAAAAAAAACCCTAAAGAATGTGAAATGACAGTTTCTATGATTTTAAGAAAACAGCATTGAATACAGAGATAAATTTTACTGCTGCAGGTTTCTTCAAGTATTTTTACTAAAGCCAGGCCCTCAAAAATCTGCTGGATATCTGCTGTAGAACTACACTTTATGGTCAAATCATCTAAGGACAATGAGTGGGACAGGCAATTATACCCATGTAAATTGTGCTGTATGCATACAATCCTTTAAATTTAGTAGAGGTTTAGAAAAGCTGCCTTGAAATTTAAGCTTTTCAATTAAGTATGTCTTCAATTTATAGACATTCTTTGTGCACATTTATGCAACAGGTTTTGACAGTCTATTTCACCAAACAGACATCATATGAATATTCATTGCTGCTGCAATGATAGCCAGACACTGAAAGAAACAACAGGAGCAACACAGAGATTATAATCTCTGTGCTAATTTGTGTATCTTCCAGAGTCACGCCAGTTCTATCCTTGAGCTTTTCTTATTTCTCTTCTTTGATGAAAGTAAAACACAATCTTACTTTTGCATAAGATTTGAGAACTCTGCCTAGATTGCCCATCATCATCTACTTCAAATAACTTAGTTGGACTCACTTAGCTGTGTGCTACATCTGATAGAAAAGATCCTCTATAATATTTGTCTGAAAAACTCTAGTTCATCTTCTGAGTTTGTTTAAAAGAATCGTCATAAAAATGTGTGGTTTAGAAACAATGGAACGTTTCAGTAGTGTCAATTGGACAATGGGGAATGGAAGAAGTTGATTTATTACAACTTTCACCTTTTAGCAAGTTGATACCGAATGATTGATATGACAATGAGTCATCTATTGGCAGTGCAGCATCTATGTACAAAAATTTAAGCAGAAATAAAAGTATCTCAACCAGCTATAAGCACTCATTCTTAAACTCTTTATCATTTACATTTGGATTGCTTAACCAATTTCTTCAAGGAAGAGAAATGGCATCTCGGTTGCTCATTTTTCAGCTGTCTGGCCTGAACAGATGTGGAATGGGTTTCTTAAGCTATGTTTTGACCATTACTAATGGTCTTTGAGCCTTCTGAAAAAACAGGCAAGACTGTTATTAAAATGAGCAGATGTATAAGTATGTCTAATGGATTTAAGCCACCAAGCTGACAGACGCTGTAGCTGCATCCCTGAGACTACTAATGTCTTGTATTCAGTTTGAAGTTTGGACATTTTCCAAAGCTTCCTACTTTGACTAAGGAACTACATTCTCAATAGTTCAAAGCAAAGTGATTACCAGCCAGTTAATTTTAGAATAACTATACCCAGAAAAGTCTCTTTCACAGAGTAGTTTACAGCAATCCAAGACTAAAACTGGAGGGAAGCTGGAGAGGGCAGGAGAACTGAGAAAAAAAGTCTGCTGTAATACTGAAGCAGAGTTCATCTTATATGAAAACCATCCTCCTGCTGCAGTTTGCTTCTGCTTACATTTCCCTCCTGTTTTGCACATACACCAATCATGTGGCAGTAAGCAGAGATGTGTGAAACCTAAAACTTACTCCTTTCCTAATTCTTACCAAAGCACTCCATGTTCTTACTTAACACGGTCAAATTACATTTGCCGGTGTCTTCCCATCACAGAAATGGTATGTAGAAGGGATTTGGAGCTAAATTTTTCAGCCCCAGCAAGAGAAATCAAGTCCTCGAGAAAGTGAGTTTGAGCCAAAAGGATATACCCAAGAGAAGAGGGCTTTGAAAACTGTTCTTTGATAGTGAGTATGAAGCTGGCATGGCCCAGAAGGAATCAAATAGATTATAGACAAACATGATTTTTTTTTAATTGTAGAAATGTAGAAAGAGGAAAAAAAATACAATCCAAACTCATTAAAGCCTCCAGAGTATAAAAAGACCCAGACTAAGAAAAGGAGATGGGAAAGGGGGTGGGGGAGAAGGATTTTGCCCCACCATCATTGTGCTTCTCTTCTCCCCACTACTGATGGAAGGGGAACTGAATGTAATGGTCAGAGAAATGAATGATAGAAGTTTTATACAATTTTTCAAGTAAGTAAGACTTATGGACAAAAGTATAAGACATTGTCCATTTCAGCTTTTAGGGACAATCGTGAAGTTTCCGTCTATATGTTAAGTATCTTTGTAAAGCTCTGACTAAAAAAGGATACAGGGACCACAAGAATCAGAAAGGTTTGCTATCTCCTAGGCTTACCTCTCAAAGGAGAGCACATTTGGTCCAAGCCAGGAGAGAAATAAAAAGCAGTCATAAATAGATCTCACACAGACCACTGCCTCTTCGCAGAACAAAGACCTTCCAGATACACTCAGCAACTTTTGGAATCCCAGCAAGCCCTGTGCTGCCTTCCCTTGGTCTCTAGAATGAAGGTCTTCCCTTCCAGCAATGCCTGGTTGCTTTGACGTTCCCAGTTCACCACACCCTCCCAAGGCCCTGGCTCCCTGACCACTATGGTCACCCTTGCTGGCAAGAACTCAAACTCATGAAGGGACTCAGTTCCCACTTACTCAAACTGCTCTCAGGCAGAGCCTTCCCAGGCCCTCCAGACAGCAACCAGAGCATGGTAAAGAGGCAGCTCTCCTCCTGCCTGCCCACCCCACCTCCCAGAGAGATATCACAAAACAGACCCATGAACAGAACAAACCCCTATCTGTCCCATCCACATGTACAGCATTAATATCCAGTTAACCTTTGTGGATTAAAGGTATCAGTGGAACATAGTGGCTCATTAACTCTAAGCTGCCAATGAACATGCTTATGCATAACCCAATACCTTCAGTCAGACTCTAAGTCTCTAGACTAGAGTCACCTGTCATTGAGCCTCAGTGTGAAATTTAAATTCTCATTTAAACCTTAATTTTCTTATTTTAGTTTTTCCTTCACAATTTTTACCCATGTAACTATAGACTTCCTATTGTTGCCATTCTATCTGTGCTGTGTAATAAATGAACACGAAACAATACTCAGAAGTTACTTAAATAAATACTCACAAGAGCCTTGTTTCTCTAGGGCTAGTTCCTTGAATTCTTCTTTCTCACCTCATGCCCAAGGAGTCAATGTACAATAAAAACAGATTTATGTCTTTTTTACCTTTTCTTCCAGGCTAATATATACATCAGTTTACCCCCACAAAATATACTGGAATTTAGCCAACAAGTGGATTTATAATTCCTTTAAAGTTCCTTTAACTACCACTTGTTACTTATGCCACAAGAAAGTCACAGAGGAAGTTTCTCTTAGATCAGTCATTAAATGCTTGAATGACAGGAGAACAATGTGCCAGTTGTAGGGTAACCAAATCAAGATTTGCATTTGCTTGTTTTAAGTCTTTTAAACACTTTCACTAAAAACTTATTTTGACTAAGCATTAAAGTTTGATATAGCTACCACATTAGGTTTCTTCACACATGTTTTAAACAGCATTAATGTGAATTATAGTTACATAATTGCTGCAGCTGGCTCAAAATTAGTTTGAATTTCAGTTTCAGAACTCCAAATGAAGCTTGGGCTCCACAAAACTCTTATCAATCTTGACATTCATATAGCACTTTATATCCCAATATTTACTGTATTTATGCTTACAATGTCCCTGTGAGACTCCCCATAGTGGTACTCCTTTCCCATTATATGGGGGATGGAGGCTAACAGATACACTATAAGAAGAGGCACCAGGCTAACATGCAATATAAAATCTTAGACAGCAGAAACACCAGAGACAGGGTTCCTCTATGCAATGGCCAGCTCATTAACTACATTGACAACATGTGACGGAGCCCCAAATCAGCTAGAGTTTCAAGGCAGATTTGCCTAGGCCTCTCTCCTACAGCAAGCTGCTGAAAAAAGACCAGACAGTTTATAATCTCAAAAAATCCATGTTTCATTAGAATATCAAATAGATTGTTTTGGTTTAAATGAGGAAGAAGAAAAACTTAGTGGTTAAGATAATAAGATATATGAAAGGCTTAAACATAACTCGTAATTTTCTTTCTATAGTTGCAGCCAACAATGTATAGTACTATCTAACCCCTAGAAGGGTATTTCTAGGTATAAGTCCTGACTGTTCACTCTCTTCTTTTCACAGCAGACTACCAGTTTTTCCACATAAGTAGGGGGCTGGATGTCCCTCCTGTAAATCTTGAGCACTCTGTATTGTGCAGGCTTGTGAACCTCCTCTCCCACAGCATAGCCTCCCAAGAGAGAGTAGTGAGCTCCCTTTTCCTCCAGAAAGGTCTGCCTAACCTCCTTCTTTGACAGAATCAGAGCCTAAATGGAGAACCAAGCAAAGCAAATGTACAGCTCATTGAACTAAAGTTTACCACCCTTGGTGGTCCAAGTGGCTACATAACTTGAAGCGTCAGAATGTCATTGAAGGCCTTCTGGTCCTTATTGTCTATGAAACAACATTTTATAGTCATTGTAATGTAGTAAACACAGGTTTTCAGACTCCATTTAGGATCCAGGTAAAATCAGTATCAGAGATTCCTGATGTTTGTTTCACAGTAAAATGATCAAGAAAGTAATTGTGGTTCCCAACTTTCTCTCAGATTACCTGTGATGCAACAAATTGTATACAATAATATTCCTATACTTAACATAACCACACTAAGGAAATCCTACTCTTCACACCCGTGAACCCTTTCTGTTCTTAAAGAAAAAAAAAAAAAAAGCAGTCATGTTTCCTCAGATCCGCAGCCAACTTGAATTTTGCTGTATTTGTCAAATGATAACAAATATATTTGGACTGAAGAGAAATAGATTCATTTGTGAAGTGCAAATATTCATACAAAAAGTATTTTAAGTAAAACAGTAACCATTTAGAAACTAGGCAAACAAAAAAGGTCTTTCATCTGTCTTAACTCTTTTTGGGATTTGTGGGCAGTCATAGTCAATTAAAAAAGTAGAAAAATATGGACATATCCTACCTGTACTGAGGAAAATTAAAAGAAGTCAAAAAAAGTTTATATCAACAAAATAAAAGATAGAGAAAAAAACCTGTAGTTCTATACACAGCATACATGAGAAAACAACTTGATGCTGCTCTATGTGGAGGGACTTTTCAACTAGATAAAGACTTTCAACAAAGTCAGTCAGCTGATGGCAACTGAAATGTTAAGAGGCATCTTGAATGCTATTTACAAAAGAAAAATGTTTACTTCAAAAGTCAGTAGATATTATTTGATGTTGGGATAAAAGAAGTGGCCAGAGTTCTAGATGTGGTAATGGCTTAGTTCTAGCTCCAGCACTGGTTGTGACCAAATCACTTAACAAATCTCCCTAGAAGTGAAAAATAAACTACTAAGATTCACACTGTAAGAATTCAGGGCCTGACCCTCAAAGATGGAAACTCACCTGAATTGTTTCTTTTATTACCATCAAGGTTCTTCAGGACGTTTGCAGACATTATTTACAAGAATTTATGTAAGTTGTGCTATTGTTGTAAAAGCATAAAAGAGCAAAAATTTAGCAAAGACAAAAAGACAATGCTTCCATAAGACCTGTAGCTCAGAATCAAAGTTTTTGTTTGTAACCAGGATCACTATTGCAATAAACAGATTTATGGTTACTTAGTTCTAGGCTAGAACTATTGCGTTGTTAAGATTTATGAATGGTGATCTGAAACCATGCTGTAGAAAGTACCTATTTGTGTCTCTTTTAGGTGAACTTAACTCATTATAATATGAAAACCACACCTCTATAGCTTGTTACCCACCTCTTCATGAAGCCACTCACCCTTTGAGCATGTGTACATTAAGAGGTAGATACTGCGACGTTAAATGAAAGCAAGGAATAAAACTAGCCAATAGATGATATTGTGATAAAATACTAACCAATAGTTATGTATAGAGGTGTGTGTTTGTTCAGAATCAAGTAAATATGGTGTGTGTTTGTAACTTGGTGTGCTGGCCACTTTGGATGCCTAGCATACTTTTCTGCTCAGAACTGTAATAAATACAAACATCTCAACTCCATGTGTTAATTGGCTCTTCACACATGTCCTGGTTTAGCCAGGATAGGGTTAAGTTTCCCCAGCAGTAGGGGGGGAGCTCTAGCCGGGTTATTCAGCTACCATGCGGACGTCACATCCTGACGCCAAAGCGGGACAAGGGGTTACCGCGTGTACTGTGGGATTTGCTCTATTCTCACTGCTGTATTGGTAGCTATTTTGCTCTGTTCATTGTTATTACTGTTATTGTTATTGTTGCTGTTTGTTGTGTTGCTGTTGCACTGTTGTATTAAACCTTTCCTTATCTCAGCCTCGGGGCTTTGTGTTTCACTCCCTTTGTGGGGGAGAGGCAGCGGCCGCGTGGTCTCAGACCCTGGCAGGGGCTAAACCACCACAAATTTGGCGCCCAACATAGGGCTGGAGAGGGCTGAGATAAGGACAAAAGGAGAAGGTGTGTTAAAGCAATCTGTTAGGTGTAATTTTTTCTGTTTTTATTTGCATTTGTTTGATAAGAAACGTTTGCAATGCTGACCAATTTGCTTGCGTGGTGGGGATGGATTAATCCTTATATCCCCTGTGTGTTCCCAGTGCTGGTGTTTGTTCTCGGTGGAAAATGTATCAAGGGTCTTTTTCTGCTCTACTGGTTACTGTCTGCTTATATAATGGGCTCATATCGCTGCTTGTGGGGGTGAACCAGTACTTGTTTGCTGCCTGGGCTTTTGTTTGGGGTCTCACCCCCTCTATGGGTGAGCCAGGGGAAGAGATTCTCTCGGTTTTTGAGAGTTTCAGCTATCCCTGGAGCATCCAGGCCACTGTGTTCGCGGCACAATGCTTTCTAAATGTCTGCCAGATCTTGTTTTGGGCCATGCGGTACTTCTCCAACAATAGCACCACCCGGAAACCTGCCCTGAGGGCAGATAGTTATAAATGGCTAGGTATGTGGGAGAAGACGGGCAAGTACCTGAGTCAGTGGTGACCCCCAACATTCTGGGATTTCACCCCCAAACAAGTGCAGAGTCCTGATAAACTGGTGGAGTGTTTGGAAAAGGTGTGCTGCCAGTCTGACAAACCCCAGGAGATGCAACATACAGGTGGGCTCAAGATCGAGGGGTGGACCTCACCATTGACACCATCGCAGAGATGATCCATGGATGTGAGACATGTGCTGCGATCAAACAAGCCAAACGGGTGAAGCCCCAGCGGAATGAAGATCAATGGATGAAATATAAGTATGGAGAGGCCTGGCAGATCGACTACATCACACTGCTACAGACCTGCCAAGGCAAGCGCCACGTGCTCACAATGGTGGAAGCAACGACTGGATGGCTCGAAACTTATCCAGTGTCCCACACCACCGCCCGGAACACCATCCTGGGCCTTGAAGACTGAGTCCTGTGGCGACACGGCACCCCAGAGAGGATTGAGTCGGACAATGGGACTCACTTCCGAAATAACCTCATAAATGCCTGGGCAGAAGAACACGGCATCGAGTGGGTCTACCACATCCCCTACCATGAACCAGCCTCTGGGAAGATCGAGTGCTACAATGGACTGTTAAAAACTACACTGAGAGCAATGGGGGGTGGAACCTTCAAACATTGGGACACACATCTGACAAAGGCCACTTGGTTAGTCAACACAGGAGGATCTGCCAATCGATCTGGCCCGGCTCAGTCAAAACTTCCACGTGTTGTAGACAGGGATAAAGTCCCTGTGGTGCGCATGAGGGATCTGCTGGGAAAAATGGTCTGGGTTAGTCCTGCGCCGGGCAAAGGCAAACCCATCCACGGGATTGTTTTTGCTCAAGGACCTGGGTGCACCTGGTGGGTGATGCAGAAGGATGGAGAGGTCCGATGCGTGCCACAAGGGGACTTGATTGTGGGTGAAAACACACCGTGAATTATACTGTGCTTTTGTCAATTTTTCTTTGTTAATGCTAATTGCTAAATGGCAGCTGGATGTGACGCACATGGTATTGAATAAAGGGGTGGACTATGTCCTGGTTTAGCCAGGATAGGGTTAAGTTTCCCCAGCAGTGAGGGGGGAGCTCTAGCTGGGTTATTCAGATACCATGGGGACGTCACATCCTGGCGCCGAAGCGGGACAAGGGGTTATTGCGTGTACTGTGGGATTTGCTCTATTCTCACTGCTGTATTGGTAGATATTTTGCTCTGTTCATTGTTATTACTGTTATTCTTATTGTTATTGTTGCTGTTTGTCATGTTGCTGTTGCACTGTTGTATTAAACCTTTCCTTATCTCAGCCTCGGGGCTTTGTATTTCACTCCCTTTGTGGGGGAGGGGCAGCGGCCACGTGGTCTCAGACCCCAGCAGGGGTTAAACCACCACAACACACCAGGTGAAGAATCCTGGTTTTGGGACAACATTATGGTATTAATTGCACAGATAATTCATGTGAGGCAACTATCGAATATATTTATGTATTTAGTTAAGCTTTGTTCCTGTGAAGTCAATAAGCCAGAGACTTCAGCAGGAACAGTTATGTCATCAAATATTTTTTTAAAAGTATTTAAGAGATATATTTAAAATGGAACATTATGACTTGTTATTAACAAAGTAAAAGCAATCATTGTTTTCATCCCCCTCTTATATCCAAACAACCTGAAAATAGGTATATGGTGGTTTAGTCCCTGCCGGGGTCTGAGACCACGCAGCCGCTGCCCCTCCTCCACAAAGGGAGCGAAATACAAAGCCCTGGGGCTGAGATAAGGAAAGGTTTAATACAACAGAGCAACAGCAACACAACAAACAACAACAATAACAATAACAGTGATAACAATGAACAGAGCAAGATATCTACCAATACAGCAGTGAGAGCAGAGAGATGGCATAACACACGTGTTTACTGACTCTCTCGTGCTGCTGCGCTTTGGCGTCAGGATGTGACATCAGCATGATATATGAATAACCCAGCTAGAGCTTCTCCCCACTGCTGGGGAAACTTAACCCTATCCTAGCTAAACCAGGACAAGGTATTAAAAAAAAAAAAAACAAAAACAAAAACAAAAACCAAAACCAGTCTGTAGTATACAAATAGATCTCTTCTCAATTATGATAGTTATCATGTCCTGATGGAGGCATTGTGACTATTTTTTACAGTGTTAAAACACTGTCGCTGCTGTTGTGTAGTTTTGCACAATAATAGCAACATTTACCACTTTCCTAAATAAATTCGATATTGAGTGTTCTCACACTTCAATGAGACAGTAACTTAAAAATTACTTGTGAAATCATTTAGTTGTAGACATGGACAATGGATGTGGACCATCCCATCCCATGCCCTTCAACTTGACCCAAGCATTAGGCCCCATTTTCGTCATTACAATTTGATTCTGAGACTTCTGTAAACACTTCCATCAACTAACTGATGAGCCAGAGGAGATTGGGAGAAAACATGATTCAATTTTGCCATCAACTGGCATTTATTCTCTTTTGCAGATACCATTAAATCATGTGGATATATTGGCCCTCAGAAACTAGCAAAAATATATTGCTTGAAGTAACAAAAATTCTCAGCCACTCCTTCCTCTTCAGAAATCGGCATTAATTTAACACTACTAATCATGATTCTACTCAACAACTGTGCAGTCACATATAACATCATAGAAAAGACCCTTAAAATCATCGGGTCCAACCGTTAACCTAACACTGCCAAGTCCACCACTAAACAATGTCCCTAAATGCCACCTCTACAAGTCTTTTAAATACCTCCAGGGATGGTCACTCAAGCAATTCCCTGCAGATTGGTCCATTGCTTGCCATTGACAATAGCCTCTTTTATCATACAAAATGATCTGTCAAATGATAACCGTTATGAGAAAGTATTTTTAAGTGACACAATATATCCTAATTACTTGCTGTTGTGCAACACCTCTTCTCTGCAACAAAGCAGCTGCAAAGCTGTTTAAGTGCCTTAAAAAGCCTATCTGCATCACAGAACATGACACCATGCTAGATTTCCAAGTTAATGCTAGTTAAGTTAGCCATCAAAACAGGGCTAATGAGCCCAATAATATACCATCTTGACATGTTATAGGAAATCCAAGCTGGCATGTCTGCATTGTACAGCACTGTGCCTCTCAGGTGTTTCAGCACCTTCTCTAACATCTCTATCACAGTACTGCAACACAGAGCTGAAGATAGCAGTGATGCAGGGCAAAGATGGGAAAGATTTCCTGAGGCAGTGGAAGGAAAGCTAAAGCTGCCATGGACATAGGCAGAACAAGCTCTTGCAAAGATGTGAGAAACGCCTGTATTTCAATCTTTTCCAAAACTAGGCAATTGCTATTGCACATATCTAAGCTACAATCCACAGATTGGCCAGAAGCAGAAATAGAGGAAAATATAAGATTAGAGGGAATTTGGTGATGTAAGATTAGAGGGAATTTGGTGAGGAGGAAAGATGGAGGTGTAATTCTTTTGGGTCTGGAGACAGGGAAATGATACAGGTGTCAGGAGCTGGGTGGGAAAAGCATTCAGGAAAAAGTACTACTGGCTCCTTGGCTGACAAAAAGTTCGGGGGACTCTGAATAGGCGGTACTTGCAAGGGAAAACTCCCTGAAGTAATTACATGTATATATTATTCACAGTTTTGTAATATTTTAAATTTAGCTGCCCTTAAATTTGAAAAATATGCATGTGTGGCAGATGGGATTCTGCATGTCAGAAATTATTCTGATGAGTTTATAAAAACTGCAGGTGTTCCCACAGAGGAACAGTCATGTGAGGTGGGGAGGACATAGCGCAGAGGAAAGCAGAGATGTCTTCCTTTGGAGACACCTTTCCCTTTATTTCTTGGGAAAGAAATAGAAAACTAAAAATAGAAAGGAATCAGTAGGGCAATAAAGACCATCAGTTATCCACATTTAGAAGACAGAGGAGAATAGCTAGCAATTGCACCTCAGCTGCAGCAAACAGGCATAATATTAAAAGTAGATTTTTGAACCTGAAGTTCTCACACACATGTGGAGAAAAGTATCATGGAATTTTATGTCAGATTATAAATTCCTTACTCCATTATAAATTTCTTAGTCCACTTTACTGCTTTATTGTCATTTCCATTTTCAAGTTTTCCCAGATACCTAACCTGAAGCTTCCTTGCTGCAATTTCATTCTTCTAGAATTAGTCCAGTTCACCACAGTCTTGAAATTCCTTACACTTTGCACAAGGTCTTTGCATGCATTAAGACTATTTTTCACTCCTACTTTGAATGCTTCAGTAAACCTGCGGTCATCCTTGTTGCTCTTCTCAGAGCTGTTACTATCAGGGTAAGGGCTGCATCCTTCTTGAAACATGGGAGGTTAAAAGCAAAACCAAACTGAAACCAAGAGACACGAATGATGTCCTAATAGAGATAGATAGATAGATATTTATATCTATATATTTATATATAGATATATATTTTTATATATAAAAGTAGAGATGTATACATATGTATATAAACACATATATAAAATAATGAATTTTTTTTATTTTTTGTTTTTGGATAAATAACTTTTGTGGTTACTTGTAGTAGCCCTGAGTGTTAGATTTTTGTTACAGGTCTTTATCCTCAAATTTAACCTGATTAGTCCTCATTCCACCAATAGTGCCCTCAGCAAAATTATAAAGATTTCCATAATTTTAGCTCTATCACCAAAGAAAAGAAAGATGTTCACTGAAGGGAAAAACACTTTCCTATGGTTTACTTTTCACATGGATCCTTAAAAGTCTGTTACATCTAAGCACTGTTTGCTAATTCAGCACCATCTTTAATATGTATGGAACACAAAAACTTTTCAATTCTAGACTTCAAATTTTAACATGTAGGAATGTTGCTATCATAAGTCAGCTGGTCTAGTATTATTAGTTCTTGCAGTACAGCCTGCAAATAGAACAAGACAGTGGAATTATATGAACATGCTTGAAAGCAGGGAAGATAAAAACCTATAAATCAATTAATTAATGATCATGAGTAACTTGTTCACAACATGCAGTGAATTTTGAGCTGATTGATCTTAACTATCATGGTGCCAAGTAGAGATGCCAACACAAGGGCCTTGGCATAGCTTTCTCACAGTTGTTCCTAGTTTTGGCCTTAGAGCCAGTAAAGATCTTTTAAAGTCTCCTTTTCAATCCTTTTTCTCACTACACCCACATCAAGAAAATCATCACGTTTCCTGGACTTACTGCGCACTAACGTTCTCATTTCCTACCAAATACTTCATTTTTTGTCCATTTTTTAAGAATCATGTAATGTATGAAATCTCTTCTTATAGCTATTAAGTATTTGTAATAACTATTGAATATAAAATGCAGCTCTTCCTTTCTTCAACACACTTCAATTGTTCAGTCATGTTGAAACTTACTTAATGTCAGTCTGTGAGAGTACAATAAACTGCCAGCTGGGAAGCATTTACCTAGCCCTGTCTTTATCCCAACTAATAGTGTAATTGATACCACCACACCTCTCTTTTCCTAAACAGTCTTACAGAACATTCAACTGCAGAACTAACCAAAATAAAAGAGTCGGCTAAAACTGGAATACAAGTTCTGAATGTTATTCTTGTAGGACTGTTATTCTTAGACATACGAATACCCAGAAGGCTCCAACCAATCACGGAGATGCCATTAGGGTAGGCACAGTAGAAATTCATAGATGATTCAGTGGGTTTATTATTCAAATATATAATGCCAACAAAGAGTGAGAAGTCAAATGACTGAGGCTATGAAAAAGGTCATCAGTGTTGCCAGAAATAAAAAACAGACTTCCATCCACACTGTAACTTGCGTTGAATCCTTTAAAAGCCATGTGAATTGCAAAACGAGGTTGGATTTGATAAAAGACTAATCTAGTATCTCATAATCAAAAAGTAATCATATCATGTTTCAAAAAGAAGGTTTGCTAAAAAAGTTTGATTAAGTTTTCTAATGAAGCAATCCACACCAAAATATCATCATCTTTGGTATCATTACAATCCACAGGAAACATTTATACCATTGAATTGTCTGTCCTGCTGCTCCTTTCTCCTCAGGGAGAGGACTCCTCACATTCTTCCCCTGCTCCAGTGTTGGGTCCCTCTCACAGGAAGACAGCACTTCAGCAGCACTTTCTCCAACATGACTCCTTCCCGCAGGCTGCAAACTTTTCCCCAGTTGCTCCAGCGTGGGTCCCTCCTGCATGCTGCAGTCCTCCCAGCACTGAACTACAACAGCAGGGCCTCCCTCAAAGTCCCAGCCTTCTTCAGGTGCAGCCACCTCCTCCAGCGTAGCATATTCCACAGGCTGCAGGTGGGCATCTGCTCCACCATGGACCTCCATGGCTGCAGGGGCATAGCCTGCCCTCTCACCATGGGCTGCAGGGGGGGTCTCTGCTCCGACACACCTCCCCACCTTCTCATCCTCCTTTCTTCCACTGACCTCCGTGTTTGTCTCCCTCACAACTCCTTCTCTTCCTCTGAGGTTCCTCTTCTTAAATATGTTATTGCAGAAGCACAGCCACCATCACTAATTGGCTCAGCCTTGGCCAGGGGTGGGTCCGACTTGGAGCTGGGGGAGCTTCAAGAATCTTCTCACAGGGGCCACTGCTGTAGCCCCCACCCCCACTACTAAAAACACCACCACACACATAGACCCAACACATCGGCAAAAGGTAGAATCTATTGAAGTGAAAGGAAAGGGAAGCACACTGTCTGATACCAGCAATTACCAAATCATAAGTCTAACTGGGGAATTTATACTAGAAAGGAAAGTCATTCTTTTATACCCATGGCCCACAGAGACACATGTACAATTCACACTTAAATTGGATTAAAAAAAGAATGCCTCATGTGACATTAATGTCTTCCAGGTTTCTGACAACACAGCTGTTAGGCCCATGCTTTAACAACTATGATCAGCAAGAATATGTGTATAAGACTCCAGAGAAAAAAGATGGTGTAACAAAGAATACCCAATTTTGTTTTAAAATTAAATATGTGAGGCAAGATCACACTGTGTAACTCATGTAACTAATTCAGACTGGCTTGGATATAAATACTAACTACCAAATACATTGCAAACTAACTGAAGCAAACTAACTGAAGGAAAGCAAGAAAGTTCTCAATTTGTAGAATGAAGTACAGTATACAGTTAGTTACTAGCCAGCCCTATTGCGCTTGTTCTGAAATAACTAGGAGGAACCATTAACTATTATATTCTTAAATGAAGCTGCTGTGCAGACACGCAAGCATTGCAAAAGCAGAATGAAGAAAATACCTGTGGTAAAAATGAACACAAAATAATTACATGGAAATATAAATTGCTTCTTCTGGGAAGGGAAAATGAAACAGTTTGAATTGGGAAGAAGAAACCTGGAAAGGGAAGTGACAGGGGAGGAAAAAAACAGAAAAACACGGAGCTGAATTATGCAAAGAGCATTTCCTAAGCCTCTGGTCAAAAGTGACAAATGGAATGTTCTAGGTGCCATGCAGAGGAGTACGGACACACTCAGCCCAGCTTCAGGAAGTTTGCAATTGCCTTGTCAGGCAGGTAGATGGGCTTAAACAAAGAAATGTGAATGAGTTGAGAAAACAAGGTAACAATAAAACAAGACTTCAGCATAAAAGCAGCTATATCTGTATTAGATGCCTTTAGTAGAGGAGATGTGAAGCACCAGCAATAAACAAACTATCCCTTTTGGGCTGCCTGCTCTACTTCAGGTCACAGAGCAGGACAGCAAAGAGTCTCACCGTACATTTCAGCTGAAAAAGTAATTTGTCAAACTACTGGAAAGGAAGAGTAAAACTCAATAGCTAAAATGCTTTCATTTCCTAGCATCTGGGAAGGAAACAAACATCTCCTTGGTTGAGATTTATAGCCAGACACTTCATACACTATGAAAAAAAAATGTGATTCATACTTGATTGGCAACAGAGTAGGTGGGAAGTCACATGGCAACTTATATCAACTTCATTGTGAATTTTCATTTTTTAGAGTGGAAATGGCATCCACTATTTATACATTTATTGTCTTCCACTTGTGGTTTTTGGTTTACTATTTTACTGGAGGTACCACAAATTAAAGATGGAAAATACATTATTCTCTCTATAGCCTAATAAGTTTTCCTCATCCTTTCCAAAACAGCAGAAACTTCTTCACAGTTACTTCTTCTAATCACTCTAAATGATTTGGTCATGACTTCACTGGTGCCTGTTGGCACTTGCTGTTTTAATCACTATAAACAAGGCTGCCAAGGTTCTATCCCAGAGAACATTAGCCTTTCTATGTGCAGCTACTGACCCTTCAATGCAAGGTCAAGTCTCAGACTCATGTATCAAAAACAAGCCACTGTTGGCCTAGTCTCACCCTAATTTTTGCAACAAGAGATCACTGACTTCTGACTCACTTATCAGCTGCTGAAGATCTGTTTGTTTGTTTTTCCTTTTATTGTACTAAATGCTTCTTAGATGTCTGCAAACTTTGTTTTCATTTTGTTTATGTTTTTTCTGGAAATATGTTTTTCTACAGAGGTTTCTGAAGCAGTCATCATCTCTTTTTTCCCAGATCTTTGTGTTTTGGGACACAAAATTCAAGTAGTGACCTGTCTACTGCCAGATGTAGGATATCACATTATGTGTAGCACAGGAGAAAAATATGCCCAGAACCACAGATTTCTAAGAACTTCAGTCACTCATTCCAGGAATAATATTCCCGGTGTACACCATACTGAAGCTGTGACTGCTGAGTGCTGTTTGTTCACATATGCTCACAGCATGGACAGCAGTTCCACAAACTGTACAGTATTAGATCCAGCTAGTTTGCCCACTTGTTAAGTCATGTTTTATGGTTTGTCTCAGGCATAACGACTCCTTGAAAAGCCATTGTCCCACATTTGTTTCGTGACTGAAATCAGTCAGACCTGAAGGCAGTTCTCTCTCTGTTACATCCGATTATGTCAACCAGTACTCACTAGTAAAAGCTTAAAGTATTTCACCAAACTTCTGCAGGAGTAAAAAGAATGGTGGTTCAGTGACAACAAAAAAGTCAGAAGTAGATTTTAAAAAAATCAGATCATCATTTGCTTAGTGTTGCAAAAAACAGTGGGTGAAAAATGGTTCATTAACTCAAAAGTCAACAGTATCATCATCCAAGATACACTTGTGTGATGGATTAATTCAAACTGAATCTGACAACAGAGATGAGGAAAGCTTGAATCTCTTCTTTCTATTCTGTGATCCCCATTCCTTCTAACTATACCTGGGAACATCTGTATGATATAACCGTATTTTCTGAAGTGCTACACAATATGCTATCAATTTTATCACCCTTAGGTTGATCCCTGAGGTTAACCATTTCAAACCTATGACAGCTGTCTACTGTATCTGATAAGCAAAGTCCTTTGAATAATGCAGTGATCATATTTTCATAACACTCTTCTGAATTAAACAAAATATAATTATTTTTTACATACAGAGTGAGGGAAAGAAACCCAAAGAGAGGACTGTTTTACACAGGAAGTTTATGGCAGAGTTTAAAGCTTAAACCCGGCATTCTGCCAAGCCACTGTTCTGAGCCTGAATCTCACAGGCATCCTTTCAGCTTCCCATTTATAGTCAAAAGTATAGTCTATTTACATACTTAGCATTTATAATAGTTGAGCTTGATCTCAGCCACAGTTCTCCCCCCTATGCTGCCATGATCACACAAACAGGAACAAAATGTTTCTGTTTGTTAGATTAAGCCAAATTAAGGAATACTCAAGCATAAGTGACTGATTCTGACTCCAGTGGACTCTGTCTATGTGGCAAGGTGAAACCACATCTACTCTAATTTGTTTTGGTATACAAACCCCTCTCCTCACCTGTTCTTGAAGGAACAAAAGGTGACATGTGATCATTGGATATACATTTGCTCTAATACCTTATTGTGCAATTAAAGATTTTGAAAAAAGTAGCCACGATTCTTTTCCTGTCCTACTCATTTATTCACACAGGATTGTAGCTGATTCCTGTGGTAGGACATTCTTTAAATACTAATTTAAAGTAGCAGAAGCCAGTTCTGTTCAGCTACCTGAGGTCTGAGTAGGAAAAAAGTATGGAGTAGTATTTACTGAAGAAAATACTGAAGAAAAGAGACAAGTAATACAGGACTAGAATTTATACAACTAAAGCAAGGCACTTCAACAATCACAGCATGTTGTGTAGCAATCTGCCACCAAGAACAGAGAACAATAAGACCATCTGGGAGTTAAAACTATGCATTGCCATATGGTAGATTGGTAGTACCTAACCCTGACAAATACCTGAAGATTTCTACTTTTTTGCACTCTCAGAATATCCCCATAAATGAAATCAAACGCAATGCATGTCTCAAGGAATAGAAACTGTCACTTCCCTCTTTGAAACTGAAATTTGAAAGGAAAAAATGAACTATGAGAAAGCTTTCTGATAACAGGGGAAAAACATCCCTCATTTCCAAATCGCCTTTTCCCTGTAATCAAATTCCACATAAAGGCTGTCATAAGAATAACATGACAGCCAATTGCTCAGATGAGAGAATTCTTTGTAGTTTTTCCTGCACTCAGAAGCTCCCATATCTCTCATCTACTGCCATTGCTTCGATTAGCTGTTTCTTTTCATCTCAAATTCTGATGCTATCAAACTTGTGGAAGCAGGTAGGAAGAAAGGTGGAGGGGGGGGGGGAGTGTGGGAAGGTGATTGCCTGTTTGGATTCATTTAAAATATTCTTTGTTATTTTCAAAATGTTTTTATAAGAGTAACTTGCTAGGGAACTGTAAAAAAAAACCCACTGCTGCTCTCCTAAGTGCTTCAGACTGCTGACTGCCAGAAAGTGGGGGTGGAATGGGAGGAGTTCAGCTGACAAAAGTATGTGCCATGGAAAAAATATTTTCAGTAAAACACTTTTTTTTTGTTTTGTTTTCAGTTTAGTTCACTTTTTAATTTTTGGAAAAGTAGTCAGTGCTATTTTTCATTCTCTGACCCATTTGTAACATCCTGGAAAGATCTCTTCCATGTGCTGAACTAGACTTTTGGCAAAATGAAGAAGTTGGTCCCTTAAAAATCTATCCCCAGTTGAGATTATTTATATTATAATAAAAGACTGGATGTTTTCAACCCACATTGGCCTATACATACGTAGCAGCCTCATGCACATAACAGGAGGGGTAATCTAGAGGACAGAGTCCTGCACATACATTCAAGAGGCAAAAAGTTTGTTTACACTGAAACACTACAAAGTAACATTCGGAATTAATTTAGGGATCACTAGCTGCTTGACCATGGTGCCATATGTGGATGCTCACAGGCCTTTGACAGACATTTGTCAGTGAATTAAAATGAGCTGGCTCAATCTCTTGCTGATAGCAGGTACCTGTCAGATCCCTGACTGTTTTCAAACCTTGAAAACAGAAAAAATTTCAGCGTAGAGCATTAAGTTCAACCAGCAGCTAAGAGATTAACGTGATATGCTGGGCTCCCCTAGTTCAGGAACTAGATGAGAAGGGGTTGGATGTCCGTGACTTTGGGGCATCAAAGCGTAGTGGAAGATGGGACGTGCAGGAGGTCACGAGCAGTAGCAACTTCAGGGGAATAACTAGCATGCTGTTAATTCACAGTCTGATTTAACTTTCCAGTGTAGACAACAAAGAAATTCAGGTTCCACCTATGACAGAACTGAATCTGCTTCATGCCTCATCTACCCCTCTCTTAAAAAGAAATAATGTTATTCTAACTTAGTGGGATATTGTAAGGATAATTCCAGCAATGTTTGGGTAAAACCATGATAACTGACCAAGAATCAGTGGATAAATATGGAAGGGACCTCAGGATGTCATGTAGCTCAATTTAAGTGATGAGATAGATAATCTTAGTGCATAGTTAATTAATGACCTGGCTTTAAGAGCATGCAACTATGATCCTGAGCTGGCAATATGACAGGTAACTTAATTCTAAAAACTGACACAGTCATTAAAATCTTCTCAAAACTCGGTAGTATGTATTGCTTTCTAATTTTAAAGGGTTTCATCACCTGACAAAAAGCAGAGTGAAACATAGGCTACACTCACAAGAAAATTGGGAAACTTCTAGTAACTTCATAGTCAGCATTAGGAAACCATCTACAGTAAAACTGGTTTTTTCCTGACTTTGCACAAGTTATTTGAGAAACAACAAAAAAAGGACTTTTCATCTGAAATACTGCATGTATGAAATTCTGAAAAAAAAAATTTAAAAGGGGAAAAAAAGAAAAGAAAACTGCCTGTTTCAAATGAAGTAAATTATACAGTCTTCACTCTGAAATCCTTGCAATCTCTTAGAAGACATTTTGTAAGAATTTGGAGAAGATTCAAGGTATGTTCTTGATAGGTACAAGTAAATCAAGCAGTTTTTTCTGCACGATCTAATCAGCTGCAGTACCCATTTCTTCAATGTGAGTGTCTAATGTTTGCAACCAGTCATTATTAATATAATCTTTTTAGGCATCTACAGAACAGTTTCTTTAAAACATACTATAAATAAATTATAGCATTCACAACATCACTTATAGTTATTGTTTGACACTTCTGCCTAATGACCATCTCTGACCTCATACAAAGGATGAGATGACCACATCATCTCTGACATGGTATAATTTATTTTGTGTCGTATGGTAAAGAATATTAACTTTGAAAAATAACCTAACCTTGACAATTCAAAGTGTCTCCTAGGACACCTACTACTAGATATTATGTTCTGAATAGAAATCTGTGTTGAAGAAATACAGTTTTTTAGACCTGTTGGAATACCTGGGAATACTATAAATCTCTGAAGAACAAACACCTAAAGAAAGACTCAGTGGGACTTGCTGGAGCAAGGTCAAGATAAAACACACACCTTCATCCTGTAAGAACAGTATTTCAGTGACCTCAGTCAAGATAAGATTCTTCCTAAGGTTTTCCATTTAAGACCAGCCGTAGCACACAGTCAAAAATTAAACTCCAGTACTGCAAAACACCACGCTTCATGTCACGTATGAGAAAACATAAGGGCTATATCGACCCATTTCTAACACACAGAAAGAGATTTTATTTGTATACAAGAATTTGAATTACTAGGATTTACAGGGTCTTCTGTGTGCACTAGTTCTCATACTGCACTAAAAGAGAAAGTTCTGAACTGAAAAACAATGAAAAAAAAAATAGATGGAAGAAAAGAGAAAAGGGAAAGTAGGTTCAACAGAGCACAGTACATGAGAAAAAAGAATTTATCTCACCTAACAGGTGTTGGAAATGCAGCAGAGGAAACTGGTCCAATTTGTTAGTTTTCTCTTTTTTTCCTCCAGACCTTTTACATTTGCAAGCAAACAGAAATATATCAAAGATATCTATATCCTTTATCATTCATTCCTATGTAGTAAAATCTGCAAGGCATCATTTAGAACTAGTAATTCAGGTCAAAAGTGGTAACAGTATTTAAGTAATGACGTACAATAGCATATAGCCAGTTCTTTCTATTCATTACTAGTTTGGTCCATACTGATTTGTCTGTGAACTCAATTATTCACTTAGTTTCTCAAATGAGTTTTCACTCAGAAAGTGTGTTGTCTCTCTTATTAATGTCAGACTTGATCAATGGCTTGCTGAAGAGGATGAAATTATATGACTAATTCAAGGGGTTTTGGAATATGTCCATGTTTCCAGGTTACTCAGCACAGCCTCATTGCAAAGTCATTAAGATTTTTATCTGGTTCATTACCTTATGCCAAGTAACTTCTCTTTGCCTTACTGTTTCACATCTAACATTTACTTTCTGTAGTCTTCATCATTATGCCCATTCCATCTCTGATATACCTAAAATTTAGTCTCTTCTATTTTCTTGATTCTGCCTTTTTCTTCAGCAATATAATCATATATAGTATGATACAGTCTCTCCTCTCCCAAACTCACGTTTAATGTGACTTTTCTCATTCAAAAACCTTATCTTATTAATTCCTAAGCTCATAGAAAGTATATATCCACTGATACTATTTTTCAAGTTCATTTGTGTACTTCTCATGTTTTAGCTTCTATCATTTATACTCAGCTAAAACCACTCTTAACATCTCTGCTGACTCTAAAAAAATCCTTGTTTCTTCAACTTTAGCATAGGTGACACCCACACTCATTGTCTTTAAAATCTTGTCTTACCTTGATTTTTGGCTGTTCTTATTGTCTACTTTTTTCATGTCATCTTCAGAGAATTTTCTCATTCACCTTCCTTTTCTCAAATGGACTTCAAGAAAATGACATAAATTTAACTCCATTGTCTTTCCAGATCACAACTCTAAAGGAATCCATGCCAGAAGTTCATGAAATCCTGTGCCTCATCTCCAACAACAGCTGAACACAGATAATAAATAAATAAATAGAATAGAGAAGAATAATAAAGAATAAAGAAGCATATTCTCTTCCTCTGACCAATTCACCCATTTGAAATTTTAAGAGCTGGACATATTTCCTGTGCGTTTAGTAGCCCTCCGTAGATTTTCTGTGTCATGTAATAATCTTTTGTCCCATGTAACCTTTAGCCACAGGACACTGTGAATGCAAGAATTTACACATCTTAACTGCATGTTGCCTGAAGACTTAGCACCTTTTGTTTGCCCTGAACCTCCCACCCTCTAGCTTCCTGTTATGCCCTAATTCTGGATTACAGCCTGATCCAACACAGTCAGTACCCTTCCAAACCACTAATGAATTTTCACACGTCTGTCATATCCTTCCTCACATCTTTTCCAGGATGAAGAATCCTAGCTCAGTTGAGCCTTAAAAGCAAGGTACCCATAGTAACTTGCTGGCATATGCAAATAATTGTTATCTTACTACTCATCTGCAGAGGTTCCTGCAGAAGTACACTGTCACTGTGACCCTGCTAATAAACTTCAGTAAAAATTATTAAACTTACAGAATGTCCAAGAAACTATCAAGCTGGGGAAGGCCTGCACCACTACATTATACCACTCTATTCTCCAGCCTTGACAAATACAATCTTAGACAGCTTAAATTCATTTAGACACTGACTTTCCTAGTCCACAGTTCTTCCCTGGCCATCACTTTTTTTTTCTCCTTCCCTGTTATATCAAAGAGAAGTTGTCCTTCACTACCCACACCATCTCTCATTCCATTACAGGGTGTTAATTCCCTGCTTGAAGACAGCCAATGAAGCCTTCATATCTTAATCTGCACCATCATGTTTGTCCTGGGCAAAAAAGTTGCATATAAACACAGAAGGACAAACTTAAACATCTCCTTTTCCATTATATCTCAAAAAATAACCTACAACCAACCTTCAACATAAATTGTGAACCAGTCTAAAGCTCACAGCCTATTATGTTGTCTAGAGTCTTGCTCCATTGGTTTACTGGTTTACCCTGCCAACTCCTTTATATTTGCTCTCATATACTGTTGGACAATTGTTTTGCAGAATGCAAAGCCTGGATAACAGGTTCCTGATCCACAGATAAAATTCCTTGGCACCGGAGGCCATATCCACAAAGATGTTTATAAACCTAAATTTCCAGTGACATCAGAGGGGAGAAAGCAACTAAGTATTTTTATGGTCTGAACATGAAAAGATGCATTTTCAAATTTTTGTATCATTAAAGCAGTTTCATCCCTATTTAATAAAGACATATTCAGTTTACATATCAAAGTACTGCTTGTTTTTATTGTTTGTCACTATGTGCAAGATATACAAATCTATATATCATTTGCAATTTTGACTATGTTATTATCAACCAGCTGATGAGCCTTAACTAGGAACAAACAACAGTATCTAAAATCTGTCTTCTGACAAATACACATCTGAATTACACAAAGCATAAATATATAAACCAGCTGAAACATCTGTAGAGAGTTCAAAGTTCTCCAGTGGACCCCTATTGCCTTCCATCAGTCTCAGCACCCTGCTGTTTAGAAGCATTAAATGATTGCATTCGTTCTAAGGTTTTGTTGTAAAGATTTTATCTGTTTGACTCACTGAAAGTACCTAGTTGGTGCTGTCAGCTCCAGCCACAAGGTACTTGGGCTGAAAAATAATTGTATATATCTTCTAACAGCTGTCTTGGATCTTTTTCTACATTTTACAGGTTTTTGTGCCTTGTCTTAAAGTTTCAACTCTGTTATTTGCACCACTTGAAAAACTTGTCTAGTCAGACCATTTTTGTCTCACTTCCTTGCTGTTCTCCATTCTGCATATAACAGCAGCTAAACAGTGAAATGTGCTATTTCATCTCTATCATATTTTGCTGAATGTCAGAGGTCATGAATTCAAAAACTCACACTGTTTGGAACTACTTTTGTGACAAAAAAAATGTCTTCTTCTACCCACTCATACTAAAGTTACTGGTATTTGCTCTTTCATGTCTATTTCTCCCCTTTTTAAAGGATATTGCATTGTTTATTTTTATTAGCTCTAGAGCTACAATTTCATAATGAACTCATGGACTTGGACAGCATGCCAATTGAACAGTACTAATAGTATTTTTCACTGTAGTTATGGCTTCACTGATTTATAAGTTTTCTTAACTGGCATCAGAAGTAACTGCTTAACAAGAGCACTTTGCACTTCATAATTAATCAATTGTAAGCTGGTTTTGTTCTGTTAATAAGTATTAACACCAATATATCGTGGCAGTTCATACTTCAACAGTGTGTAACCACACCTGCAACAAGTTTTTCATAACAGGTTTTATCCTTCCTCTTAAGAACCTCACTTTTGAAAGACTATTATCAGTATCTCAGGTTTATCCAGAAACACATATCAGACCTGTTTTCTATCTTTGCCATGTTATGTTTATGTGGTTCTACTACTGTTCAGTTTATCTTGTTTATAAAATATAACTTTATTCTTTGGGTGTGTATTTTAAAATGCATATATCAGAAAAAAAACCATCAAATTGATGCTAGCTTCTTCATAAATCAAATGGAAAGATAAGGAGTAACTGAACGCCAGGGGTAAAGCAAATAATATTGTATTATATGCCATATGCACTGACCAGCCAGATTAGGACAAGGGATAAGCAATAATTTTTATTACATGATGTAAACAGCAAGAGAGAACAGAGACAAGTGAAGCCTTGGAAAACCACCTTGTACTTGGCAGAGTTGGGGCTAAGCTGGTACTGGCACAGCCTTTCCTTGGGGCTGTGCACAAGGGATTTTTTTCCTGCTCTGGACATAAGAATAATGAGTATATTTTCTGTAAGTTTTCATACCTTTTTAATGAATAACAACTGGCTATGCCCTACAATACACAAGCTTTGTAAATATTTACATGGTACCTCAATAACTGTAAGTCAATAGATACTTCACAGAATCCCTTCTACTGACATTTCTCATTGTTGTGTACAAAACATCTTTAACATCTTTATTGATGATCTAGACGAGGGGATCGAGTGCACCCTCAGTAAGTTTGCAGATGACACCAAGTTGGGTGGGAGTGTTGACCTGCTCAAGGGTAGGGAGGCTCTGCAGAGAGATCTGGACAGGCTGGAGCGATGGGCTAAGGCCAACTGTGTGAGCTTCAATAAGGCCAAATGCCGGGTGCTGCACTTTGGCCACAACAACCCCCAGCAGCGCTACAGGCTTGGGGAGGAGTGGCTGGAGAGCTGCCAGTCAGAGAGGGACCTGGGGGTGTTGATTGACAGCCAGCTGAACATGAGCCAGCAGTGTGCCCAGGTGGCCAAGAAGGCCAATGGCATCCTGGCTTGCATCAGAAATAGCGTGGCCAGCAGGGACAGGGAAGTGATCTTACCCCTGTACTCGGCACTGGTGAGGCCGCACCTCGATTCCTGTGTTCAGTTTTGGGCCCCTCACTACAAAAAGGACATTGAATTACTCGAACGTGTCCAAAGAAGGGCAATGAAGCTGGTGAAGGGTCTGGAGCACATGTCGTACGAGGAGCGGCTGAGGGAACTGGGGTTGTTTAGTCTGGAGAAGAGGAGGCTGAGGGGAGACCTCATCGCCCTCTACAACTACCTGAAAGGAGGTTGCAGAGAGCTGGGGACGAGTCTCTAACAAAGTAACAAGTGATAGGACAAGAGGGAATGACCTCAAATTGCGCCAGGGAAGGTTTAGACTGGATATTAGGAAGCATTTCTTTACAGAACGGGTTGTTAGGCATTGGAATGGGCTGCCCAGGGCAGTGATGGAGTCCCCATCCCTGGAGGTGTTTAAGAGTCGGGTCGACATAGCGCTGAGGGATATGGTGTAGTTGGGAGCTGTTAATGTTGGGTTGATGGTTGGACTGGATGATCTTCGAGGTCTTTTCCAACCTAGACAATTCTGTGAAAAAAAACACATGACCATTTAATGTTTTTCAAAAATGCACCCTTGTTTCTCTCAAGCTAACTTAATATTGACAGTGTCTGGGAGTGATAAACCTGAATTTAATACTTGTTTTTAAACAGTCAGATGGAAAACAAGTAATTTCCCTTTCCAGTACATCCTTTACTGCTACCATCATGTGCTAAATATTTTGAGGTATTTAATTACAACACAACCAGGAACTATTTTTATTCAAATGCTTAACAAGGAATATGGCATAACTTATCCTAATGTCACCTCAGGGAAAAAAAAAATTGCTTTGTTGTTGTGGTCTTGACTTTGAGAAGTATCAGGAAGTTTGTTAAAAACTGCTGAGCTCCTAGGAGAGCTGTCTCAACCCTCCCCTGCTGCATGCATCAGCTACAAGTTTCCCCTCTGTACACACTGGTCAAGGATTATTGCAGTGAAGTAGACTGCAACCTATGTTTTTAAGGTTCTTCTTCCCAGAAACAAGAGTATACAACAAGGTTCAAGATCATCAGTTCCACACTATGAAGAGGCATCATCAGTTAGCAGCAACATTGACCTAATTATTTTAGAGTGGCTGTGGATAAGAGACACACAGAAAATGAACTGAATCTTCAAGCCATATTCTTAAAGATACCTACACACCAAAAGATATAGGTACAGACACAAGTAAGTCTCTAGATACCACTGTAAAAAAAAATTTATACTTAAATAACACTCCAAATTTGTCCCTGTTCTTCAGTATGTTCTTATCTTTCCTCTTCTAGCTTCCCTATCACACACTTCCATACTCACTTTACCTTTGGTACACTGCCCTTGACAGGCATACTTACATAACTGGCATACAGGGTTTAGGTAGATTTAGAGAAATTTGAGTGACATGAGCAGAGGGAAGACACCTGAAGGCTTTTCATGCTGTTGGGGCTGACCTGCCCCAGCTGCAGCCTGTCCATGTGTTTGCATCTTTCTTTCTGCACAAAATCATTTCACCTGATTTCTGTTCTTGCCTGATCTCCTACTGCCTTCCTACTTCTCCTTCACCTTTCTCTATAGAAGCTTAACTCCCATTTTAGAAAAATCCAGTCATCATCCCCAACCCTTTATATATCATCATGGTACTCCTGCTGCTTTACAGTCTGGGTTGTGTCTGCCTGTGAGAGTGCATGTGCAGTTGTCTTTTTCTGTACTATACAGCGAAAAGAGCAAAATGACTCCTCTACTTCTTCCAAGTTATAGTGAGTTTGTAGGCTGAATATGAGCACAGTCTCACTAATCAGGGGTAGCACTTTGCACAAGGCAGCCGTCTTTTTTTGTCTCTACACAGTCCTACAACAAACATGACATTGTTTTTCACACTTTGTATGCCATTTTTCCTATGCACTAACCTGGGACAAGACACATACCGCTACCTTTGATGGCACAGGAAACACACTCCATGTACTTGCATAAGCCAACACACTTACTGGGACAGGTTAGCAAAGAGTGTTCAGTGAGCATTGCAGCTGAGTGCTCTCTGCTGCCTGAGATGAGGTGCAGGGGTAGGGTCTCCATGTGGTGGGGCATGGGACAGAGTGCTGGAAGGACAACTGGGCTGAGAAGGGAAGTGTCAGTGGTCACCACAGCTGTAACATGTCAAAGTTTTCCACTACTGCACCTTCCCAAACCTAGACTTCTGGCAGAGAATGAACAATCAGAAATAACTAATTTCTGACCCTTCCCTACTATAGCTGCCGGCCACATGACGCAGCAGCAGCCTTCTTTGTCTGAGCCTGCAGGCAGCCCTTACACTACAGTGTATGTAAGCTGTTTAAATCAACAGTTAGAAGGCACAGGCAAATATGGAGCAATGCAACAGGCTTTCATGTCCCACAGAGACTTGCCTCTCATGTTCACCATGAGGAAATTGAAGTTCCATTGAATAGGCTGTTATAAGAGCCTACATTCACCATAGAGAGGAGTTTATTTAATAGATTGTAAAAGGATAGAAATTGGATGGTAGAAATAAAATGTCTCTTAATTCCCTCCAAAGGATTTCTCTCATCTTTCACTGGAGCATCAGGCTTTAGTCAGGCATGAGGGGTGCACTGAGATGGGGAACATAAAAGTGTTTCTTTGATCCACTATCACAGGTCTTTATGTTCTTCTGGATTTTTGTTGGATTTACATAACTGATAACAAAGATTAAATAAAATATTGTAATCTTGTAAGCATCCTCCAAGATGAACTTATGATTTGTACTATGTTAATAATGCAGTGGGATGGTGAACATGATGATGCAGCATGGATGACGCTGTCCAGAAATCATTGTTTTTCTGCCGCTTGTGGGCTAGCCAGTGCTGGCCCAGCTGCAGTAAGACCATCCCAGGCCATGAGTGACCAGGTCACAGGTACCCCATCCCTGCAGTTGCTTTCATTCTCTGAAGGGAAAACATTGCTGACAAAGACAAAAGCTCAGTTTGCTGACATATCATGAAGGGGTAGGTGGGAAGGAATTTATTTTAGCCTTTTACAGGGTACAAAGCGTGCCCATGATGAAACGTTTTTTTGATTTGGTTTTGATGGTGGTTTTTTGCCTAGCTGGTAGAAGCAAGCAGATGCACAAGTTATAAGTCTGGGAAAAAAACAGGTACCTGCTCTGCCACAACCACCTGAGGCAAGGAAGTGGTAGGTGGGTGGGACTGGGCTGGAGGCATGTTCATTAAGGATGGAGCCAGCATTCTCCATCACAAAAGAGAAATAATGCCATTCTGCTTATGGGGTAACAAGACTGAACAGGAAGGAGACTCACTCTTGATATCACATCATTTCAGCTTTCAGCACACATTGGGCATGGAGGTATGTAAACTTAGAGAAGCTGCAGAAGGAAGTTCATGCCATTTTGTTAGAGCTGGACTACATAGCCTGTGAAACAATAGTGTATCTAGTTTAGTACTTGTGTGTAAAGTTAAAAGCACAAAACGGCCAACAAAGATGAGATAAAAAAAAGCCCACAACTACATGGGTCTCTCAAACTGGAAAGCTGATATTTCTATTGAAGTTGTAGTGCACTAGCACTAAGATTTAATTCTCCTCCAGCAGTAGCTGTGCAACTGAAAATCTCTCCCACAATACATTAGCAAAGAGTGGTAAATATGATGAGGAAAGCTAGAGGGGTGGATGGAGGACAAAGGCAGATATTAAGAAACTGGTGCATTAAAATGATATATAGAAAGACTCGCTAATTTGAAGCAATAACTCAGAAATTAAGGCTCTTCTGAAAATCTAAAGCACAGCCCCCACCACATATCAGTTGAGCATCTGGAGAGCTCTTTAACATTTCTATGTAAAGGTAAACCTACCATTTCCACCATGACTGCAGCCAAGCCTGAGGACTCATTGACTATTTTTCAACTGAAAAAATTACATTTTGGAAGAGACCCATGTCATAGACTTGTGCCTGCCACATTGCATCAGTGGAAGAATTTGCATCTGAGACCAAGGTTATTTGGGTTCTGATATCTTTACTGGTTTCCAGGTCAACTCTCTGCGACTTACTTCACCTCCTTCTTCATATATACTTTGCAGCTTGAATGTTACCTTCAGAAACACTGTGTTGGCTTTATTATTGTCTTGCTTTTGATATATACCCCTAAAATTGATGTTCAAACAGACCCTGCCAAAAAAGAATGTGTTTCATACAGGTAAGTATAAATTTTCTCTTACCCAGGCCATTGTGGAAGAAACAACAAAAGTGAGACTTTTTTCCTCTAGCAATTCTAATTAATTTTTTACACTGACATGTCACATTTACCATTCTTCTTTAATTACAAAGTTGACACAAACATCCCATGATACCACATCAATTCTTTCTTTGTGCAAATAAGATGTAAGACAGAGAAGGAATTAACCATCGTGACAAATTGTCAGAATAGCACTTTCAAAAAGATGAAGTGGTTACCTTGCAATCAGGAAAAGAAAGACAGAGGAAGAATCCATTTTAAAAGTTTGTCAAGCAAAGGCAAAGCTGAGCAGCTGTAATTAAATACCTTTTATTGGTTTTCCTGTGGTAATGCCTGCAAGCCCTAGTCTTGGGCTGGTCTCCACCCTCCCTGCACTGCACTCATTTCTAGTGAGGTACTTACACACCAGAGTCCATGTTCTCACAGCTGCTTCCAAGTGAGCTTGGAAGGAGGTGGGCAGTCCTAGTGCCACTATACATAAAGCATCTGGGGCACATTATTCTTGCAAAAACAATGTTGTTGTTTTAAAGAAATTATTGTAATGAACCTTTGTTATTATGGCCAACCTAATCAGCTGCAAGATTGTTGGAGCAGTAGAGGAGATTGGCATTGAAAAGGAATGTAACAGGAAAACATGTGACTTGGTTGGGGGGTGTTGTTTGTTTGTTTGTACTTTGCTATTATTATAAGCAGTTAATCTGTTCTGGTCTCTGATAAATTCTACCTAATATGCAATCCTGGGGAAGGGTACCATCTGAAGAATGCATGAAGCTTCATTAAATCTTCTGGACCAAATCTGGATATTGGCAGATCTTCAATGTACCGCAGCCAGTTTATATTCAGCTGAGTATTTGACCCAGTTAAAAGTTTGATTAATACCATATTCAGTGTTCTTACCTCAATACAAAGTACATTTGCCCAGAGCTATCACTTATCTAGTAAAACAGTGTTTCTGGGGAAAAGAGAGGATGTGATTGAATTTATTTTAAGAAGTTAGGAGGCATTATACCTTCCATTTACAAGTAACCAACAAGACCAACTCTGTTACTTAAAATAAAAAAGCATTTTACAATAATACTGATTGCCCTAGGCAATGCTGACCCAGTTTACACTAAAAGATAAAAGCCGATATCCCTACAATTGCATTCTACTCACTACTGTATAACTGAAAAATCTTCTCATGGAAACATTAAATGTTTGTGCAAGTCCTCAAGACGCTTCGCTTAATCAGCATTCTTTCCTCTATATACAGGAAGGGGATATTCAAGAAAAAAAGTAAAAAAAATAAAGTATCACTTGTGCAATGTTTTAGAAAATAAAACCACTCATTCTCTCAATATAATTTTGAATGACAAAAATCTTCCTATGGTTTAGTGCTTTTCTTCTCTTACACCTCTTAACCATCTCTTTGGGAAAAAAAGTAAGGGCAAAATTCTAATATCTGTTGTCATCTCAATGTCTTTTTATTTAAATTCTTCAGCTTCTGCTGTAACCTTTGAAAATTAGATTTCCAATTCTGTATTCAAGGTGGAATAGCCAACTCTCTAATTCCATAAAGGCTCTATAATTCTTTCATTGGGTTACTTTACAAACTGCCATTTCTGATTGCTGTTGTACATTGAGCAGCTCCTTCCACTGACCTGCCTACAGTGTGCCACAACTGTGAGCACTCAGACAACATTTACAGCCTATCCAAAACTGATCAGCTGAAACTTTCCTCTGGAGGTTGTAACAGCTTTGTTTCTGTATTGAATTTAATATATCACTGGAAAAAACACTGTGGGCTAATGGCTGTTACACCATTCTTCCATTAGGTACATATGAGTGAAAACTCAATATGAAAAGTAAGTATGATCATTTTCTGTGATTTTCTTTACTGGTGCATTGTAATTTCGCCAAGAGAATAGTATTTATCTAAACCCTTAACATTTTCCAAAAATTTTGTACAAATAAAGTAATTCATTTTCATGTAGCTTACACTCCCAATATGTTTGCCTTCAATTCCCTTTCAAGAGACAGTTTAATAAAAATGATACTCGCATGTTGATACCGCTTCTAAGCTGAAATGGACAGCTGGTTTTTAGATTATTAAATCTTAACTTTTAGGCAGAACAGGAAGAGAATAATACTTTAAAACCTATAAGGGCCAGCTCAGGCTGCTTGATGAAGCTTGTAATTTATTTTCTATGTCAAGTCTTCACAAGGAAACATCCATACTGCTGCAAAAATAATTATTTAATAACTTTGAAGACATATATTTTAAAAAATTGACTTCCTTAGCTCTCAAGAAAAAAAACTATTAAGTCAGTGCAATTAGTTTTCTTCATCTTCAAAACAATCTATAAATATACACCTCTTAAAAAGTAGAGCAGTAGATAGATAGGTGTCACATCACTACCTTATAGATGAGCAAGTTACATCAAAGAATTTACTTAATGCATCTGAAAGGAGACAAGAGTGAGGCTCAGTAACAATGTTAGAAATCAGAAACCTTTTACATTGAAATTTTCCTGCAAATGCATGTATCTGTTGCTGTAGCCTTTCCGTTATTCATTAAGGTCTGATCCATTGTCCCCTGAAGTGAATGGAAATAGTTCCACTACAGTCCTAATTGGAAAGCATAGTTTGGGAAAAGCACCTGCAGCCACACTGAATGGGAAAAGCTAGAACAGTTCCAGCAGCAAAAGCTGTGCAGCCTAGTTGTCAAAGAAACATCTACTGATTATATTACTGCCGGGCAAGTTTTCTGGGGCAGAAACAACAGGACTATTCAAGAAGGAATTAGATGCACTTCTGCAGATATATCTAGATGAGAAGGGATAAAATCTCTAAGGTGGCAGCTTGCCAAATTGTCTTTTGGATCCTAACGCTTGCTCCTATGTTTCTTCTGGAAGAAAAAGCAAGGCACTTAGGGATGGGCCTATGCAGAATACAAAGATCTTTAGTTTCACTATCTAGACCAAGCATTAGAATTGTGCATTTGATCCTCATAGGAAATATAAAAAACCACAAACATTAACAGAGTTGGCCATTGGTAGATAAATGTCCTTTCCTGCTCTGTAAGGCTGAACTTCACATAGCACAAGCAAGGATGGATGGAGAAAACTAATGCCTGGTGAAGGGTCTGAGTCTCCCAGAGGGGCAAAGTACTTCAAGAAAAAGCACCCAGGGTCAGCAGACCTGTATCAGTCAGCAGAGCTGCTGTAGGTCAGAGGACTGCACCAACTGGTTTTTAAACTCTACTGACCTCCATTCTAGAACAAATCCAAGTCAGCCAAAGTTTCCTGGTAGGGACACCAGCTGTAACATCTCATCTAAACACCCGGATCTCTGGCTATGGATTCCAGCCACATGTGCTCTTTTTATAAAGTTTTACTGGCATAAAAACTTCTAGTAATAGTGCTTTGGCCTGTCCAGTCTTTGCAAATTATTTATTAAACTCTTCTAAAAGTTATACAAAATACTATTTTTAACTCCTTGTAGCTGATGACATGATGTCAAGACTCAGCTCCTACGCACGGTTGAGTGAGTAACTATAGGAGAAAGCGATCCGGTTTCATGGAGCTTCCTGGCAGACGAGTAGCTTATCGAGCAAACAACAGCAATTCTCTGACTGGGAGCTCAATACAGCACAAAGAAAACAAAGTTCAAATCCAGGAGAGGATTAGGAAAATATCCTCTAAAGACATTTCCATGGATTTAATAGAAAAGGAGAACAAGATGAAGCAGCCTTGAAGTGGATCTGTAAGAGTCTATTACAAAGATTAATGGAAGCTAAGTTATTTTAACCTAAAACATGTGTATGGCAGTGTAAATATATAAAAATGAATCCAGCTTATGAGACGCTGTTGGACAGCTGCAACCGAGGATAGTTTTTTGATGTGCACTGTGCAGCTGTATTTTCACTAAGCAGAGTAAGTTGTCTCCCAGTGCAACTCTCCTTCTGTACTCCTGCTGTTTGGGTGAACAGGAACCCATGACTACCTATGTAATGCACTCTAGTCTGCAGTGTATTAGTACAGGCAAAATCAAAGACTTCTCAGTACTCGCCTGCAACCAGGATGTTTGATAGTTTTTCATAAGGGTATATCTGGATCACATCTTTTTCAGGTTTGGCCTTTTCAAGTTTCAGAGAGTTATGAAATGGCTTCCACAACCATTGCCAGCAATGATAGGAGCAAATACTGCTAAGTAATAAGATTGTTTCCGTTTCTGACAGAGTTCATATTTTTAAATAAGACTTGCAGTAAGATTTGATCAGAATGAATTCTGGGATAATTCAAAGTGTGGGATTTAAGTGACATTGATCATTCTGATTATCAAAGCTGATTATCTTTTGTGCTCAGTCATGGATTTGCAGTATCTGCATAAGCACTCTCTTTTGGAAAGTTCAGTAAGAAACATTATGTAGTAACTGCACTATTTTCTCCTTAAATTTAATCAGATTCTACAGACATCTTCTATGAGAGAACCATAAAAATTGTAAGGATGTGGCTCAGGCTACATTTCTCTGCTAGAGTTTTTTTAGATGTGACAATGTGGGAGAGGCTTCACTTGTACATCTGCATTTACAGTCTGAATCCATCTTCACAGATGAGAGAAGTCAGTGACAGTAATTACAATATTGAGAGCTCACTGCTAAGTTACTTTCTCCCTATTTCTTTTGAGAAAAGCAACAAAGATAAGGCAAATGTTGGATTCTTCACAAAGTATTTCTCTACTTTCCACAAGTTTGCTATACAGGGCAGAGGTGGGCAAGAAAAGCTAGCAACAAGCAATTTTTTAGATCTGTAAGCTCCATACTTAATATGAAGCAGCTCATGATATCAAAATATTTACTCTGACCCATGTATATAGCAACTACAAACATTAGCAGGGAGCAATCCAACCTAAAAAGCCTCTGAGTAAGCACCAGCTTTTCAAATTTCCCACACATTTCTATAATTGCCATATTTAGATGCCAGCATTGTAAACTCACTAGAAGTGGTAACTGGTAAAAGAAAGAAGCCGCATGCAAGCATATTCAAAGTTTCCAGTTTGAAGTGTAAGAAGAGACAACTCTAATACATGAGAGTTCAAAGAGGTGGTTATAAAGACCTGCTCGCACAATTGGAGGCAGGCATTGCAGCTTCTTCATTTTGGAATCAATGTACTAAGAAGGTCTTCTATTTCGCTTCATAATCCAAATGTCTTATCATTTCTGGATGTTCTCATGGCAAAGAAACAAAGACAAAACCAAAATAAACAAAAAAAACCCCACACAAACCATGCCACAAAGTTCTTAAGGGACAAAGCAAAAAAACTCATCTAGGGAACACCCATTAACAGCAGATTTGACTTCATTTCATCTAAGCCTTAGGACTCTTTAGTTTCAATCCTCCAAACAGTTTTGGAAAAAAAAAAAATATCATGTTTTTTCAGTTCTAACTACACATGGAATATGCAAGTTCCTAATTAGCCTCTAATTGCACAATAGAATACAATTTTCCTCTAAATACTATAAGGCATTTCAGAATTATATTGTGCACAAATTCTGCTATAAATTCACTTACAAGGTGTTATTTATTAAGTAACTGTAAAATCCATTCTGAAATGTTTCCTTGTTTAAGGAAACAAACGTCTGTATGTCAGGGTGTGCTGGCAAAGAATCAGATGCAGAGCAGGGTAGAGGCTAGTGATACAGCAGGAAAGAGTGTTATCCTGCCTCACTCACAATCCTTCATATTCCCCCCTGGGAACTTATAGGTTTGACCGAGAGCTGCTGGAAGGAGGGGCAGTGAGCTGGCTGAGGGTTCACAGTGTGGGTATGGGGGTACAGCTCCCAGGAGACGGGCACCAAGACCTCAGGGTCCTCCCCAATAGGTTTTTAGACCCCGTTCAAACACTTTTCACTGCCCATGTCCACCAAAACCACCTCCATCATTTCCTGCATTTTAGAAACCAAGTGGCACCATTCAGTTTAAACACAGTGGCTTCAACTTTAGAATACAAAAAAGCTGAAGACTTCTGCTGTTCAAAAGGACTATCTCCTCCAAGGATACTGACAGACACAATATGCCCCCTATTTTCTGTGGGACAAGTCTACATATCACTGTGTGATTACTGTGTGTAATCTTAACTAGCTGAACAGCACCTAGAAAGGACCGATTTAGAGAATAACAGTCCCGAGTATTCTCAGGCACTGTACAATCGTGCCATCTGCTGGGCAGAAATTTTTAGCTATCAGAAAAAACGAGGAAGCTGGGCACCCTTGGAAAGTATACTGCACTCCCAGCAATTTAATTTTTACAACTTTTTTTTTTTTTTTTAAACTATGTCAGGAGAACAGGTGTCACTGCCACTGCTGGAAATGGAGAGGAAAGGGTGACAGTGCCAGTACCCCCAGTCACCAAGCTTGACGCCATTGCCAAGCCTTTCTTCATGCCTGGTTAATTTCAAAGGCTAAAAGAGGGCTCCTAAACAACAACCAGTGGCTTTAAAACACCTAAGTACCATTCCAAGTACAGGCAAGCACAAATAGTAAATTAAATGCAAAAAATTTCCCAAGAAAGATTTCAGTGTCCACCCCAACCAACTCTTCCTACTGTGTTCTCTCAGCAATAATAAAGGCAAATGCTCCCGAGGAAATGAGCTGAAATAAACTTGGGCACAGAAGTAATTTGGCCATTGGAACTGTCAAGGGCTGTGAAATTACTGGCAGGTTTTGGATCTGTTATCACCTTGCATGGCCAGACTCCTTAAATTTCCCAGGCTTTCATTTCACTCCACTTCAGTATATACAAAAATATAATACAGTACACATATAAGTATATACAAAAAATACAACTCAATTAGTCCACGCAAGACAAATTTGATTCTGGAAGCCTTTGGTTAGCATTTCTGTTACATAAGGAAAACCAAACTCTGTATACAAGTTAGGCAAAATGACTTCCACTCTCCTCACAAATATAAATAAATGCTGCCAACCTTTTCCCACGTTTAGAAATCATCATATCAGTCACCAAGAAAACCAGTGGGAGGTAACAGCACCCATTGTCTTTCCATTCTCCTCAGCCACCTGCCCATTCTCCGCACCACCGACTTTCCACTGAACAGACCAGCACTCAGCACTTAACTCCTGACTCTCCATTTTGCTTGCATTAAAATCCACAGCTTCTGAAACTCAGCTTCCTGTGGGCTAGTACACTGTATCATTTCTATAAGAGCAAAAGTTCTGCTCAGATAGGATAAATTCTAACGAAAAGGAATAAGCAACTTACATAAAAATTACAAACTGAACTGGACTATTAGATACCTGATGTGTTGTTCTTGTCTGTGAGAATGCAGGAAAACAAATTAATCATATCCTCTAAGACCTCTTCTTTATAAAAAAAGTTTTATGCCTATGTCACATGTCTCTGAAACAGTAGCTCCTCTTTGTTCTCACCCCTTTTCTACCACCAAGCTGTCCAAGTTGTAAAAAAATTCTCCATTCCTCTGGGTAACTTATAGCTGTCACACAATAGCTGTATTGTCAGAGTCACATTGTTAAGCACTGATGAGCATGCCATTGATGAAGCATCTAAAGTACAATCAGCTGCTGATTGCAGCAGGGAAGACCTTCCCTCTAAGTGCAGTTTTGAATGAGACATTGGAATCCATGCCCACAGCAGAAATAAGCATCATACGCACAGCCTAGTAAGCTTAACAGGTAAATGTACAGACCTACATGTACATATACAGATTTAATATTATTATGTGCATATAAGATTGATGATGTGGCATCAAATAATATATTAAAATGGGTTTTCTTTGGCATTGTGATATTTATATAAAAGATATGTATACATAAGACATATGTTAATGTATTAAAGGTGTTCAAGTCATCAGTTAAGCCAACAAAATTTATCTCTATACCTTACCACACAAATGTTCTCTATAGGATTACATACATCCTCATGCAGGAAACCTCTACTTTAAATTGGCAATAAGAGATACAAAGAATAGCAACAAAGATGCCTGTAGTGGGGCTTCAAATAGCTGACAATCAGACAAGTACAGATAAGCAGATTTGGTTGTAGCAAATAAAAGCAATCTATTTCCTGGGTCATATAAACGCGTCAGCTTTATTGCTCCACAGTAAGAGCATCACAGAGGAGATTATTGCAAAGTTACTACAGCATTTAAGATCACACCTTTGCCCAGGCTGACTAATCCTCCAGTGGAAGACCCTCCAAGGAAGATGCGAGTGGGCTTTACAGTTTTAGAACATGGAATCATAGAACAGCACAGGTTGGAAAAGACCTTGAAAGATCATCTGGTCCAACTGATGTCTCTAGGAAATTTTCTTATCTGCTCATTCTGAACTTGTAAATAGAACAATGACAGGGTCAGTTACTTGTTTAAGATTGTTGCAGTCGAAAGAAGGAACCAGGAGATAAGGGAGTGAGTTGCTCCGACTTTGCATAAACAGTGAAGGCCTTGCTAACAACTATACCTTTGAAGAGGAGCTAAAAGATTGATAAGAGGGGAACATCCTGCCCCAGAAGTTGCCAAAGGCTGGGTGATAGTCTGAGAAGCATGAAGTCAGTGAAAATCTGTGGTAACTTGGGGAAAGGTAAAGGTGGCAGGGGGAGGCTGTGACCACCGACTCAATTCAAGACCAGAAAGACTTACCCCCCACACACCTGCAAGGAGCTTGTGTGCTAATTTACATAGCAAGCAAGGCTAATTTAAATATAACTAACCAATAGCAAATAGAATGGTAATTACAGATCAATGAGTGTAAATTTAGACAGGTTTTTACTAATCATGTAACAAGATAAATAGGCTGTAGTTCCTTTGTGTTGCTTGCTAACTTTGTGGAATTACTACCTAGCACCCATCTCTGCACAAATATGGAATAAACTGATATCTTGGCTCTGTGTGTAAGATTGGCTTTTTGCACACTCGGTAACGAATGCTGTTTGAGGGACAACACAACCTTCTGCGGGAAAGGGAGCGTAGATGAAGTTATATAGCACTCTCTCCAATCTGCCTTGAAACTCTCTACCACATCCCTGGAAAGCTTGTACCAGTTTACTCCCTTTCTAGAGAGGAATTTAAAAAAAAAAAGGAAACAAAAAATAGATGTGTCTACGCCAACCTACCAATGCCTAAACCATTGCCATCTCATCTGCTGCCACAGCAATGCTACAGCCTGGGATTCACATTATGCTACAAGCAATCTCCAGGCACAATCAGGAATCATACAGTCTTGTGAGCCTCTTCTGATCATGGAAAGCCCCCAAAGCACTAAAACTTTTCCATTTTTCCAAACTGTGTATCATTAAAAAGCAATCTTCTCCCCAGTTCACAGCATCCTGAGTGCCATAAGAAGCTAATGCAGGCTGCTCAGGATAGGAAAAAAAAAAAAAAAAAAGAAGAAATTAATTCCTTCATTTGCTCCCTTCTCTTTCGTTGTAGGAGATTGGGTACTTAGTAGCAACATCTTAGTCCTCTCTTTTCTAGCCTTATCCAGGCAGTCCATCCTGACAGCCCCTCTGTTCCTGATTTTGACAGGCAAACTTTCTGGAGGAGTGAGACAGGTCAGGTCCCTCTTTCCAAAACAGGTAAGGTGATCAACAGCAAACAAACTTTAAAGGTTTAGCTAGGTTCTCCTCTGCTGTATCCCTTGCCTCTTACGGTTGTCATTTTTTCAGTCTCCCTGCCTCACTCAGCTACCCAGGGCCTGCAGATTTGCAGCTCCCTCCCATGAGAGCATGGTGGTAGGGAGTGTGTCCCACAGCTGCCTGTGCCACAGCCAGCAGGGTCAGCCACTGCCACCCGAGACCCTGGGACTGCCACACTGTGCGCCCACATTACCAAGGTCTGTTTGCTGAACACACAGCTTGGCAATACCTGTTGCCTTCCTCCTGCCAGGCAACAGCAGGACCCACTACTCTTACTGCCTCCCCATGCAGGGCTGGATGCTGACTTAGTGGGTGTGGGATGACAGGGAAGGCATAGGTCTTTCCACATTCTGCACAGTGGCTCCTGGTTGCACTGTTTGTCCTTCACAGTGGCTGAGCTTGCAGTAATACTTTGCACACATGGACAATGATCTTGCTGTTGGACAATACTGTAGTACAGATAAATGATACCCCAATACTAAAATGGCCTGTCTCCCTGGACAAGCTTTGCCTTCAAACTAGAATGGGAGTGATTACGATGCAAGGTTATGCTTTGGGGACTGCTCCCCACTCAGCAGCTGCCTGGCACACAGCATGCCTCACACTTACTGTCACTTGGTCAAGTACTTGCATGATTCCAGCTGCTGAGGGACACACGTCCAGCTCTGCTCTCCCCTTTGGTGCCAGCCCAAGTGTTTGTGGGGTCCTTGCCTGAATGGCAAGGGAGACAGTGTGAATACTAGGATGCAAGCTAGTAAACCTCCAAGGACAGACAGAGCTGAAGCCTCCAGAAGATCTCAGAAACACGCAGTGTCACACATAGCTCCCAGACTGACTCAGCTGCTGTATTTATCCAAGCTATCCAAAACTGCATGGCAAAAGAATGTGTGGACAACCCATAAATATGTGTGCTTATACAGTGAGGCAAGAACATAAGTGACATTGTGTTAGATTATCAGAGGTATAATGTATTGCATTGATCTACTGGGTATAATTAATTACCTGCATATTTCTAAATACATTCCATGAGATGTACATTTGACACTGGCAATTCTTACTGATTGTAAAAGTCAGGTGATTCTATCAGTGTTATCTAATACAGGAACTGATTCAGCAACGCAATTAAATTTATTATCTATGATTCGCTCTACATACAATAAAGCACTGAATCAGAAGCTTCACAGCATTGCCAGTCCATGCATGTATCTTAACATGAAATAGGTTGTAGAACAGCTGGCATTTTAATTTAAAACCCAGCTGCTGGAGTCATGTATTTATGACGAACATCTTTGACTTTATTTTCACCCAGATAAGTGTATTTCCAGACTTCATAATTAGAGATATGTAAATGTTAAATGCTAATATGGAGAAGGCAATTGTAATTTTTTTAAAGTGTGAATGTGTGATCTTAAAAAAATCTCACAATAATTGTTCTAATAAAATATTTTTTTTGTTTTTAACATTAAGATATATAGCTAGGCATGACACATCTTCTCATAGTAGATATCCAGACTGATATAGTCTCTAATCTTAATAGAGAAAGCCTCAACTTTTCAGTGCTTGTAACAATTAGATTCAGAAAGAAGACATACCAGCAGACATTGGTTTTGCTATATAGATTTTTGTAATACCCAATTTCACTGTGTGTCCAGCATCTAAAAATTCTTATCAAGATTTGAATACTGATTAGTCTAATAAAATTCATTACAGAATACTTTTAGACGTGTTTTATGTATATGCTATTGCTGGATAGTGCTCACGCTGAGAAGCTTTTCACTGTAAATTAGAAAGCTATAAATTGCTTTTGAACAAGAAAGAAAAGTAAACTACTAACTTGATTCCAGGTCTTGAAGTGTTAAAAAAACACAACCAACAAATGATGGCCAGCTCTTCAGAAGACTCCAAGTGGCTCAGCAGTACTGGTGCTTCACTGTGAAGAAATGTGAGTTCTTAGTGCTGTAACAGCATCTGTATCATTCACCTGTGATAAACAGAATCCAGCCATTCTGACAGTACGTAGGTGGCAAAGTACTTTACAAGATAGATTGGTTGTTTCTCTAGCATCTAGGATTTTGGAGGAGTGACATGGGGGAGGAGGGTTGAGTTCTTTTTTTGTTGGTGAGTTACACTATGAAAAATGAAACCGCTTACTGGATAGTGAACGTGATAGCTGTTGCATTCAAACTACAGTAACTCCTGAAGTGTACTACAACTCAGTAACAAGCTACATTCTATATTATGGGTTCACCAGCAGATGGAAGTGAAGTTCATCATTTGGATCATTGCTTGCAGTGAAACTCAAAGAAAATTTAAAGGATTTTTATGCTGTTCTGGTAAAGTGGAGGGAAAAAAGAGATTTTTTCCATCATCATGTGAAATGAATGCTGTGAAGGATAAAATTTTACTTCAACAAAAATGTGTATAAATATGAACTGTGAGGTCATCAAAACACTTCAAGTTCTAGCCACAGTTGTTATAAGGAACAATAAGGTGATATTTAACCTTGATAAGGCAAAATCCGATCATGTTCCAGTTTCTTATTTGCATTATTCCATGCACATTTGGGAATAGAATAGAATAGAATAGAATAGAATAGAATAGAATAGAATAGAATAGAATAGAATAGAATAGAATAGAATAGAATAATATCAGTTAGAAGGGACCTACAATGATCATCTAGTCCAAATGCCTGACCAATAGATAAAGCATGCTATTAAGGGCATTGTCCAAATGCCTCTTAAACACTGACAGGCATGGGGCATCGACTACCTCTCTACGAAGCCTGTTCAGGGTTTGACCATCCTCTTGGTAAAGAAATGCTTCCTAGTGTCAAGTCTGAACCTCCCCTTATGGACACAGCTTGGAGCCATTCCCACGCATCCTGGCACTGGCTATTAGAGAGAAGAGATCAGCACCTCCCTCTCCCCCTCCTCAGGAAGCTGTACGGAGCAGTGAGGTCACCCCTCAGCCTCCTCTTCTCCAAACTAAACAAACCCGGTGTCCTCAGCTGCTCCTCATAGGACATTTCTTCCAGCCCTTTCACCAGCTTTGTTCCCCTTCTCGGGACACATTCAAGGACCTTAACATCCTTCTTAAATTTGGGGGCCCAGAACTGCACACAATACTCAAGGTGAGGTCACACCAACGCTGAATACAGTGGGATAATCACCTCTTTCGACTGGCTAGTTATACCGTGTTTGATGCACCCTGGGATGTGGTTTGTCCTTTTGGCTGCCAGGGCACAGCGCTGACTCATACTGATCCCGCTGCTGACCGGCACCCCCAGATCCCTTTCTGCAGGGCTGCTCTCCAGCCACTCCTCACCCAGTTCATACTTGTGCCCGGCGTTACTCCATCCCAGGTACAGAATCCAGCATTTGGACTTGTTAAATTTCATGTCATTAATCACTGCTCAATTCTCCAATCTACCTACATCCCTCTGCAAGGCGTCTTGTTCCTCAAGAGAGTCAACAGCACCTCCGGTTTAGTATTGTCAGCAAACTTGCTAATGGTGCATTCAACCCCTGCATCCAGGTCACTGATACAAATGTTGAACAGAACTGGCCCTAGAATTGAGCCCTGAGGAACAGTACGGGTGACAGGCCGCCAGCCAGATGTAGCCCCATTCACTGCAACACTTTGACCCCTGCCCTTCAGCCAGTTCTTCACCCACCACACCATGACCCTGCTCATCCCACAGTTGGACAACTTGTGCAGAAGGATGCTGGGAGGGACAGTATCAAAAGCCTCAATCAAAAGCCTCACTAAAATCCAGAAGAACTACATGCACAAGGCAGGTAACCTTATCGTAGAAGGATATCAAATTAGTTAGACAGGACTTTCCCTTTGTGAACCCATGCTGACTATGCCTGATTATTATTCTTTAAATGCCTTTCAACAGTACCCAGTATAATCTTCATCATTTTTCCAGGAACTGAGGTTAGACTAACAGGTCTGTAGTTTCCTGGGTATTCCCTCAGGCCCTTCTTGTAAACTGGAATAACATCAGCTAGCTTCCAGTCAGCAGGGACCTCCCCAGAGCCCCAAGACCTTTGGTAGATGATTGAGAGGGGTCCTGCCATAATATCTGTTAGTTCCTTCAGGATGAATCCCATCAGGCCCATGGACTTGTGAGCATTCAGCTGATACAGCTGATGCCTTACAGTTTCAGTGTCCACAAGTGGAAAGTCAGTGTTCCCACACTTGTGGTCCTCCAACTCAGAGGACCAGGCAGCCCAAGGTCTGTCACTGTTATTAAAGACTGAGGCAAAAAAAGCATTGAATGCCTCTGCTTTTTTTCATCCCTATTAGTCAGCTGACCATCTTCAACAAGTATCAGTCCAACATTTTCTTTAGATCTTCTCTTGCTGTTAACGTACTTTAAAAAGTCTTTCTTGTTGTCTGACACAACACTGGCCAGTTTCAACTCTAATTGAGCTTTGGCCTTCTGTGTCCTCCCCCTGCATATGCAAACCACAGCTCTGTACCCTTCCTGCGAAGCCTGACCCTGCTTCCAGAGATCATACAATTTCTTTTTCCTCCTGAGCTCCATGAGGATTTCCCTGTTCAGCCAAGCTGGTCTTCTGCCCCACTTGCTTGACTTACAACACAGTGGAATTGCCTGCTCCTGTGCTTCTGGAAGGTGGTTCTTAAAAACTGACCGGCACTCATGGACTCCTAAGCCCTCAAAAGCAGATTCCCAGGGTACTCTGATAAATAGCTCCCTGAATTGCTTAAAGTTTACTCTCCTGAAGTCCAGGATAGCAACTCTGCTGTCCTTTTTTTCCTTATTACACTGAAAATCTTGAACTCCACCATTTCATGATCTGTCGCCAAGACAGCCACCTACCGTCACATCTCCCACAAGTCCTTCTCTACTCACAAACAGCAAGTCTAGGAGGGCATCTTTCCTAGGTGGCTCACTAAGTACCTGTGACAAGAAGTTATCAACTTTTACAGACTTCAAAAATTTCCAAGACTTGTTTGTCACAGCAGTATGATATACCCAGCTGATGGCTGGGATCCCCCATCTTGAAATCTCCCATAAGAACAAGAGCTATTGATCTAGATATTTCTCCTAATCACTTATATAATAATTTATCAGTTATTAACATCCTGGCTGGGCGATTGGTAGTAGACACCCATTTCCTTTGCTTTCCATCCCCCTAATCCTCACCCAGAGGCACTTAACCACATCATCACTAACTGTAAGGGCTGTACAATCAAACCTCTTCCTTACATACAGTGCAACACCTCCACCTTGCCTGCCCTGCCTATCCCTCCTGAACAGCCTGTAGCCCTCCATCTCAGCACTCCAATCATGGGACTCATTCCACCAAGTCTCACTAATACTAATGATGTTGTAGCTCTGGAAGCTGACCAACGCTTCCAGTTCATCCTGTTTGTTTCTCACACTGCGTCCGTTGGTGTACAAGCATTTCAGATACACTCCTGAGCCCTCTGTGCTCCCAGAAGCAGTGTAAATGTTCCCACTAGCATTGTCACCCTCAGGCGATGCCATGCCAACCCTTGGCTCACCTACTGCAATCCTGTTGGTATCTCCTTCACCCATTGATTCTAGTTTAAAGCTCTCTCAATCAGTCTCGCCAGCTTATGCCCAAAGACACGTTTCCCCCATCAGCATAGGTGGATCCTGTCAGGCCCCAGCATACCTTGTGTCTTGAAGGATCCTCCATGGTTTAAAAACCCAAAGTTTTGGTGGAAGAACCAGTCCTGGAGCCAGGTCTTGATACCCTGGGTTCGCCCTGTTTTCTTCCAGTGTCTCCTTCCACTACTGGGAGGATTGATGAAAACACTACCTGTGTTCCCAAATTCTTTAGCATTCTTCCCAGGGTTCTGAAATCTCTTTTGATCAACCTCAGACTTTTGTTACATTAGTACCCACGTGAAAGAGCAGGAATGGCTAGTAGTCTGAAGGTTGTACTAGGATCTTCAGTCTTGTGGTAACATCCCTAATTCGGCCCCAGGGAGGCAGCAAATCCCCCTGAAAAGAGGGTCTGATCTGCAAATGTGTGCTTCCATTCTGCACAGGAGGGAATTGCCAATAACTGACTGTTATTTCTTCTTGGTGCTGGTCATAATGCAGGCTTTGTTCAGAGGGACTGGTTTCTCTGACCTTGACAAGACTACTTGCGCAGGTTCTTCCTCTTTCTCATTATACACTTCATCTACCATGTCCAGGGCCTCATACCTGTTCTGTAAGGATATCTTAGTGGGTAAGGAGGGGACTCTCTTACTGCTTAGTGCTGTGATCTTCTTCCAGCCCTCCTTATCCCTTGTGACACTGCCTTCCTCCTCGCACAAAACAGGTCCAGGACCTGCTTCTGTATTGGCCACTCTGAGTTTGCTTGTATGCATCTGAGATGGCAGAGTGCAGCTCCACTGATCAATCTCCCTCTCAGATTCTCAAATACTCCTCAGTCTGCCCACCTCCTCCTGCAGCTGAGCCACCAAGCAGAGCAGATCTGGTCACAGCTCCCACAGGCTTGCTTGCAAGCACTTTCCACCTTTAGGAATATCCTTTCACGCATCCCACAGCTGGAAACCTGGGTGATTGGATGCTTGAACAGGAGCTCTGCCTGTGTGAATGCACTGGTTCTGCCGGGTGCTAGAAGCTCAGGAGAAGCAGAGGACAGTCATTTTTGCTGGGTGGTCTCCATGGTGCCATGCACCTGCCCACTGGGAAATGTATATGCTCGTTCGTTGCTTGGGCAACACCCCCTGCACAGACAAGCCTCTCCTTGTCCACGCATGTCCCTCCTCGCGTGTTCCACTGCGGCTGGTGCTCCTTCCATGGCTCCAGCATCCGTTGCCAATAGTCACTGAGAAGTAGAAAACCAGAGTCACAGCTCCCTGGGAGCTGCTCAGGCACCCTCCTCTGTGGGGCCGTGCAACTGTGAGCTGCATCACCCACCAGTTGACAATAGGTCAGATGAGGAGGACACAATAAGGCAGAAAAAATCAGTGCTTCTTCTATTGATTTTTTTTTTATTCTAAATATTTGACACAAGAGCACACAGACCGTGAATGCTTTGTTCACATGACCAGAAATCCCAGGGATAACTTGAAGAGCTGTGCCCCCGGACACTCTCCAGGCACACCCAGGTCCAGGGCAAAGTTTACAGAGATGTGAAGCGGAAATACAAGCCGAGTTCCATTATGCAGTGTAGGTATCCTGTAAACAGCCCTATAAACAATGCTACTGACCATCACAATGTTATCAAAGGTCTCATGGCACTTTGTCTTGTGTTCCCATAAAGGTCCTGGAGTTGGCTAATTACACGAGAACCTGACCTATCAGTTCTAAAAATAATCATGTTTCTAACCCTGAAGAACTTATGAAGATCTAAAGCCAAACAACACAAATCAACGTTTGTGACATCCTCCTGATTTCTTGAGGCTTCGTAATTTTGCAGTTCTCAAGGTCAGCATTTTTTGTCAACAGTGAAATGCTTTTGTATTTTCCTTAATGACCTGTTTATATCCAGATCTTCCATTGTATTTTCAAAAGTATTTTCAATTTTTTTCTTGTATTACTATTATGTCAACATAAATGTAAGGCAAATGCAAGTCTTAAGCCACCCATTCTTTTACTAGAGTAGAAATAAGAATTCGCAATGTTGATGGTATTAAAACAAAAAAAGGTTAAATTCCCACAGTCTCCTTTTTCACCACAGCCCACTTTCCAAAAACCCCATGCCTAGTTCTGTTGCTTCCTTCTTTCCAAGGCTAAGTTTACATGTTTTTTCCACAGCATACCATACTGCTAGCTCTACTGTACTGCTAGCTGTGTATGTTGCTCTTTCTCTCTCAGCACTGCCCGAAGGACCTTGTGGGTAGTGCCCAAGTTTCTACACGGGTTTAAGGGCACAAAGCCCCATAAGTCCACACACTTCTTAACACTGTTGGTTGTAGCTTGGTTTAAAAATACCATGCTCAGGACTTGGGTGAGCCTTGAGCAGGCCAAGCAGTACCCCCTCCCCTGATGCTGTCTAGCCCAGGTGAAGCTTTGAGCCATTGGTGGTGCCCAAACTCTCCTGTTTCTGTACCCATTGGCTGGGGTGGGTGCTCAGCCAGGGCATCCAATATTGATGCAGAGCCTGGATCTGGGAGAAGCTTGGACCTCAACTGAAAGAGCAGACTTGTGGAGGATGTGTTGATCATGGACACAAAGCAGCGGCATTAATGGCCTGGGCTACAACATTTCCAATGCTGCACTTCCTCTGGTCTGACATGACTGCAGCAGGAAGCCCAAGTTCCTTGTCTCTCCTTTCTCTTTTTCCTTTTTGTCATGAAACAGCCTTTATTTAGTGTCCTCCTGCACTGGGTCAGGGACCCCATGTGTTCCTGGCTAACACCCATTGCAGCACAGCCCTTCTTAGCCAGCTCCAACCACCAGAGAATCCTGCCAGTTCTCACAAAGGGCAAAAAATGGTAAAGCCATTTTTCCAGGGCATATCATGGAAATGTATCTGGAAATATTGGGCAAGTTGAATTTTTCAGAAAGAAAGTTTTAATAAACTATTTCTCCTATTCCTGAGCCAAGTGGCATACACACACACACATTCACTCAGACTATATGAGTGAAAATGGAGAGTATTAAAACCATGACTACTTAAAAACTGGTCAAATCCCATCATTCTTAAGCAGCTCTGGAATCTACCCAACATGTACAAACAGAAATACAAACAGCTCCAGATATACTAAGTCAACCTCAGCTACTGCCATTAAACATAGGAGGCTTGGGTAAAGATAGGTCAAGGTCCGGATTTTTCAGATGTACACCCCTACAACTTTACTACCACCTCAGAAATCACAAGAACCCTTAATAAATTTAACATACTATTAATGTTTACAGGCCCATTACTCAAGGCATTTGCCAACAACATCTAGCATGTCTAGTTTATAGACATGAACTTGAGACTGGATTTTTCCATGCAGGAATCTACAGTTTTATATATGATTAGTCATCTCCGCTAAAAACAAAATAATCACCTAACAGTCTGGTGAGACACTTTACATTGTTTCTTTTAGTGTTTCTAGCCATTTCAAACTCACGGGATCTTTATCTCCCCAGTGCTTTCTAAAAATCTTACCTATTACATCTCAGCAACATACTGCTTTAGTCTGAAAGCACATACACACTTAGATAACCTTACTGAGAATGCAGTCCTTACAAAAGGCCTTTGTGTGACTATGCACACAGGAAAATGTATACACAGACTTCATGTCACTCGGTGAACTGAACTGAGGTTCAGACATGAATGTAAAGGTATCCCAAATCTAACAAACTTATTGGAGGTAACAGCAAGCAAAATTCTGAGCTCAGTGAGTTATTCTAACAAAATGAGGTATAGGAGTCCTAAGTTATTGTGAAATGTGACTAACTATTACCATTGCAGAGATACTAACCATGTTTGTTCCGCTTCTTCTGAAGAACAGATATGGGTGGGTCCAAGAAATAACCCAGAACAAATAAAATCAAATATCAAATCTGGATGTTCTCTTATTAACTAGACAATGTGAAATCAAATATATATTTGACAGGAACAAATTCATACCCACAAGTCTCAGTGCATGTATATACCATATATTGTTGGTTTGCCACTACACCATCAATGCCAACTTTTGGGGTTTTTTAGGTTAACTGCCTTCTGAGGAAACAGACTAACACATGTTAAGCCAGATTTCCTCATGAAAATCCTTCACAGACTTCTAAGTGCTCTTTCAAATGCCTGGCACTTGCTATGGAAAGAGACTAAAGTGGTCAAAAGTTGTTTCAGTGCTCCCACAAGACCAATAATTTCATCTAACAGTTACTTTCAGGGGATGTTGTCTTTCTTTGTCACTTGGACCAAAACATGCTTACATGTGAGAATATGGCTGAGAGTTTGCTATAGCATTCAGTTATATTAATTCATTTTAACTATTTTCATATGCAGGGAGAAGTTTGTGTGCTGGGAAGCTTCCTGCTGAGGTCTGAGGACCTCCTCTCATCACTTGCATGTCCTAGGTATGAACAGCTACCATCCACTTCAATGGGAGTTTCACATGAGCTTGCAAATGAAAAGGGTGGAAAATAGTACTTCAATATACAAATCAACATCGTTCTGTTTGTTTTTACAGCTGGATTATTCTACTGCAGTAAACATAAGCACACAAATTTCCTGGACCAGTTCCATCCCACGTTTTGATTTCCTATCCATAGTGCATTTCATCTATGCTTGTTTTCCTGTATTTTCTTTCACACCTGCCATCTGCTTTACAAACGAATCACAACTTGTATATAATACAGGTGGCAACAGGAGAAAGCCCAAAAGTCAGATTTAACTAGGCAGGATATGAACAGCTGTAGATTAAAAAAAATATCTGAGGACAGTATGTACACAATACCAGAAAAAGGTCATTGATACGTGAAAAGCTAATTCTGCTTTTTCAAGAACTCTTGAAACAACTCTTTGCCAAAGATGTTAGAAGATTTCCACAATTATGAAAATGTAACTTAACGATTTTAAAGGCTTATTTTTTTAAAAGGTCATGGAGGAATTTGAGGTGAATCCATTTTTTAAGGCTACTTAGATTGCTGGGATGGCACAAGCAGTGGGCTGCAACCTGGAACAGTTTCCATATAACAACCACCAAAATTGAGTATCTAAGAAGAAATCTTTACAGCGGCTATACATCATAGAATGGCTTGCATTGGAAGGGACCTTAAAGATCACCTAGTTCCAACTCCCCTGCCATGGGCAGGGACACATTCCACTAGACCAGGTTGCCCAAAGCTCCGTCCAACCTGGCCTTGGACACTTCCAGGGAGGGGAGGGGGCAGCCACAGCTTCTCTGGGCAACCTGTGCCAGTGTCTCACCACCCTCACAGTGAAAAATTTCTTCCTTATATCTAATCTAAATCTACCCTCTTTCAGTTTGAAACCATTATCCCTTGTGCTATGACCACACTTCCTGATAAAGGGTCCCTCCCCATCTCTCCTGCAGGCCCCCTTTAAGTACTGGAAGGCCACTATAAGGTCTCCCCAGAGCCTTCTCTGGGGAGAACCCAGAGAACAACCCCAACTCTCTCAGCCTGTCCTCACAGGGGAGGTGCTCCAGCCCCCTGATCATCTTTGTGGAGTCAGTATGACTTCATATCAAGGGGGAGTCACCCTTGATCAACCTGATAACCTTTTGTGATGAAACAACTGGCTTGGTAGATGAGGGGAAAGCAGTGGATATTGTCTTCCCGGACTTCAGTATGGCCTTTGACACTGTCTCCCATAACACTCTCATAGACAAGCTGTTGCTGTAGGGGCTGGATGAGCAGGCAGGGAGGTGGATTGAAAACTGGCTAAATGGCTGGGCCCTGAGGGTGGTGATCAGCGGTGCAAGGTCTAGTCAGAGGCTGGTAACTAGCGGTCTACCCTAGGGATCCATAGTGGGTCCAGTCCTGTTTAACATCTTAATTAATGACCTGGATGATAGGGCAGACTGTACCCTCAGCAAGTTTGCTGATGACACAAAACTCAGAGGAGTGGCTGATAGCCCAGAGGAGCATGCTAACATCCAGCATAATCTCAACAGGCTGAAGAAATGAAGTTCAGCAAGGAGAAATGCAAAGTCCCACACCTGGTGAGGAACAACCCCCACACCAGTATATGCTGGGGCCACTCAGCTTGAAAGCAGCTTGGCAGAAAAGGACGTGGAGGTCCTGGTGGACACCAAGTTGAACTTGTGCCAGCAATGTGCCCCTGTGGCAAAGAAGGCTACCGATATCTTGGTTAGACCAAATATTGTTGAAGGAGGTGATCCTTGCCCTCTATCCAGCACTGGTGAAGCCACATGTGGAGTACTGTGTCCTGTTCTGGGCTCCCCAGTACAACAGAGACATGGACATACTGGAGACAGTCCAGTGAAGGACCACGAAGACGATTAAGGGACTGGAGCATCTCTCCCTTGAGGAAAGGCTGAGAGAGCTGGGACTGTTCAGCCTGGAGAAGATCAGGGAGATCTCATCAATGTGTATAAATACCTGAAGGGAGGGTGCAAAGAGGACGGAGCCAGGCTCCTTTCCATGGTGCCCCGTGACAGGACCAGAGGCCATGGGCACAAACTGAAACATGGGAGGTTCCCTCTGAACATCAGGAAATGTTTTTTTACTGCGAGGGTGACCAAGCACTGTCACAGGTTGACCAGGGAGATTGTGGAGTCTCCATACCTGGAGATACTCAAAAGCCGTCTGGACATGGCTGGGGCAGCTGGCTCTAAGTGGCCCTGCTTGAACAGAGGAGTTGGACCAGATGAATTCCAGAGGTCCCTTCCAACCTCAACCACTCTGTGGTTCTGCAAATATCAAAACATTGAAATTCATACAAACATTTGTGCTTTATGCAAGACACTAAATGTCTTTAAAGGAAGGGAATAGTCCTGGTTTGATATCCCTTGCAGTGACGTGTCATGCAAATCCCTTCTCAGTTATTCAGCAAGATCCTTAAAATTCCCCAACAGCTCCCCTCTGCCCTCTTGGTAACTTGCCACACCTGCTAAGTCTCCTGCAAGCTTCCTGTTTCTGACTTAGCTTTTGAGAACTTCTTCAGCTATTTGCCCTCATAATTTCCTTTGTGCACACTGCCCGATGGTTTACACTACTGTAACCCTTGTGCTAGGTGTCAACAGCAGAAGCAGAGGAGCAGTTTATCTGGTGGGCTTTTTCTTGTTCCAAGAGTTTTCTAATATAAATATTTTAAAAAATCACAGGCAGCAGCTTGTTACCCTTTTAAAGAGTCTAGCTGTTCACTTCAGGGTCCCTCCAAAGAAATTATTTAACTGACAAAGAGTGAAAAAGAACAGGCCTCTGCACCCTTTCAAAGACAAAAATGTAAGGGCTGAGTGCTGACTTGTTTAGCCTTGCCAAAGGAAGACTGAGGGACACAAGGAGGGGGTCAGATCTCTTGCTATAAATACATCAGGGAGAAAAGTTATTCATGCTAAGAGACAATGCTGGCATAAGAACAACTGCATATAAACTAGCTGTGAATACATTTAGAATGAATACTGAAAGCTGATTTTCATCCAATGGAGCAGGAGAAGCAACAGCAGCACACATGTGCACAACGACATCCAAGTTCAAGAACAAGAATTTAACAGGAGACTGGACTCTGACACAGAAGACCCATTTTACTGTTGCATCCTTGTCATCTGTTCGACATTATAATTCATTGCAATAAAAGATTAATAACTTCATGAATAACTGTGTCGCGTGTTACACCCATGCATAAACCTCATGATGGCCATAGTGATGAATGACAGTCAAGTGCACTGAATGAAAAATTCCTGCCAGCCTACGCCTCACAGAAAAGGAATTAACATGACATACCAGAGTTTATCAGTCTCAGAAATAATCCCGATAAAGCATGTACATAACTCAACCTTCAATGTGTGGCTGACGCACCGATTTTGTACTCAGAATGCCATTTCAGCTAGGGGTTAGATTTCTCAACCCCCTCATGCTGCTCTGGAAGTTTTTCCAATGTAGTCACTGTGGAGGCACAGTTAAATGGGTACAGACATCTAAGAAGGTGACACCACATATTCTTCCTTGCTACAATGAAATATGCAGTGCAGGCAAAAGGCACTTTTATACCATTATAACTGCAAATGAACCAGGAAAATCATATGCTTTAACTAGACTTGAACCACTAACACAGACTCACATGAAGTTCTTGAAAGAAATCTTTAAGAAACAAAACTAAACCCGTTTCAGCACACAACCTATTCTTACTTCACAGCAAGAAGGTTTTGCTCATTAGCTGGTTTTGAATGCCAGAAGGTAACTAACTTTCAGAACAGACTGCCCTGTAACATTGTGTTGTGAAATTTCACATTCATAATTTTATTATAATATGAATAGAGGCGATATCTGAAGAGCAAAGAAAATGACTATACAAAGAATTTATAGAACATTCATTTACATAATGGAGACCTTTTGATGCTTCTTTACAGTTTCAAGAAAAAGGCAAAAATTTTCACTAGTAGGTAAATCCAAGAAGGAAACATTAAATTTTTAATGATACTGTTGGATACATGGAAACCATTTAATTAAAAACATGGCTTTTAGCATTTTTGTAGTTTTAACACTGCACTATTATAGTAGTACATTTACTAAGCAGGTTAATAGGAGTCTGGCTAAATACATGTGTCAACTTGCTGCCATTCGTTATGAAACTGCATATACACATCTACCAAAAACCTTGAAACAAAGTGCTGTATTAACTATTTAGTCTTGTATTTGCCATGAACATAAGTTTTGTGAATATCTTTCTACATCCACTACACAATGGTACATACTGAACTATTTTGCTTTGTGCATTTTTTAATCCATTAAAAAGCAAAAGCACGTGGCAATATACCATCCAAAGGAATGCATAATAGAAAATCTCCCTTCGAAACAGGGCAACTTCTTTTTTCCCCACTTACTAAGTAGAGCTAAACTCCCAGAAAACCCCACCAGGAGTGTCAGCGTTCAATTCTTTATGCTCTTGAATTAAGCAGGCCTTGAGAAAGCACAAGAAATACAAAAATAAGGCCCTGAATGGAAATGATAATACATGGGGGAAAAAAAGACACTTTCAGCCCAAAGGCCAACACTTGGTGTCCAACAAGACACACTAAAATTTAAGTATCATCTACAGAAGTGAAAAAATATAGTAAAAAATTCCTCCTCATTTCAATGCTCACAACACATCAGATTTAAATCTAATCGAGACTTAAATCTAATTGACGTGTCAGCTGAAGAAATTCACTGGGCTCCAACTGGCTGACTAGATTAAGCAACTGGGTTCTTGGTGCATCAAAAGAATATTAAAAGGAAACTTGTCCTCACATGTTTCAAAAGCTCCTAAAAGTAAGAACTGCATTCTTTTTTGGATGGTACATAAACACCGTTTAAGTAGGATACCTCTGTGTCAGAAGAACAGAATTATTTGGTACAAATCAGAGGCACTTGCCTTTGTTGCTTCAACGGTAGCTACTACGCTTTGGATTGCTTAACCCTTCTACACACATCCAATGCCCACTGCTACTAATACACCACTTCTTCGTCCAAACACATTAAACTTCAAATCTTTCTTCTCTCTTCTTCTCTTCCCCATTCCCTTCCTTTTAAAAAGTATAAAGTTATTTATACAAAGTTCATACTTACACAAATAATTTGTTAACACTTTGGCTACGATCACTAAGGTTTTCATGGTCCTAATACTTCAGAAAATAGGAAGAGAGCTGTTAATAAAAAACAGATCCAAATTTATACAGGACAAATGTAGTTCAAATTGGTGGAACCTTCTTACCATATAGCCCAACCAGAGTTTCCCATTTCATTTAACCATTATTTAGTAAAAGTGGATAAAAGGACTAAATCCTCCAAGTGGGTATAATTACTAGTTAATCCAGTGCCTCGTGCATCGGCATGGTGAATTCAGCATGTCATTTTACTCCTCAGGTTATTAATATAATGTTGACAGCCACACATCAAAGAAACAGAGGCAATGAAACTTTTCAGCACTGTCACACTGAAGCTGCTTTATTACCATCAGTTCTGATAAGGGGATCTAGTACTGCTCTTTTTGGAGTGAATGGGAATTGCACAGTAGACCTCAGCTGCTTACTATCCTCATGAAGGTTTCCACTGTAACTTACTATATCGATTTTCTGTAACGCTAACTAGCACTTTGTTATGCATTTAAAATACTCGTGTGTTTAGAAAGATACAGAGATATGTACAAGTGTGATGATTGTAGAAATCATGACATAAAAATGCTCTAAAGAAATGGGACAGTAACAAAATAAATTCCATTCCCTTTTGGTTTTCCTGACTCAAGAAATTATTAAAAAAAAAAAAGTAAACCAAAAATAGTTCCTGCAGGTTAAAAAAAGCCAAAAAAATTCCCAATACTCTAATAAAAAGGGGGCCAAAAGAATCCACAAATATAATTATGTATTAGGTAGGGGAACAAATGGTACTACCAGAACAGTACTGCAGAGACAGGAAATGGGAAGTATCTTGTCACTGTAAGACAAAAGCCAAAATACGAGACTCTTGTCTATAGTAAGGCACAGGCTACACACAGTTTTACTTATGCAAAACACCGCTAAAGAGGCAAAGCTCAACAGTGGTCTAGTTTAAGAATTTCCATATGACAAATCAAGATCTGAGATCTACTATAAATTATCTGGCACAGGTAAAAATATATAAATTATAAAATTTTCTTCTTTGCTTTTCCCTCATTTTTATCCTGTAATTATTAAAACAGAATCTTCCCTGCTTAGTTCTCTGTATAAAAAAATAGTAATACAAAAAAACCCAATTACAGACTAGATTTCCACAACTTTTTGTTCTGCCACCTCTCCCCTATTTAAAATTTTTCGAACTAGAACAGCCCAGCCTTAACACTAAATAAAGTCTCCCTGAATATTCCACATTGCCACTCCTTTCTTACCAGAAAACAACTTGCACAAACCTTCTCTTCACATACATCTTCCCTTTTCTCCATTCAGTTCCCATCACTGATCACATAAAGATGAAAAGAAGAGCAAATAGTCTTCCTGAGACCATCGTTCTCTTAAGAGCATGTTTACAAGGCCTATAGCTACCATTGCTGCAACTATGGCAAGTGTCTTTGTGGAGGTTATACAAAACATTTTCTGCACAAAAAAGCAGCACAGCCTAGTGAGTATTTCTGCTCCAATAAATGATGAGAAACAGCATGTGAAAATATATTAGAAACCCTTCAGGAGAAAAAATTTTCATTTATGCTTCATTCAGGTACAGGCTACGTGGGTTTGGGTGGCACCCAGCTTCTTTTGTTTTGTCCTTTGATATAAAAATGAAGAAATAATGCTTCGTTAAGTCAGAGGAATCTTCAAAGAAGAGGCTGAACTCTTGCAAACACAATGCAGATAGACCGTCCTCTGCTTTCCTTCTTGGGAATGACAAGGTTCAGACATTGCTGCTTTATAGGCTTTCTCCCTCTCACAGTGCTTTCTTGCAGTGAAGAGCTCCGAGTCAAGGATGGAAAGGCATCAGATCTTCTTCTGGGATCCGATCATGACCTTTGATACAAAGTTCACAATGGCGCTAGCAGGTTGCTCTGGATCATGCTCTGCAAATAGGTGGCATACGTTGTCTGTGGCACTGCCCTGCTTCCTGGCAACAAACCCAAATACTCTGCAAGGGCAACAACCACAGTATATCAGAGAACAGACAGCCAATGCCTCATTTCATAAAGCAAAAAAGATACTGCAGAAACCAAAAGCACAAATCAGACCTCATCTGTTCTGATGGACAAGGTCCTGTGTGACTGCTGAACAGTGGCACAGATGCACCAGCCAACTGAGGAGGTCCTGAGGGGCTCATGATGGCCAAAATCAGGAAAGGAAACCATTCCCTTCCTTCTACTCTGCCTATATTTCATTCTGTACTGTTTGCTGTCAGAGACATGCTGCTGACCCTGGGGATGTATTTAATCTGATTCAATATTGCTATTCTCTTATCTACCTTGGGGGGTGGGGTGGTGGTGTGGTGTGGTGTGGCATGTCAGGAATTGCCTCAAGAAAGGTTTTGAGGACCACACATCTCAGTGGACAGAGTACTGGAAATAGGAGTTAAGCCATCTATTTCTGTTTCTTTCCAGAAATCAGTGCCTGAGCTCTGTTTAGTTTTTTTTCTTTTGGTGAAAGGGGGACAACAACGTTTGCCTTCAACAGAAAACACTCTGCAATGCACTGGTAATTATATATTTATGCCACACACTAGTATTACTAGGAGTGTTTTCATCTGTGTGCAGTGTGTGGGATTATTTTTTTAAAGCTATCAGTCTAAGTCAGACAAGTACACTTGCGTTAGTTTTGCTGGACAAGTGGAACGCAAAACTGAGTAGCAAATGGCTGTTTTCATTTCTGAAACTTCAGACAAATCACAGACCTGCAACCTAAACAAACCACACTAGCCCTGGCTCCAGACATCCCACCATCACATAATTAGGTCCTGACTTGCAGAGGTGCAGATGAAGTAACTAAAGTCTAATTACAGTGGGCAGAGAGACTTTTGTCTCTGAACAGCTGCTTTCCCTTCTACATCTCTGACAATTTAGAGCACTAAGAAACTGGTGACTGTAATAAAACATTCAGTTTTAAGAGAGACTCAGACAAGTGTCCACTTACTTTGCAGAAAGGCCATCTTTCATCCATCTTGTTGTTCATTAAGAAAGTGGTAAAACAAAAAAAGGAATGGAGAAATAAAAATGAAACCTATGTTAGTTTTTTGTAGATCAACAATACAAAAACATATTAGAAATACTGCTTGTCTTCCTTACTTTCTGTCCTGTGGATCCAAAGCACAGAAAATAACAGTGTTGACTGGATAATGTCGCCGAAAAAAGAGTCTGGATAGGAAGAAATAAAACAAGTTTTAGGAATAGTTAAGATGCTTAAAACTTTAAACAATAAACAGATCTGAAAAATAAATTATATTTAATCTAAACTTAATAATGACGCTACATTCTTTTTGCTCTGAGTGACTTTGAAAGCCACCTGAACTGCTCCAACCAAATAAATACATGTTTAAAATAGTAACATCAAGTTTTTGAACGAAAAGAGAACTGACCCTCAAGCTAAGAAAAATAACTGAAAGCATGAAATATATTTTTTCTAAAAGCTGACCATTTAGATACTGTGTCAGTGGGAAATGCAACTTCTTGGAAATTGGAATAACTTGATTATATTAGATTTCAAAATATAAGCACCCCTAGGCATTATAATATAAGGTTTTGTCCTTGATCTGCTATAAACACTTGCAGACCCCATGGAATGAAGAAGTCTGGCACTTTTTTTTTTAAACCTATAATGAATTCCTGTTGTCCCTCCTTTGTTATTGTCAGTTTTCAGATCTAAAGACTCTGTGGTAGCCTTAATAGCATTCAGTACAAAGTAAATATAAATTAACTTTTTATCACAGTATTTTACAGGCTATCCAAAGCACTATTTCAAATAGTGGAGATGCAGAGTGTCTGCTTAGGCCAACTCAGCAATACTGGTGAAAGATACCGTGAGGATAAAATATTTCACAGAATAGGTTGAATATCAAATGCTGGCAAAGCCATTACTTTCCCTTTATATAAGAAATAACAACAATGAAAAAAATGCCATGGCAAAGTGACGTTCCAGAGGTAAAAGCTGCCACGTAGAGGTAATGTCCAAAGCTTAAAACATTAATTCTCCACTACTGTAGATAGCTGACACTACCACTGTCATTCTTTAGACAATCCTATTATCCTCTGAGGCAGCGACTGCAGAATGTAACTAGGAAAATCAAATCAACAGCAGTCAACACTTGTTGGGGACAAGGATGGATATTCTCTTCCCATCCCATGTTTGCTTACTTTCTTTGATTATCTGTCAATGTGATTCCCTGCGCAGACACCTTGAAATGGACAACGGTGGAGATGGGAGAAGGATCTTGCATCAGTGTGAGGCTCAACGCTTTCTGTACTGCCTGGTAGCCCGTGAGAGACTCCATCTCCACTGAATTCAGGTACCAAACATTACATGCTGTAATGAAAGAGGGGAAAGACTTTGAGAAGACATTACCCAGGAGCAAGCAAACAGGTACCTTCTGAACAAAACCAAACATAATGTAAATTTTCCACATTTGTAAAGCAAACAGGGAAGACTTGCAGCAAACTACCAAACCTTCTAAGTGTTCCTTACCTCATCCCACTGTTGCTTCATAGTTTAAGACTGTAATTTTAGAGGTCGTAGGTCTTTTGCTGTCCCTTTGGTTTTAGTACCTTTATATTTAAGCCAATGACTGTATTTATCTATTACCCACAAATCCTGAAATTTAAATAAATACAAGACAGAGGCAGAGAAAGAGGCCGCTTATAGGTACTGCTACAACAAAGGCATTCCTGAGGGAAAGAATGGGGATATTTTGCTTTTAATTTCCATTACAGCAGCCAATAAGAAAATATACACTTTTTTGCAGCATACACACATTTTACACTTTCAAATGTTATTTAAACTATATATATAGGAAAGCATTCACTTGTTTGGCAAGACAAGAATATTTTCACCTCATAAAGAATTGAGGGTTGCTGCAAAGCTCACTTCTCTTTAATTCCATAGTGTTTTATATGTTTAGCAATTTTAGGGCAAAAAAAAATGCTTCTGCATTGAGAAAAATTACTGACTTATGTACTTTTAGGTCTATTCTTTACCTCAGCATGCACTTACTTTTAAAAGCCCTATTCCTCTCCTAAACATCTTAGTAACTTCTGAAGTATCTCTATAAAATAAAAGTTAATTGGTTTCTAAGGCTACTGAACAGTTAATTTTTTTACCTGGCCTCATATCAAATCTGCAGTGAGCACCAGGTAAAGAAGTACTAGTATTATATAGCATTATGTAGTAGTACTATAGTACTACATGGTAACAGTGCCATATAACACTATACAGTATTAATGAGATATATATAACATATATCATTAATAGAATTATTCACACGCTTAAATACTTTGGGACTGTGGTATAGAGTCAGATTTACAAGCAGATTAAGAACATTTTTGAAACAGAAAAGCCCTCTTAGTCTTATTCTACAGCACAAGTGAGAATGATTAAACACATCTGAAGCTAAACACTGGTACCAACAGATTTTGTGTTTTGGTAAAAACATTTGTGTAGGTATCCAGGTCAGAATTTACAACTCTGGCAGCTGATGCATGCAAATTACCATGATAATATTTAACTTGCTTAGCAGTTTAGCTTGGCTTCCCAACTTACTAGGAAAGCAAAGATTAAATTAAATCTAATAGCTTCTATTTTCATATGGCTGTTCCGTACACTGACTGAAGCTTTCTCCTATGACTATCTAGATAAAATGCACAGCTAGACATTGGCACTTTCGAAACAACGAAGCAATTGTACAGTTAAAGACCGTGCAAGCCTATATTTCATTCTAGCATGATGATCAGCCCAATAACTTCAAGCTCTGAACTCTGTCAGTGAAAGAAGGGATCCAGAGATTTTATTTATGTGATTAGTAAGTGTAAAATTTCCCAAACATATTTGCGCATTGGTGTCATAGTTTCAATAAACTTTGTTTGAATCAATTACTATACAATTCATGCAGAGAGGGATTTAAGATGATGAATGGCAAGTTCAAAGAGGCCTTCCTCACTGAACAGCTTTCTGTCATGTCTATCCAAAATTGTAAATAACATTCCAAACCTCTTCTCACATCATTACTGTGTATGTTTGGTACAGATTTAAAACTCTCCATTATCCTGTGAGGCTTTCCCACCACAGGAAGCTTGCCTTGTTTCACAGTCTTACTCCTCACCACTTCTGAGACCCAGGTGAAGTGCTTTCATTCCTCTTCTGCCACACACTGCACTGATGTCAACAGATTGTGTTCAGGTTTTATTTCTAAATGAAATAGCCAAGCATTTTGTCTAGATTGTCCTCAATGTGATAGTTCAAAAGCAGTCACCAAATACAGTAGATTCCTTTACCTCTGTAGCACAAAAAATAATAAATGGAACCTTTTTCAAAAGTGTTGGAAAGTGCAAAAATGTCAGCTTAAAAAGGAGATTACAGGAAAGGAAAGGTAATGAGAAAGACTGAAAGATTTCTCATTTAAGAACACTGTGCATGGTCTGATGGGAGTATCGAATGACAGCAGTCCCACAGAAACCATACTCAAGGCTAAAACAAATGGAAGACATCTGTGTCTTTTGTGAAATGAAGCTGCCCTGCAGTATTGCTGCTCTCGTCTTCCACAGGTGGCATTTTGTAGTCACGTCCATTCTACCACCAACAGCTACGCCATTTTGAGTAACCCTTGCTGATTTTAGACTGGGAATGTGCTTTGTTCAGAATGCTTAGCCCCTTGACTGTATTAGTGGAAACAGATATGAAGAATTGGATTTATTTGGGGCCAAAGATTTTGCTGCTGAACAGGAGGGTTAATACAGCAAAGTCTGTTCTAGGGCAAAAGCCACTTATCTAGTCTTACTGTCTAGTCTTCAATTGTCACTCTCTAGAAAGCAAAGGATTTCTGGTCAGCTTCTGCATTTAGATAATGACTAGAAACGTTATTAGGTTTTTCAGACAGCTATAAAAAATGATCATTCCAGGAAAACACATCTTCATTTTTTTAACTTGTGGACTGGGAGAAGGGTGGGGGGTAAAGTAGGGCAGGGAAAAAGTGCATCTGCTTTGACTAAACTGCAGGTGCTCACGCAAGCTCAGATAGTTGCAAAATAAACAATTTACTTTGGGTCTGCACTTCAGTGTTGAACTCCACAACCCCACAACCTGAATGTCTCTACGACTGGAGAAGGACCTCTGAAACATGGAAGATCAGTGGGACATGATGTATCAAGGCAAAAAAACCTCTGAGAATCTCTCCTAGTTAATTTATGTACTCAGGTTTGAAACCCTTGTTAAAAACCAAAACCAACAACGTAACAGGGAAAAACCAAATGTGCTAAGTTCCCCAAATGATCCATGATGTGACAGCCCCTCTAAGGACTTATGTGACTACTGTCCCAACTGAAGTAAGAATTATTTCTTTTTCTTTGGAAAGCACTGCCTGAGCAAGGAGAAACCATCATTTCTCAAAAGACAACACATGCCCCTTTTGCTGGGTTTTCAAGAGAGAAAGTTTTACAAAAAATTCATTCTCCTTGTTTTTCCCTCTGTTGGCCACAACAAACACCACCAGCACTGGCAGACAGAAAGTGCAACACGTGCTCACTCCTGGCACAGCCTTGCAAAGGCTTGCCATTGCCTGAGCCACACATTCCTGCTTGATTACAGCACTCACAGTGGTACTTCAAATTTTTAAGTGAAAGCAGATTGCTGCACAAGCAAGGAGTAACACTCTCTCTCTCCAGAGCTGCTCAGCCTGGCAACCACCCCCTTCTGAAGTGCGCTAAAATGGGTGAGGGCAATGAGGTAGCATTCTTATAAAGGCATGCTTGGTCACAACACATTTGCTTGTGGCTCCAGTGGTAGGCTAAACTCAAAGGAGAGTGGCAAATGTAGTGTATTCTCCTGCTCTAATGGGCCCAATTGGGTGGACAGACAGATCCTGAGGAGAATTCACAGCAGCCTGAAAACCAGGGACCATGGGAGAGCATGGACAGGATCCCCTGGGCATGCCCATGGCACAGGGGAATAACACAGTGGCTGCGTTTCTGCTAAAGACAGTCTTAAGCCTACGAAGTAATAAAGGTGCACTTGGACGCCACCACGCTTTTTCAGACAGGCTATTTCACTAGCTGTCTCTGGGTCAGCTGCACACAAACACCTCTATTTGAGGGCAATACAGACAGTACCAGTGCACAGCATCCCATCATTTGGAGGTAATGTTATCAGGGTTCTTCTGTCACAGCAGTAAGCTCACGGTAAGACAACTTAACTTGCCAGAATGGCTGCTGCAGTATGCATGAGAATCCATACGACAGCATCCAATGGAAAAGACACTGGACATCTCTCAACAAGTGATCACTCAGCATCAAGTGAAGCACAGGGCAACGTCTTTACAGAACGGGTAGTTAGGCATTGGAATAGGCTGCCCAGGGAGGTGGTGGAGTCCCCATCCCTGGAGGTGTTCAGGAGGCGGGTTGACATAGCACTTAGGGATATGGTGTAGTTGGGATCTGTCAGTGCTAGGTTAACGGTTGGACTAGATGATCTTCAAGGTCCCTTCCAACCTAGATGATTCTGTGTGATTCTGTGATTCTGTTTTTTAATTTTTTTTTCCAGATTAATGGGACAGTAAGAATTTTCCATTATGCTGAGAATTTAACTCTACTGAACACTTTCCACAGTTGCCTTTTGCAGACCTTGGATATAGTTCATGAACCTCTGCAATCACAGGTTGAAAATATCTTGTCTAAGTTCATCAGTTATGAAAACAATGTCACCGCTTAAAAATTGCTCTGCTTGAACCAACTTATGTGTACCTCATGTTCTCATGTAAGACATGACTGGAAAGCAAACACAGGGTTGTAGAACTTAGGAGCTGGTTGCAGAAAACAGAAAGAACTTGGTACATATCCTCACAGTGACCTCTACACTTCTACATAGCACTCTAAATTTAACTGCTCCCTTTAAACATCCTTCAGTCCAGTCTAAGCTTCAGCTTCTCCCAGCCTGCAAGATACAAAATTTGGTGACAGTCAAATGCAAGGAAAAAGTTTAACAGACCTGCACCCTGTTTGAGAAGCTCCGCTGCTGAGTTTGCAGCAGTTTGTGGAGAAGTTTCTGCTATCTCCTCCAAGGGATCTGCAAACAGAAAACACTGTCCATGTCTTGTTTGGACTTGAATTGACAAATCAATGCACACGGTCAAGTATGAGTTTAGCTTTTGTAACTGTGATCTCATCTACTGGACAACTCTTGGCCAGAAACATGAAACAATCTTGTATCTGCAACTATAATCATTCATGTGGTTTTTGTGCTGCATCGGTTTTTTTGCCTCCAGCACTGCACGAGGGATGCTCGACCTTTACTTCCCAACAGTGAAAGCCATAACTACATAGCATATGCTGCAGGAACACGCAGGTCGTGACATTAAAACAATACAAACAGCTATATGCCCTCATTGCAACCTCAAAATTTTTAAAATAATTTTTATTATCTCATTTAATTTGTATAATTTACACTAATTCAGGCACAAAGACTTTGTGTTTCTATGATTAAATCAATTAATTGTATTTTTATTCAGAAAATGATAATATAATCCTTCTTTCTTCATACTTACACAGAAAACAAACATCTGAACTATTAAGACTGCAGTGCAATGTTTACCTCCCAGTCTTCTGTTAAAATTAGTGAGAAAACTGTTCATCGGGATATTATTTTAATTATATAAATGCATGTAAAAAGATCTCACTTACTGCTGTATTTAACATGGTGTATGCTGTCTTGGAATACATTCAAATGAGGAAGAGGGCAGTAATATGGTGTGTGACACTATTCACATGTTTAGGGTCATGCATATGCTCCATGCACTGTGCCCAGAATCATTAACCACAGGTGATCACCTTAAAATGCGTGATCATATCAGATTCAGAAATAAACCCAAAATAAAGTTTCACTGTGGTATGTTTATTCAGGACAAGGCAAATATTTCAGTCCTACACCTCTGCCAGAACAGAAGGAGCTTTTCATTTTAGGTGAGGAGGATAATGAGAACAAGCTCACCTACCACACTGGTTTGTCATATAAAGAGATCTCTGGACACATCTACCATAGTGTGTTTTTGTGCTAAAATAGTTTCATTAATGTATTTGCATAATTCAAATGCTATGTTTGAACACTGACATATGGCCTTTAACAAAGACTTAAAGAGTTCAGTAGAAAACCACAAGAATGTTTAACATTTCAATAATACATCTGGTGTTAACTTCATGTGGGAGAGTAACAGACAACTCAATTATGGGGCAAGCATAGCTACATTTTGCTGTTGTCTTAGAGTGGTTTATGAAATCACCATAACCAAAATTAGAATTACATTCCTGTGATGCAACACAGGCTTTTTGATTGTTTACTTAAACAGTATTTGGACCTGTGTAAGTTGCTACTTCCTTCCTGCCAATGTCATTCAGGGAACCTTCTGTTCTTTACCTACTTGCCTTCCCTAACGCTCTTTTGCCACTCAGACCTGAATGAGTGGTTACATCTAACCATACATGGGCATAATTTAATGTTCAAGAAGTACGTTCGTCTTCCTACATGCTAGATTGCTGTGTGGATTTCCATGATGCATCTATGTTTATGACTGGAATAACACAGTACTAGCCTGCTCACAACTACAGCTTGGACAAGAGCCATCAGCAGTACTGAAGATCCACTCTTAAAACACAGCTTCCTTCCCTGTGTACTCTTGCTTAGATCTCGACTTGTGACGTGTTCACCTGCCTTTAGACACTGGCACTTTGAAGCAGAGCTTGGCTGTGTATATCTCTTCTGTACTGTAACGAGCATACCTCTGTCTGGGATGAGGAGCTTGCAGGGCAATGCCAGTGGAGTGATGGAATGCTGATACACCAGAGCTGTCAAACTCCCTGTGGTCAGAAGAGTAACAAGACACGCACAGTTAACTTGGTAGACAACAAGAATGCTTAACAGTTATGTCGGGTCTCAAGTATTCTATAGATCAAGGCCCCCCACCCCCCAATTCTTCTGGCACTTAAGTCAAGACCTTCTTCAGTCAACTTTAGTGTATTCATGTTTCCTAGCACTGTCCCAGTTGGACGTACTTGAACTCATTAATCACAATCATATGCTCCCTTTCCCTGCTTAAACACACTGCTTAGGTTATCCTAACCTAAATGGCTTTGCTGCAAAGGGAGAAAGCACAAAAATGACAAACAGTAAATTCCTTTCAATGCTCTTTAACTTCTGCTACATTAAATATAGTAAAATCTTATGAAGATGGTAAGAGCACAAGGGGTCAATGCTATGTGATGAGGCAGAGAAAGAGCAAGGATTTCTGCCTCTTAGACACTTAGTCTCCACTGTCTAGTGCTTTGTCTACACACACCTACATTTTGTGCTTCTAGAAGTATAAAAAATGGTCTAAATAAAAATTCCTCCATTCAATGCAGCAGTGATGTATGTAGCATTCTCTATTAAATTGTTCTTTTCTATTCAAAGTGATTTTTGTCATTTGGACTTGGCTTAATTAAAATAATTAAACATTAGTCATCCTTGACATTAGCATGTGAGACTATAATGAGTGAGAGGAAGACGCAATATTGACCAGACTGTACAAAAAGCCATCCTTCAATTCCATTTACTAACAAACATTGAACGTTATAATCACGTGCTTGAGAAAAATCACACTTGAATCAAAAACCTCATTTTTAAAGCCCATCAAAAATTTATTTGAAATGGAAAGATGACCCAATTCTGCAAGAGTCTTACAGAAACACAAAGACCAATTGATATATTAGTCCTTCACTGTCTTATCCATGTAAGTGTGTGAGTGCCTGCCTACCTACTTCATGAAGCAGTTTAAGGCTGTATACACTGAAAGATTAGGAGATGCTCAAATGAAATGATTAGTAAGGCTACATATGTGCCATAAACAGGTACTTCAAGATCAAGGTAGGCCTGGGCTAAAAATTCTGATTTGAAATAAATCTCACGCCAAACACTGACAAAATTCAACCTGCCTTTACTTCAAATAGGATTTTTCATTTTATACTTGTTCACTTTACGGTAGATGACCCTTTCATGGGTGTATTGGGTGTATGTGACAAGGCTGGTAGCAGGAGGTGGGAGGGCTGCAAGGTGACCTCTGTGGGAAGAGGCCAGGGGGCTGCCCCATGCCGGACACAGCCAGCTCCAGCAGACCCACTGCAGAGCACCACAGAGCCACAGGCGGGATGTCTCTGGGAAAGCCTATCTAAGATAGGGCAGAAAAGCCCACACAGGGCAAGAAGGGAACACAAAGGGTGAGACACAGCAAAGGGAACACCACAGTCAGGGGCGGAAGAGGAGAGGAAGGTGCTCCGAGCACCCAAGCTGACATCCTGCACCCTGCAGCCTGTAGAGGATGTCACACTGGAGCAGATGGAAGTTTCCTGAAGGAAGTGTGGCCCATGAAGAGCGCATGCTGGAGCAGATTTGCTTTCCCCAAAGGATGGCAGCCCACACCTCAGCAGGGAAGAAGTGGGAGAGGGATGGAGCAGCAGAGAGGAACTGATCTGTAATGACCATACACTCCCCACTCCCTCCTGCATTGCCTGCAGTGAGGGTGAGGAGTCTGGGGGAAAGCAGTGAAGCTAAACTTGGGAAAAGGGGAAGGAAAAGTGTTATTTTAACGTCTTTATTTCTCACTACCTGAACATCGATTTTAATTGGCAAAAAAAATAAATTAATTTTTCCCCAAGTTGAGTCTCTCTTGTCCGTGGTGTAAGTGGTTAGCAACCTCCCTGTCTTTAACTCGACCCATGAGCTTTCTCATCCTATTTTCCTCTCCTGCCCCATGGAGGAGGGCAAATGAGTGAGCATCTAGGTAGGTGTTTGGCTGTTTGCCATAACAGGCAATGCACTTTCATCATATGACATTAGTTAGGCTGACACAGCATAATGTACTTTGTGAATGTCCTATCCTTGTGTCATTTTAGCCAGCTAGTATACAGTATAAATATAGCAGAGGACAAAATAAGGCAAAGGTCCTGAATCAGTAAGACCCGTAACAGCCATCTAGCTCAGCTGTCTGCAGTGGCACTGGTAGTGGTAGACAAGTTTGATCGCTTTAATGTTGGCCACGTGCATCTGTGCTAGAGTGCCCTGCAAGTAGACTTAAGGTAAATGTGTACAAGACTCCTATAACCTTAGAATGGGTTTCTACAGAAATCATCAGAACTTGAGCAAAGTATTCTCTTATTTGCACTCCATCCAAGCCTATAAAACAGCTCTGGCAAATGCTAACTGTTTCCATTTTCTGTGTCCCTGTGATGCACAGTACTTACCAAAATATGGTTCATTTGGGCATCCTTTCAAGCGCACCCCCTTGTGAGTGCATTCAATCAGAAAATGCCTTACAAGTTCATTTGACAAATCTCCAACTGTGTTGAAAAAGAAAAAGCAAGCTCATGAAGAGAAGCAATGAACAGACAACAGTCTTACAAATTAGCAGGTCTTTATGAAGCGGTTTTCCACATTACCACCAAATGTTTTATATGCAGCATGCAAAGAATACATTAGACCTGCTTTGCTGCAAGGTTACAAGCTCTAATAAAAAGGCCATTTTGCAAAAAACAAGCAAGCAAATAGTTCACTTTAGACAACGACAGGAAAAGGTTTTATAATCACAAGTGACTGACATCCAAATATACACTGGCGTCCAAAATGTCCAAGCATGGTCCCAACTACAGACAGGAACAGAAAGTTGGAAAATGAACAGTTAGAAATTCTGATGCACTTGCTTATTAGAAGAATTAGTATCCAATGTGACAAGGGGGTACAAATATGATAGAATACTCAGATTTCTAGTGACAGTTCTGCTCGCAGAACTTTTCCAGATTAAGAGAAGATTTAGCTATACAAAGGTAACAATGCCAAGTCTCTCAGTTAATTTTTAAGTTTTAAAATGTTTGCAGTTTCATGCTGTCTTTGCTCCTGAAAACAAACAACTACATGAAACACTCAGGTTTCACTACATTTTTAAAGAGTTTTTATCTCTCAGGAATCTAGGACAAATCAAAACTGTGAAGTTAGATGTAATGAGGAAATTCAAAGTCCAAGAGGCATATAAAAATTCCCTTGAGATTTAGCAGTCTTTTAAACATATACATACATATGCACACATATAATTAAGACAACTTCATTATTTCTTGAAAGACCGGTTCACAGTACTTCACACCTGACTACAAACTGAATCTCTCTCCAAGAATTAGAGGGTTATCTCATAGCAATGGGACAAAGCTATCCAACCATTCAAACCTTAACAGAAGAGCCACAAACACAAATGCTCCCTTTGACTCTGATCTATCAGCCATAGTCCAGTAAACACACAACATCAAGGGTGGACTTTCAGGCTAATACAGATGAACACATTAATCTGGACAGCAGAAACTTCTATGCAAGCAAATACTGCAAAGATCACCTTTTCAAACAGCTGTCTGCTGTTATGCTCTCACAGTATTAAAAATAAATTACTACAAGGGTATGTGGGAAGGGGAAGCCTGGAACGAGAAATCCTGCAGGAAACTGAACAAATCTGTGCCTTCTGGGATGAAACAGTGGGAACTGAAAAAGCTAAATATCACAGAGTGAGAAGCAGAAGAGTGCTAGAGTCTCAACTAAAATTTTCTCTTACTGCTACTTGCCTGTGGTACAACTACATAAACACGCTCTTAAAGGCTACTACAGTTTGAACTTTTCTCCCTGGACTTCACTGGTTTGATGAAAGAAAAAGGTTACTAAGAACACCTATAGCCACTCTCCATTTGCTTTCATGTTGTTGCCATCACCACCCTAGTGCACCCCTGGTGTCTTTGTTAAATATGACATTGCAGTGGTTCTGTTAATGTTTCTTGGCAATAAAAAGAAGGATCACACAGCAAATTTTTATTAGAAATTGTCTCAAGATACCAGATTAAGTGCACAGAATTTGAAATTGTAATAGAGGTGGGCTGCTAACCTTGTTCCAGAGCAAGCAGGAAATCTTAAAAAAACCCACCATCAACAGCTAACCAACCAACCCCAGACAAAACCACACTTCCATAACATGACACTAAGAATCACTGCTTTCCTGTGATCTCAGTTGCTACCTCTCTACGCATCATGTACTAATGAAACACAATAAGCCTTGTAAAATTAAAATAGCAGCAATGAAAATCACCCCACTACCCTTACAGTAACACAAATTGAGCCAAGAACATTATAGATACTGAGGCTGCTGAGTTTCCATACATCGATTAATGCTTTTGATATGTTCTCCTCATTTCACCTTTCACAACTATCAGGCGCAAGTTATACATGGAGGCACTGGAGCTGGGAGAGTAAGTTTATTTCATCACTTCTTTTAAACAACTATAACCTTTCCTTAGGGAACCTCCTCAGATTTATATCTAATGTAGAACTGTTTCAAAACGAAACCTTGGGGTTAAAAATATTCAACCTTCCAGCCAAGTGAAAGCTTTACATGGTGGTATGTGAATCAAATGAAGACTTGTGATTGCTAGAGAGGACCCATTACCGAGATGGGGTTTGTTTTCTATTAGGTTGATAAGGTACAATACATGCAGAGCCACAATGAACGTACATTTACAAGCCATGGTGAAACTGTAAAGTACAACAGACAACTTAACCAGTCTCATTTAACAAGGTACCAAATGAAGCCTGTAATTCAAGTTGCACTTACTAGAAGAGGGGAGATTCCTCCAGGTTATTACCGAGTAATAAGGACTTCCTACTAAGCATGGCTTGTTAAATAAAAGATAGAAGGCATACAGTACCTTTCTTGTTTAACTGCAGCACAGAAGGAGGTGGTGTAGCAACTTTCATTGCTAGCCCATAGGCTCCCCGGAAGGAATGACTGTCTCGAACAATGAATGACCCAGGTTCCTTGTCCTTGAGAACAGCAATGGCTGCAAAGGATTCCAGGAAAAAAAGAAAAATAGTTCCAGAACAATGCACACACCCAAGAAGTACAGAAGTGCAGATCTATAATTAAGACGAGACTAAAGGAAATAAGATCCTTTTCTCTGTCTCCATTGCTGTAGAACAGAATAGAGTCAAGCATATTTGGGGGATCTGAGTGGAAACATCTTGTGGAAATCATACAGACACTTATTTCAAGTACAGATCCCAACTGATTTTTAAATTGAGAAGGACATGCAGGTCCCAGCAGGATTTCTACAACCAATGCAAAAACAAGTTGATTCCTGCTTACGTTTTCTCAACTTGATAGAAGCATGACAGAGAGCACAGCTCTCTGTAATTCCCAGGCTGACTAGTCAGCACTGTTTTTCTTTTCCTACACAGCTTCAACAGTCAGGGCAGATCCGTTTTCATCCACCACCAAGTTTCTGTCCCTGCAAAGCAGTCTCACTCCCTTACTAGTTTTAAAGCAAGGGAAGAGATGTTAAGTATTTGCTCTTTGACTGTCCAAGCACTGAAATATTTTACATCTATATTCTGTGATCTCTTCTGGAAGTGTGATACGAAGTCCTCCCCAGAAGGAACCATTTGCAGGAAAACTGCTCTTGCTTGGCGTGAGTCTACTGCAGACTTTGAAATCTAGTAGCCCAAAATCTTAAAACTCATTTTGAAAAAGACAAAAAGGTTCATCTAACGATTGATCTTAATTAGATCTTAATAAATCCTTAGTACTTTGCTTTTTATTCTTCCTTCTTAAAATTTTTGCAGGTACTTGTGTTTGTTTCCAGAATTTCTAACGACCGGTAAGCCTTCAAAGAAACTCTGGAAAAGGCCCAAATTTGACCCTGGAGTCCTTAACTGTCTATATACACAGAACACAGAAATTATGCATATGGGGCATGAAGCCATATTTTGCAAGGCCTGAGCAAGGATTACATCATAAACACACACTTTTTTTTTTTCCATGAAAAGAAGAATAGTAACAGAAAATCAGGAAAATGTAGACATAATTGTCTCTCCTGTTTTAAGTGAGTAAAGCAAATGCATATATATTCTGTTCTATTCATCTGTCAGATGATGAAGAAAGCAGCTATTTTTACAGTAAACTGTCACATGTTGAGAGGAGGAGGATGAACATATAAAAACCTGCAATTCAGCAGTATTCGTGTAACACTTCTAAATCCACAGGGTGACAGTAATCATTTGTCACAGGAACAGTCCATTAAGCACAGGAAAAAGAATAAGTGCTCCCCCTCCTCAGCAACAGTATCACTTTTTAAAAGGAATTTTACTTGGTAGGGTGAAAAGAAGCATACTAAAAGGTTGGGAATAATTTCATTTGTTCAAGCAGCTAGGTTTACATTTCCTTTATGATCTACTCCCCTCTCCGGATTCACATCAAGTCAGGAAATTTTTTTTGTACGTTGAAAGACTCAGTTCTCATTATGGGTGGGGAGTGGGGAAGGGGACTGGAGTGAAAGGACCAGTAAAACATCATACCAAGATGAATTAATGATCTTTTTTCTATGATCTTTATTTCCATGGGCTTGTATTTACCACTACACTATAAAAGGCATCCTCACCATTGAGAAACTATGAACTAGACAGACACAGTGATTCATCATTTGCCAGTAGCTGAAGGCTATTTTGGTTTAGTGTGAACTTCCTTCCCAATGCAGAACTAATTTGTCATTTTTCCTTTTTGACAACCACATTTTAAGAATCCCAGTTTAAAATCCTGACATAACTCATTAAATATAATTCAGTATAGCTGAATATTACAATACGGACACAAGGACCATGAGACCAACTACATTTGCAAAGCACCCAGCATGCTTTATTTACGGACTGTGCAGGGACAAGCTCTAAGTGTGTATGTATACATTTTCACACACACGTTAAAAGCTTTCTCCATCTCATTTAATAATACATCTATATATAAAGGTACCGTATCTGTACTGTACACCATAAAGATGTTGTTCCATGGGAGCGTTATTTAGTAACCTTTAAGAAATAACGTATGACACTTGCAGCTGACAATGAAATTCAGGCTACAGAACGACTGGTAGATGAGGATGTTTTTATGATGACTTCTAGCTAATGAATTGTTCTCTGATATTTAGCATCTCTCAACCTATTACCTGTGGAGGGAAACACACATGGCCGAGATCATGCCCGAGCAGCACACTCGTACTCAAAGGGTTTCTGAGAGCAGCAGTTGTTTGGATTGCATCATACATATCTGCCACTCCAAAACCCGGAGCTTTTCAGTACAGTGCATTTGCAGCAGCTACCACAGGCAGATTTAAATTACTTAGTAGTTAGTTCAGTTAGGCAAACAATTTGTTTGATCAACTGAGTATTTTTTAAGGATTACTTGACTGCCTTCCACTCTCAAATTCAGCCTTTGGACAAAAGAAATTAAGTGATGTTGTCTGTGGCCCTTCTAGGTTTTATATTTCTTGTATTTCTTCCAGACATCAGGTATGCATCAAAAAAATTTAAGGAGAATTCACCAGCTAGTCTTTCTGTGAATGGATATGCAAGAACATGTATCAGTTGATATACCTTGTTCTCTTGAAATATCTGGTTTATACCAGAACTTCGATGTGTCCTGGACAAATTTTACAGTCACATGTTTATCAGTTGTGTTTTCTGTGAAATAAAAGGGAGAAGAGGTCAAGAGATTTTTTAAACACAAAAGCATTTTTGTACTTTTCTTTCCAATTTCCAATCACCTTAATTATTCAAAAACATCATGCTTAGAAGGACAATTTAGAGAAACTCTGAACTGGTTTAGAACCATCAAATATAATACTGTACACTAAGATTATGAAAGCATTCCTGAAGTTTCATTTTGCAAAACCCATAAAATATGAAAAACTTTTACATTTATAAAGCTGTATTAAATACAAAGCTTCTCAGTGGGGTCCAGTTAACACACATCTACATTTTCAACTATTGTTGACACAAGTCTAGAAAGCTGCAGTGAGAAGCCAGTCCTTATTAAAAGAAGTTGGAGTCCACACCGCTTGCTTGTGGTTTGGCAGTTCAAAAGGTAGGCTGCCCTTGGCTGACATCTAGGGAAGCACAGAAAGAATTCTACAGCCTCTTTCTCTGAATAATACAACCAAAACCAGTGAACTGGTGCCACTTACTACAAACATGCAAGTCCTCTGTGCTGTTTCCATTCCACTGCTTTTTTTTCCCCTCCCCACTTTTAAAATCCCCTAAATGCTTTTTATAAACTCATATAAAATCTAGTGTATTTTGCATTTCTCTGATGTAGAACCTACCTGGCACTGGGGAAGTGCTTAACATTTTTGAGAAATCTGGGAGGACATTTGGGAAAGGGATGCTGATTGTGCTTCCACTGTGGGGGCTCGAGAAGCCACTTGAAGAAGGTGACACCGAGGCAAAGGAACGGTCTCCTTCAGAGGACCTCTTTTTCTCTGGAAGAGGCGGTTGAGCATGTAGATTCCCTCCATGGTGTTGCTGAACCACACTGTTCTGGCTATTGTGTCCAGAGGCCACTGTAAGAAAGTTTTGTGTCAAAAAGCCATTGTCCTCAGCATTTGCCACTGATGAGCTCAGGGTTTTAGGAGAGATGCTAGTATTGGCTATGAAAGTAGCTTGTTTCTCCTCTCGGAGGGAGCTACAGCCCCTGTTGCCCCTGCTGTAGCTCAGGTAGGCCCGGGCACTGCTGCTGACAGCAGGTTCTTGCTGTGGGTCTGCTGGTGAATTCTCCAGGCTGCTCAGGGTGACGACCTGCAGTCCTGGAGTTTGGAAATGAGACAAGAGAGAGACATCTTGCACGGTGTTTGAAAACTCTGAGGGCACAAGGTAACCTCCTGGTGGTCTGCTGTTTCCCATTGAAAGCTGGAGCGATGGGGAAGCTTTAGGGCTGCTTTCAAGCCAAGGACGTTCTGTTGCAGAAGAGCTGCCAAAAAATGCCAAAAATTGAACACAAAAATAAAACAACAGCCAAGTAATTCCCTTAAAATGTCACTGTACAACCCATGCTGCAGTGATTACAGAAAGCAACGAACTGCCTCACCCAGGACAATACCTGAGGTTGCTCTTTGATAATATGCTGGACCTGGTGATGCAGCTGGATCAAGGTATGCCAGCCCCACCCCCATCACTCATTTCTTCAGTCATTACTTTCTGCTTCATCTCACCCTCCACCTAGCCATGCTGATAGGACAGTTTATGAGTCTGCACTGTGAACCAGGCCATCAAATTAATCACAGTTAAAAAACTCCTTCCTCCCCCTGTCCTAGAGGGTTACTTTTATTATGAATCAATTCAGTGAGGTTGTTCACAGCACTGCTTCACATACAGTGGTCCTGGAGATCTCTTAACCCAGTGAGCTGAAGTGCTACCTGGAAAATAGCAGTAGGACGCAACAATTTCTTAAGCCAAAGCTGCCATCAAAGGCAGAGGTTTATGGAAGAAAACGGACACTGCCACAGCAGTTCTTACATGCAGTCTCAGGTTCATTAAAAAAAAAAAAAAAATTAAAAGAAATGGGCTAAGGAGGTAGTTGTGCACCACCACAGAATAAATGAATAACTATTGACTCGGGGTAAATGGTATTTTGCAGGTCCTACAGGATGATGAAAAAAAAAGTGCTCTAAAGATGTAATAATGTCATCTCGTGAGCATACAACTGCTTTTACCTCCTCTTCTTGCCTCCTCTTCTGATTCCCACCTTACCAACTTTTTTTAACAATAATCTGTATGACATTTCCTGAAGCTACTTAAATCTTCCTTGGTATGGAGAGCCCATAATTCATGTGCTTGCTCTGTAAAGCAAGGAATTAAATCTCTGAACTGTAATAGTGGATTGCTTGTGAATATATATGAAGGAGCCTAAAGGAATTGTCTGTTGACATTTTTTAAAATATTTTTTTCGCTATGTTTTTAAGCCAATTTTCATTGCTCAGTTTCTGTGATGTCCATGTGTTGGCTGTTTCAGCCAATTTATGGAGACTGAAGTCAGCTTATTTGAAGTAAAAAGAATCATGTGAATTCCTAAGAATTATTCTAATCATGACACAAAAGGATCAATGAGAAGACAGCTATATTTTTTCTGATGTTGACCAAGAATACTTGACTTAATGGTTGGACTAGATGATCTTCAAGGTCTTTTCCAACCTAGACGATTCTGTGATTCTGTGATAAGAACACAGTTCCCAAGACCCAACTCTTAGACCAGGTCCAGTGGTTAATTTATTTGATGATGGAGTAATTTTGACTCATAGAATTAAATATTTCAACAGTAAACATTAGATTTTTCTACTGGCTAGCAATTCCACCTGCTCAAGTAGAGAATAACAAACATTCTTCTAGACAAGACAAACTAAGCTTCTAATGAAACCATCTGATGAAAGTTTAAATTGCCTCCTTGCTTCTAGAAGTGAAATGCTCTTAGACTGTAGCTGGAAAACATTACCAGCAATACCAAATGTACAGAGAACAAACTCATTGTGAGATGCAGAAAAGAGCTGACATAAGATAAATAGAAAAAATAAAGGATTTTTAATTAAAAGGGAACTGTGGAAATGGATATCAGTAGATTTGAACAGATCAAAGTAGAAGGGCCATAAAGAAAGGGAAGGGAAAAAAAAAGAAGACATCATTGCAAGAAAAAAAACCCCACAGTTGTAGCTATCTGCTGGATGAAATGAAAAACAACAGGAAAAATATTTAGAAAGAAGGGAACAAAATTTTCTAGATAAAGTTTGAAGTAGAAATGTAAGCTTGATAACAACTGCATTTCCTGATGAGCTTTTAATTCATATCCGCTTATAACGAAATGTTACGTTGTCCCCTCCTTAGTAAACACTAACATACTTTGTTCAGTCTTACAATTCACATTCATAAGCACAAATCGAAACGTTCACAGTCCAAATACTGACTGAAAATGAAATCAATTAGATGGGGAGATAAATAAAAGATAAATAGGTATCAACATACTCGAAGTCCTGACTGAGAGTCTGACACACCAATCAACAGCACTCTAAATAGTTACTATGAAAAAGGAGCCAATTATCCAAGAACAAGAATAGGATAGCCACAAAGGAATGTTGTTGCAGTATGATAGAAAAGGAAACCTAATGAGCTGTAAACGTAACAGCTCATCTATTAAGTAAATACAGGGCATAGCTGATGACTGACCATTCATTGTCATGGTCGTGGTCATGGTCTTCTGAACCTTCTAACAGTAACCCGGGACTCCCTGTTTGCAATTTCCTGCTATTTCTCTTCTTATGCTGTAAGCTCCTTGGAACAGGGGATATTTTGTAAATTTATACTATTCAAGCTCTGGTCCAGAGCCCTACATGTTTACCACAGTACAAATATGAAATAACAAAATCTCTCAGCCTGCGGAGCAGCTGAAAGGGAGTCAGCTATTCACTACCAAAACCAAATCCTCTGATATTTTACTGACTAGAAATGCATGTACTGCAGTGAGAAGACTGCTCCCTCTCTCTCATATACAACTTATTCCAATGTGAAATTTCATTAAATGCTTTTCAGTAAATCACAGAATCATCTAGGTTGGAAAGGACCTTGAAGATCATCCAGTCCAACCGTTAACCTAGCACTGACAGATCCCAACTACACCATATCCCCAAGCGCCATGTCAACCTGCCTCTTGAACACCTCCAGGGATGGGGACTCCACCACCTCCCTGGGCAGCCCATTCCAACACCTAACAACCCGTTCTGTAAAGAAATGCTTCCTAATATCCAGTCTAAACCTTCCCTGGCGCAACTTGAGGCCATTCCCTCTTGTCCTGTCGCTTATTACTTGGTTAAAGAGGCTCATCCCCAGCTCTCTGCAACCTCCTTTCAGGTAGTTGTAGAGGGCGATGAGGTCTCCCCTCAGCCTCTTCTTCTCCACACTAAACAACCCCAGTTCCCTCAGCCGCTCCTCGTACAACATGTGCTCCAGACCCTTCACCAGCTTCGTTGCCCTTCTCTGGACACGCTCGAGTAATTCAATGTCCTTTTTGTAGTGAGGGGCCCAAAACTGAACACAGGAATCGAGGTGCGGCCTCACCAGTGCCGAGTCCAGGGGCAAGATCACTTCCCTGTCCCTGCTGGCCATGCTATTTCTGATGCAAGCCAGGATGCCATTGGCCTTCTTGGCCACCTGGGCACACTGCTGGCTCCTGTTCAGCCAGCTGTCAATCAACACCCCCAGGTCCCTCTCTGACTGGCAGCTCTCCAGCCACTCCTCCCCAAGCCTGTAGAGCTGCTGGGGATTGTTGTGGCCAAAGTGCAGCACCCGGCATTTGGTCTTACTAAAACTCATACAGTTGGCCTACAGTAAAGCACTAGAGAAGCTGGTTAAGAGCACAGGAAAATATGTATGAGCTTGTGCTAGCACATAATAAAGTAACTGAGCTATAATTCCTATTTATTTTTGTATTCCTATTTATCTTCAAAGCTAATTGTGTCCCTGATGTATAAATAACATCTCTGTATGTGGTAAATTCCAGCTGGTGGACAACATCATAGTTAAATGTCACAACCAAACTCAAAAGCTCTCAGACAAATGCTCTGCAATGAAGATGCAAACATACATCTTGGCTGGAAACTACAGTTATGAGAACTGAACAATAAGGTAGGAGAATCTTTTCCTACCTTTCTCCCCCTGGGATAGGACTGTTACTTGAAACAGTACATGAAGATGCAAAACAGCGCTGAAAGGAGGGATCCGTCTGCATGTTGGCCCTCAGCAAAGCAGGGTTAGTGCCCACACTGCTGTCAGACATCACCATAGAGTGGTTAATGGCTTCCGCGTAACTTTGAGATTCTGCAGCAAAGGAAACAAAGCAAAAGGCAAGTTAAAAAACAACTCACATTTTTCTGGACCTTGTACTGAAAGAATTGTTTATAAAACAATCTGGTTTTCTCTTAATAGGACTATAAAGAAGAGTTTTTATTTGTTTGAGCAGTAACATTTTATTTCACACATTACACTGACTGCTGAAAACATCCAGCAGAACAAACAGCAGAGGGAATAAAGATTACAGAATTGCACCACTCAAACTGTTTGATCAGCTCTCCAGGGTACATTCTCTAGCCCTAAAGATGAGAACAGACCTGTCTGTTCCATGTTGTTTTGCATTACACAGTCCACAGTGTTAATCAGGTATGTCTAGTCAAGCGTCCTATTTGACTGTGCACACCATCAGTGTGCACTTTAACACTAAAGCGATAGAAAACTGGAGTAATAATTCAGCCTGCCCATTCAGCTCACTGCTGAATGGGGCAGGGGACTTGGTGGAAAATGACACAGAAAATGCTGAGGTACTCAAAACCTTCTTCAACTCGGTCTTTACCAGTAAAACAGGCCTTAGGGAATCTCAAACCCCTGAGACCACAGGAAAAATCTTGATTAAGGAGGACTTACCCTTGGTGGAGGAGGACCAAGCAAAAGAGCAGTTAAACAAACTGGACATATGTAAGTCGTCTGGAGCCTGACAGGTTGGCACCCACAAGATCTGAGCGAGCTGGCTGATACCACTGCAAGGCCACTCTCCATAACCTTTAAAAGGTAACAATGGTTGGGAGAGATTGAAGACTGGAAGGGAACAAGTGTTACTCCTGTCTTCAAGAAGGACATGAAGGATGATCTGGGGAACTGCAAGCTTGGCTGGCCTAACCTCTGGGTTAGGTGATGGAAAGGTGATGTCTCTGGGATAGTGTCTGGGAAGCTGATGGAGCAACTAACCCTGGAAATCATTTCCAAACACACAAAGGAAAAGAAGATGATTGAGAGTTGTCAGCATGGATTTATGAAGGGGAAATCATGCTTATCCACCCTGACAGCCTTCTTCAGTGAACTGAATCTTAGTGGCTAAGGGAAGAGCAGTGGATGTTGCTTATCTTGACTTCGGTAAGGCTTTTATCATGTTCTCCCGTAACATCCTCATAAACAAGCTGACAAAGAATGGGTTAGATAAGTGGACAGTGGAGTGGATTGAAAACTGGCTGAATGCCTGAGCCCCGAGGCTTATGATCAGCTGCACCAAGTCCACTAGGAAGCAAGTCACTAGCATTATACCCCATGGGCCAATACGGTTCAACATTTTCATTAACAACCTGGATGATGGGATAGTTTCATCAGTCACTTTGCAGACAACAGAAAATTGTGAGGAGTGATTGATAAAACAGATGGTTGTGTTGCCATTTAGAAGTGGAAGAAATGGGCCAAGAGGAATCTCAAGGACTTCAACAAGGGGAAATGCAAATTCCTGCACCTGAGAGGGAATAATCCCACTACATGCTGGGGGTCGACTGGATGGAAGACAGCTCTGCAGAGAAGGACCTGGGGGTCCTGGTGGACAGCAAGCTGACCACGAGCAAGCAATGCAACCTCATGGCAAAGGCAGTCAACAGTATCCTGGGCTGCATCAGGAAGAGTGTTGCCAACAGCTCAAAGGAGGTGATCCTGCCTCTCTGCTTAGCACTAGTAAGACCACATCTGGAGTTCTGTGCCCATTTCCAGGCTCCCCAGTACAAGAGAGACACGGACTTTCTCAAGCAAGTCCAGCACAAGGCCGCAAAGATGCCTGGAGCGTCACTGGGACTGAAGCATCTTTCATAGAAGCAGGGGCTGAGAGAGCTGGGACTGTTCAGCCTGGAGAGGACAAGGCTCAGGGGTATATTATCACTGTGTATAAAAACCTCCTGGGAGGGAATGATGATGAGGGAGCCAGTCTTCTCTCACCCTTCTGATCACATGAGGAGAAAAGGAAAGAACTGGCGTTGAAAGGCAGTTGAGCAGCACAGAGCAGAACAGGGTTTAGTTACCAGTGCAACTACAGATTACAGGCGTGACTTTGTTTACACCACACAGACAAAAAAAGTAAAGCAACCAAACTTTTCTAATAGCTTGCAAATAGCATTGGAGTAATTGGTTTCTAAATTGATTCAAGTCTGAACTATGTTAAACTTAATTATACCGGACATAAATACTATGGGTTATAGTTGAAAAGGATGTATTTGGATGAGGAGTAACGCGGATGCCATTACTAAAGAGCTTTATACAGAACAGTTTAATCCCCTTCTTTACAAGTACATTTTAATAGCCAGTCAGGCTCTAATGAGGATTACATTTGATTATTCTGGTATAGTCTAAAGCAATCTAACACCTATTCACATAAGCCCAGGTTAAACGGCACTATTTTCCACCACAGAAAAGGCCATGCACTAAGATACTACAAATACCTGTGCATCTGAATAGCTTCATACACCTGAATAGTTCCACTGATCTCAACACTTGCAGGACTGGAACCCAATAAAGCAATCACAGATGAAACAATCTCTTAATTACTGTCTCTTAAGCAGATACACTTCAAAAGATTGAGGGAGGAAAAAATACACAAGAAAGCTACGGAACAATTCCAGTCCTACAAAGAGTTAAGATCATACTAAAGCATCTTTTCCATGAGGAAATCTTTCTAATGTAAAAACGACAAAGGTTCTCACTATTTCTGTGAGCCTATTTCTGTGAGCGCCACTGAAACAATTCTAAATAAATCTTCTTTACCCTTCAAATTCATGGCAGAGTCTGGCTCTGCTATTATTTGAATGAGGAGGGTGCAAGGTATTTAAAAGAAATGCCTGAGATAAGAAAATCTGCCGATCAGTGCCCTGACTGAAAACCATTTGAATTCCTCACATAGCACACATACTGTACAGAGCAAACATTTAATTAGACTAGGGAAACATTAGAAAACTGTAACACTGTCTTTTAACTATACCCATTACTTTAACTATATCCACACCAGTCATAGAAGTGAACTTTAAGGAAATACTGCAGAAATGTGCATGGTGTGGAAGAGCTAGAGAAATCTGAATCTGTATCTATCTAATAGATCAGATCTATTACAGTCATTCTCATACTGCTGCAGTCAGAAAAAGCTGGCTGTATAAACCCATGATTTAGGCTGTATTACAACTGAAATCAGTGGTGCTTGTTTACAAAGATTGACTGTTTACCCAAGTATTATAAAGGTTGATGTTAAGCTTTGAGTAATGATTTCAATATATAATAAAGTAGTATTACTTTGCCTTAACAATTGCCTGAGAAAAAGCCGATTAGTTGAAGGTGGGTTGGTCAAACTAATGTTGCATGTCCGAAGACTACTAGAGCCTCTCCAGAAACACAACTTTCACTAGACTGAATTTACCAAGAGCAGCACCTATAAGACAAAATATTGTAAGTGCTACAGACATCTCATCTCCGCACATGAACCTGCAGATGCTTCCCAATTATACTGCAGGTTGAGATGAATCTGCTACTGTGTGGGAGAGGTGAATGCATTCCCTGCAGGCATGAGAATTATGATCACAAGCTTAACTCCATATGCTTGTTTGCTTTCGTGCCTCTGTGTCTGTTCCCTTGATACAAGAGTATACAGGGGAGTCACTGGACTCCAGTTACCAAGAACCTGGAAGCAGGAAGGGGAGTGGCACTCCTTCTGAAATAGCTTAAAATCTTCTCCCACTCTACTGCAATCTCAGTTATGTGCATAAGAGTTAATCTAAAGCATTTACAGAGCAAAATCCTCTCATTCTCCCACCAATAACAGCACTTGCTTGAAGAAATGGACCAAGACTTGATACTTCCTTGTTTCAGGCTTGGCCCGTTGCTATTACCTTTAGAGCACTGAACACTGCACAAGGGAAGGACCTCTGTCACACTCACAGATGCGGCATTTCTTTTCATACCCAGTTTTCACAGGTGTTAAATACTAAACTAAAAGTGAAAAACCACTGGCAGCCAGGCATATAATCTGCAGAAAGAACGCAAACTCTGTACAACTCTTCCCATGCTAGAAACAAGTATAACTGAAAGGCACTTCCCATGAAAGCAGCTTTGTTTATATTACAATTAAAACCAAGCTTGCTGAATATTTCAGCTATGTCCTCTCTATTGTCTGATGCAGAGTCCACACTTGCTGGTCAGCTGTTAACCCTTTATCTCACGGAATCATTAACTCAGTGCAATCTCACAGCTTCTACAGGATTTCTGTATGCATGCTACAAATTCCCCTGGCATGTTTGCTGCAAAGCATCAGTGCTTCCTGCTGCAGGCCCCTACTAAATCAATGCCATTGTATCTGTGAGAACACTGACAATCTGCAGCTCCCCTACTTAGAGAAGTGATGTGACAACCAGAATCATTCATGTTCATGTCTCTTCATGCACCTGGGTCAGACCTGCATATCTACATTTACTATCACTGATCATCAACTTTATAGGCAGCACCTAAGAGAGGAACTTGGCTCTCTGCATCATATACTACTGAAAAGTGACAGTCAGGAAGAAAATGAATACTGTTGTGCTCACAGGCAAGGCAGAAAAATATTCATCTCACTCTTCTACTGTCCCACCTGGCAGCCAAGGCCAAATACCTACAAAAGTTGCAAGCTTCTTTCAGTTGTAAGCAGGAACTCCTGGATGTGCCCAGTACACAGCTATGAAGATGTTATAGATTAATTTGGATTTTAATCCACTAAATCTGTTAAAGGAACTCTGACCAAAAAAAAAAAAATATCCACAAAAAAAACCCGGAGTGGCTTAACCCACACCATAGTCCAGATAAAAGATATGTAAAAACGTTCCCTTTCCTCTTTCTTGTAGCAGCTGAAGGGCCGAATCACCTCAAAGCTCTGGAGACAATGGTCCAACAATGGCAGGGAAGTGAAAGGAGCAGTCATTCCACTATCATACCTTGTACTGTAGCAGCTTCTCATACCTTCCCACCTTTGTAGTCCTTTTAGTGAGAAGGTGATAAACTGCATTGCATGAGCTTGAAAACTCTAGTCAAGACCTTCAGTTGCATCTTTTGGGGAACTCTGAATCACTGTTCCACTCCCTAAAACCTGAGCTGACCACCCCCCAGACTATCTCAGGCCATACTAAAAGCTGAATGGACACAGGAAAGCATATTGCTCTAAAGTAAGCTGAAGTAACCGAGCCACTGCCAGCCCTAAAGAGCAGCAGAAAGATAAAAAGCATTGTGCAACACTTTCAAATTTCACAATCTATTTCTTGATCCATCCTTTGATGGCTTCAGCAATGAATAAAACCAGCCTAACAAAAGACTTGCAAGAAGCCACATCAGATGTGGTGTAAAACATTTCTCATGTCAACATTCTCATTCAGAGGTCCCTCCACTCCCACCTCTCATTGTTCACACGAACAGCTGATGAGCCCATTCCTTTAGACACATTTCCTGACAAACTCATCTAGAATGACAGAACTGAAGGCATCCAGGAATATCACAGAAGAGTGTTTGGTATCTTCTCTACACAGTAGAAGTATTTTTTTTGTTTTGGATGGTTGCATTTCACTAAGGACTTTGTATTTCTCATCCTCTCAGGACTCATCTTGGACTTGTCCTGTCCGACAAGCATTCTCAAAATCTTCTTCCCTTTGAAAGTCTCAGAAAAAACCCCACAGCACTCCCCAGCATTCACCAAAAACTCCATGGCACTATGCAGCTTGGCATCCAGCTGGCTCCAACTACCATTTGGAGTTTACATTACTGCCAGTGTAAACTCCACCACAGTGCTGAGCTGTTCATCTCTCCTTTCCACATCTAGGGAACTGTAAGAGTTTCTATGACAATAGTCTCTGCTGATACAACTTTATTTTATCCGGGAGACCAAGGGTCAAAAGATGGCCACTTCCCTCTTCCAATATTAAATTTTATTACTCATTAAGCAAGTTACTCCACCATTACCCTGAATGTCTCGCAGAAGATTTATGCACACATACAAGGAAAGGTAGAGCAAGGATCAAAGACAACCCTAGCCTTTAGTATTAAGCATCAGAACAACCTATCAAGAGACACACTGGATGGCTCCACAGATTGAAACATACCAGTAAAAGTACCAGCTGAAGATCTTAAGCACATTTTAGGAGAGGTTTGTTTAGATATGTTTCTTTCCAAACCTTAGAATCTACAAAAGGAAAAAAAGTGGAGCAAGATTTATCAGGGAAACAATCAGAGAAAGCAAAACCACCAACGAGCAAAGTATAGAGCTAATGATACTGAGTAGGCACAATTTTAGTTTTTCTAAGACATCCCGTCAATATTTCAGCAAGGGAAATGTTGACGGAAAGATCAGTTGAAAAATCAGTTTTGAAGAAAAAAATGGAGCAAGGAAGAGAGCTTCAGTGGAAGAGAAGTACTGACATGCAACATGCAGTGACAGCTAACTGGACTGGATGAAGTGAAAAGGAGCGCACAATTCCAACTGCAGTCTGTGAGCATGGAGTAGCAGAGGCTTATGCTACTATGTAAAGCCAGAAACCCTGGAAACAGTGAATTCATGACAAAAGGATTTGGCTCCCTGGAAAAAGAGTCCCTCCAGCAGCTGACAAGAGTGCTAACAGAACTGGCACTGGTGAAGCTAAGGAGCTCCTTAGAAACCTCTACTGAGCTCACAGGGAAGGCCAGAATTAAAAACACTGCATACGGAGAAAGGAGACAGCAAGATGGCCCACTTGAACCAGTTTACAAACTAACATCTTTCCAAGTCCAATAGCATTGTAAGGTTCTGCTGGGGTAGCCCTTTCACTCTCTTTCCTGCTTTTCCAAACGCTGAGGTGTCAAAATTAGTCAGAGAGACTGAGATAATGCTGAAACTCTCTTTTGCTTTCAGTCAGTCTGCAAACTATTGACTTTGACCTTTTATAACTGCTATACTTTGCTTTCAATTTCACAAAAATACAGTGAACCAAATTATTCCCTTTCATGAAAGTCATCAAGTTTGGTCCCGCTGTTCCTTCCTTTCCATAGAATACGTGGAAATGAATGAATGATGCTTAAGCTCTTGTCTTCTGTAATTTCAGCTACCAGGGAAGGGAATAACTTTTTTAACTCTTTTGCATAGTATATGCTATCCTTTCCAACACAAGTTGTTTCACCTCTCATTCAGGTCTAAATCATCCCAAGCTGTTGCTGCTAGCCAGCTTCCACCATTATTTCTTAAGTGTTTCAAACAGAGAGCTCTGAGAACAGCAGCTAATTTACTGTACTACGGTTTGGTTAAAACACAAGTAAGCTGACCTAAACCACACACAGTGAAAGCAAAATCCCTGACAATCCCAGGCAGCAACAAAACACCTTCCTGCTCATTGTCCTCAAAAAAGAAGTTAACTCTTCACATTTCTGATAGGAAAGATTCAGAGGGTTTATATTTTAGAAAACAGGTATTGGTTAAGAAACTTTCCAAATAACAACTCGTAGACTGAGATAATGATTGTCATTGTTAGCTCACTTTTCGTTCTGGCAATGTCCCACCAAAACCTGCAGCTGAATCAGCACCTTGCCATTTGGCCCACCATAGTCACCAAGCTATGTGAAGTCTTCACTGCCATGGAGCTCTGCGGAAGCATGAAAATCTGCAACATCTTCTACAAGTATATTTTATACGTAAACTGGATTTTATACTATATAGTGTATATATAAAAAACTATATAGTACATATAGTGTATATGTAGTATTTTATATGATATATACTACGTACTATTAGTCAGCTATTTTAGTGACTTTGACTGTAGCAACAGAACCCCTGCTTTTCAAAACTAATTTATTTAGAAAAAATAAATAAACCTAAAATACTAACAGTTTGTATCCTTTCATGTTTGTTGCTTTTTATTTCACCTTAGACAGAAAAAACAAAGGCATAACAACTAGAGTATAAAGACCCTGTTTTGCTCAGATTAACTCCCCCTCCCACAACTGAGTATTATCATTTCACAAGAAATTTGGAAATCCACCTTCTTAATCTTCTTAAGAAAATCAGAGACCTTCAAATAAGGGTTGATATCCCCACCAATGATTCTGCTTCACTGAACCACAGTGATAATTAGAAAATGGATAATATTAAGACCATCTTCAACAATACCAATAACAAGTATTGGGTCCTTGGTGAACTTGAGGACTGGACCAACAGGTATCTTACTCAAGCTCAACATGAAATAAAAAAAAATCTGTACCTGGGGCAGAACAAGACCTTGTAACAATACACGCTGGGATCCAATTGGTCATTAGCAGCCCTGCTGAAAAGTATCAGTGGGTATCAGGCTGAAAAGAGAGTCTTCACTCTCATCCCAAACAAGGCGTACTGAGCTATATAGCAGGAAGAACACAGATCACCACAGGAAGCTGGTTATTACCCCTCTGTATCTGATGCTGGGGAAGCTTCACCAAGAATACTAAACTCAGTCTCAGGCCACCAGTTCAGAAACATGAGAAACTGTAAGGGATCCAGTAGAAGGCTACCAAGATGACCAGGGGCCTTACTCACACAACGCACAATGACAGGACGATGGAGCTGGGATTGTTCTGTCTGGAGAAGAAAAGCAGCAAGGTGGAAATCTAAAAGCAGCCTAAAACTACTAGAAGAGGGTCTCTTCTCTACCAGAAAAGACAACAGAGCCAGAGTTCGCAGTAGTGACAGACAAAAAGCTCTTGACAAATTCTCACTAGAAATCAAAAAGAGCTTTGTCACTATGGGCAGCGCAACACTGAAAGAGGTTAACCAGGGTTGTGGTGGAACCTCCATCAGGAGGGGTTTTCCTGACTGAGACAAAGCAGGATCCAGTACTTGCGACAGTCCTGTTCTGAGTCACAGGTAGGACTACATGCCCCCAGAGGTTCTTGCCAAACATCACTTCTATCTTTCTATGGGAACACTAATTTCCTCACACAGAGGAAATACAGTAATTTCCGAACTTTTTTAGTTGCATACCCCATCAATAAGAAATTTTTGAACACACCCCACCAAAAGTACTATGTATATTTGTTTAATTATGAATTATTTTCTTCCCACAGACCAATGGATCATCCCGTCTATCACCTGGGGTGCACAGACCCCACTTTGGAGACCACTGGTCACACACACTGACAGAAAAAAATGGCATGAAATTAAGGAATAAAAAGAGGGGTTTTTAGTTTTGGGGGTTTTGTGTCATTTGTTTTTTTTTTTAAAGGATGGAACAGGGGCAGTTTCTCTGTCATCTTGGAATCTGCTGGCTTTTACGCACATCAATAAACTTATCTTCAAAATTACCTACGTTCTTTCAGAAGGAGAACATGTCATGAGCCAAAATTATGTACTATCATGGAGGTTCCCTCACTTTTCAAAAACCCACCAATAACAAAGAGGTATCATATAACAGGTTTTTTTCATGCTAATACCTGTTTAAGTGGATCAACTCTCTCTGCAAGTAACAAAATCAGTTGGGCTGAATCTGGTGAAGCTATGAAGATGCTGGCTCTAACATCCACACACTAACCTCTCCACTGGAAAGGTCGGTTTCAGTTGCTCCATTAAACAGTACTGAGAAGGATCTCAGTGGAATATCTATTACCTGTTTAGCTCTTACAGAAAACACAACAATGTCATGGCTGACAACCTGGGAAATAAAACAGCAAATCCGGAGAGGCAGTAAAGTATTTCTCAGAGACATCTGGTGGAAGAAATAACACATTCAACAGTTAGAAGCCAAACTGCTAGAATTAAAGGTAAGCTACACTGCAGTACTGAAGGCTTCTAACTTCATGCAATTATTACTGTGTGCATCTAGAAAGCGCTCACTGTGTTTTGGGAACCTTTCAAATATATTTAGAATAAAAAAAATCCATTCTTGCCTTATGCCTAAAGAGGGCTGTAAATCATCCATGTTGCCCCTTGAGGAAACATCCCTGGCACAGCAGCCCTCCCCAGCAAGCACTGGGTGAGCAAGGCTGGCACTTTGCCACCTCCACAGGAGATCTGGGCCTGCTGGCAAGATGCATGACAAGAGTGGGTGCACACTGGGACATTCTTCAGTTCCAGCAACTTCTAGCTCCCATAACGGCCCATCGAGGCTCCTGCCAGTAACAAACAAATGCAGCCTCTGAAGCTGTGCCAGGGGTCAGCTTATCTCCAGGCAACCCTAGGATCAGGGAATTAATTGCGCTTACCCTCTGCCCCTGTCTGCAGAGGGCTAAGTATCAAAAGCATGATTTACCAGACCCCGCTTTTCCCCACCCACAGTCCCTGCCCTGAAGTTCTTACTATCTGGCTTCTTTTCTACTGAGGAAATAGCCATTCCATTGACAGACCCTTACACTGTTTCACAGATGCTTGGTATCACGTGTTCATTCAAAAATACCAAAACACAAATAACTTGTATTTGCTTAATAGAATTTGCAATACAGCATCTTCAAAGCAGTAAAAATCTTACCACACCTTTCTGAAGGACCTTCTTATACTAATTTATTTTCCCATATAGTACCAAAAAAAAAAAAAAAGACATTTCCTCAGGGACTAAAGCAATCAGTTACATGTCTTCTCATGTATTTTAAAAGATCTTGCAGATGCTCTACTATTGACTTTAAGCATAGCTTTGCTGTCTTTGGAATGCAAATCAGCTGCAGAGGGATCTCCTCAAGCCACCCGGGTCACATGCAAACATAAAACGTGACATTTATTAAAACACTCTTTAGGAGAGAGACGCTGTCAGTCCATAGTGCATAAACAAGAGCACTACTATTCTGCCTTTAAGTACAGCAGATCATTCAGCGATGAATGAAAACAAATCCAACGAAACAATTAGAATATAATTATTAACATGCCCGCGCTAAGTTTTCACAGCAAATTAGTTAAGTGGCTTTAGGGGCAACCAATTCCATTCTTATCATGGTTTATCTCATAATGGAATTTCAGCTATTCACATTGCTGAATATGACAATTTTCATCGAATTCTAAAATTAAACAGCAATAGTTTTAGAGGGGAAAAAACCCACTAGGAATCAGAAGCGTACAGACTGGTACCTTCAAAATTTATAGTGATACTTTTCCAGGCAGAATGCACTGGAAGACTGAACATCTTTCAAGGAAAGAGAGTAAAATGTCTGCCCTGCGTTCCAAAGTTCATTAGCTATTAAAATTGCTTGAGATGTGCGAGATGCAGGTCCAGGTTGTCTGTGCTGAACTGAAACTGCAACTCATGTCTACTGACAGATCCTTTGCAAAGCCAATGCAAAGGGGACAAGGGTGGGGGCGGAGGGGGAAATTGGAGCAAATACTGAGTAAACGAAGAAAGGACTGAGCTTTGAGCTTGGGGCTGACTTTCTGGCATTCCTGGAAAGGAGGCATCAGAAAAGGAGAGCATCACTCATCAGCGAAATTTTCAATTTTGTGGTATCACAGAATCAAATGATCCTACCTACTCTTCCTAAGGTGAAAAAGAGAGGGAGTTTGAACTCCCCTTTTGATGTCCCAGTCCAGTTCCCTGATGCCAGCAGGCACCAGAGAAGTCCGAGTATAGAGCTTTTGGTATCTGAAGAGTACTTACCTAGCAGGAGGAATGGAAGCAGGCAAACTGATGTTTGGACCTTCTACCAGAAGCCTCACTTTGTTCCTGCTCTTCTATTATCAGAAGAATTCTCCCTAATCATGACCCTTTTCAACCTGTTCACTCTTTTGGAGTCGCTTGCCTGTACCAAATGGATGAGCTCACTGCAGCCTGAATACCAAAAGCAAGGGCTGCTTTTTCATTTTGAAGTAGTATGCCTAAACCCTTTTCATTTTAGAACCGGAAATAATCTGTAACTGAAACAGGTAAAAACAAACTCTGTTCAGTTTATCTTCAGTGTGGTTCAGTATCATGTAACAGGACTGAGAAGTTAAGCTATGAGGTGTTTTCTTGGTCTGTCTCTTAACAATCATCATTCAGTCCCTCTCCTTTCAGGGTTGCATTCCTTACACATGCATCTGCTGCTACTGACTGAAAAGAAATATTGTTTGTATTAAGGCCGTAATCATCAGGCTCTTTAAAGTATTCTAGTACAGCCTGCACATCATACTGTGCAACAGTTGGCTGCTCTAAGAGTCTATTATATTTTGATAGAAAATTCAGATCTGGAGTAAGAAAGCAAGAATATTTTACATGTACCGCCTGAATTAGAATTACTCTGCCAGTGCTAGTGGCACAATACACTGTTTTTCCCATTAAGCAAGAAAGCAGGAAAAACTATGTGATACTCCTCGTTCGGGGAAGACTTATGTTTACAAAGTCTGTTCATTTTTCATGCTTTTGAAAGGAAATTTAACGCTGCTGTAACATTACTAGGAACTCCTCGGGGGAGGAAAAAGAATCAGTCTGGACAAAGACAAAGTTTTTGCACGTAGTCAGCAATTATATACGTTCCAGGCAGTCCCCATTTCTTCCACTTCGAAAAAAACCCACTACCGCACACAAAAAATTAGAAGTCATCTTCTGCAGAAAAGAACTTCACAAAGCTCAGGAACCCTGCCTCGTGCCCTCTGTCACTCTGTGAACGATCACAGGGGAAAAAAAAAAAAAAAACCAAAAAAAACCTCGTACTGACAAAACTCCTTGTCTGCAAAACTTTTCAATTTCTCTGCAGGCTGCAAATGTTGCTACATAACCACGCAAGGCCTAATTCTTCCCCTTACTTTCCTTCAGCGCTCGCAACCACCACAGAAGCACCGCACGCTCTTTGCCCCCCCCCCACCGGCGCGCACTGCCGCCGCGGGTTGCAGTTCGCTTTCCCTAACCCCCGCCTCCCCCCACTCCCCGCATCCCAGACAGAGGCACCCCCACACACACCCCCCGCCCCGATCCCAGACCGCATTTCGCCGCCGCGCGGTACCGGGAGCGCGGCCGGTGAAACACAGGCCCCACAAAACGAGTTTCTAGGCTGAGGAAAACGCACGACGAAAAGGGGGGGGGGGGGGGGGGCGGGAAGCCGAGGACCTACCTGAGGAAGCCGTCAGGGCCGCAGCTGCCCCCCGCAGCGCGGGCGGTGCGAAGCCCGCGCTCCCCCCGCATGCCGCCCGCCGCCGGCCCCGCCGCCCCGCCACGCACGGGCGTGGGAAAAGCCCTTTCCCGCATTGGCCAGCTCCGACACCATCCGCTGTCCCCCGCGCCTTAAAACTTCACAGCCAAGAGGATTCCAGCGCCTGCGGCGAAGGGAAAGCAGGCTCCCGCTCTCGCTGCCGCCGCTCGGCCGAGGCTGCCGCAGCTCGGCGCCATCCAGGCGGAAAACGAGTCCCCGGCTGCCGCTGGGCTCGCCCTGCAGCCGCCTGCCCGCTCCGCGCACCCCTGCTCTGCTGACTCCACCTCAGCTGAATTCGACTTTTCCCTCTCCCCTCCCTCCCCGCTCAGCTCTCGCGGAGGCTCACGCCACTTCCCGCACGCGCAGCGCCGCGCCTCGCGCATCTTCCGCGCAGCGCCGCAGGGATTAAAACCTCATTGCCCTTCGCCGACTCCCAGCACACAAGCCGTAGCGTGCCTTTGTTTGGTTTTCGTTTTTTTTCTTTTGTGGGTGTTTTTGGGTTTTTTTTAAAAGCAGATGCCCCCTTTCCCCACAGCTTCATTAGACCTCACAGATTTGCTTCTTTCAGAGAAGATGCAGGACACGAAACTGAACCGACAGAGAAGTGCTTTTTAATGCGGACTAAAGCCCAGCTGCTCTATAATGCCAAACTGGCTCAAGCCTCTCCGATAAATTTAGCATCCAGAGCTCTGAATAAAGTTTGACTCACTTCCCAAGATTTCTTTCACAAAACAGCACGTGCAACCCTACTGTGGTGTGTTCAACATCACCCTATCATTGTTCAGAGCCGGTTTTATTTACGGGTCAGGAAGATGAGTGGAAACACTGCAGCGGGCAGCACATTTCCTCCTCAGATTGTTCTTCAGTGGCCCAGGGCACCAGATTTTCTGAAAGGATGACTATAGGAAACCACTTTTCTACACGACTGTTTAAAGCTTTCCTATAATGAATTACTCAATTGCTTTCAAATTTTTAATGACAACATATTTTGAATGTGTATACTAAACCCTTTTGATAGCTTTAAAATATAGAATACTGATGAACTAATTAGAATTTTGCTTTCTTCCACAGGCTGAAAGGTAAACTAAATGAAACTATTCCTTTATAAAAATGCTCACTCCTACCACTGATCTTCTTCATAGCAGCTGCTCCTATTAAACAATTCCACAACGGTTGCTTGCAAGAGGCCCAAACAGCAAGTATTAACTGTGATATACACCATACTATCAGGTAAAAAATGAGGGACAATCCTTTCCCCAGGGGCAGAACAGGTTATTAATGCTGCAGTCCAGAACTGCCATCAGTTACTTTGATTAATTAATTATACAACTACACTTTGTCTTGGATGCTTCCTGGCAGAGACAAATGCAGTCAAACAGTCTTCAAACTCTTAACAAACAACAATTATTAAAGAAAATTGCTCTCCATAGAAAGCATTCCTGGCTCTGCATAAAAAGCACTGTAAGCACAGGAAACCTTTGGAAGTCCCATTTCCTTCCTAATTTTCAAGCCTTGGAAGCTTTGCTTGTTTGGCTATTTACATTTGCTAATTTAGAACAAGGATAGTAACATTTAACTAAGAAGATAACAGTGGACTGAGATACCACATGAAGGCGGGGTTAAGTGAGAAAGTGTTCATTTCCAAAGTATGAATGTAATGTAAATAGAAACCAGGTAATTAAAATCCTGAATATACTTAAGTTTTGATAACATTTTATCAAGTTCACCCTTCATTAATATATTTTTTGCACAGAGCTTTCCAATTGAATCAGACTTGGTTATACTTAGGGGGCTGTTCATCAGTGAGACCTCTAACATGAACACTTTTAATGACAAACAAAAGGTGCTTAACACAAAAACTTGCTTTTTGTTTATCCTTCTGTCACAAGTTCAAAGTTCCTACCAGATGACATGAGTTCCAGGGAAGAAAAAAAAAAAATATAGCTGAAACTTTAAAGCCAGGAGATATGAAGGGCCAGGCTGAAATGCGTATAAGAGTTAGAAAGGGGAGGGGGGTGTTGGATGTCTCAGGTGAGGAACTGACTGGGTTTAGGTGAGCTGCAGCTTGTGAGGTACCACCATCCCAAAAAGAAAAGGTCTGTTATTTGGCAAGCAAAATTGGTTTCATGGCTGTGCCAGGCTCAGCACAGAAACAAGGATTAGGTCCTCCATCCTCTGCCAGGTATTTACTCACATAGCAAGGCCTGTGTACAGTTCTCCTACGTAAAGTGCCCAAGATTCCAAGTTTCATCAGAACCATCACACTGCAAGATCTATCCAAAGTAGCTTAAAATGCAGGGCTTGAATTGTAACATGTACCTTCCTCCAACAGAAAACCCTGCAGGAGGGTGACTGTGCCATGGCCCTCAGGTGCAAATTCAGCAAAATCCACAATTTGTGAAGGAATGGCATACATTTCCCTGCTATTCCCATGATTGACAGAAATGTGGGAGTCAATCTCAAGGGACAGTGCATTTCAGATTTTGTCTACTAGGTGTCTGAGTATGAATGGCTTTGTGAAATAACATGCCTAACTCAAGCATAGAAAAACACAAACTAATTCAGTTTTCTCCTCTTGCAAGAGGGAATAAACGTGTAGAGAACTAATACAAGGGAGAACAGCATCTTAAAAAACATAGAGCAACATGCCCTTTGAACTGTAAACACTTAGGTGGGCCTGAATGCGTTATTGCCTCTACATCCTCATTCAACACTGGCAGGTCTGTAATTTTGAAATTACAGAACACCTTTGATTTGTGAATGCAGCAGCCTTCCCAGGCACCCAAACACAGGATCATTTTAAGACTTTAATTGTTTTGAAAAGGTGTGCTCACAGCTGTACTTCAGTTTTTGAAGCTTTCTTCTCCTTCAGCCTTCCCTCAAACAAACTGTTACTCTGGCACATCACAGTCATCAAACGCCACGCCATATAGAGGGAGGCCTCGCCCTGGAAACTTTGAAAAAGCTTGTTTCATGTAATCATAGCAAGGGAAGTAGTTGTTCCCATGGATTTTTGTTAATTTAAGTTTTTCCAGACAAAAGGACTAGTAACCTCTCAAAAATGCATGCTACTCACATGCACTGCTAACTAGCATCAACAGGTACATGTAAAAACAATCCACATCTGCCAGACTGCCCGCTCCTCCGATCCTGTAATTCTGTTAAACTGACAAATTTCTGCCAATGGCTTATCTCTTGCATCTTCAGAATAAGCAAAAATTAGTGGTGAACGACTTTGCAGCTTCAGATTCTTCTCTTTTTTATGTATGTGTAAGACATTACTCATATACTTCAATGAATACATACGTAGATAGCTATTGGTCAAATGACAGATTTATGTGGGGAAATGCATGACTTTTTCCCACTGAGAGGAAAAAACAGAAACTAAACTCTCTAAACTTAGTGCTTCAGAAACCTGTCAAGTAACCAATTTTTCACCGGTTCTTAGGAAGAAAAAGAACAAACCACACCAAAAAACCCACCACCACCACTCACCAGTGTTATTATCAGTGTATATTTCAAGTTCAACTGAAGACACATATCTGCTTTGAGACCACAATCAAAAGTTACAACACTGAAGGCTTCTATAAATACATTTTTTCCTGTGTAATAATTAGGTTATGTAAACATTTTTTTGGCATTTACTACTTCAGAATTACACTGTTTATTTTATTTCCTGAATTTTAGAAATGATGAGGTCTCGTAGATACCAGTGAAGGTAACAAAAAACTGTCTTCAGCACCTTTGGAAATGCCTTCATCTTTTCAGCTAATAGGTGCATATTCCAAGTACAGTCAGTTATCTTGGATGGCAAATATACAAAACCCTTAAATGAATAAATACCAGCTAATACTAGTGCTTTCTCTCAAGAGAAAATGCTTTTGGAGTAGAGCTACAGGAAGGATGTAAGCTGCACACTGCACAATTGAACTTTCAGATGTATTGCTGCTGAATGGAATTCAAAGCCCCAGGGCACAAGCCTGTATTTGCCGTGTAATAGATGGGAAATGCCAGCTTTGGAAGAATCATGTTCATTTGGTCACCTAAGGCTAGGTAATAAACATTGCACAAGGGAGGTTTTATGCTACTGTAGAAAGCTGACAATTCCAGATCAAAGGGGTATTTTTACACGAGTTTCACACTTACAGACTTTAGTCTAATAGAGTTAGCCCTTTATCCTCTATCCTATTCAGAGGACCTCCTCTAAATCAGGCCACAGATTTGAATTCGAGTGTTCCTCCTGTGAGAAGCCTGCTCTACCATTATTCTAACTTGTATTAAACAGTAATGTGCATGAACTAAGCCAGAAAAATAAATCTGGCTCAAAGATTTCAGACTTGCACAGGAAAGCCTGGTCCAAGTTCTGCTGATAATTATGCTGAAGAAGGAGACGACCTTGGATATCTCCCATGACATATGAATACACAAACTGCCTATTAGATTTGCATGGAAGAAGCTCCTCATCCTTCTAAATGTGATTTAAAAAATAGCTAAGATTTAGGTTCAGCTGGTGGAAAATGGAGAAGGCAATCATGCATGTAAATGCCGCTGGCTTTAACAGCACAACCGTAAAGACCTGTCAAGACCTGAGTGTTCACATATAATGTCAGTGCATTGAAGACACAGTATTTACTTTGCTGGTTGCAATGCTGATGCCCACTGAATTCACAGCTCTCAGCACAGGGCAGTGGGAGTAGGAGCACGACTCCCCAGACTCTAAAATGCCAGAGCTGCAACTGTCAGTGCTAACACTCCCTTGCTTTGGTATTCTCTTCTGGCAACCCATGGGCCTTTTCTGACCTTCTTTTCCTCTTTCCTCTCAGAGTCACTCAACCTGAAGTTTCCAAAATGCATCAATTCCCCGAATGAAGTCTGAAAACAGTTCTCTGACATTCAGGTATTCCCAAGTAGATGCACTAAGAGACTCGTAAACTGATGCTTAGCAATGATCCAAATAGACTGATTATATAGTATGCTCCCTGACAGAGAAAATATAAATTGGAATGAAATTTCTGGAACGAGTATTGCACACAGAGGACATATTTTGAAAATATTCAAGATTCTCCATTTTGTTTTCTAATGTTTTCTTAAACTTTGTCTTCTTTTTCAAACATTCTTTCTAATAAATTCATTGCCAAAATATTTGTGGCAATTGAACACAGGCAGGCAGAGTTTTCAAATTGCTAGGCTGCCACTCAGACATAGAAATAAATGATAACATAAAAGAAATAAAATCTAAGCACAGCAGAAACATTTTCATTAACATCATACTTTGCTGTTTCATACAGTGTTTGAGCTTAATCTTAAATTTCAAGGGATGTGAGTGCAGTATGAGGTCCTCTTACTTACACAGGTCTCAGCTTTCATTAAAATCCACAATTTCTGCATACCTTAGTAGAAGGCAGTTTTATCAAGTGTGTCATCTCCCAACTAAGCATCAAATCAGTTTGCGGGCACCCTTCAAAAGCACTGAAAGGTGTTAATAATACACTCTTTTGACCAGATATGAAAGCATTGGAATAACAACAATAAAAAAAGAAAGCCACAACTACTGTGTAATCTCAAGCTATTTTTAAAATACTCCCACTGTTTTCCAGAACAGAAAATATTTTGCTAATATTTGAATAACATTTCGTTGTGACCAACTCTTACTTTGGTGGCAGGTGCTTCCATTACTGCAGTACAGCACAGCCATGTGGGTCACTCAAGGCCACTAATTCCCAGACAGTCTTTGAAAAGCTTGGGAGCATCTGCAACACAGGCTTTGAAGATAGAATCAAAGCCTTAATATTATGTGGCTGTCAACTGCCAAGATATGCAGTGAAGAGAGTTTCTAGTGGACTGTACTGCCAAGCATGCAGGTGCTGTTTTCTGTGTTGCGGCTGGTTCCAGGTTTTTCTCAGTTAATAACTCCTTTTGAAAAAAGGAGTTGTTTCATTTTAAATTCAGTGTTATAAAGAGCGAGTCCAGACCAAACAAATAGTAGACAGACTGGATTCAAGCGAGGTGCCACAAATAAGGGATGAAGTTTATAGGGTGGGTCTTCTTGAAGGAGAACCTTTCAGTAGTTATTTACTTTAATGGTATTAGCATAGGACTGAGGAGCAGTCAGACCTGTTGAGCTACCACTGATGGAAGACATAATGCATAAGAGACTTTAAAGGTGTCCCGAGCTAAAAACCTTACTACATATGAACTCCTGTAGGGCAGCATTTTTGTCACAAGATCTACCATTCCTTTAACACAGCTCAACATTTGACTTGAGGACAAAATGAGCGGGTGACAAAGTGGAGAGCTTGTTTCTACATTTAAGGTCCCTGCCACTTGGATACTCATTTCCCTGTGAGAAAAGTTAATTCACATTTGCTATTTTAGGTAGAAGACTCCATGTAACTTTTCAGCAGTGTCTTGGTTCAAATGGATAATGCAAACAGTGCTGGCCAGCCTCCAATAAGGCTATTAACTTTCCCTTTTTAGAGGGATAGTCTCAGTCCTTGTATTTGCTTATCAATCAGCAATTTCCCCACAGGGAATGAAGTGTCATCCAGTAAAACCAAGAAAAAAGAGCGATTTCAATACTTTCACAGAAGGTGAAACACACGGTATAAACCAGAAAAATCAGTATGTGATACGTTCTCCAAGGCAATATTAACACTGCATGATGCTGCTTAAAGCTCGTTCTGATCTGCAATCATAGTATTTCTGTCCAGGTGGAAATCCTGCTACAAAAGTGAGGGTGGGAAGACGAGGAGACAGGGACTAGCTTCACTTATCTCTTCAGATGTCCGAAGCACCTGGCCATCCTCTTTGGGTTTTTTTGGGTTTTTTTAAATTCTACAGGATTACAGAGCAGCTGGAATTATGTACGTGTGCACTAGATTATGCATTCTGCTGGCACTCAAAGTATTTTCTATGACCATCTGTAGCACATGAATTTGTCTCATGTTCAACATGATGTTCAACCTGTAACCCGCACCAAACCCCGTCCCTTGCAGAAGTTTAGCTCATGGGGCCATAAGAACATTTTACCCTGAAGTATCTTTGTCTTGACATAAGCATCAGATTCAAAGAATCTTTGATTCTGTGATCAGATACAACATTGGCTACAAACCAAAATATATTCAAATTACAGTATCCAAAACCAATGCAAGACAGAGTATACTTTAGACAGTGAGCCTTCTTATGAAAATTCAGTAGCAAAAATGGCATCTTTTGTCAGCTTTAACGTATCAGCCAAAGAAAGACACATTTATATTGTCCCAGTTTCTTCATCACATACTATCTTCCATGGACTTGGCATTCCATAGGTTTTTATACTCAGGTGTGTATATTTGTATTCCTTACTCCTGTGAAACAATGACATGTTAGAATTTTTAATGAGTGGCTAAAATATGTACATTATTTTGTAAAGTTTTATGAAGAAACACGTAACATGGCTATAAACAAAAACAGTCCAGCTAGCTAAATGGATTAATCTCTAAATTGTTTCATTCTTATCTCTAAATCAGAGTATAAAGCTTTGGTAAGTTAGTCAGTGTGCGCTGGGAGAGTACGTCCCATGAAAATCTTAGCCAAACTGAGTGGGGGAAAAAAAGCTCAATTAAAGCTGACTACCACACAGCTCAGTTGTAGACACTTAAAGTATTTTGGTTAATATTGCTCACTAAAAGCAGACATAGACTACAAGTGTTTCAAGTTATTTTCGGTTTCATTTTGGTTCTTCTGTTACATCTTTCACCATTCAGATTGATACGAATTAAATGAAACTGTTAGTCTGTTCAGCACACAAGATGGAACATTATTACCTTTGCTGAATTTAGATTACCAGACTGAAATCGCTGATAATAAACATTGCTTCTTTCTCCGCTGGCCACACAGGGTAAAAAATTTTGATGTTTGTATTTGAAAGATATGTTAAGAACTTTATTATGATCAGTGGCGCAAAGAGAAGGAGGTCCGTGACAATGAAGGCTTGAAAATACATCAAGTCATCTCCAAATTCATGCAATAAAAAAGTTTGTATGAAGGTTAGTTTTACTGAGCTGAATGTGTCAATGAAAGTAATCCAGGGAGGAGAAAGTATGACACAGATGATAGCACATTTTGTTTACTTCAGTGTTTACAACAGCCAAGAAGTGGCCTATGCTTTATGGCATAAAGCCTATGACTGTGCTTTACGGCATTCCACAGGCTCTTTCTGAAAGATCTGATTAAGTTCATGTTGGTAGGTAGTATCCAAACAGGAGAACTGAGTCCTTTCCTACTTGCTCCTGAAGCTTATGAAGGCTTCATATGCACTAGTAAATGCTATATTTTATCATAACTAAGAAACATTAACTGTTTTGTTATACAAATATAGTGCAGATAAGCAGTGTATTTAGCCACGAAATAAAACATGTCAAGGTCAATTGCAGGACAATGAAAAACATAACACAGACCTTGTCTATCTGCCTTGTAGCAAACATCATAAATTTCTTGTCTCTACTTGGATTTTTTTACTGCTTATTAATAGCCTCAATGTTTAAAACAAACAAACAAAAAAATCACAAAACTAACAAAAGAAAACAACCCAAAAAACCCCAAACCCAAAATCACAACAGCAAAAAACCAAAATGCATGTTTCTTTCCAGGAGGACAGAGCTTGTGATAACCATCCACTGAAGTGGATGCACTGATGATCTAAGCAAATAAACCCAGATAATGGAAAAGTTCCATACCTATATCTTGCTTTGGACGTGTATACCTTATACAAACAGTTAAGGGGATGAGAAGAAGGCAGGTATAAAAAAAATATTAAACCTTTTCATATTGTGGAGAAAGTTTTTGCACATCATAAACTGAAAATTTTTCCCTCTCACAAATTAGTATAACTTTTACTTCCTATGCTACTAAGCCTCCCGACACGCAGAAAACATTTTCATTTCAGAACCTTGACTTTTTTTATCGAATTAAGCAATACCGTTTATTTCCCTTGCAACTCAGTGACTGGAAGAAATTACAATCCTGGAATAACAGTTTGAAATTACAACAGTATAAAATTATAATCAGTAATAGAATTATGCAGTAATGAGGATATCAGGTTGTGGTTTTGCCTTCTGAGAGATTTATGAAACGCTCATCACTCTACTGGGTGATCTAACAGAGTAAGCCGCTGTTAGTCAATGAGGGGAATTCAGGATTACAATGTCTCTGTGTCAGATAAAAAGAGAGTCTGTATGAGAAAAAACATGGAAATATACAAGTGTCTGGTCTTGAAGAGTTCCATGACAGCATGAGGAGAAAAGATGACCTTTTGACAATTTTTAGAAAGGATGCAGCTCATATGCGTAACACAAGCTTTGAGTACAGTACCTAGGCTAAGCTCCACAATGGGTATAAAAAGTCAAGGCTTTACACATACTTGAAGGCTTTGAGATTCCTCATACCAGTAGAAGTGCTAACATTCCACCATATGCACTGCTTGAACTACACAAGTTTACTTGGGCTGTTCAGAAAAGATGCAAAAACAGGACATCATGTCTTCTCTTCTTCAGTACACGGATAAAGGATTATAGACAATCTTCCCTTGTTACACAGATCCCTGTCTTCTGCCACAAGACAGTGCCTGTTTGTGAGTGCAGATTTTCTGCAAAACTCTGTCTATGCTTTGGCCAGTGCTGAAGAAGGGGCAGCTCCTCATCTCCAGCCTGAGGGGGTGGAGTGGCAAGGGTGGTTAGCCAGAGTTCAGTCCTCTGGCAAAGAGCTTGCTACAGTTTTATTTGTTACTTCTATATACAAAGGGACTTCAATTAGCTGTATGCTGTCTGAGACAAGAGAGCCTTTATAAGCTTCAAAATGGCCTACAAATAGTGCTTCTGTTCCTTCACTGATGTGTGGGACTCTCCCATGGGACATACAATGGCTATTGTGTTGCTCAGAGAGCTCTATCTGGGTTCTATCTGGAGCCTGCTTTTTTTGTTGGGTATTTATAAAATTAGCCAATTTATAGACTGCTCAAATTTGTCTTAAGAAACAAGGTGTCTTTCAAAAGATAATTCAGAACGAACTCCGTGAGTAAAGTAAGGGTAATGAAGCCATGGCAGCAAGTGATCACTGGAACAGCAGCGCTGGCACAGAAGGACTAGATGCCTGAATACAGACTGAGGGAGGTTAAACTTGCTCCCATCTGAGAAAGAACAAGGCTTTGGAAAGAAATCCTGCTCTTTATAGCTGGCACAGGCAGGGCATCTTAAAGAAATGTCTGGGGAGAAAGAAAAGATAGGGCATAGCTAATGAAAGGGAGACAGATACATAACACCACTGGACTGACTTTCCCTAACAAAGTGGTTTCACCTGGAAAGAAAATTAAGATTTCTAGGGCTAACAGAGCACCATTTTATACAGAATTCTGTCAGGCTTCAGTGAAGATAGTGCCCTTCACTTCAATAAATAGTTTAAGAATCAGAATTAGATGTGCTCAAGTTATAAGGTACACAGTTTACGACAAGAATAACTTACAAAAGAACAGATAAATTTTATCATTTTATATACATAAAGACTGAATGTCATTGTAAATCTTGAATACGGAATACACAAAACCATGCATTTTTCTTTTAAGATATATATTTTTATACCTTTCTAAAACCACAGTAGTTCTCCCTTGATATAAGTGCTAACTACACTGAAAGCTGTTCTCTAGAAGGAAGTGGGGAGGAAATGACAGTAATACATCCAGATAATTGGTAGCCAGATGTTACAGCATCCTCACTACTAACTTGGAACACAGATAAGCGCCAAAGTTACGATGCAGAACAAAATAATTTTGAATTCAAGGGTGATCTGAACTGAGACAAAAGGGGCAATATCTTAATGGCAGAAATTAAAAGCCCAGAGGCAGTGACTCCAAAGGCTTCAATTTGTTGAAAATCTCTGGAGAAGTCAGTATGTTTCCCCACTTCTACCAAAATAAAAAACATAAAACCATTTAAAGGAAGAGCAAGGCTGCAAAGGAAAGTACTAAAAATTGGGGCTTTAAGAATTCTTGCGAAGTACATACTGTTAGAATCACCCTTGTCGCATGTGCCTCAGAGCAGTCTCAACCACAGGAACAGCTACTTCTGTTCCCTTGGCCCCATATTCTTGGCCTCATTCAACACACAAAACACAACGCTCTTACTCTGGTCATGAATTAGGGATTGGTAGCAAAAGTAATGAGAAGACGTCTTCTTCACTTCTTGCCAAAATCAGAAGACACAGAAGCAAGTAAATACAGTAAATAGATACTTACTGTAGATAAAGGCAATAATTAAAGTAGAATAGTGAAGGGAAAAAAGATAAAATAAAAAAATATTTAATGTAGGATTCTAATATTGCTTCTGGCGATAGAAGTTTCTGTGCTCTGGTGGGAAAGTCACCCAACTAACATTTCTTAGAAGTGCTCAGGAGTAGTGTATTGCATTTTTTCTAGCTGACTCAAGTCCATTATGTTTGTGGCTAAAAGCAAAGCTACAGGGAGCTGAGCACTTAACTTGTAGCATTCAGTATGCCTTGAGCATAATTTTTAAAGGGGCATTCAAAGAGATAATTACCTGCTTTGGTCTAGAGTAATTATTTTCAATGTCCCATTAACTGAGTTAATTCTGCCAGCATATAGAATTAGCAGGAGAATCACCAACAGAAGAGAGAAACACACTGAAAGGCACAAAATTTTCCAGGGTGAGTCCTAACTCTTAGCAATAGTGATGGAAGTCATTTAACAGCAGTGTTCCGTGTAAGCAACCTGTAATTGATCTGTTGAAGCTGCCCTCAGGAGGATACCTGAGTTGAGGTTAAGGGTTAGGGGAAGGATACCTGAGTTGAAGTTAAGAGTTGAGGGAGTTCAGCAACTGACCAAAATGATAACCTGAATTGGTTTAAAGATTGCTTTATTACTAGAGATAATTTTATTCCGTATTGATGTTATTTGCTTTTAATAACTATTTAATGAGGCAAATTAAACAGGAAGGGTTTTTTTTCCAAAGTTAAAAACACAACACTGTAACAATTCTTGCATCAAAATCCACTGTCAAATTTATTGGAAACTCTACTATCTTGATCAACTTCTCTACAGCCTGAGAAGACAGTCATAGTCTAAGCAATAAAACATGTGTATATGAAGATATACACATGAATTATCATCTGAACATCTTCCAATGCATACAATTTAAATGAAGGTCTGTGATTTTTATTCAGGTTTTAAATAATTTATGTTGGGTTCCTTTTATGTCCAGCACTTTCTGACGGAGTCACATGAAATACTTTTTTTTTTTAAACTGTTTTAAAATAATTTCACACAGAAAAGATGACAGTTAACAATAGCTTTGCTGCCATTTTTATCAGCAAAGAGTTAAGACCTCAAAGAAGAATCCTTTATTAATAAAATTCATAGCTAGATCACATTAAATTTTTAACCATTTAATCATCTATTACCAACTACTTTTCCATGCTTGAGCATTTACAAACGGCATTGTGGCAAAAAAACCTCCAGAACATTCATTCCTTTGATTAAGGATCTCCTTGGCTTGAGCATAGCTACTGACAAGCTCTACTGTCAGCTTCATTTGCCTGGGAAGACCGCAACATGCGTATCATTCCTCTTTTCTCAGATGGAGACAAAACCTACTAAAAATCACAAGGAACTCAAGTCTCTTGACAGTACTATTTTCGTATTATCAAATATCAGCAGAGAGATTGTGGAACACCGAAACCAGAGAACGAGAGCAGGATGACCTCAAACACTGAATCGCATTTCCTCTTATTGCCATGATGCAACTGCCTAATGGCTTCACACTGATTTTGGACACTGAACGTGAACACAGGACTTCCTGTTGGTAATTAATGGCATTAAATCTTTCTTGGATAATTCTTCACTGTTTACTTCTTTTCGGTATGATTAAAATAGTACTGCTAAATTCTGTTTCTCTGACACGCACATGTCAATTCACCAGGTAAATGTCCTACTTATAAAGGAATAACCAACTGTTGTGTTAGTTGCCTTCATACACAGTTCAGTTTCAAATTATTTAAGAAGTAGCAGTATCTTACCAGGACTGGTTCTGTACAGCTCAGATGGGCTGCTGACCTTCTGGCTGGAGGGAATCCGCTGATGGTATAGCGGAGGTGTTTTCACTATGAGAGAAGGAGAAGTACAATTCCTCTTCAGTAACAGCTAAAATGTTAATAGTGCTGTTAAAAAAGATAGCTATCTTCTTACCATACGACGTCTCTGGTGACAGAGGAAAAGCTGTTGTGGATGGGACAGCTTCATTTCCATTTTTTGTTGGGGTGAAAATCCCCCCATCTAGTTCATCTTGAAAACATGCAACAGCCATCTAAGAAGGGCACAAAAAAGCAAAATTACAGTGTGACAATTCCCACTTAACCCTACAATACAGTGGGGCATTTTTCATCAGTTTACTGAAGGTTTCATATAATCTCATCCACCATTCCAGCAGAGAGATCTTGGAACACTGAAAACATGCAAACACACAGAGAGAACAAGAGCAGGACATCCTTAAACACTGAATTGCCTTTCTGAGATAACTACAGTCATATGTTGTTCTTACTGCCACGATGCAACTGCCCGATTGCTTCACGTTGATTCTGGACACTGCACATTAACATGGGATTCCCTATCGGCCATTCGCTTCAATAAATATGTCTTGAAAAATTCTTCATTGTTTACCTCCTTGGTGTCCTCTACAGGAATTGGTGATCCTGGATTTACAGCCTGGTCAGTAGCAGGAGACTTCATCCATCCACTCCGGTTATACAATGGCTGCCCAGGGACATCATTGTCATACTGCCCAATACTTAACTTTCTGATCCTTCCTCCTGTTGCATCGTCATCTTGCGTACCTGTTGCTGAAAACAAATAGGAAAACTGATTAATAATTTTTTTTTTTTTTCCAGTTAGAGCTGTTAAAACAAACTTCACTATTGTGCCTTCAGTGATTCTGTTGCAGGGTGCTCATGAAATAACTGGTTTCATAACTGCTTTGCAAAACCGCACAGGTGGGGAAAAAAAAAAAACAGTAAGCTGTAGTTAGCCTTGATGACACAAGTTGGAACGTATTTGCAGTACACCTGGTTCCAGAGGAGTGAAGCAGTACGCTCCTGCTGGCGCGGGTTTTTGGAAGCGGTTAGCTCAGTGCCACCGGCAGAGCCTGCCAGGAGGGGCCGCTACGGTCAGTCAAATGGGAAACTCTCCATCCCTAACACACAGCAGCTCTCGGCAGCAAAACCACTGCAGTTTTCCAGGACTGCATTTTCCCCGAAAAAACAGCTTCTTTTTAGTTACCACAGACCCTCCCTGGCCCTTATAAACCCAGATCGCTGTACACCTTTCATGACACATACGGCAATCACACTTAAGCACAAAAATTAGGTATTAGATTAGGTATTAGATATACACAGGAGTTGTAACCTTTTGGAGTCTGAGGAACAGAGCACAGGAGTAAACTCAGCCAGCAGAACAATCCAGGATATTCAAGGGCATAAAGCAGTATTTGTTTCCAAAGTCACTATTAAGACAGTCTCATTAGATACAGCTTTATGATTAGCAGGACTTTATGCTTCGTCATCTACACCCACCAACTTTCAGAAAGGCACTTACAGCATATTCCTGCAGCAACTGCTTTTTCCACCCTTCTTTGTAAGAATAAATCAATGATAAGGATCCTTACTGTGTAGCCACAGGACAGTACAAAAGTAACTGTATGTATAACAACCCAGATATTCCTCTGAGAGTTTTTATTGTCTATAAATGCAAAAAGATCTTTGAGAATTAGTTATTTCTCTTAAAAGAGCTGAGAATTTCTAAAAGGATTTATTTTCATTGCTTGGTGTCATTTAAACTATTAAAATAATTTCCAGCTGTAGGTATGTGTTGATTAAGCACATTTCCTTCACATCCTGATCATGGAGGTGTAACAGAAGTGCAAAGTGTGCCCTTCTTCTAAACCAGCAAGAGGGCTGAACCAGCCACTTTGGTAGAGAAGACAGTATTGTACACATTCCGCACACATCCATTTCCTAATCAGAAGTAGCTGACAGAAGCCGAGGTGTATAATCTGGTATGCAGTATAAGTGACTGTATTATATAAATTTCACCTTGATTATACAGCACAATTATAAAGCATCAATGCACAAACAGGTTTCTGTATAGGAGAACAGTTTTTATTCAAGATTAAAATACAGACAGGAATTTCAGACTAAAAATCAATGGTACTTAAGTAATTCTGCACTGACTTACATATGTATCAACCTGAATAACTTGCTGGAAAGTAGTGCCTTATCTTAAAAATATTAATAAATCTCTTGTAAGACTACAGAATTGGACACTTGCAAAAATTCAGCCCTGCTACCATCAAAGTCAATGTGATAGTAACTCCCACTAAAGCAAATAAATAAATAAAACTGTTAGTCGCTTTTGAAAATTCCACCAATAGGGTTACATTTCAGGGTCCAAATTTAGCCAGTTATTTTATCAAGTCAAGATAAGTGTACCTAGCACATCTTGGAAAAGACAGCTGAGATTTTGGTTTTATGGTACAACTTTGAAAACTAAAATAATTTTTAAGCATTCACATTTTAAACAGTTATTTAACCCTTTTTCCCCTGACTAGAAACTTTATGTGTGGTCTTTCAGGTGGAAGGAGTGTCTTCTGAAGTCCCTGTGAGAAAACAAAATGCATCAAACAAGATCTTCAAAGCCAGAAAAGGACATGAAATTTTAAGTATCTTCCAAACCTCTTAAGTGATGCTAAAAAGTCATGAAGATTTCTACTGAAATTGGAGACACTTAGGAATGTAGACAGAGTTCAGACTACTCCAGAATTCACTAACTCTTTGCATCAGAATTCTTTTTTTATTTATAATTTCTGTAAAGAATGGGAATCACTGTTTGGAATCTCAGCCTTCAAACAGACCATCTGAGACCAGGCACTCCCAGTCCCACCGCTCCTCTGCAGGAGGCAATGGGAGCCAGAAACAGCACACGAGAGTTTCACTCCAGTTGTAACCACGTTATTAAGGTACAGGCAATGTCTTTCTGAACGTCTTCTCCTTAACAGAGAAGCTTCAACTTAACAGAGCTGCATGAGACTATAAGAGAGCATGATTACCTTTTAGATGGGTCAAAGACCTTAAAATTTAGCAGATTTTACTTGTCATGCTAATGAGAGGGCTTCATCATCAATGATATTCATACACTCATATAATTTGTATTCATACATTTGTGAAGCTGGTGATTTCTGCTAAGTTACTATAGTCCTCAGAAAGCTTCAAACAGGTATCTCAGGGAAACTGGACATTTTCCTTGTAATAAACTGGAAATGCTTTATGTATCAAATTCCCAGCAGATGCTGGATGACAGAGGGGAGAAGTTGAGCTGATATATTGCAACAAATCTTCAAGCAAATAACTTGAATCTAAGAGATTAAAATTAAGTCAGCAAAAAATGATTTTTGCTTAGTTTATTAGTTTCATGCATGTACTTCAGAGCTGCCTCACTTAATGTAACAGATGTTTAGAGTTATTAATTTAAAAGGTGTCTTTTCAGTGTAAAGTGTCAGGAGCCAAGACTTCCTAGAAGTCACATCATTTGTTTTTGTTCTTGTAGTTTAGCTTAAAGTTTTGGCAGAGCTTCATAAATATCCCAGGAGCACATATTTTTTTCTTTGAAGGCATTTTGCATACTCTCATTTCTCCCTTTTTCCTTGTGAACTACAAAAATATTTTGTTCTCCCTGAAGAACAAATAGTAACACTTCAACAGATTGGCATCAGAACAACATCAGGCATTTATCTTGTCAGATGGCTATCACCATGCCAATGCTACAGCTAACAGAAGCATGGCCAGTGGCTAAAGGTTAATCTCTGTTTGGTTTCTTTAGCTGCTCAGCTTTCCCAGAGTACTATTGAGAGGTATTTATAACTGTTAGAAAGAAAACAACATTAAGTTAAAAATTTTGTCTGCAGTGGCATGTCAACAACAGTGCTCTATCTCGTATATTAGTAGTTGTCCCAGTAGTTGTCCCAAAAACTATTAAGTCTTAATATGTTATACATGTTTGTATTTACTGAATGCATGAGGCACACCATTAAAAAGTTCCACATTTACTTTCAGTTATCACAACAGCTAGTAAGATAATGCTTCCATGTTTCCACTTGATTCACAGAGCTTGTGGGCTAGCCTCAAAATCAGCTTTAGATGAGAGTGGGGCAAACACAGGATACATAGTAGGACTCTCCAGGAAGAACTTTTCTTGTGGAGGTGGAAAAACAAGCTGGACTGATAGGTCTTCTGCCCATTAGGGAAGTTAACATTTGTAAACTAGAATTATCAGACTTTTCCAAAACGCAGCATAGCCCAAAGACCTTCCCTTAACTTCTACCTAGTTTGTACCACAGCAAACTGTGCAAATTACAAACTGGAAACCCCTTAAAACAGATGATTTTAAAATAAAAGTTCAGAAGAAAAATAAAAGGTTCACCATCTTGTTGTTTACCCATCTATAAGGGGCTCTAAATCACATTACGGCTTTGTGAATGAAGAGGTACAATCACCTTTAAAGATCTGAATATTACTTGAGGCCACTCAACTGTCCTTCTGTTCCTCTGCACTGTTCTTCTTGATAGAGATTTTTCTTTTTAAACAAAAGCAATGTACTACACAGAAGACTTATATAAACCCTACATATAAATTTATTCAAAGTGGTTTAAGGGGGTAAAAAAGATTATGATACATTCAATCACAACAGGATAAAATTGCTTTAGAGTGTCCAGATTCTCAAGTTATCCTGGTTACCACCACAAATAACTACAAACCGTATTTAGTAGTTATTTATCCCTTGAATAATGTGAGGGTCCATAATATACTTCCAATTATCAAAATAATCATTTGCTCTCCTCCTTTATTATTAAGGAATCAGAATAGAAGAGAATAGAATGTTTCAGTTGGAAGGGACCTAACAACGATCATTTAGTCCAACTGCCTAAACAATTCAGGGTTGACCAAAAGTTAAAGCATATTGTTAAGAGCATTGTCCAAATGCCTCTTAAACACTGACAGGCATGGGGCATCGATCACCTCTCTAGGAAGGCTCTTCCAGAGTTTGACCATCATCTTGGTAAAGAAATGCTTCCTAATGTCAAGTCTGAACCTCCCCTGATGGATGCAGCTCTAAGCCATTCCCACGCATCCTGGCACTGGGTACCAGAGAAAAAGAGATCAGCACCTTCCTCTCCATTTCCCCTCCTCAGGAAGCTGTAGAGAGCAATGAGGTCGCCCCTCAGCCTCCCCAGACCTTTGGTAGATGATCGAGAGGGGTCCTGCCATAATATCTGCCAACTCCATCCAGTACTCCGGGATGAATCCCATCAGGCCCCATGGACTTGTGAGCTTTCAACTGATAGAGCTGGTGCCTTACAGTTTCAGTGTCCACAAGTGGAAAGTCACTGTTCCCCCACTCGTGATCCTCCAATTCAGGGAACCACGCAGCTCAAGGTCTGTCAGTATTATTAAAGACTGAGGCAAAAAAAGCACTGAACGCCTCCACTTTTTCTTCATCCCTATTAGTCAGGTGACCATCTTCAAGTATCAGTCCAATGAGGGACTAGGACTTTTATATGGATTTCTGTAAATGAGATTAAGGACTTCATTTACAAGGATTTAGTTTACATTTACAAAACTCTATGGTTTTCTGGTTAAGAAATGCATCTAAGTGGTATTTTGGTATTTCAAAATAATCTATAAATTTCAGAATACCAATACTGTTACAGTAATTTGAAATTCCAAAAGGTAAAATTAACTTTGTGTTTATCCTTACAACCTAAAAGGCATGGAGGCTAAGGAGGATGTGAAGAGGAAAAGGTGGTTGCAGGAACCTTATGGGAAGTGATAAAAATCTTTTTTATGGCCATGTCTGTGAAATGAACATACAGTTCACATTAAGGAAAAGTAGGAAACTCCCTTATACTCCTATTCCATCACAAAGAAAACAATCACAAACCAAGTTTTTACACTTTAGATAACTATCTTTGACTTGTAGTGACTGCTCAACTAGTCAAATGTCTTTAAATTTATAGTCTCAAGAAACCAAAGATATGTTGGGTCCCCATTTTTCCCAAATTTGTATCTTTTTTAACTTCTTTAGCACCAATTACCCTGTACATTGCACAACCAGAAGTCACTCTTCACAACAGAAATACCACTGATAATATAGTCAAAATAATAATATACAAAAGATTATTAGTCAAAAATATTTTTTAAAAATGAATTGTTTCAGTAGTACCTGATTTTATGTCCCATCTAATTCATCTAAACACAGCTCTCCAATACACAGATCTCACAGGTTCATAATTTCAGGTCATCCCACCTTCAGAGAGCTAAAATGTAGTTGTAATTTCAGAAAGTCAAATCTTCTAACAGAACTGAAGACACAGCTTCACAACATGAAATAATACTTATGTGAGAAAATACAACCCGAACTGTACAGCTCAGCCAACTTTGTTTTAAAGTGGTTATCTTAGATTGAGTTACTGAAAGATAATGATCCAAACAGTCTCCCTTTCAAAAAAAATTTGTATGTGACTTTAAAGCTAGCTTGAAAGGTCACTGGAATGCCCATTATTGCTACCAATCCTAAAACAAAAAGCCTTACTGTTTTGGAGTATGAGCTTCACCGAAGCCCTCTGAAGCAAATGATAAATTCAACAAGTTTTAAATCAACTCTAAAAAGGGTTATTTTTTTCTCTGAAGTGGTCTAAGATAAATAATCACGTTGTATTACATTTCTCCAAATTGTTTAACATCATTTTTTTCCGTTAACTTTCCTGGTCAACTACCAACTAGAAAAAATATTCAGCACTAAAAATAACATTCATCTGACCCTTATAACATAAATTGGTTTTGGATGGAAATTCACTGATGGATTGCCTATTACATGGAAAGAAGAGACAAGTCACAGTCATGTAAATGTTAACAGGAACTTCTGTTCAATCAGTGAACTATGCATATCCTCTATTCCCCAAGTGAAACAAGAAACTTATCCGAAGTCTCTCTGAGTTTTTAGAAGCCATGATTATGATCTCCGCACTCCATACAGTGTCCTTCTCCACCAAGTCTCTTCACAGTCTCAAAGCCCATTCAGTTGGTATGGAAACAAAAGGATCGATCCTCACACAACATGCTCAGAACTTCCATTTCCATATGCTGTGGATACCACCACCGGGACCTACATTCTCCCAGTCTCTCTGCAGAATGCGTATCTTCATTCATTACATATACTGAGGCGGACACACAGTAATTAAATAAGCTTGTCAAAATATGAAATATAAACAAAATAATGGCAGAGTATGAAAAGTGATGTGAAGAGTCCTAGCCTTCAGTGTCCCACTCGATTATAAGTCCCTACTAAGCTGCAGTGAGATTTCAGTATGAATTTTGCCTTGTTTAGTTACACTAGCCTAAGAATACTATGCTACAAAAAAAAACCCAAAACACCCAAAGTATTCCAAAGTCCCATGAAGATGTAAGGTTTCCACATTCTGTTTCATAATCCAGTTTATTCAATCATAACATGTCTCTGAAGAAAGCCCATCAACTTGGTCACTAAACATTTAGCTGTGGCTACATACATTGACACTGCATACACAAAATAGTCACAGATTTGAGCTGTAAAATCAAAACATGGACTAGTTTTCAGATGCTGGCCTCAAAATGTCTGTAGTGTCTATACAGCTAGAGTGATCCCACATTTTATGATTGCTGGCTTAGGTTTAAAAGTTTACAAAAAATCCACATCACTTACAAATGACTAAATATATCCTTACACAGCCAGAGAAGTTATAAGGCCTCCTACAACACATCAAACCAACTCATCTTGCACTATAGGTGGAAGAAATTCCTACCTGTAACTATGAAGATAATACAGAATTTATAAACCAGATAACATTACTGTATAGATTCCTACAGTAGGCAGTAAGGTGGACTGAAAACTGGCTGAATGGCCGGGCCCTGAGGTGCTGATCAGAGGTGTCAAGTTTACTTGGAGGTCACTAACTAGCGGTGTACCCTAGGGATCCATGCGGGGTCCAGTCTTGCTTAACATTTTAATCAGTGACCTGGACGATGGGGCAGAGCGTATTCTCAGCAAGTTGGCTGATGACACAAAGTTGGGAGGAGTGGCTGACAGGCCAGAGGAGCATGTTGGCATCCAGCATGACCTTGATGAGCTGAAAAAATGGGCACACAGGAACATTATGGAGTTCAGCAAGGAGAACTGCAAAGTCCCGCATGTGGGGAGGAACAACCCCACACACCAGTATATGCTGGGGGCCACCCAGCTGGAAAACAGCTTGGCAGAAAAGGACCTGGGGGTCCTGCTGGACACCAAATTGAACATGTGCCAGCAATATGCACTTGCAGCAGAGGAGCCTACCAGTATTCTGGGCTGAACTAGACCAAGTATTGCCAGCAGGTCAAAGGAGGTGATCTTTGCCCTCTGCTCAGCACTGTCGAGGCCACAACCTGGAATAGTGTGTCCAGTTCTGGGCTCCCCAGTACAACAGAGACATGGACATACTGGAGACAGTCCAGTGAAGGGCCACGAAAGTGATTAAGGGACTGGAGCATCTCTCCCTTGAGGAAAGGCTGAGAGAGCTGAGACTGTTCAGCCTGGAGAAGAGAAGGCTCAGGGGGATGTCATCAATGTGTATAAATACCTGAAGGGAGGGTGCAAAGAGGATGCAGCCAGGATCTTTTCAGTAGTGCCCAGTGACAGGACCAGAGGCAATGAGCACAAACTGAAACACAGGAGGTTACCTCTGAAAATTAGGAAATGTTTTTTTACTGTAAGGGTGACCACGTACTGGCACGAGTTGCCCAGGGACATTGTGGAGTCCCCCTCTCCTTGGAGATAGTCAAAAGCCATGGCACTGGGATGGAGTAATCCCATGAAACCGTACAGGCTTGGTAAAATAGAAAGCAGCTATGAATAAAACTGAATAGAAAAGCAGCTGAATAGAAAACAGCTATGCAGAAGACTGCCTGGTGATCATGGTGTCGCCCTTGTAGCATAAGTCCAACTGTATGCTGAACTGTAATAGCAAGACAGTAGCCATCAGGTCAAGAAAAGTGATTACTCCCCTCTATTCAGTATTTGTGAGGCCACAGCTGGAGCACTGTGTCCAGTTTTGGGTCCCGAAGTACAAAAAAACTGGACTGAATCCAGCAAACGGTTACCAAACCAGTTAGGGACTGGAGTACACAACGTGAGAGTAGGCTGGGGAAACTGGCTTGCTGACTCTCAATAACTGAAGGTAAAACGGGCCCTCACTGCTGTCTTCAGCTGCCTACAGGAGGGATTACAGAGATGCAACCAGACTCTTCTGAGAGATGCAAAGTGGTAGGACAAGAAGCAACAGACAAGCTGCAGCAAGGAAAATTCTAACCAGATACAAGGAGAAAGAGCTGCATAGGGAGAGGGGTCCATCCATGGCACAGGAGTCTTGAAATACTGTGAAGTCTGCAACTGTGGAGGTTTTAAAAACTTGACTGGAAGCAACCACGGGTAATGTGATCTAACTAAACCTGCTCTGAGCAGGAGGTTGGACCCAATGACCTCCTGAGATTCCTTTCAACCTGAATCACACTCTGATTCTGTAACACACAAATCAGAATAGAATAGAATAGTTTCAGTGGGAAGGGATCTACAATGATCATCTAGTCCAACTGCCTGACAACTTCAGGGCTGACCAGAAGTAAAAGCATGTTACGGGCATTGTTCAAATGCCTCTTAAACACTGACAGGCTTGTGGCATCGACTGCCTCTCTTTGAAGTCCATTCCAGGGTTTGACCATCATCTTGGTAAAGAAATGCTTCCTAATGTCAAGTCTAAACCTCTCCTGATGCAGCTCTAAGCCATTCCCATGTGTCCTGGCACTGGGTACCAGGCAGAAGAGATCAGCACCTGCCTCTCCACTTCCCCTCCTCAGGAAGCTATAGGGAGCAGTGAGGTCACCCCTCAGCCTCCTCTTCTCTACACTAAACAAACCCCAGTGTCCTCAGCTGCTCCCCAGAGGACATGCCTGACAGCCCCTTCCCCAGCTTTGTTGCTCTCCTCTGGATGTACTGAAGTACCTTAACACCATTTTTAAATGCTGGATCACAGAACTGCACACAATGCTCGAGGTGAGGCCACACCAACACAAAATACACTGGGATAATGATCATATAAAGCAGTTTTATTTGACAATACTGCCCTCAATCAACTGCAGAGCCGTTCAGACAATGCCAAATGATATCAGATCATGAAGAATTAACTTCAGCCTGGAGCCACTAATTGTAAATGTTTTCACATTTAAATGTAAGACTGAACACATTTTCATATAGAGTATCTTCTGGAAATTAGGAAAGATCTACATCAGCTTCGATGCTTAACGATTGTTACATTTTATTTGTAATTTTATAACTAAATGGATGATCAATGCTTGTGTATAGATGACACTTTGTTTTTCTAAGTGCTATCAAGCTTTGAACCTAGTACTATTAACTGAAATTTCACATTGGCTTTAACAAGTTTGAAAAATTCTATTGTGCTGAAAATCTGGAAAGCAAGAATTGCTGCCATCAGCAATTGGAAGAAATTGGTTATTCAGTTTTTACAAGATACTAATCTTAAAACATTCTGTGCTGAAATTATCCAACAGGTTGCAAACATGGTAAATTGTTATGGTATTGAAATATAAATGTCAGAACTTGTAAAACTAATTTTTAACCACTTCAATTATCAACACTTGAGTAACAGTTAAGACCATCTTCTCTGGAAAGAGGTTAAGCAATGTTAACTATTATTTTACAAATAGTGTCTCACTAATTATTCTCCAGCAGGATTTTTGGAATATTGAATTAATTTCAACACTATCCCTTTCACAAAAGACAAAAGGTAACATCTATACATTTAAGAAAATCTGACAAGCATGTATGCAAGCCACATATACATGGTTTAAGAAAACCACATGTGGTTTGAAGAAACAAAAGGAAGACTTACTAGGATGTATGTTTAATCAGTCAACCAAGCAATACAACTTAAAAGATACTGTAATTATCACCTGTGCTTTAAAAGTTAGCATGACACAAAAGAAGCTCTACCAGTTCAACCCACTGATTGATAAAACTCAGAGTTCTCTTGAGAAACATACAGCGAAAACTCACACAAGCTGTTCTTCCAGTGGCCCTTTCACAGACCTCAGCATAGTCATGAAGGCTGAAATAAGACTCTGGGGAGAATTATGTTAGCATTGCAGAAATTCCATATGCCACTGCATATACAGCAGTTTAAAAAGACCTGCATAACTCCAACTACCCATTACTGTGAAACAAGGGGATGCAATCCCAGCAGGAGGCTTAACAATTCATCAAGGAAAAAAAAAAAGTCCAGAAGTTAACTTCTACGAGTCTTCAGGGACTGCTCCACGTACTAAAAAAATGTTACCACAACACTATCCAAATCAATAGTGATTTCCTTCTCTGGCATCATTTATCTTCTACAGAGTTTAAGATTTTTGCAGTAGGCATTTAATGATCAAGCTTTCAAGACAGCTTTATGCTTAAACCAAAGTAAATCTATTTTAAGAATTTAGAATCAGCTTTACAATCACTCTTATAAATTTAAAGGAAAAATAACATCTTCAAAGACAGCAAGACAAAACTCAAGCTAAACATTGTTGTGGTAAAAAAAGGACAAGCAAGCATTTACCCAGTTGAAACAAAATGATGGACTTCTGATGCAAGTGCTAACAGAGTTTCTTATGCTCAAATTTTCAGATTCATATCTCCATAGGAACACTGTTTCAAAGGGATTAATCAGAACAAAAGCCAACTGAGCTGTGTCATCTTCAGTGCCTTTATCTTTCTAAAATGTAGTAAGAACTTCTCTTGCAGACAGAAAAAATCTCTGTTCTTGAGAAAATAGCCTGTGTTTAGCAATGATTCACAAGCAAACTATTCTTTTTTCCCCTGCCTAGAATGGGTACTAAGACTAGGAGTCCAAACTCCTTATAACCCATGAGTCTAAGACAAATGAAAATGTCTAAACTGTACCCCAAACCCAATAGGCCATTAAACCTGTCCATGCAGGACACAGCAGCTTCACAGGTCTGGGCACTTTAGTTTCTTAGTCCTTTTACACCATACCAAGCATGGGCAGCAAGCCTGTTGCAAAATCCAAACCGGTATGTCCAAACCCATACAAAGATGTCATAATGATGCTACACTCAGGCCCACATCCTGAAAGTTACAGGATGGATAAAAACTTCTGGAATAAGTACATGACGTAAATTAAATTAAAAATTACTGTGCTGCTAAATATAACTAAAATTCCATTTTTAACTTTGGCTTAAAAAATAATTTAACTAAATTTAGTTTAGAATACTGAATTTAGTTAAAACTCTAGTTTTAACTTAAAACCTCAGTTTTTAACCTTAGTTTAGCTAAAAACTCCATTTAAATTTACTGTTAACCACTGTAAAATTAACTCCAAGTCAGGTACCAAAATTTTTTGTGTGCAGTGGAAACTACAACAGGATTTGTAGTGTATTGTTAATACATGCAAATAAGACACATGAGGATTTGGACAAGCTTTGTTCTCCTGTTACTTTACAACTTATTTCAGATGGACTGGGTTTGCTCTCCCACAGAATATCACAGAGTGAATGGGAACATCTGGAGGAGTTCAATGCTTTTAAAAATTATTATTTAATAAAAGTATGCCAAAAGGATTTCTCCCCCTCTCCTTTGTCTGCAGATACATGGTAGCGTGATTTATCGTACCATAATTTGGACCATCTTCAAAGATTTATTTTCTATAGAGGAAAGATCTCTGAAGATGTTCCAGGCACTTGTAATCAGATGTTTAGCCACCTCATTTTTATTCATCTTGCATATTGGGATTTTTTGGAGGGAGGGAAGATGGCTCTGCTTAATGCCCAGTTCTTTACTGAGCTCATAAACAATATAAACGCCACCCAAAATGTAAGGTTGTGTGACCCCTGTATCTGTGTTGTCCCCACCATATCAGGTGACCTAAGGATGTTTTAAGACAATACTTTCAAACACAGTAACTCATGCATGAAGAACAATTAGAATTTGCTGACAGCAACAATATAATCTCAACCTTATGGAAAACACAGTCTCTTCCTCAGGCTGGCAACAGAAACAGGTTGCCCCCAAATGCTGAATGCATGTGTTCATGTGCTCTGCCTTTGTTTGATCACATAATTCCTCAACTGCTTCTAATATTTTTCTAAAGATGCAAACTAACATTTTAAGAGTGAAAAGGTGGGGGGCAGGGATGAGAGATGGGTGACAGTAATGGTAGATTTTACTGAAAACTGGTAAAAGCCCTTCTGTTCTCTACATTTATTAACAGATTCTTGCTTTTAGTTGTGTAGGTAGAAGCAAAACATTGGTTTAGCTTTCCTTTTCTAGCATAAGTTTTGTGGTAAAAGATGGCTGGTTCAAGGAAATAAATCTTACAAATGATCTTTAACAGTAGACTAGGGTCATGTGTTATTAGTCATGAACTAATATACATAAAGTGAAGTAAAGTAGGAACTTAAGAGTGCAGAAAAAAGCTTACATAATGCATCAGAATTTCCTCAGGCTACAAACTTTGTTATTTAAAATTAAGAACTACTGCAGCACTGTGTTACTAGTATACAGCACTTTCATTTACTACCAGAAACTCGTCTCTGTTAGCTCATGTAAAAGCAAAAAATTGCAAAATGTTAATATATAGTGCACTGATTCACCTCTAATAAGTGACACACATAGCACTAAGGGAGAAAAGAGGTCATCAGCCACTGTTCTACACAGGTCATAAAGACACATTCTAGCAAAAAGAAATTCAAGAATCACTGTCTGCTTCTTCCTGTTCTCAAAAACACTGAGCACTTAACCCAAGACATCATTTCAGACAGAACCCGGATCTCTGCTACATGAGCAGTCAGTAGTTAAGGGTGTATGTGTACAAAAACCTCTAGGAAGAGGCATGAAAAGAGAGGTTGCCTCTTTGTCAATCAGTACAGAAACATATAAGCAGGGAGAGGTAAGAATGAACCATAAAGTACATCCCAGCTGACACACACACACGTTTCATTCTTAAGCTCATTCTTCCAGCATTGCAGGGCACTGGAAACATGCACATACCTTCTTAAGGCACACATTTTCTGCACGCCCATGCAGGAAACCAGATAACCCCACCAACCTCTCATAATTCAACCCTCAAGTTAGGCACACACACAACATACCACATCAATCCTATTCATCTCCAGCACTGTTTGCTCCAGCTCACTCAGAATACCTCATTTGTCCATTCAACCTCACTCAAGAGCCATTCAGCCCTGATCTGCCAACTCCCTCCATCACAGGACAATTGTTTAAGTCACAGGGTATAGAGCTCCCCCCCTAAAACCTGACTGTGTAAAACCAACCATTACTCATCAGCAAACAACTGCTGTTTTGGTTATCCTTTATTCATGACTATTTCCTCATCCCCATGGCAGCCAGCATTTCTTTATGCTATCAGTTACACCTCCTCTGCTGCAGTAGTTTCAACAGCTAATTAATTGCCTTGGAGAATGAATCTCCTGCTTCTCCTAATTCTGTGAGTCTACTCCAGGGTAAGGTAAACCATATCCAGCAGGCCTGTGCTCTGTTACCACAAACTGGCAATGAACAACAACGTATTATCATTATTTTAAAGGATTATTTAGCTTCTATTATAAGGTTTTCTTTTCTTTCTAGCATGCATTCACAGCCTTTCACTGCAAGTATGCCGAGTACTTCAGCTTTACTGCATGTGTGTGCATGTGTGGGGGAATGGAGTCAGACGACACTGATGCTTCACCTGTGCACTGTGGAAGGAAAGCAATGTTAAAGTCTGAAGAGAAACTTCGCATTACATTATACATTAGTTCATTCCCACACATGTAGAAATAGACTTTTGACTTTAACTAAGCACAATGAGTTATGTTTTTATCTGATTTTTTTAACTGTTTAACACTTGCCATTTATCCCAGTAAGTACAGAGGATATTTCTTGTTATTTATTAATCCTTGCACAGAAGCACTAATTTCAGCAGGAGTATGAAGACAACAGACTTCTTAAGGGCTTGGGTTTGTACACTGAATCTCTAAAGCATTTGACAGACCTGCATACCCTAAGGCCACTTTCTTTACCTCTTCTCACACAGATATTGCATACCTATGGTCCCCAAAGACAAGTGAACTGTCAGGCATATTTGAAAAATGAAGGGAGCTAATAAAGAGCATTTCCTTGTTTCTCAAACTTTAGGCTTGCTGCTTTTTTCCCCACCCACAGTCAAAATAGACCGATTTTGCTGTTTCAATTTACCCGTTTTCTCATACAGCTGAGGCTTGGGAGGTGGTAGGGGCTTCTGCAAACAGTAGGTTACGTTTCCAGTATTCAGTTATCTGCCTAGCAGAATATTGTGGTGTTTGGACTACACTTCTGGATTTATTCCTTTAAAGTGCTATGCAGAATTTGAAAGAACGTATCAGAATATCTGTGTTTTATGCTTGGAACCATGACTGTCATCTGAATTCAGATGAGACATGAAATTATACTCCTGTTGCTTCCATCTGACCATACCAATTCACAATTTCTCCTTGCAGCTAGATGATGATGACGATGTACCATCATCAGATGATGTACCAAGAGAAAAACATTCCAGGTCTTCCTCATTCTTAACATTCATTCAGTCAAACTGCTTTTTCCCCTTGTTGTTTTGTGCAAACCATGCATAAATGATTCTGTATACAGCAGCAGGGCAAGTCCAGGTATGTAAATAAATAAATCCTACAGCATTTGGAAAATCAGTATGTGCTGGTTTTTCACTCTCCTAGTCTTAAGCAGAGGCGGCAGCATGCCACACATACATACCGTTTTACCTTTGGAACCATGGGTAGTTTTAAAATCTAACTCTTACTAGTATAAACTGAATGATACTTGCAAAAGTCAGAAATAGGACATTTCAGCAGTTGACATAAACGCAAACTTTAAAAATTATTCTTATTGTGCTAAAGCTATATGAAGGAGTATTTCTTTCAAAAAAAGTCTTTTCATTAAATGGTACTTTTATGTTACTTACTCCAGTATCACATGCTAAAGCACATGCAGAAAATGACAGGTGAAACCTGCCATCTTCAACCTTAGCGTTGGAGCTAATGTGCTAAAATACTGAATTTATCTTTCTCATAGCTCTGCCTCATTATTAATCATAATTTCTTAACAGTTTTTGATAACACAATGGAATAACTGTGTTCGTCACAGTGAAGTTCCTACAGATCAGGTCCTATCACACATAGAGGTATGTGGTTCTGTCAGGACAAACTTCTTCTATCTGGTTTAAAGGCTACTAAAATGGCCGTTCTGCTTGCCCCTCACCTTCAGCCATGTGTTCTCACCACTCTTTTTACACATTGCATTTAGTGATTACCTGTCCACATTGCTAGTTTAACTCTTTGATCTGACAGAGAACTAACCCATACGAAAGCCTACAAACCATGAAATTAACAAACTAATCCAACAAACCCCTCCACTGCAGTTACCAGATCTGATGCAGGGATGAATGGGGTAACACACGTCCAAGGATCACGGAGGCAGTGTAAGGCCATCTCTATCGGCAACAGTCTGCTGTATTTCAATTGCATTAGACTCAACATAAAATTGCACTGTTAATCACAATGAATATACTCAAAGAGTTCAAAGGGCAGGCAGGGGATTCAACACACATCTAAAATTGCTGTTTATCACTCAAGAGCAAGGCATGTGATTGTTTCACAAGAGAAAATCCTCAAGACACTACCTAACTTAACACAAGCAGAGGTCTTTAAACTTTAGGCCACTCAAAAGCACTGGTCTGCCTAAAGGCCCTGTCTAAATTAGAATATCTAAATCCTTACTAATCCTACTCTCTGCCTCTTCTGCCAGAAGATGGCATCCTCTGAAGTAGCAGTTGTTGAAAATGATGGTAGTTTAGCTTACAACCCCAGAAATGTAAACTAATAACACCTCCCCACACCCCACCAAATTAGGAGCTGGAGGAAACAAAAAGCACCCCTTCAGTTTTGCTGTCTTTGATGAAATGAACTATAACCTCTCAACAAGGACCACCACAAACAGGTTTCAGCTGAGAATATCCAACAGTTTTATACTAGCACCCTGTTTCAAACAGACTACTAAAGGCTAGAAGATGCTAACCAACCTAAACAACACCAGCAGCATAAGGCTCTGAAAAATAGAAGGTAAAATTAAGAGAAAGCACTTTAAGGGTTAAATTTTTAAAGGAAATTTTTCCCAAGCATAAATATCCTAAGCAGCTATAAATATGACTAGAAAGAGGCCCATAAATCTCAGTGACGTAAGCCAAGACTAGAAGCCAACAGAAGCCTCCAGTCTTGCATCCTATATCCTGGATTCCACACATTTTAGGCTCTCTGCAGTGCTTAAAACTCTAGATACAGTTCACTCATTTATTTCAGGCCCTAAAAATGAAAGGGTTACACTTTACTTGTCACCTTCCTCCTTAAGTCTCTGGTGTCAATGAAAAGCTTTGAGAACTTCAACCAAATCTGACTTCAGGGCAGTTAAAGTGTGAATGGACTAAGTACTTCCTCCAAGCAAAAATTTAAGGAAAGACTTAAAGACCTAAATACCAGTTGATTCACGCCCTGACTGTCTCCTTAAATGATTAGCCTTTTTATCAGACAAGGTAAAAAATGCTGAAATAAAACATCATGCAGAAGTACTCATGATTTGGTAGAATGGAGAACTGTCCACAAAGTACTGGATGGCACTCTCATCCTGTAAGTTCTTGATTAAATGAAAGTGTCTTGGGGATCTCATCATCTCATCAATGTCTATAAACACCTGAAGAGAGGCTGTAAAGAAGAGGGAGCCAGGCTGTCTTCCATGGTGCCCAGTGACAGGACCAGAGGGAATGGACACAAACTGAAACACAGGAGGTTCCCTCTGAACATCAGGAAACAAGTTTGTTGCGAGGATGACTGAGCACTGGCACAGGTTGCCCAGAGAGGTGGTTGTAGTTAGGAGACAGTCAAAAGCCATCTGGATGTGGTCCTGGGCAACTGGCTCTAGATGGACTTGCCTGAGCAAGGAGGCTGGACCAGATGATCTTCAGAGGTTCTTTCCAACCTCAACCACTCTGTGATTCTGTGATTTCAGTAGGAATGGGGATGTTGCTTTGGAGCAGAGACAGAGGGTATGGGGAAAAAATTCAGTGTCAGAAACAGAGTTGCTATTGATAGCAATTAGCACTTACATACCACTTTCAGCATACAAATTGTGTTCACCACCTCACTTCCAGAGACACATACTCTATGTCTAATTAAACCCATCAAAGAGGTCTTCTAGCAACTTTAATTGGAAGCGGATTAGGAATCAGTACGCATAATGTTAGATTTGAAGCTCACTATGATGTAAACATCCTGTAAGGATGTTCAATAGTTATGAGAGACAGGTTTAAAAAAACAAATGGAAAAAAACTTTAACCCTCCTTTTCCCTTGCTCAGGCTGATAAAGGAAAGAAATGCCTTGCCAAAGGCAAGGACAAAACAAAAATGAAGGAGCCTCCTGACTCCTAAACTCTTTCCTCTTTCATACTATGTCCTATTGCCCCACCGAAATTACCCAGAATTCTAAATGCTGTCTGTATACTCATATTTAACTCCAAATTCATCACTATCTTTAAAACAAATCCTCTTCCAGAACATACCCCAAGGACTCATATTCTCACCAGTCTTTATTAGGGCAGGAAGTCTACCCGCTTTGCCTGACTTTACAAATGGAAGAGAATTGACAGTGACTCCTACTTCCTTTGGGAGATGACCAGAACCTGTCAGAAAAATTCAAACATTTCCTTTCAGATTCATATCTTTAAACACAGAATAGTAAAAGGTGGCTTATTCTAAATGACCCTCTTATCCCCTTCACTAGCTTTAATGTATACCAAAGAGAAGAGTACTCTCCTGTAAAAAAATCTTTTTCAATCAGCAAATCATTTGAAAAGATTCAAGAGAATCACAAACTAATTAATCCTGTAAGAGCCACAAAACACATACCATGTATGAAAACCAAACAAATAGTGAAACAGCTCACATATTCTTCCGTTACCCTCCTAAACACCAAATTGTAATTTCACCTTCTCTACAGTAATCACCACCCTTGACCACACAGGCCTGTACATAAATGGAAACCCCACATTAGTTAGGCACAGTCATCATAGAATGGTCTGGCATATCCAACTGGGCTTAAGCTGAAGCAGCCCATTTGTGTCCAATGAGGCTACGGACACGTGTTCTGGCATGTTGGCCGATACTGAATCAGGTCCTGTAGACACAAACAAGTCTTTCATTTCACCAAGACAGGAGGTAGGAGAAGGGAGAAAAGGAAGAGGGAAGGGAGGGAAGGAAAGGAAGGGGGTATGTTCTGCCAGAGGAATTCGACCACACAGAATTTTCAAACATGACAGCAAGACCAGCAAGAGCTTCTTTGTCACAGATTTTAGCTACAGCATCAGTAAAAGGTTATCAGTGAACTTTAGCAGAGACAGACTACTCATCCTTTTGCAAAGTTGCTAGTTTGCAAAAGTAGCATTACTTAGGCAATAGCTAGTAGCATTACTTCGGCAATAAATGTGCAACACTTGCTGACTATAATTCCACCAGCTGATTTCTGCAATCATATCAGAGCCAGAGATAACAAGTAAGCACTGTGACTTCTGAATTTTTAAACAGAAAGTTTCAGAAAGAGTATGTTTTAAAATACGTTACTGGCAAAGATTACATTACTTATGAAAATATTGCATAGAAATTTGATGTCAGCAGCATTACACTGAATTTGAAGATAAAATTGTTGGAGCTTATTCTCCTACGCTAAGTGGAAATGATAAAAATAAAAAGCATATAATCATAAATCATAAACCATTTCACTACAGATGCCTTCTAAAAATGTCTCAATGTAGGAATTAGAGGAATTCTGTTCCCTTATCACTTAAATTTACAGCAACAAAAAATCTCAACTGCTGATCTAGAACAAGTAAGAATTTGCTGAACAGTACTTTTTTCAGGGAAAAAACAAGTACATGCAAAACTCACTTATCTTACATCAGTTTGATTCCCTAACCTCTTGCATGGTTATGTAAAGAAGGTATCAGAAATAATCCCTTGCTAATGATCCTGAAAGTTGTAACTCATGACCCGAGGTCCTGCCTCGTACAAGTGCTAGGAAAAGCATTATATTCAGAAAGCATTAAAACAGCTTACCATGCCGGGAGGGATTCCTGTTTGTGACTTCTAATTTGTCGTGGAAGCCAGGACTCCTGGCAAGCCCTTCCACATCTACATCAAGGTTGGTGAAGCCATTTACTTGATTTCTGTCCCTGGTGACAGTGTTAATGCGGGTTGGGATAGGTTCAAACGTAGGGTCTAACTCCAAGATCAGCCTGTTCAGTTGTTCAATGGACTGATCAATATCCAAAGTTGGAGAAGCTGGCAAGTCCCCTGCGATCCGTCCTATATCGAGGCCATTTGTGTCCCTCTGAGGCACTGTCCTTGACTTAAAACTCTCAGCACTAGAATGTTCTGCAGCTTCAGTAGCACCTGGCATGCTTCCTAGCCCCCTCTGCACAGCATCTCTGCTGCTGAAGCCACGTGTAGGGGTGTCCGGGACTTGGGACTGGCTCTGGACACTGCCCGAATTCTCCACGGTGTTATGAATGCCAACCCGAATTTCATTCTCTGGGGCAAAACCGTACTGGCGAGCAGTGACCATCTGTTGCTGGCGTACCCAGGTCTGAGTAGAGTAGTTACTTGGGCCATAGGCTTGAGGCTGTGGTGAGACAGAGGGATTCCGTTGCAATTGCTGAGTTGACTTCGGCTCGGTGCTTCCAAATGATCTCTCATAGAGGGGATCCACACCAATTCCCAGGTCTGGGGCAAAAGCATTGTGATGCTCTTCTCCAGTGTTACTTCCAAAGCCATCTGAAAGAAGTGAGTTCTGACTGCTCTTGTGGCAACTAAAGTTCCCTAGGTGGGTGGAGTGCTGCCCTTCTGAGGAAGACAAAGTCCCAATGCTGTCCACACTGTGAAGGTCATGATTAGGCATTTCGTCATCCAGAATATCAGTCTCCCTGTCCTTCAGTTTGGTGTCTCCATTCACATGAACTTGAGCTGGCACTATGTGGCGAGTCCCACTGTACTTGCTTCGAGCATCAGTCATATCCTTGGTGGTGTTGACAGAATCCTCCAGACCAAAGCCACTAAGTAGCTGGTCTAGTTCTGCCTTCTCTTGTGGGCTCAGACCCCGTTTGACTCCTTGCACAAGGCGCTCCTCAGTCTTGTCTGTCCTGATGGAAGCTGTTGAGTGTCCTGAATCACTGCTGACAGAGAGGGTATGGTCACTGTGATCAGGACTGCCCGTCACAGGAACACCTTGAGCAACACCAGGGATGCTGCTGTCTGAAGAGCTCTTCTTTCTCACTTTCGCATACAGACTGCCATCAATGGGACCTTGGGTATGCAGCACTGTGGAGAGATAAGTAACAAGGAAAGGGAGAGAAAAGGACAAGGCATTATATAAGGGCTTTGACTGGTGTTGTGTTACACAACAGAAGTACTGCTAATACTAATGGCATTGTTTCTGCAAAACTAAATTGGCTCTACAAATACTGCATCAACCAATGGCATTACCTTTTTTCATTTTACATTTCAGTTTATAACCATTTTCTTGATGGAAATATAACATGCCATTCATAGCTCGAGATCAAATGCAGTTCTCTCTTTTTATGCTGTTTTGAATGCATGTTTATCGCTCCGCAAACTCTTTACACTAATTTTTAAGACTATTACAAAGCTAGAAATTTGAGGCAGCTACCATGCATTCTGTTCAGAGCAAAAATGGTAGGAACCTACCAGCAATACTTGCCTTGAACATTTATCATGCAATTACCAGTTCATCCATTTCTACTTGATGATCTAAGTACACTGCGAAGAATCACTTACTCCTTTTCTTGGTGGTGCAAGGAAAAAAAAAAAGGCTTTCAATCAGAGCTGCAGTCCTTGGAATATATGTAAAACCTCTTCATAAAGGCATGCATAAGGAAATGTTAGACTATGGAATTTCTACACATGGAGGATCTGGTATGCATTTCACGTTTCAATTTTAATAAGCAAGGCCATAATCCCTTAACAATCAGAATATAACTCCTTTCTCATCTATGATGGGAAGAACCTAACTTTATTTCTGATCTCTCAGGTACTCTCTCAACTGAAGTTTATGAATAATCATTCGTAATAAATATGGTCTGGAACTTTGCTTTCTGTTTAGAACATCTTTAGAAAATACAACAATTTTGCAGGAAAATGCATCTAAGTTTACTAAGGCTGGGTGTTGAGAACAGACAAATTCCTGCTTCCAGTTGCATAAGCACAACTTAGCACACTTCACTGACAGCAGCTATGCACAGAAGAACTGGGTGAGCCAAGTTTTACCATCTTACAGGGCTAATGAACTCAAATGGAGGGCTTCACTGAAATGACTATATTGCTTTTGATCCCAGAACAGTTACTGGCATCCATGAACCCTGCTGCTTCTTGCTATCTCAAGGCACACATCCTATATTTTTTAATCTGATATACTGATTTTCTTTCATGCTGCTGCCACCAGCCCATCTTAATTATTTCTCTTCAGTAATCAACAAAAAATTAATGCAAAACATACAGCAGAAAGTCAAGAGAACATGTTACGAGACAAAAATCTTAGCCATAGAATTGTCTCCTTTGTACACACCACTACATGTTTTGTCACATATATAATATTTTAGATACTATGTTTTACTGCTAACAGGAATCACATAAAGTATATACTCAACAACAACAAATATGGAATACATACAAAATGAATAATTGAAGTTGTTGAAAAAACCCTCTTTTTGCTTCCCAGAAAAAAAAAAAACAAAACCACAAACACAAACTTGAGCAGATTTTTATATACAATCAGGAAGTAAAAAATCCATTTGAGTTAAAAATACTACTGTAAGAATAATCTTTTCCATGTTATTTCAATACTACCAACACTGGCAATGGATAATGGATTCAGAAGACTGAATACAGCGGTTTCTCTCTGTAACATTTTAAAAGCTCAAGAGTTTATTTGAATTCAGCTTATTTTACCCAAACCACTTTTTCCTACCCCTGCCTGTCAGGACTTTTGAAAGCTCTACTTGACATTACAGACCAAGGAGAAGAAACAAAGCTGTAGGAGGCACATTCTTATGATCCTTTATTGGACTTGTTTGTCCAACTCCCACACACATCACACAGGTTAGACCAACCTGAGATAGGGTATAGCTACTGGGCTCTTACCCAGTGCTGAAAATAAACACAATTAATTCTGTTTCTTACGAAAAACTTTAGGAGTAAATACCTATACTGTCCACCAAGCCAAGAAAGTAAAATGAGTGGTTCTACTTTCAAAGGATTTAATGCTCATTTACCAAAATTTATATTAAGCAGAAGTTTCTGAATAACTTTTCCTACCCATAGTTTGAGAATTGTTTGGTAATAAGAAAATTAGACCATTTAATTTAGTAACAGGCAGATTTGTGTCAAAGGTAATCAACGGCTTAGTCTAACACCTGTGGCAGTTCCAGAACCAAAAGAGCCATGGAGAGGCCAATGCATTTCAACAGCAACTCTACCACACATTTTCAAAATAGAACGGCATCGTGATCATGAAGCTTCTGAACTAGGAAGATTTTCTAGGCAATGCCATTTTTGAAAAAGCATTATTCCAAATTTGTACCCATGATGGCAATGAATTCATTGGTTTATAATGGCAAGAAAAGTGGTCTGGTTGGAAAAAGCGTTCTTTATGGGACACCTTGCCAAGTTTCCATCAGTTAAAATACTTACACACTGGAGGTTATATGATAGGTTTAACAGATTTTAGCTAATAATTAAAGGACAACTTTTTAAGGACTAGTACTATTACTTGTCTGATGTTGATTTTAAAAATAGCACATGCAAAAGACCAAAATACTCCTTTTCAGAACAAGTCATGAGGCTAAGAAAAAAAGAAAGCCATTCTCCTTGCTGTAGAATTTCTCTGTGGGCAAACTGTTAAAAGTTTGCTGAAGTTTACGATGTGTAAATCCCATGATGAAAAGAGCTGCTATGCATGAGGTTGAACGTCTGTGTACAGATATTTAAAAACAGTATTTATGAAAAAAATATCATATCTAAGGAAAATACAGCCAACTGACAGTTTCTCAAGCTCTTTCATGCTGTAATTTCTTATGAGCTCTCACCACTGCTAGGACAAGGAAGAACACTTGGCACTTCATGTGGAATTATTTAATACAGTTACCACAACAAATTGCAAAAATGAAAAAACAACACTAAGAGTAACTATTAGGTGACTTTCTTTTTTCCTTTCTGTGTGCTTAGAAAACAATACAAAACTGCTTTATTTTGAATAGTTGAATATCCTGACACAGAATAGACCTGAAGAGGTGACAGGTCTGAACTGGAATGCAGTTAAGTAAATACAGGACTAGTACACTTGAACTATTAAAAAGTATTTCTGTCTGACTTTTCTGTTACCCAAAACTAGGCACAGTGCTGTAGACCCTTCGAACATGCTAGTCAGCCACAAATACCTCACACCAGATGCAACATTCTAGCATGTAGATTTGGTTTGCCACACAAAAATGTTAAGACCAAAATCTGTCAAATTCTCAAGCACAGCCATGGAAGCAATGGAAAACCTTTGTGCCTTTCCCTCCATTAGCCCTCCTTGTACCATCACACAGTGCCATCCAAGCATAGCAACAGAAGTACAGACAAGATGACAGACTGTCAGTGGAGTACTAACTCCACTTGCACATGTGAGCTCTTGTAAGGTTCAGAGATAACCCTTGCCCAGTACTTCTTCCACTAATAAAAATTAGCAAATATATTCTGCCTGTTGCCTGGAATGCTGAGTAACCACAAACCATTTGTGTGTCTCCCAACTGTGAACGGTACAGCTTCTGTTCTGAAGGGGACACGTGAGTTCAGCTTACAAGTAGCATCTCTATTTAAAATGTTGTCATTCCTTTTGACATGAAACACGCACAACAAACCTACAGTAACATAAGTGGATTATAAATTTCAAAAATTGTTCATCTCCCCTCTCTATGTTTCCATTTGAAACGAAGAAAACTTTTTTAGAAGTGTTTTGGTTTTTTAAATATCCGTACAGTATCTCTACACAAAAATTGGGAAATCTGCAAAAATAATTCCTCAAAGTATTTTTAATGGTATTAAGAACTATCATCATTGAATATAAATATGAAACCAGTTTTCAGCAGAGGATGGGGTTTTGGTTGTTTATGGCCTTTGATGTTTACCTATCAAGTACGCAAGTTGGAGCACTCAGGTGCTTCTTTCCATCGGACACTGGATCGGATACAAAAGTTTTACAAAATTTGAGAGTTTGTTGGGGTTTCTTTTTTTTTTTTTTTTTTCAAATTCTGAACAACTTCTATTTCTTAGAGGCTTCCTTTTCATACCGCATTTACAAAGCTTGGACTTAAACTACTTCAGGTTTCTGAAATGTTTTTAAAGTTAATTTAAAAGCATATTTTTCTGATAAATGTAGAAGTTAAATGGCTGTCTTTGAACTCTCAAATGATCCCATTGCTGTCTAAGACATTTAGTTAATTGCTACTCAAATCCCAGTTTTAATCTGAGCTATAGTTCACAGTGAACACTAAGAAGAGACTGTAAAAAGTTTCCTGTTTCTCTGAATAGTTAGTGTTAACTGGTAAACATCAAGGAAGGGTGTAGGAATGTTTTATACAAGTAAATCTGATGAGAGGAAGAAAAATTCTGCTAGAGGAATTTCTCCCTCCCCTAACCTGTCACGTAGATGGATGAAAATGTCTTTTTTGCAGACAGAGCTTTTCAAAAATACTTAAAAATACAGATCTCTACTACACTGAAGAACGGCATCTGTACTCATTAAAAGCCTCATTGACAGACACTACTGGGAACAACAAGAGTCTTTCTAGGACTTCTCATAGGGTTTGGCTCAGGATGACCCAACACAAAATTTGGTTAGAACAGAGGCAGCAAACTTAAGAGACTGAAAGGTTCACGGCCAAGAGACGAAAGCTTACACACTAGTCTGTGTATGTTCATGAATCTGTATATGGAAATGTCTCATTTTTATGGGGAAACTCCGTAAATCTGACCTAAAGCTTCAGCAGTAGTAGCCATGTTTTTGCTACAGTATGGTCCCTGTTAAAAAAGGATCTCTGAAATTTGAGATTCTCCTAAGATAACTAGAACCACTCTGTATAAGCAACTGACAACTGCAAGCTGTCTGGGCTTCCCAATTACTACACATGCTAACGACTCACACAGCCCTGTCGGAACTGAACACCATGGCAGAAGGGATGACTTCTGCACACTAGCATCTCTTTGAAATATTTCAGCACCATAAAACTGACAACTAGGTTTTGTGGCATTCAGTGTCTCACCCTGTAACCTCAAGACTGCCTGTATGTGAAATGCCAGTGGATTAAAAAGCCTGAACAGCTGTGGACATGAGTACCACCTTATTCAGTGTCAGCCTAACTGTGTTTGTAACCAAGACAACAAGCCTAGGTATACCACTTACTAAGAACAACTTCACTATGAAAGAAACTAACAGCTTGAAATATTTTAGACACCCTGCATGACCATCTGATAAATGTAGATTACCTAAATTGTAAGGAAATACATATACATAAGAGGAGAACCAAGAACTCGACCGAACAAGCAAAGGATTTACTAGGATTTCCAGTCCTTCACAAACCATTTGAAGTGAGCATCCAGCTATCTAAAAAAGGCATTTAAGCTGCACAAGGAAAATGTAATCAGCAAAGCATGGGATCTAGATGTCCTACTATGTATCCATATCTGAAAGTCTGGTCCACTGCCAAGCCTCAAAAGCCCCTAAGCAATTTCTCAAAGCAGTGGCTCCCCAAACAGAGGTCGCACTGGTCACAAGTAGGATGGTGAGCCTAACAGACACTACTTTTGATATTTATCATATGTTATGGAGTCATATTAGGTTATCTGTCTAGAAGTGAAGCAAGAAACAGAAATGTCTGAGACCTGCTGACTTTTGGCTGTAAACTTAAAGATGAATACAGTATTGTCAGACTTCACAAGGAAACAGCTGTGATTGTGGGATAAAACAACTTACTGGCAACTAGACCATTTTTCTCTAGTAGGCAGCTGCCTTTTTAGAAACCTCAAATAGTCACCAAAAAATTATCATGATGCATTATGAACAGATGGGAAAGAATGAGACTCACAGCTAAACAATAATCTATCTGCTCCTTAGGAGTCTGGATATTTAAACTTGTAGCTCCTGATCATGAAAACACAATGGATATTGCACATAACAAGTTTAAATTATTGTCAAATTTGCACAGTTGTAGGAAAGCATTCTTAGATTAATTTTTGTTTTTTTTAAAATTTAATTATGACAAGCACTTACATGTAATTACCCAGTAATGATTAAAAAAATATTGTGGTGTGTGATGCTGAACAGCATTAGGAATTTAGTTTTACCTCAGACTTGTGTAAGATTTGTCACTGCCAAGTCCAGTGGAAAGAATACAACTTAGTTAAGGTAAAAAAAAAAAAAAAACACACACCAAAAAAACTATCTCTACCCAGAATTTTTTCCCTCCTAACTTGATTTAAAAGGAATATGAAATGCTGTATGAGGCAAAAATCATAACCTTATTTTAAAATATACCATTTCTGCTGGGGAGGAATTAAATATACAGTATCACACTCGGTTGACACAGTCAGCATTTATAGAGCATATGTATACGCCAGTGGTTTTAACGAAATGTTATACTGGGCAGCCTGGAATATGTTTCTGTACCAGAGCAACCCAGAGAATACTTAGATATAACTTATTTTAAATGGAAATAACCACCACAAATCTATCTTCAAAGGTTCAATGGTATCATAGTAGAGAATATGCAAATAGTCAAATGAAATAAAAAAATTACATTTTTATGTGTGTACATACAAAATACATATATGTACACTATTTTATAAGCTCTCTATATATGTAAAACCAATACATACATATATATGGTTTATTTATTCATAAAACCAGGACAAATAAACTATTCAAATACTATAAACCTTCAAAATACAAAGTTCTGAAGTTGTTCTCATATTACATAACACCTTAATTTCATATTCTGCCTTTTTTCTAAGTCATAATTTTGGAATACCTCTGCACTAAGACTTCTGGACTTCACTTTACTCTGGTAAATACTCTTCACCCACATTTTCCCCCAAAAAGTCATAATCAACTTAAGTGCAGAAGTGAAGCTATGCATATAGGCAGGGAGTATTTTTGACTGAAGAAAATGAGAAAATACACCAGCAACGCAAAATTTTATTCTGTGCACCTTGCTACTACTGCAGAGGCCTTATGCATTCGATACCTCATCTCAATGTACAGCTCAATCCTACTTCTCACTTTTTACGAGGAAGCCATGTTCTGTATAATGCAGGAGTAAAACAGCTGTCAAAAAACAAGGGAAATTCACAACGGTGGAGACCTAAGTAATGCTGGAATTTCGTTAACCAAACCCAAGGGGCCCACTTTCTTTCAGCCTGACCTCTCTTCCCAGGAGATGTTCCAACTCCCTGAACTGCCCAGGCTGAAGCTTGACAAAGTTCCCACACTGAATCTGAATTACACATGCACACACACCAATATCAGAGACTCTCTTATAAATGAAAGCCTTAGAGCAAAGGGTATGTGTGTATTTTCACTCTCATACCTAACACACAAAGAGCAACTTATGTAAAAATCAGGAGCTGAAATACCAACACATACCAAATATAGTGGCTTCCTTCCAAGCCTGTGTTTCCTGGCACTTCCCTCCTTGAAATCCAAATACCCAAAGGCAGGCTTGTGAGTTAAAAAGAGGTTTCAGTCTTTCAGCCTTCTGACTTGTCCCCACAGCTACCCCCTGTTCATTCACCACTTGTGAAAACACATACAAATGCAAGCCACTTAGGTAAACACATATACCACAAATTCAGCAAGAGCAATTGTGACCCAGTCCACCTGAACAAAAAGAAGGTGGTTGCAAATACACAAACCTCTGCACACTGTACCCTTGTTCATGTTGCAGCAGGAAACATTACAGGAGATCTGGATTATTTTTTTCAACCTCATAAATAAATATTTCTACCTTCAGGCACACCTGGACAAGTCCAGAGCTGCATTCCTTCAAAGTTAAATCTTTTTATGTGTGCCTGTCTTTTCTTTTCTCCCTCCCTAACACAGGCCCTCATTCCTTGCAAACTCTTCCCATATAATTCCTATAAAATCCATACAGAAATACACGTGGTTTGTATTTCCAGCTCTTGAACCACAACAAAGCTTCTTACCTCTTTACTAGGCACGATCAGGAACTTTCTGCAACAGTCAGTCATTGGCTCATTTAAATCAACTCACATTCTCTAAGCAAAACCCTGCACAGAGGAAAGCCAGTTAGGGCAAACATCCCAGCTTAAAAAGGCAAGAAATGTCTCTACTCCTGCTGTTTGAGCCGCAGCTGCTGTTCCTGCTCCTGGAGGTAAATGGACTTGCTAAAGAAGCGTGAGACTTGTATCAGCCAGAAAAAGCAAATGAAAATGTAAACACGAGGGAGGAGCCCGAGGGGACAATCAGGTTCAATGAAATCCGAACTCCTAGAGCCAAGGAGGAGTGGAAATGTGTTGGCTGAAAAGGTAATTCCGTCTACAAGCTATTTCCTTACAGTCGTTCTCTTCTCAGTCTGTTTCAATATCCAAATGAAGCCGAGTGAGTTTCAGCTCCCAGATCATTTAGCCACACACCTATGATTGCTTGCTTTTGATGTCTTTGTCCTAAAACAAAGCCTTTAGAAAATGTTCTTCCATACTGAACCATCAGGTCAGATACTCATCCACATCTTCAAGAATGTGTATATTACTGGAGTTCTCAGGCAAGAAAAGCTTTCTAGAAGTCCTGCAGCGATAATGCTTATTTTTATGTAGCAGCTGCTGCTCTCAAGCTCACAAACCCCAGCATGCTTTGACTCCTGTCTCTGGAATGAATCAGCTCAAACTAGGGAGTGAGCCTGTTAGTTCCTCCTTTAATAATAGCTGTATCTCATCACATGGCAGCCTGCAAAATTTTTCTCTAAACATGACTACAAATGTACACATGTATTGCCACCAGACAGCCATGCCCCTAGACAACATTGATTTTCTATTTCAGGGACTGTCAACACTTTAATGACTTCTCAGTTGAATACAGGATAAACGTGGCTCTTGCATCCACAAAATACATCTACCTGTTCATTGATTTAAGAGTTAGAAGTTCAAACCTAATTCAGAACATACACACTTTTCTGTTCAAGTGTTGCTGTTCTTGCAAATCAGTAAATGGCTGCATATAAAACCAGTCAGGATTCTGATAAAAGACACAAGCCACACAACACAAGCTATGCCAGCAGTACTTTCCCAGAACCAGAGAACTGGCTCTCTCCTCTGGGACGATGGCAGAATTGTTTGTAATCTAGAAGCTTCCAGCATCTGCCTTGAAGATATGAAAAGAAACAAAAAGGTATATTGAAGATTCTTGTTGTAAACTGATGAGTCTCACTTAAGATGCAAGTTTAGTTTTGGTTCTCCATGAGGAAAAAAAACCAACTGTATTCCTTGATTCAATCACAAGACTCTTGGGCTCCTTCATAAGCCTGCCACTGCACAGTGATCTTGCAGTGATCTTGGACCGTTAGCACTCAGCATACTTCAACACAGGCTGAGGCTGAACACCAACACTTGTGCTACCTAGATTACCAAAAGAAACCTGGACAAGGTAATAGCAGCTCTACATAAATTAACTTATCCTACAGATAGCCTACCTGCAACAAATTCATTCAGACAGATCACCATGATGCTGAAAATGTATTGTTCTAGATAGCCTTAGGGGTTCTCCACACAATCATTGCAAGAAGGTGTTGGGAACTCATGGAAGCCCTGTAAAACTACAGGTTAAACCTATCCATGGACATGTTTAGAAAGATGTTCTCAAACTGTATCACTCAACCAGTTTTGCTGATGCTCTGTTACCAGTTCCAGGCCTTCTGGGACACTTTGCAGTTCTGAGTAATTCTGCTCGTGTGCACGTTCCCACATCTAAGGACTATCAGATTACTGGTGTGCCAGTCTGGTCCAGTTCAGGTATGGAATATTTAAATTCTGTAAGCTAGGCTACAATATATACCTCTTCAAAGCTTTTATGCTGACTGTTGTGAGTACAGATGATACCTGGTCAGGCACAGAGTGGCAAAGAAGGGTCATGCAAATGAACTGATCAAAAGTTTTGGGAAAAAGATATGGATCAGCGTTGTGAATCTGTTATCATCTTAGACCTTTGCATTGCCCAGTCATGGTGCTTTCTATAATTTGAAGACCTAAAACTGCATTTAGTGCAACTCTCGAATTGTGGTATAAAAAGTAGGTTCTGATTTGGTAAATAGGTTCCAGGCTGCAAGATCAATTCCTAGTTCATGAATATTCATATGGCAATCCTTTAAAACATTTTTAGAGAATTATAATTTGAGGATCACAGAATGGACTGAAAAGAAAGGGAAAATGTATGAAGTAATCTTTTACAACTGTTTTTCCTTTCCCTGACCATCCAAGACATCCAAGCAAATGCTGATGTTCACATACGCATTTCATTTTAAAGACCTAGTTTTCCAACATGAAATAGCAGTAGCTAAGTCATCAGGAGCTGTTTGGTTTGCTATGCTACTCAAGTCCCTGACTCTAACAGAAGAATAAAGGAGGCTGAAGAAAACAAGGCATGTATCACAAAAACAAAAAGTGAACAAACAGTCTGAAAGGAAATCAACTGAAAGGGTTGCTGTTAGCAAAATACTAACAAGCAGGACCCCCAGGCTCACATGAGATCCTTAAACCTTGAATCTTTTGAGAAGCAAAGGAGAGGGCATCCAAGACCCTACAGAATCTTTATGCTGTGCAAATGCTACTGTATATTTCCCAGCCATTCAAAAGGATCACATTTGTACCTCAATGATTTTACAAGTACTCTGGAGTAAGAAAAAAAACTGCTTCACAAAGCACAGCTTCCAGACCAGAGGCTGGCTGCTGTCCAGCCAGCAAGGAACACAGGCAGAGCCAACCAGCACAGACTCACTCTTAGAATACTACTGTAATATATTATCCCACACTTGCCCACTTGGGATCAAAAGAAAATAATACTTGTGCCATGATCCAAAGTACAAAGAATAGACTGATATATTTTTTACTGCAACCTGATATACAGAAGCTAGTATCTCTGTGTCATTTTGATTCTACTTCTGCAAACTTTTCTCAGTCATTTAAGCACAGACTTGACTTGAAGTAGCTTGGGCTTGGATAACCAGCAAAATAACAACAAAACGCCATGGTACAGACACATTGCCACAACTACAAAACACTACACAAAGTCACTGAACTACATGAAACTATTTCCCTTCATTCTTTCCAAAACCAAAGCTCATCTTAAGGAACACTCCATTAATTTGTGTGTACTCCAAATGTTGAGATTCAGAATTCACAATTATTCTTCCTTACAGCTGGAACAGCACACTCACCTTGAGTCATGGCTTTTCTCTTACTATACTGTTAGGCTTCCAGCAAAAGTTAGTTATGGTCATTAAGTATGAAGCAGCAGAAAACCACTGATGACTACATGGTTGCTGAAAACCGTACAGGACCACAGTAAAAAAACAAAGAGCTTAAAGGGGCTGTCTAAAAGGTCAACATCAGGAATTTACTCTTTCTGTTGAGTATGGAATGTGTAATTTAACAGTATTACCATTATTAATAAAATTGCTCCACCACTCTATAGTGCTTTCAATAAACTGATCTTCAGGTGTTTCTAAACAAGTCCACATATCAGAAAGGGAAGCTAAGGCACAGATACATTTGGCAGAGCTTTTTGATTTCCTAACTTACTAATTAAACTTAGAGGGTTTTGCACTGGGACACAAGAGACTTGTGGCTTATTTTCAGGTATTACAGCAATAGTAAAAGTAACATATAATAACCTTACATGCTAATAATTAAAGTATTTACCTTTCTCAGAAATAGAATTTGAAGATGACCTACACATGCTCAATACAAGCACATACTAACATAATAAAGTATGTAGCTTTGGTGGAAAATTTTTAATGTGCTTAAATGACTTAGAAACAAAAGTTCTTTCTACAAAGAATGTTTTATGTGTATTTACTAAAAGGAGTGCAAGGAATAGCTTGGCACCAGAAACATAAGATGAGCTTCAGAAGTTTAGCAAGTCTCTTAAAGGGGTAACAGATTAGGAAACATTCTTCAAGGTCCAGAATAAGATAAACAATATAAAACATGAAGAACCCAGAGATAATAGTCTAGCCTGTACTACTTGAGAGACAGCTCAGTGCCCAGGGCCATATCAGAAACTGCACAGATGAAGGCTTCTCCAACCTAAATAATTCTGTGATTATGCCACAGTGCTTCTGCCTGTGCCTAGTAAGAAAAAAAGACCTGCTCTTTCAGCAGGCAAGCGTTTATATGTTGATAGACTCCAGGAACACAGAGAACAATATAGAAGAGCTCTAGTAATGCAACTTTTGCTTTCACGGTTGGAGAGAAGATGTCCGCAAGGAGAAGTAGGCCTGGGTTCTGACAAAAACCTTGCCTCTGCTTACTCGAAGTTGCCTCCTTCTGTTCAGTCTGTAAGGGGTTTTAACTAGCTGCTCTTCCTCAGCATTCAAATACTGTCCATGTTTGAAAGCAGAATCTAGAGGATCCATCATCAACATGCAGGCAGATTTCCACTTACTGCTTAGCAGTCTGGCCCAAAGGTCTCTGATGTTCATGGAAATCTTTGCAAAGAACTTAAGCCTTAAAGAGATGGGATCACAGATAAACATTTAACACTCAACAAGTGCAACTGCATGAGCAGGGGTAGAGATTCCCAGGACAGCTTTCTGGGATGTATCCATGAATAACAAGTGTACTATCTTTAGCAAAGCTTAACTTGCAACTACAAGGTACCACTGAAAAACTAGCAAAACACTACAGCTGACTGCACTAAAGGCTGTTACTGTTATCAGTACTGCTAAAATTCTGCTCTTGGTCACTTAAAAAATATTATGGTTTGGGGAATTTATTCAGCCACATTTTACTATCAGAAGTGCCTGTGGTTTACAGAGCTAAAAGGACACTTAAGAGTGGTATGCTTCATTCTGTACAGACTATTGAATATTACAGGTAGCTCCTAAAAATGAGACATCGAAATCAAAAGTTGTGGGACTCAGTAGGGCTAGTCTTTCATTCTGCTCTTTTCCAAAGTCAAGGAAAAGTCCACCAACACACAGAGGAAGTGGTTGTGCAAGTATTAACAACACTTTGGAAATGCACAAGGGGGAAGAAACCTCTCTCTATGTCTTTGTATGGATCACTAGAGAGAACCACTATTTGCAGCTTGTTGCAGAAACCTTTCTACGAAGTGTCCCCAATTCTTCAGTACCTGCTGTATGTATTCAATGGTAGAAACTAACACGTATGTTTCATTAACCAGCACGCCACTCTCAACAAAACGGACAGCTCCAATCCCAAGAGTAATGCATGCTCGATTTGCCGGAAGAGTCACTATAGAACCAAGACTTCCTGACCAAAGCACCTCCATAGCAAAACAAAACAAAACATTTTTCACAAGCTGTAAGCTGAAACTCATCAGGCCTTTCTAATCAACAGAAGATGTGTGCCAATGGGGAGAGAAGGGTGAACACCACAAAATCATTAGTCATCTTATGAAGGAAGTGGTGTAGTGGCTAGCTGAAACCCTGAAGCAGGACCAGGAGAAAGTCACTGAAAAGGAAACAGGCCAAAAAAGGCAAGGGGCATGGTGTTAAAGGACCAGCAAAATTGACAGTAATTACACCCAAAGCCAAGAATAGTCACTCTGAACAATTTGATTACTTCAAGGATTTACCAGAAAAAGGATTGCTATTGCTTTGTGGTGGCCTAAAAAACTGAAGAAACTCCAATCACTTTCATGCTGAAGTTGGTCTTTTGTTTTGTAAGTCTTCTCAGAGATCTGCCATTTGAGGATTATCATGAATTCAGTATCATGAAGCACGAGTTCATTCATGCACTTGCATTCATTTAAGAGACAGCATGACCTCTTACGTCATGTGCAAATAGCATCATGGCTGATGATGCCCTCTACTCATATTTTCATTGGTTACTGGACTGAACACTCATATTGACAGCATGATGCACAAGGTAGTTCAGTGTATGCGTGCCTGGGTGCAGGCACAGGGAGGGGGCTTAAACTGCTTCTCTTTCTGGTCTTAGGAAAGTCACAGAACAAGCAAGCACCAAATCCAAATCCATTTTGGTTTGTTTCTTCCAGATACACTGTCAATCTCCGATGCTGCCATGCTAATTTTACCGTCAAGCAGGTAACACCTGTAAGGTGTTACAGGAAGAAAAGATATCCAATACCTACACCATCATGAAGGTTATTTTTCCTTGTCTAATGAACCTAAACAGGTGGGATGGCCTATTGCCTTCACAAGAGAGAGGAAGAGTAGTTCAGGAAGCAGGTGCAGGGAAGGAACACATACCTGTAGCAGAGGTTTGCCTTTCAAGACTCTTTATTCAACCTGGGCCATTAAGCAGGCTGTAAGATTGGGTGAAGAGGTTTCTCATGTGGTAGCTGTATATGGAAGGAGATACTGATTTGGACATCGGTGTTTAAACTAACAATATTACAAAGATGGTGTGAGGCTACACAGGGCAGAAATCAGGAGGTCTAAAGCCCAGCTAGAAATGAACCTGGCTTCAGCAATCAAGGATAACAAGAAATATTTCTATAAGTACATCAACAGCAAATGAAAGACCAGGGAGAGCCTCCATCCCCTGCTAGACACAGAAGGAAACATGGCAACGAATGATGAGGAAAAGGCTGAGGTGCTAAATGCCTTCTTTGCCTCAGACTTTAATAACAAAACTAGTTGTACTGAGGGAATCCAGCCTCTTCAGCCAGAAGAGACTGGAAGAACAACCCCTCCACAATCCAGGAGGAGACAGTCAGTGACCTACTGCATCACGTAGACAAACACAAGTCTATGGGACCAGATGGGATACACCCGAGGGTGCTGAAGGAGCTGGCTGGGGTGCTCACCAAGCCGCTTTCCATCATTTACCAGCAGTCCTGGCTGACCGGGGAGGTCCCGACAGATTGGAAATTGGCCAAAGTGATGCCCATATATAAGAAGGGTCGGAAGGATGATCCGGGAAATTACAGGCCTGTCAGCTTGACTTTGGTGCCCAGGAAGCTGATGGAGCAGCTCATCCTGAGTACCATCATACAACACGTGTGGGACAACCAGATGATCAGGCCCACTCAGCATGGGTTTATGAAAGGCAGGTCCTGCTTGACAAACCTGATTTCCTTCTACGACAGGGCGACCTGCTTATTGGATGAGGGAAAGGCTGTGGATGTTGTCTACCTTGACTTTAGTAAGGCCTTTGACACCGTTTCCCACAGCATTCTCCTGGTGAAAGTGGCTGCTTGGGGCTTGGATGGGCAAACGCTTCGCTGGGTAAAAAACTGGCTGGATGGCCGGGCCCAAAGAGTGGTGGTGAACAGAGTTAAATCCAGTTGGCGGCCGGTCACGAGTGGTGTCCCCCAGGGCTCGGTTTTGGGGCCACTCCTCTTTAACATCTTTATTGATAACCTAGACGAGGGGATCGAGTGCACCCTCAGTAAGTTTGCAGATGGCACCAAGTTGGGTGGGAGTGTTGGTCTGCTCAAGGGTAGGGAGGCTCTGCAGAGAGACCTGGACAGGCTGGAGCGATGGGCTAAGGCCAACTGTGGGAGTTTCAATAAGGCCAAATGCCGGGTGCTGCACTTGGGCCACAACAACCCCCAGCAGCACTACAGGCTTGGGGAGGAGTGGCTGGAGACCGACCTGCCAGTCAGAGAGGGACCTGGGGGTGTTGATTGACAGCCGGCTGAACATGAGCCAGCAGTGTGCCCAGGTGGCCAAGGAGGCCAATGGCATCCTGGCTTGCATCAGAAATAGCATGGCCAACAGGGACAGGGAAGTGATCTTACCCCTGGACTCGGCACTGGTAAGGCTGCACCTCGATGACTGTGTTCAGTTTCGGGCCCTTCACTTCAAAAAGGACATTGAATTACTCGAGCGTGTCCAGAGAAGGGCAACGAAGCTGGTGAAGGGTCTGGAGCAGCTTATGAGGACAGGTCTTATGAGGAGCAGCTCATGGATACCGGGGGTATGGAGGCAAGTGTGCCCAAACAACCTTCAGAGAATGAAAGGCAGAGAAGCTACAGGAGAATATGTAAGGAGCTGACAAATAATAAAGGCAAACGAATTCATAGGAAAGAGAAAAGAAGTACAGGCTGTCAGAGGCACAAGGCTAATGGAAAAAAACAGGAGCCTAGGGTAAATGCCTAGGGAACCCTGCTTCTAATCTGTTCTTGTTTTCAGACATAAGACTTTCATATTTATCTTAGGTATAACCACGCCTCTCTGGCAGTTAGCATTTTGGGGGGGGTTTCTGTTTTTATTTGAGGTAAATTTAAAGTAATCAGAACTGACAAATGGTACCTAGCAAAATCCATGTCCCAGTGCACTAAGTAAAATGCACATAATTCCTCACTTCAGACACTGCCTTATTGATATGCTCACATGGTTGAGTAAAAGGAAAAAATATTTTTCAATAGAACTTGACAGGCCAAGTTCTGGAGCTCAGCTTAGCACTCAAGTAAACACACAAGACTTTCAAAAAGGTGTTCAGTATATCTTAAGAGGTAGTCTTTAAAAATGAGCCAAAAAAAGTCACTTTGAATCAGTAAATCCTTTGAAAGTCTGGACCCTGACTGCACTTAACTGTCAGCTCTTAACTGACCTATTCAAAATATGCTAATACTTTTCTTTTTTTTAAGAAAAACCCCCACAAAACCAAAAAATCTAAACCCCAATAACATGAAAATGGATTACAGTCCAGAGCAATGTTAGTTAACCAAGCACAGTCTTGAAAACACCTGCATGAACTTTATATTTAATTCCTAACATACTGAGCTAAAAAAATATTTAAGCTACAGTACGGTTACAACCAATGCTGTATTAAAGGAGAGAATTTCCTATTGCTGAAGAGGTAGAAATGAAACCTTGTAATTCTATGTTTGCATTCAGTATTACTGACATACAAAAGGAACCATATTATATTAATTTATCTGCAACTCATTGTCAGCCTCATGATTAAGAAGGCTAACCAAATTTAAATTATATATTTAAAAAACCCCAAAACATACAAAACTTCAAGAAATAGAAGACATAAGTTTCCTCGGAGAAAATCAATGAAAGGCAGATGCTCCAAGGCAGCTCAGATACTGTTTCAAGCAGACAGCATTTTATAGGGTAATTTTTTCTATTTTTTATAGCTATTTCTATTTTCACTGTCAAATAGAGGGAAAATTGTTGCAGGACACCCTTTCATCGTTACCTTCTAACAAATCTCTCTTTGTCTTAAAGAACATTGCATCCAGCTGGTGACTAAAAGCTGGAATTACCATTTATTCACTATCAATTTATCCTTCAGCTTCACTCACCAGAAATGCCATCAAACCTGGTGTTTTCTTTGGTAGGCATCTGCATTCCTATTAAGGTACCAAAGCCAAGCAGTTTTGCCTCAGCCCTTGAGTTTTGCAATACTGAAAGGGCCCTGTGGGAAAACAAGTGTTTAACTACATGAGAGGGCACCTCCCTACCGAATAGCTATTTACTTTGGGTTGAAGAGGAGAAAAAATTTCAATAAAAGTCAAACATCTCATCTAATCACATGACATGGGTGCATACCAGAATGTTGGTTATTGCCTACCTGGAGACACTTCTTGGATACTTTCCTTTATGAAGACAAAAGAGCAGGAGCAAACCAGTTATAAATATTTGGCAATTTTTTACTAATTGCTGTTGATTACAGTTACAGAAGACTAGAAAATGTGTAAAGCAACACTCTCCAGATATAGGAATTTGGATTCACTAAGCCCTACCCTATTTAGCTTGAATTAAAAACATCCTTTTGTTTCCAAAGTTGTTTCTTTTCTCATTATCAAACAGTGTTAAGCTAGGAAACAAACAGCAAGGTTCTGTTGAGAACTGAAGTTCCTGCCTTGTAAAGACTTGCTGAAAGTCCTTCTCTTGTAATTTTAAGCAATTTCTAACATGTGCGCATGTTCTTTTCTTTCCACAGACTGTAGAGCTGGCAGACAAAAGAGTGCAGAGGGATTTTGTGGTTGTTAAAATAAGTGAAATGTCTTAAAATGGAACACTGAACAAGAACCAGGTGCATTTCTGTTAACAATCCACTGAATTTAGGCAAACTAAAACAAATACTATTTTGGCCAACTATAACCTTTGATGCTTACCAGTTTTCTTTATTTAAAAACCAAACCAAAAAAATCCTGTATCTCAACTAACTCAATGCTGCACACACAAATGGCAGTATGGCATCTCAGTCACACATCCCAGAGTTATCATCTTAAGACAGAGTTGTTCCTTCATGGTAGATTCATTCTCTCTAGAATAATCTTAGCATGCTATCAGGATACTTAGAATAAACCTGAGATAAACCAGACATAGACAGTGCAAAAGGAACAGCATCAGTCATCTTTTCTTCCAATTATTCACCTTCTCTATCAAAACAAATTTTTGCATTTTGGCAATACATTTAATTTTTATTTTAATATCTCCAATATTATTTTCACAACACCTCAGAGCCCAGGCTTGTACCAGGATCTGCCTGTGGGTTCCACACAAACTGATGGTTCCTATCCAAAAGGAGACTTGCATTTTCAGCAGGAGGGGAGTGTTTGTTTTATCAACAGTATCTCTTACTCACTATGCCAAGTAATAAGCCTGAAAATTATCACTGAGAACTAAAAAAAACCCAAACCTCAACAGAAGATAAGTCAAACCTTTCCTATTTCCCTCTTCCCTCTGGTCAGGGGGAAGCTTCTTCCAAAACTACCTGTCATTTGGTATTTGAGAGAGAGAGAAATATTAAGTGTAAAGCATATGAAAAGTTTTCCAGGGAATGGGAAGGGATCACTTGTTTCTTTCAACTTTCTGTTCCCATAGAAAATACTTCATCCTCATTTACCACTACTCCCCCTCTCCCTGCCCCAAATGCCATAGTTACAAGCAGTAATTGCTTTTACTAGTTTTTAATTATAACAATAGCTACTAAGCCCACATTAGTTTAGTCCATCACTTCAAACTACTCCCAAAATAGTATCATGAACAATCCCAACCCACAAATCAGTTTAAATATAAAAGAGACATGTATGACCTTAGCAATCAAAAGGAAGACAAGACAATGAAGTGCAGCTGAAAAGTATGTGAGCTACAACATCCAAGTTATAAACTGAAAAACATGATCATCAAGAGGAATTGGGACACATTTAAATCTCTTGACATAAGAGAAGATATTACTCATTTGTGGTCACAGGTGGTATATCTTTGTGGTCAACTTGCTATAGTGGAGCAAATGAGCAACCTTTTGTAAATCCATATGCATCTATTGTATGGTAAGTGATGTCTTGAGGCAAAAAAAAAAAATAATATAAATGGAGTACTCAGCAAGATCAAAAGTAATTTTTGTTCCTTCCTGCCCACAAAACACGCACAGATTTGATGAGTACCATGACTTTAAAACCACAAGAAAACCAATGGCAACTATCTCAGACTTCTACATGGCAGTAGGAAGACCTTCTAATTCTTGTGGTTCCAATTCCTATGTTTGACTGCATACTTTTAAATCAGCATAACAGAAGTCTCTGTGCTAACATACTGCTCGAGAAGGAGGAAATCTGATACAAACTTAGAATTAGAAACTTAATAAAATCTTCAGTCTGTTATGGAGGACCATTAGTGCAATATACAAGAAACATTTCCCAAGGGATATGAAGAAAAACAGTATTTATGAGAAGAAATTAAAATAATTTATTGCCTTCCAATTGTCAAAATTCCTATACTGTTAAGAATGAGGGATAAAGAACTAAATCCAGAGAGCAAACTGACCAAAGCCTGACTATATTCAACACAAATGTACACAACCTTATTACCATCAAAAGGTTCAAGATCATTTAAAAGGCAATTACTTCTGTCTGCAATACTGTATCATGCCAACAAACCAAGATACTTTGGGTACATTTTTCTTTTATCATGTCCTTTCATCTTTTGTTCTTTTGGTAACAAGGCCAAATAGGTATAGGATTTCAAAAGAGACATACTGCTTTTCTGTTGACTTCTAGTTTTCCATTTGAACACGTAAGCTTGGAAATAGCCATTCCACACATGTATACCTACAAAGGAAATCCTGTTCGTTTCACAAAGCTCTGCTGTAGCCTTCCTGCCCACCTTGATCTGGAATTTCATAAGCACGCATTTTTGAAATGAACAAAAAGGTGTATAACTGTAATAATCATCTGTCATACTCACATCTCCTTATTCCTGTTGAAATTCCTGTGGGAAAACAGGGACAACTAAAACCTTGAAAACCAGTTCCCACATAAGGCTAGGAGTTCAACTTGACATGGAATACAGAGTGTCTGTTTCAGATCTATGAGACTTCCCTGAATCTTAAACATACCATCACTGTTATGCAGACTTTCACACGCACCACATCTTGTACCTTAATCTTTTCTGAGGTACAGAAAAGATTCTCTGCCTTCGGGATTGTAGCTAAAGGCTTCAGGTTAGGTTTTTTACTTTGCTCACTTTCTGCATGTGAAATCAGCATCTCTTAGTGGTCATCTCTCACCTGTGGTGAAAACTAGGACTCTATACATCTTCTTAATGCAAGTAACACAATATTGAACCACTGTAACAAACCACAAGAGATGTCTGTCTTGGTGTTTATAAATCCTATGTAAAAGAAAATCTAAGCAATCTAGGTCTACCTCAAGCAACAGCCTAAGATCACCTTTTGCTGAGTACATATCTCATCCTTAAAAATCTAGTTGTCCCCTGTGTATGTGCTTTACCCCCTCCTCATCTTTTGCCCAGCCTATGCAGAGACAAATGGTCTGCCTGCAATTTGATTGTTGAGCATCACAGGGTAAAAACCCCACCTCCTAAATGTTTGCTTGAGAAAAGAGTATCTGGATAAAACTCATGTTCTTATGGTATATTCTCTAGCTTCAACTGTAGTGATTTCTCTGCAGATGCACAATAAACTTATCAAAATCTATGCTAACACACCATATTTATGTTGTATCTCACGTAATTAAAAATATATGGTGTACACAAATTACACATAAAATACTATTAAGTGACATGTATGACTTCTGAACATCAGGGAAACAAGGCAGTTATACTTGTGAATGGTATGTGATCAAGTCTTCTACAGGAAGTGAGCAGCATATAGTTCTGTATTTTCTAACAGTGTGCCTACACATTTATCTCTGCTTTCAATTTCCTGTACCTACAATGAAATGCATGAGGATTGGAAGGTCAGATCCATCTATCCAAACAATGTTAGCAATTAAAAAATATTTGACATCAATACATTGCTTGCTGAAGGCTATGTATATAAAAAGGAAGGGGAAGAAGATTGGGGGGGGGGGGGAAGGAAGCACATTATATGGAAGCATCCTGGGTAGAAACTGAGACATCTTCTTCACCCAAGACTCCGTGACTCTGATGTTAGTCCTTCTAAGATACTGCACAGTCTTATCCAACTATAAAACCTCTGACGACTCCTTATGGAGTTCTCTACCTACCCCATGTAATGGTGCCAAATGATTGTTTTCTTTCACTCTTTTTTCCCCCAGTTTTCTGCAGATAGCAGTCTGCTGTAGAGTAGGAAGTACTCCAGTACAAGACTGATGCAGTGGAAAGAAGTCAAGCTCCCAGTATGCCTCTGCCCCCAAAACCCTTACTGATGTAGCCATTAGATGGTCAGCGCTGAATTCAAATTACAAAAATCAATGGAAACTGAGCCTAGAGAGCAGCTAATTAAGTATCCTAGCTCTACTTCTCCCTCATTTTGTAACAGGAGTTGTGAAAACAAGAATTTTGGCATCCATTCAGTGTTTCTCTCATGTTTTTACTTGGAACAATGTCAGGTTTGCATGTGAACTGAGATGTGCAGACACAGGTGTGACATTGTAAGTCCTTACAGGAAAACTATATCCATTAAAAGCACAACATTCACTCAAGCAAAGCATCAGGAAAGCATCCACACTGGAGTCAGAATCTGAAGGCAGCTACTGGAGGCTTTCATCTTCTGCATGTATCAGCAGATTACAGAAGAAGAATCTAAGAAATAAAAGGGCGATTCGGAAGCAGGTAAATTTATGAGCGGAAATACACAAATGTGCACATCCTTTACAGCCTAACACACCTCCTGCAACAATCCAGGTAACACAGGAAGCTAACCTACTCACCACATCATTTTCTTGGTCTTAAAATTCTATATTAGGATTCCAACTAGAAGTTTTAGAACAAAAAAAATTAAGAAAATTTGCAAATAATAATGTAACTCATATCAACCAGTTGTGCCTTGGTCCAATTCAGTGCATTAACAAGAATCTCTCTTGAACAATACTACAGCTTTCTCTCCATTACGGCCACTAAAGCTAAACAGAGAAGGGTAGACAGCTACTTAACACATCAGTGAGTCACATTAGGTTCAAGCAAATAAGCTCTCCTTCCTCCCTTTCAAACACTGGCACAGTTACGAAAGGTTTTCCCTTGGTCTCATGTGACCCAATTACTCACCTTCCCCATCAGAGTTCGTGTTTTCATAGGAATCCCAGCGTATTAGTGGGTCTGACGTATTGTAATCTACTATCACTCCATGGTCCTTCTGAAGGTGTTCACATCCTAAAAAATAAACATTTGTTTGAGATCAAAAATTATCATGGCCACATTTGTAATGACATACACACATATGTATGTGGCCTTCTGACAGAAGTTTGCTCCCCAAACTTCAATACCATATTCTGAGATATAACCAGCAGCAATAGGGGAAAAAAAATTATATAAACCAGCTTAAAAAAAAAAGCTTAATTTATGTTCCATTACAGAAGGTACAAGCAGAGAATTTTGTTTTGAGCTTCTTGATTATGATGTAGCTCTGATAACTTGGATCAGCCCCTAAACACCACACAGATGATCCACCCAGCCCTATAGGCAGGCACGATAAAACAAATAGCTTTTCAGAATCAAACCACAAATATCTATAAAGAGATGGTACTAAAGGAATGTTAAAGTAAGACTTTGTTACAGATTATCATTCTGATACTTAGAGCAACTTAATCACTTCGGATGAATAGGGAGAGCTGAAAACTGCCGCTCTGTGTCCTTCCCAGTTCCCCCAGGGCGTCAACTACACTGTTTCATCCATTCTCCAGCCTCCTGGAAGAACCTGAGATTGGGTGGCTTGCCTTCAATGTGTTTGGCTGCACTTACATATGCTCTGCCAAACACACCTGGAATTTTCATCACTAACCCACATTTTTCTACCCTTAACAAGGCATAAGATAATATGCAGCTTTTAAATGTATACCATGAAGAATTTAGGTGTGGTCCAGTGATTCAAAAGCAAAGCACAGACATCAAGAACTCATGACCTTGGACATGGCTTTGACACTGATACAAATCAAATCAGCTTTCTGCCTTTGTTCCTCTATCTAGATAAGGGAACAAAGAAAACCACTTTGTGGCTGTGTCTCAAAAAAGTCCTATTGTAAATTGTTCTAAAGCAGCAGAGTGTCATGCATGTGCTGTGACTTTCAAAACAAGGATAGTTAAAATTAGAAGGACAAGAATGCTATTGTCCTGTACCTTTATATCCAGGCAGAAAAAAGCCATCTGTAGAGAGTTTCTGTGATGATGTTTGTCACAAGACAAATTTCTGAAGTTTGTAACCTAATTATTTAGGTGTCTCATCTTCTTGGAAAGTGCATTCTTTCATAAGAATGTGCATTCGAGCTACACAATACAAGAAAGATATGAATGAAGTGAAGCAAGTTCAGGGGAGGGTGACCAGGGTGGTCAGAACTAAAGGATTTGCCCTGTGAGGAAAGGCTGAGGGACCAGGGCTTCTTCACAGAATCATCTAGGTTGGAAAAGACCTTGAAGATCATCCAGTCCAACCATTAACCTGACACTGACAGTTCCCAACTACACCATATCCCTCAGTGCTATGTCGACCCGACTCTTAAACACCTCCAGGGATGGGGACTCCACCACTGCCCTGGGCAGCCCATTCCAACACCTAACAACCCGTTCTGTAAAGAAATGCTTCCTAATATCCAGTCTAAACCTTCCCTGGTGCAACTTGAGGCCATTACCTCTTGTCCTATCGCTTATTACATGGTTAAAGAGACTTATACCCACCTCTCTGCAACCTCCTTTCAGGTAGTTGTAGAGGGCGATGAGGTCTCCCCTCAGCCTCCTCTTCCCCAGACTAAACAACCCCAGTTCCCTCAGCCGCTCCTCGTACGACACGTGCTCCAGACCCTTCACCAGCTTCGTTGCCCTTCTTTGGACACATTCAAGTGATTCAATGTCCTTTTTGTAGTGAGGGGCCCAAAACTGAACACAGGAATCGAGGTGCGGCCTCACCAGTGCCGAGTCCAGGGGTAAGATCACTTCCCTGTCCCTGCTGGCCATGCTATTTCTGATGCAAGCCAGGATGCCATTGGCCTTCTTGGCCACCTGGGCACACTGCTGGCTCATGTTCAGCTGGCTGTCAATCAACACCCCCAGGTCCCTCTCTGACTGGCAGCTCTCCAGCCACTCCTCCCCAAGCCTGTAGCACTGCTGGGGGTTGTTGTGGCCAAAGTGCAGCACCCGGCATTTGGTCTTATTGAAACTCACACAGTTGGCCTTAGCCCATCGCTCCAGCCTGTCCAGGTCTCTCTGCAGAGCCTCCCTACCCTCGAGCAGATCAACACTCCCACCCAACTTGGTTTCATCTGTAAACTTACTGAGGGTGCACTCGATCCCCTCGTCTAGATCATCAATAAAGATGTTAAACAGGAGTGGCCCCAAAAGCAAGCCCTGGGGGACACCACTCGTGACCGGCCGCCAACCGGATTTAACTCCATTCACCACAACTCTTTGGGCCCGGCCATCCAGCCAGTTTTTTACCCAGTGAAGCGTTTGCCCATCCAAGCCCCAAGCAGCCACTTTCACCAGGAGAATGCTGTGGGAAACGGTGTCAAAGGCCTTTCTAAAGTCAAGGTAGACAACATCCACAGCCTTTCCCTCATCCAATAAGCAGGTCGCCCTGTTGTAGAAGGAAATCAGGTTTGTCAGGCAGGACCTGCCTTTCATAAACCCATGCTGAGTGGGCCTGATCATCTGGTTGTTCTGCACGTGTTGTATGATGGTACTCAGGATGAGCTGCTCCATCAGCTTCCCAGGCACTGAAGTCAAGCTGACAGGCCTGTAATTTCCCGCATCATCCTTCTGACCCTTCTTATATATGGGCATCACTTTGGCCAATTTCCAATCTGTCGGGACCTCCCTGGTCAGCCAGGACTGCTGGTAAATGATGGAAAGCGGTTTGGCGATCACCCCAGCCAGCTCCTTCAGCACCCTCGGGTGTATCCCATCTGGTCCCATAGACCTGTGTATGTCTATGCAATACAGTGTGGAGATGAGATAGTCTTATGTGGGACCTGAGAGCAGCTCCCCAAAGGCCATGGAGAAGACAGAGCCAGGTGAAAGCAAGGTGGAATGACAGCAAGGAACAGATATAAATTGAATCTAGAGAAGTTCAGAGTCAGTATAAGGAAAAAAATAAATCCACTGTGAGGACAGTCAGACATCGGAACACTCTGCCCATTGAGGCTGTGAAGTCTCCATCCTTGGAGGTATTCAAGGTTTGACTGGACTAAGCTTTGGGCCCCCTGCTCCAATCTCACAGATGACCCTGCTTTCAGCAGGGGGATGGACTAGATATATCCTGCAGTTTTTCTATGATTCTATAATATTTTCATATGTGGAAAAATAATTTTGCAGAGATTGTAAATAAGTATTTCAAAGTGAACTCTTTTGCCTAGCCAGTTAATCCCTTAGATAGCAACTGAATACAAATTTCCGATTACTTAGAACCTTACTTTCCAGCAACTTGGAGCCTGCTAAAAAACACACCTCTGATTTGCCATCTAAGGAAAACTTGAAAAAAATTGTTATCCGTTTTTAGATACATCAGCTGGCCTCTCTTCAAGCACTTACTATCCAGAAATGTTTAGAACAAGCTAGACAAATTTATTTATAAAACTGTTTTTCTTATATGGCTTTCCAACAGGCTGAGATCTTCATGTTCAGTTGGACAGAATCCAACTTCTTACTGGCTGCTACTACAAGTTTCTAAATGATCAAACTGGTGAGGAAAAAAAAAGAAAACATGCAATTTACAGGACACTGAATGGGAATATATATGAGACAGTTAAGAATATTTGGTTTTCATTCAGTCTCAGGCAGAATCCATACTTTTTGAGACACCACAAGATGAGTGAGAAATCCATTAATAGAATTAAACAAATATAAAGCAAGTTCTTATTGCAGGTCCTAATTATCTATGATTTTAGCCACATTACAATAGAATTCTGGAGGCATACATAATATACCCTACAAACCAACTTCAGAGCAGAAGCATTTCCAACAAAACTATAGCTGTATCTCTTTATGCTAAACTGAAGACAGTCCAAATTTCACCACTGCAGACATAATCAGTTATGACAACATTCAAAAAAGTTTATGGGATAAGCCACTGCTGTCACTTATGCCAGGCCAAGGTATCTATACTATGCATGCTTTACACAGATACACACATATGTTTTCTACTAGTCATCAGCAACTGTTCTGGTATAGTTTTAAAACAAAATCTGACTGCTCCTATGCTGATGTAAACGAAGACTCTTCATTACATTTTTCAAATTTCAACGAGTAATGATATTACATATTTTAACAGTAAAGTTGAATTTCAGATCTTCTACAAGAAAAGTGGAATAAAAGAGGAAAAAAGATTATTTTTTTTTTTAAATTATACATTTCAATGTGGTTTATTTTCAAACTAAGCAATTTTGTATTCTGTATACTCACCTTGAATTTTCTCCGGAGATCCTGAAAACACTAACTCTACTTTGCCGTAATCAGGGAAACGGTCATCTGAAAACCAAGGATAGTATTTCAGCAAACAATCTCTCAGGAAAGCAGTTCCAAGGCACTCAGAAATCAGGATTCTCTACAGTTAACACACCCTCATCACTCTTCTCTTCTCACTTGCAGTTTAGTGATTTGCTTCTAAAAAAGCCACATTCTTTGCCCCACACATTCTCCAGAAAACACCACATAAGTGTCAGTTGAGAGTTTTATTTACTTCCAAGAACAGTCAAAAGCAGAAGAGATATACAGTTCTTTGCAAACCTCTCTCTAGACAGATACGGCTGGCTTTGGCTTTTAAAGGAAAACACACCCAGGAGCAAACTAAAACTGTTCTCTGTGTTCTAAACTGCAATACTTGACCACAAAACTTTTGTGTAGCCGTATGTTGCAGGAAAATACATTTGATTTTAGTTTGCTAGTAACTTAGGGTGAGAAAGTTACAATTCTGCCTATAAAAATAAAACTCAAATAATAATTTGGAAAATATAAACACAACACATTTTCAAATGTGTCTGAAAACTTTGCCTCCATTTTCGGATATTCTGAAGCATATAAGAAGATCTCCATACTCAAGCAGACTAGGTCACAAACACAGTATCAAACTTTGTGACTGTTTTCATCAGCCAAAAGAGGGATTGGCTTAGCTCATCTTATTTCCTGTAATGGTGACTAACAGAGTCACCATTTTATACAAATGTCTGTTTTTTTTATAAATGTCTGAGGAGGTAAGGACTACGTAGGAACATCTGAATTATTTTGACAAGTTAACTCACTTGAAGAGCATTTCTTCTCATTAGGGGTTTTCCTGTGTTACATGCTATGTGTAAAACCAACACAAAGCAGTCTCCCTTTCCCTAAAATTAGGGATGGAGAAAAAACAAGAATCCTTTTAAAAACAGATCCTAAAGATGATCATCACATGCACAGGCACACACATGCACCCCCGCACACATACACATCCAACCAACCACAGAAGACAAGTACCTTTGTTGGCATTGTCCAAATCCTCTTTGCCAAACACGAGGCCATGTCCTTGAATAGCCCCAGTGTGAAACTGAAGGCGAAAAACCACATCACGAGTAGCTGACCGGTATTTTTTGTGATAACACTTCAGCTAGAAAGAGAGAGAAACATGTCAGGAAGTAATTTCTTACAAAGCCGAACAAACGTGTGTGTATGCATTAGTTGCTAAGTAAAGCAGCCGCAGAGCAAATTCCTGCAGACACCTCTGATGTTGTAACAAGCAGTGTACGCGTTATTCAATCCTTTAAAATTATACAGGCCCAAGGCAAGACAGTTCTGAATGTGTAAAAATAATAATTACTATTTTCATCACTATCCATCACCAATCAGTAGATTATGATTCAGAATCACAACATTCGTCAGTACAATGTTGGAATGCTGACTTGTATCCATACTTCTTCACAATACCAAATAAATGTAAAACTGAATTACAGCACACCCATTTCAAAATAACTGAAGAATATGCAGAGTTTTTAGAAGCAAGCCTGCAAGCTGATTACATCTATTTTAGTACTTTTTAAAAACCTACTCTAGTGATGACAGCAACCTGTTTTATGTTACTGTGGGAAGTTGGTAGTAGGTTTTGACACCTTGGCTAGAACAACACAGAACTCTGTAAAAATAACGTTTCAGCAGCTAAAGGTGAACACAATACACCTACTCTCTAACACCACCTTCCCTTAGACTAGACCTATGGATATTTTACCTACTAATTCTCTGAGTCAACTGTAATACAAAGCCACTCAGCATTCTTAAAAGAATATATAAAATTCTGGTAACCTTAGTCATAGGACTGAAAATTTTATGATACTATCCTGGTGATATCAGGATTTCATGATAAAGAAGATGGCACTGAGATGCATTAAAGAGACAATAAAAGTCACCCTTTTTTAAGGCAGACTGAGAAGAGTGTTCTAGACAGAAAATACTGAATAATTCTGGACAACTTCTAGGACAACTTCTGAAATATTTCAGCTCATATACCAGAGGTGGGTTTTTTCAGGTATTCTCTACACAACCCACATATTCCTCCAACTGGTCAAGAGTTTTGGCTTTGCACATGTCCTGGATTTACTCAGAAGTTTTTTGCAAAATCGTGTTATAAAAAACGCTGAACCTGGATCAGTTCAGAGAAATACATAGTTCCTACTTTTTTCTACTTTCTGATTCAAAGTAACAGCCTTGAATAATTTCAACTTAGCATATCTTAAACAATTTACTTACATAGAATTGTAATTGTTTATGAAAATCTGGCTTCTCTTACAATCAGTAACGCCTATACCCGGGATACCTAAAACATCTTTTAGTGCTCAGTATACATAATAAGTTCTCAATGAAGTCTAAGCTTAACTTCAGTTAAGTTCTGACTTCACTACCTTCTAATGCCATATTCAAGAATTAATGCAAGCCACTGTAATATGCTGTGAAATACCTACATGCATTTACAGATGTTAGTGCAGCTTTTCAACAGCTGTGGCTGGGCTGTATCACCACATACTATTCACACAGTGCTAACAAATTCTCTAAACTTAAGACAAGCAAGTCTAGACCAGAAATACTTTCTGACCATATTCCCCCCACCATTCATGCCACACATTGCTCTGTCCTTTCAGTTTAACAAATTGAAAAGCACAGCAACTATCTTTCTTTGCTTCCTCTGTGCATAACTGTGTTCGACAAGAGAGAGAGCAGAGACTTAAAATAATAGTGCTTCAATTCAACCAGTTATTTACACACAGGGAATTACACACACTATATTAGTGCATATAAAATGTTTTCTAAATACTGCATGTGCTTGTATAATCAGAAGGCTTTTATTTGATATCACACCTTTTTGAGTCCCAAAACAGTTCAGAATTACTTAGGTATTTTATTTATAGCATATAGTTCTACAACTGTGCGTGTTACCTGACAGATTACAGGACAAGGGTATTTTAATGCCTAGTTACAAATGCTCCCCAAAGAAATTTTTATAAAGAAAACAGTGACACAGGCCTTACTGTACTTGGTGATGCTATGAAATGGGAATGTTGAGAGCAATTGTTTCGGCTCCTAAAAGCCTTCTAGTTTGAGTTTTAAAGGAATTTTGATTCCTATAAAACTCAAGAATGATGACTAAATTAACTTAATAACCTGCTTTGTAGTCTGTGTGCAACCATTTGCTCTATTATTTTTTTTTTACAAGAATGCAAACCAGGTCAGAGACTGTAAACTAAATAACACAGTACTAGATTTTATTCCATACAATGAACTTACCATAATATCTCCCTTCAAAAGCTGGGCAGGGTCTATAGCAATGCAGATTCGGCTTTGATTTTCTGGCCCTACGCTACTTAACAGGAGAGAAAAGGTAAATAAAATTTATGGTTTAAAGAAACAAAAACAAACCAAAAAGACTATGCAATTCTGCAATTATGAGAATTAAAAATTGGATTAAAACATAAAGGAAAATGCTTACAACTTACTATATTCCAGATGTATAAACTGGTTGCATAGCCTGGTATAACTTCAGAAAAGGCCGGCAAGCTGAAAAGAAGTCAAACAGAAAAGACTGTTTTGTAATAATTTTCCTTTACCTGAATATTACAACTAGGAAGCTTCACGCACATCCAGACTGAGCAAAATGGCACACAAGTGGCACAATGCTGACTGCCAAAATATCCTTCAAAGCAAAATTGGCTTTGACAGATTCATTTTCATGAAAAAAAGTATTTGATTATATCTTATGAAAAAGTCACTTTTCCCCTGATCTTCAAACTAGTTCTGAACTGGGGAGAAGGGCATTTTAACGGATTCTGGTAAGGAAAGAAATAAGGATCACTTTGCTCCTTATTAAATTGTCTTCCTTCCCACTTTCTCTGCAGGAAAACAAAATTAAGGGAAGAAAGAGAATGGCCAAAACAAAGCAAAAAAACCCAAACCAGAATAAATAATCCAACCAAAACAAAAAACATTTTCAAAATTAAACAAAATATTTGATCTACAGGGTTTTTTTAAAACTCTTAAGTCCCTTAAATTTCTTATTAGAACAAGTAATACCTTGTCTTTCTTGAAATAGTTGTTTTAGAAATAAAACCAGACCAAAAAGACTAACCAACAACAATGGAGCATTTGAAATGTCATCAGCATAAATTTGCAGAGACAGGTGCTTTTAACTCTCAGATGATAAAAATACACAGTTATACTCTTTGTATATGCTCTAGCACAGTATCTTGGTTTAGTATCCTCATTTTAAAGCCACTTATTATATCAGGTTGCCTTAGAATCACACCATATCCAAAAGGCTTTCCTACAGAAAATCCAATCTCAAAACAGAAAAGAGATGATACTTATGATTATGTTTATTTCCTAAACAAGGAGGAAATAACTGTGAAATCTGACCAGGTTCTCAGCTCTTTTGCAGGGACTGGGATCACAACTGTGCAGAAAATAGGTAGACATGAATAGCATCGACTTTTCATTTAATGAGGAACAAGAATTTGATTTCACCTGCTGTAAATATTTACTCTTAGGATATTTCTCTTTTCCTGGTTCTTTTATTGGGAATATTTGGACTGATACCAAGAAGCATCAACTTGCTCTTAGATTCATGCAGGCTTTCTAGAAAGCTCCAAAATGAAACAAGACTTTGAGCCTACACTTGGATAGGAAAAGTTAGGTAATTTACCTCCACCAGCATCGAAGCTCGGGATGCCGTGAAGGATAACATAGTGCAGGAAAAGGGGGGTTGCATTCATTTTCACAGATCCAGATAGAAGGCCACTTAAGAATTGCACGTACCTAAGAATAAAAAATTATCTGTATTAAATAAAACCAGCAATGCTACCAGGGAAATAAATTTTTTGCACATTCATATTTCTAGGCTATAGGGAGTGAATAGCATTGTGACATTACACACGAGTCCAAAAGAATAATCTTCACAAAATAGCATGAAAAGACACTTTAATTTACCACTTTATTAAATTCATGCCTGTTACATTGCTATTGTTGATGTCTTTATTTTAGTTTACATCACTACTCTAAATAAGAAAGGAACCAGCAGAGATAGTAAAGTCAATCATTTTGGTATACATTTCTAGTTGCAACTGAAGGTCTCAATTGGCTTTCACAGCAGCATGACATGGGTCCCACTCCATCTACAGTGAAGTGCCCTTGTCAGAAATCTTAGCATTAAGGCCAATGCAGGCAAATAACATCTTCATGATGAGAAGTGATCTCATTCAGCACCAAACAGAGGAAAATGACCATAGCAATGTCAAAATCATTGTATTTCTGCTATTTAATACCTGGTTTGGTCAAAAGCTCACGAGCAAGTACATGCAAGTATCACTACAACATGTGTTAAACAAAATCCTCCTATCTGCTTAAATAACCAAGGGAAATCAGTCTCCTTTAATTTTTTTTACTGGCTTTTGAGTCCCCATGACATGACCTTCATTTAACTTCACTTTCAGGAATGTACAGAAAAACTAAAATCACCTTTTCCCCCATTTCTGCATAGATCTCATTAACCGATCCCTTACTGCATGTTCCTGGTAACATCGCGGCTAAAGATACCCTGTCCAATGACAGCTTTATTACCTCAGAACAGAGGTTTTATTTTATAGACAGCTAGCAAAGCTTACTTTATTTTGAAATAATAAGAAAAGACGAATTTGCTTTTTGGTTTCCTCCTTCAGTCTTTCTGAAAATATTTGGTACATCAAAAGCACAAATTTACAAATTGTCACACCTACGTGACAAAAAACAGTGTGGTAAAACATTTTGTCAGTGACCTCTCAGACTGAATGTTTTCCCTCTACCACTACCTGTCTTTAATTACCCTAAAAATTTAACTGATTTTTGAATACCTTTCTCAAGGCAGTGCATTTAAAGAGGCTTATAGGCAGTTGGCTTGTTTTTGAGAAGCGTGTTCAAAGATTTATCCTGAAGGTTTATGAGAAATTTTTTAATATGAAGGGTTTGTATCTGAACTTCTTGTTCAGGCAAACCTCCAACTGTTTATCTGAGAATAAGTATCCACTTTAAGCACTGCCAGAATGGATTCAAAACAGAAGACCTGGTCTATAGTTACTTTTCTTGCCACTGTTACAGCATTCAACTAGCAGTGGGGAAAAGCTAAGTGATATTTTCAGGACTGATGCACTTAATGGCCACAATTTATTTTTTTCTGGATAAAACTTAGTGGAGAGAAGTTTCAAAATACAAATAATGGGTGTATTCTTTCAAATTTTATCATTCTGATATTCACCCAAATTATACCTCTTTATACATCAACTGGATTTTAATAAGGACATCACTAATTAATTATCCAAGAATGGTTTCAGAGAAAAAGCACCTTAAAAAGGTGATTCAAGCCACTAACTGATGAAGATGGGATCAAAAAATTACTGTAAAATTACCCACAAGTATTACAGAGTTGGCTTTCCTTTCTCTGCAACAGGATAAGTAGCCACTGCCAGGCCAGCCAGAGGTAGAAAAAGCCAGGTCCAGGAGAAAAACGGTTCTGACAAATGGTTTGGAGAACCTCCTCTGTTCTCACAGGGAGTGATGCTCCAGAGTGCCTGTGTGTGCATGTGTCTGGAAGATGGTAAGGGCAGCTCAAGTTCAGTCCTGCCAAGCCAAGACGCTAATTCCATCAGTCAGGAGGTGAACAGAGTCTCTCTGAGACTTCTGCTCCCATCACCCAGAAGAATTACGCAACTGTGCTTGAAGAGGGTAGGAAAGCTAGATATCACCGTTTACACCTATTTCACCTCTAGCTTTAGGGCTCGCATACGAATCACCTAAGTTAGAAGCTTCCTCTCAACATGGTCATAAAAACTGCCTTCATGCACAATTCACAGAGGCTGCTTGTGAAGGTCCTTGGCTCCTATGGAAATACGCCTGCTGCATAAATCTACCTGATGAGAAGATTAAGAACATCTATTTCCTTTTGCTCCTATGGTTCACACTTCTCTATCTGGTCAGCACCCTCAAATCCTTATTATTAAAATGCAATACACATATATATGCAGGCATAAAAGTGACGAGGAAAAAAAAAAAGAGGCCAGTTAACTTCTAGTTATGAAAAGTTTATTTCAAGTTTAATGGAATGCTGTGTTACTATTTTTCAAGTCAAAGAGCTCTGCAGACCACCAAATGGATTCAAGAAGTAGCAGAAGAGTTTTGCTTCTTTAGAGATTAACAGAACCAAATGCCTTACACTTGTCGTTACTGCTTATTTTTCCAGTTTAATTACTAGCAAAGCCTTATCCTTTAAACAACTTTTAAAAAACCTACTGTACACATGCTGATTAAGACCAAAACCAAACAGTAATTACTAAATCAAATACAGTTGATATTTTATATTTCTAAAAGAAGATTCACCTATATCTCAATTACTTGTCTGAGGGATATCAATCTCTTTTGGTACAGAATCCTTCATTACCTCTTGTCAGTAAGCTAAATGCAAACCCCAGAACTACTCACTTTCCAAACTGCTTACTTTGAGTCCTAACTCAACCTTATTCATGCAGACAGACTGAAAAGTTAAGACGTCCAAATAGACAGAATGAATAATGCGTGCTTTGACAAACATTTACTAGCATGGACATAGGGCAGATGCATAATCTGCAGATCCTTCAAACAAGAGTTACTAAGATCTTTATCGCACACTAATCAACACAGATTCCGTACACATCATTTATGCCACAGAAAAATGAGTTTATTATTATCTTGGAGCAATCAAGAAATAAGATTGTGGCATCTCTTTGTTAGCAAACAGTACAGTAAGAACACATGTAGATATCAGCGTGGTACAAAAGGTCTTATCTCTCTTGGGCTATGTGCAGGAACTGAAGGAGAGATCTCATCAATCAAGGAATATTAATATAAGATAAAGTGTTGAGAGTTCAGGAATCACTGGAGGATCTTGTGGAAATAACCTTCACATAGCAGGGGAGAGAGTAATGGATAGGGACAGAAGATAACAATGACATTTCTTATTGGTATGAATCAGAAACAAATTAAATACCTTCTTTGGGATGGCTGCATTAAAGCTGAAACTTTATCATCAAAGAATTTCTTCATAGCAAATCTGTCTAGAGCCTGATCAGCACTGTCAAAACAGAGAAAGAGATACCATGTTATATCAGCTTGGGGTTATCTTGGAAATTCAGCAGGTTACTGCTTGAAATATGCCAAAATATTGGGAAGGAAAAAGAAGGAAAGGAAGGAAAAAGAAAAGAAAGCATCATCTAACCAGCAACTCTAGCACTTACAGTCAGACAAGAATGTTTTTTCCACTGACACCTCCTCATTTCACAGCTTAAGGAAGTTTCCTTCCTGAGGCAAAGCACCCACTCCCTTATTCAATTAACTGAATTGCATATTTCCAACACGAATACGTTCAAGTCATAATGCAGTAAACTTTAGCAAAGCCAAGCAGCTCAGGCTGAAAAAGAAGGATACTTGCTATAATTTCCTGAGAGTGCTACTGGGGAGTTCTCTCTGCAAAATACAGATTTATTCTCTTTTTTAAAAAGAAGCAGCAACATTATGGGATGAAAACCACTGCCTAGCTCTGACTGTAGTATGGTGCATGAGGTGCAAAAGATGCCAGGCGAGAGGATCATTTAAGCAGTGAAATAATCCATTCAGTCTTTGTTTCCTGTGCCCTGAGCCACCAACAGAGAGAACGTTTAAAATGAAAGTGTCAATCTTTGAAAAAGAAATGTTTTGCATCACACAACCACAAACTCTTCAAACACACAATTAAGGAGCAACATATTCAGAAAAATACATTTTCTTCCGTTTTCTATCCTAAATGGCTCTGATGTGGGTCTTCTGCATCTGTGCAGAGAAAGGCAAGAGGGTATAGAAAAAAGAAACAGAAGTGCCAAAAATCAGTTAGAATGCTGTTAATCACAAATGCCAAGTAACATACTATACTGATTCTGTCATATCCATACCAGATAAAAACAATGTGTCTCTTAACAGATGTAGCTGACAGTGTTAATTAACATCAGGACATAAAAAAAAGCAGAAGTTTCAAAATAATTAGACTCTGGAATCTCAAATTTTAAATTCCACACCTAGTTCAACCTAAATGAGTTCTGAAGAAAAAAAACTGTACAGAGTATACATCTGCATATCAGGCTAAAAATGAAATGTAGACCTTTTCTAAGAATTAATCAGAAGTTACCGATTGTCTTGATGGGGTGCTGGATCAGGCTGTAAAGTTATGCCTTTTCTTCATGGATGTTAAAGATTACATAGTGTGTGCTTATAATATTGACCCAAAAACTCTCCTTCACCCAACCCAACATACATCTTCACCCACACTACCACCCAGAATTTAAGCAACCCACTTGTAACTGGCCAAAGACTGGTAGTACTTCACTTGTTAAAACAGAGTTTACCAACTACTACGAGTTCTGTTTGCCCTCATTAAATTTGACAGCACATTATTCCTTTCTAAATGAGAAAATCAAATATTTATAACATATTACCAAAAGGGGGTCGCATCATATGGCTTTTCACTAAGCCTACATTTTTTGGCATGTGCATGCAGACAATTAGGAACTTTGTTTAATGTGAACATCCTCAGTCTTCCAAGTACCATTTCTGACACAGCAGCTGGCACACTCTCAAGACCAGCACCTGCAGTAATTTCTGCTTCTGTGAGGTTGCTGTGTACCATTTTGAAGAGTCTTGATAATGCTACAGGTATACAAAAGCTATCTGGGAAACTTCCCCAACCTCGTTGTTACACAGAAAAGTTAAGTTTTGGATAGGAGCTGACAGATATACAGACATTTAAAGGCTGGCTTCCAAACCCTCTCCACCCCTACAACCTCACTGCAGGAATCAAGAATTTCTTTGGGGTAGAAGATGACACCTTTCATCGCTGGGTTTACAATCACAGCCAGGTGTTGTTCTGTTATGGCATTACTGAAATGTGTTTATAGCCAGGTACCACCTTTAAGGATGACACAGTATTGCAACACTGAGATCACATCACAGTACTATACTATCCTCACTTGACAGATTTTGTCACTCACAATACTTCTCAACAAAATATTACAAAATTGTGGCAATGACTGCCCCAATTACTAGTTGAAGACATATATATTTATTTTTTCAGCACATATTGATGTATATAATGCACTTAATTTCTTAGTCTACAACTACCCAGCAATCAGGCTTACCAGAGTGAACCTAGATTGCTTTCTCAGATGCTGGTTTTAGTGAAATCCATGAGTAATTTGCCATTAGCCTATAATGATTCAGGACTTCATCCACTACAGTATTGGATCAAATCTATTACTGACAGACTGGTGTGAATTCAGAACCAAATTTTTTTTATCCATGGTCTTTTATAGTGCATCTTTTTTTTAATGCATTTATATATGTTTATATAAGAGACACCAACGGAAAGCAACTTGATTAAAAACCCAAAAACCCCAAAGCCCGCACATTTCATCCTTTTGAGGTCATTTATCAAATTTTACTTTGTTGACATAAATTGTCAATTGTCATTTCATAATTTGAGCACTCTAAAAGAAACAATTAAAACCAATTAATCAGACACCTATTGTTTGTACTGACTAGAAGATAAAGTCTATTTTATTTATTAAACTGCATTCTGCACTTTGATCATTGTCTAGGAATTCCCTATTCAAATATTGATTCCAGATTCTAATAACAGTTTTCCTTAAGTACTTTAGGAATAGTTTCTCATTAATTCAAAAGAGGTAACTTGATGGATGTGGCAAATAAGTGGGCTTAAAAGAATAAAAATGGTATCATCATATGAAAATACATTTCTTCATTCATCTCAAAAGACCCTTTAGAGAATTTTCCTGCAGAATCATTGCATATCTCAGATTAGAAGGGACCTTAGAGTGTCACTTAGTCCAACCTCCTACTGAAAGCAGGAGCACAAGAATACTGTCATGAAAGCTGGCTGTTTTAAGACATGCTTTAAGACTCTTTGAGAAGAAAACCTGACAAAACTTAACTGACAACCACTAAGCTGACAATTAAAAGGCATCTTTTTCTGATGTTTCCTTAATTGTAAAAAACACACAATATGCATTATTCACAACAACTTACCTTGCAGAAACATTGGTGAAATGCATATACGATGATATGACTACGCCTATCCTTCCTTTTCCTCCCTGTATTAGGAAAAAGGGAATAATAATTTATTACATTACTGGGCATTATTTTAAGATCCATACTAAACAAGACTTTAAGACAGGAGATTCAGTGAGTCCTTTTGCTCATGCATCTTCTGTGTTGTTGGAAAGGTTGTAATGATGGGCAGCAGCTTGTCTGTCTATGAAAGCTGGCTGACAAGTGACATCAAAAACACTGAGTAGGATAGCTATGCGTGTATCTGTCAAGTGTTACTAACTGGGGGGAAATTATTTTACAAAAAAAATATAATCTTGACCAGTAGTAGAAACATTGTGTCAAGTATGCTAATTTTACATTACTTTTTCCAGACAACACTAAAGACAAGTCTAGACAATGTTGCAATTTCTGGCATGAAATGCTATAAAATACCTACTTTGGAAAGCATATGAGTTTCTGACAGGTTTGGACATTTTCACCTCTCCAGCACCTGAGATTTATAACAGGTACTACTTATTTCTCTATGGACAATTTAAAAAATGTTCCAAAATCTTACTAAATAATTCATATGACACAAATTCAGTACACTTTACCATGCAGTAATTCTCACAGATTTCAAAACAATTTCAGTCTCTCAGCTGATACAAGCAGCTGTATCTGTCTTCATGGTTGGAAACTTTAAAGTCATTACAGAAAGGCATTAAATCAACAATATGCATTACCAATTTGTAGATAAAATACCTAGGAACACTTTGCCCCCTTTTGTTTTGTCCCATGTATGGGCCATTCTCCTGGCTGCAGTCCTGCAACTAGTAAGAATCCAATAGTGTTTCATACAAGCATCCCATTCTGCCTGCAAACAATTCAGGACTGGGGACTATACCACATGACTTGAAAAGAAATTTTGGTCCCACTATCACCCTCATTCTGTTTAGAGTAACATCTGCCAGTGATACAGAGACAGATTTGCCTCAAATGTCACCAGCACAGCTACAAACTCAGTTCTGAATTCATTTTATCTGTACTTAATTAAGGCTTCTCTTTATTTCTCTTCATTGTGAGGAAGCAAGGAGAACTAGGAACACCGCACAATGGTAGCTTTGCTGTAAGGCACTGCAGTGACAGCGGCAGTTAGAACCTTCGAAGGACGCGAACTAACATCACTGCATGCTATAACCAGAGCAGAGGCTGGAACCTTAGTTATCGTAAAAAGCAGTACGTAACAAGCACGCAAGGCAGTGGATTTAATCTTTCTTAAATCAACTGAAGATTTGGCACACAAAAACAGATCAAACTTATTTTGTAATTTTTCAAAATGAGTAGAATAAAGGACAAGGTTTTTGAAAATAAATACAAACTGATAGTCAATGTGTAAACACAAAGCTCACTTACTCTGCAATGGATCACTACTACATGTTGAGGATCATTGTTCAGCCATGACTCCATAGCCTTGCAGATGGTGCACACCTTATCAAGAGGCGGAGCATGGAGATCAGGCCACCCCACATCCATAATCTGCAATTAAACAAGCAACATTCACAAGAGACACCTTGACCCTATTAAAATCTGGCTTCAAATATTTGTGATGGTGAAGATTCTCCACATTTTTTCCAACCCCAGATAATTATGTCATTCAAACGCCATGATGTAACTAAAATATGCTTACAGGTCTCTTAAGGGGAAGATGGGGATTTGTTTGGGTTTTTTTAAGAAACAAGTACTTTTATAAAAACAAACAAGCAAACAAAAAACTCCCCCCAAAGCCCACCAACCTCTCACAAGTGACAACATTTGTGAAAATTGTGATTTCTTGAAAAATTTTCGATAAGAAATTCAGGTATTTTACAATGGTAAAATATTTAGAAGATCAAAATTAGAACAAAGAATGTTAACTGGCCTGGTTCAGTACTTTGTGATTGTTTTTATTTAATTTGCAATTTATTTCCTTTATGTGCAACAGATTTGACATCTCAACATTTTGTTCATATTTTCTATTAAACTTTAGTCACTATATAAGTTTACTCAACCTATTATTCTTATATGCATATAATATGTTAACCTTAACAAAACCAGTAACCATGAATAACTTAAATCCTTCAAGATCAATAAAGCATTCCAAAGGTCAAAATTATGAGTTCTTGTAGTATTTTCCTTGGGTAGCGTATATCGCTGTAAATCTACTGCTATAAATACACATCTGTGCTACTCCAGCCTTATAACAGCTGCTGAAGGGTACCTGCATATCATCTTTTACAACAAACAAATACAACAATCAGTGAGCAGGAACAAAATCCAGACACATCAATAGCTCCCCTCCTTATGTCTCAGTTGCGCAGAGAAGCAGCTATGACGAGACAGTACAAAAGGGAAGTCTGTATCTGAACCAAGTTCACTAGCTTCAACTATCAGACTGTACATTACACTATATAACTCCTAGTATCCTGTGACTGCACAAAGAAAGTACACTTGGAGTAAAATTTATATCACTCAATAGAATTTTTCAGCAGTCACAATGGGCTTCAGACCTGTGTGCAAAGTCTAAGAAATCCACAGGAATGGCTATATAAAGCACAGACCTAAGAGACACAAACAGAAAAGGGATGAATGTGGGTGCTTTTTATCATCTTCCAAAAGTTGTTCTCTTACTCTGTATATCAATGCTTGCATAGCTTCAGGGCTTATCAGGCCATTTAGGTTGTATATAACACTAGAAAGAGAGGTATGTTATAGAAGACAACCAATACCTTTGGGTTAAGCTTGGCAAGGTCATATCTCTTTTCGGAGAGGTTTAATACCTGTTCATAAAGAAAGAAAAAAAAAAGAAATCAACCATCAACACTTCATAGTTTATGTAGTAAATACCTATATTTGAAATACAGGATAATTACAAGAAACTACAGTGGTAAGGCTTCAGGTTTGCCTACTGTTTTGCTAAACTAAATTAACATTTTAAGTCAGGTAGCACTAGCAAATGTATTTTAGGTATTCAGGTGTTATATGATGAAACTAAAGATGAAATAAAAATGTAGCAGAATTGTAACTGTCCTTTTTCAAAATGTACATTTAATTATTTCACATGGCTTTATTTTAGTCAGAGGTATACTGAGAGACCTGGGCACCATGCAAAATAACTGCATGGCATAAGAATTAACAAAGAAAAGCTTGGGAGGGTGGTACAGTCTTAAATATTTGAATTTGAGAGTCTGGCAACAAAATTAGTCAAACTTCCCAGGGAAGATATGGCATAGCTATTTAACTATAGCTTAGTCTGCGAGATCTTTCAACACTTCTGTTAACCCATTAGTAAGTTATACATTCAGTGCTTAATAAAGAACAGTTAAGGAAATAGGCTGCTAAATGAACATAAAGAAAAATAAAAATAAAGCAGTGTATACAAGTATATCTGTCTCATTCATTAAGAAATGCCTGCTGCTCACTGATGTGATACTTAAGCTGAATGTGCAACCCCATCATGGACACAGTGGAAGCAGGAAGACATTACACCATCCTCGGGAAAAAGCATACTTTTTTAACAAGAAATTCATCCAGAGAAAGAAATCCCCAAATTAACAAGGTACCCAAGAAAACAGCTTCTGTTTTAAGCTGTGTAAGGTTCTGAAATTACACAATATTGACCATAAAGGGTATACATTTCATATATGTTTTCATTGACATCAAACCCCAAAAGAAAGCAGAAAACATCTTTATATGAGCAACATGGTCTTTATTCCAAGATACTGTTTGCATTCTAAACAGATTACTGCTGAAGAGCTAAACGGCGATCAAAAATTTGTATGTGCACTGTCCATATTATTTTGGATCAGGAAGATGTATCAATATTTGCAATTAAGACTAAAGTTATCCTTCCAGAAATACCAACTGTAACATAACAGGAATTAAGCCAGAAGCATCTTATACAAATAACTCCCACAAACTGCTGTAATTTTCTATCAGTAGTAATATTTGCAAAACACTTTAGCGGAGAGTTGTATTTCTCAGTACAGAGTTCTTAAAATTAGTGTTAAAACTATGTTATGAGACCAACCACCTAAAATTTTCCACAGGAAAAAAAAGTGCTATTTGGTGAGAACTTCTTTTAATTCATCTTTCTTGTTGTATTTATATGTAACATCAGTTTAAAATTCCTGGGTGTCAGGATACAGCCCTGTTCATGATGAGTATTTTCACTGCTGGATCAGATGCCCAACTCAAAGACGCTATTGTACTCAAGTCCCTTCAAGCTATAGAGATCAAACTGAGACTCCAGGAGCCCTACCAGTGCAGAGTAGAGACCAGAAGGTACAGAAATCAACATTTCACATACAACAACAAAACAAGAGGTCACAGAAGTCTTTGAAGAGAAGCATATGCTATCAATAGATGTCAGTGGAAGACTAACTGCATCCTTTTTAGCATATCGTAGGTCTACTTATGTTTGTGACAACAAAGCAGAGAAAAATTTACTGTAAGCTATAGACAGGCTTCCATCTCTCCATAAAGGACACTGATCTTAGACTGTCAAAGTATAATCCTCTACTGTTAGAGCAAATGAGATACTTATGATTTTTTTGTTCATACTCTTTGTAACAAACCGAGACTCAAACAGGCAACAATGCACTCCTCCAATTCTTTAGGTGTATCATTTCTCTGTCCTCACTATCAACTGTAGTGGCAACAGCTTAACATATATAAAAAAAATCTGGAGGGAGAACAGCTAGGTAAGCAATGACAAATGCTGATTTGTAGTATACACTCTGCTAGCTGAGACCCTGATGCAATGAAATAAAATTGTTCTCATCAATTTCAGCAGAACTGCTCACCTGTATAACTGTTTGGGGCAGGGGGTGGATTTTTTTATTGGTTTTTGGTTTTTTGCTTCTATACACATGCCTCTTGAGCAGACTGAAGGAGTCTTTGAAACACAACAAACAAAAGATAGTTTAAAAATTAGTTCTCTGGATCTACAACCTGGCTGTGGTTTGCCAGGTTATCTTGCAAATTTGCGGAAACATACTTGGAGCAGACAGCATCGAACTTGCTTTTGACCAAGCCAGCTGATTTCCAAAGTACTCATTAGAATACAAATAAGTAGAACAAGACTAAAACAAAACCAAAAAGCCCCACAGATTCAAACTTTGTAAGATAAACTGACTGCAATCCCACTTAGAGGGAACCCTAAAGAAGACTTATTATACATCAGATTTTTGTAATACAAACAGGTATTTAGTGAGATTTGACTGCACTGAGACTAAAAGCTTATTTCACAAGTATCAAAACACTGCTGTTGCATGGGAAAGGCCACTGAGAACAGGTGAATTTGAACCAGTAAAGCTTTACATACAGGTCACCTTCAAACTATTACTATAGTAATAGCCTTATAAGCTACCAGCACCTGATGGAAGGGAAGCCAAGGGCAAGAAGGCAGCACGCTGAGGACATCAGCCCACATTACAAGTATTACAAGTGCATCTCGGGGACAACCGCTGGTTCATAATGCATCTGTGACACCTTAGTTTGTGAGCAAAAGATAATGTATTTACATCATTAGGTGGAATCTCTCCAGAAACTAATTTCCACCATGAGTCAAGTTCATGCTCCTGAAGCCATCTATTTGATTCTAATAGTTTACACATGCTAATTAAAAAGACAGTAGAAGAAAAAAGTAAATAAAATATTGGCCCTGCTTTAAATTCACCTGCACAGAACAAGCTGAGACAATACATGCCATAGGGTTTAGATGCTCTACCCAGAAACAGCACAGGAGATTAATAGTTTGGGTCATCATTTAAAAATAAATACTAATTCTGCACATGGAGCTCATTGTAGATTTGCTTACAACTTAATTTCCTATATAAAACTAAACAGCAGGAAAAAAAATGTCTCTAAATCAAGTTAATGAGAAAGAGCTGGACAGAACACACAAACAGCAACCCTACTTTTATATGTTGTTTCACAATATATAGTAGAGACAGCCAAGACATGACGGTGAGAGACCATCAGATACCCAGCTGAGGACCCAGATGTAGCTGGCTGCTAAAAAAAAAGAACGTGCTCCACATTGCAGGGTGTGTATCTTTTAAAAGTATGCTTTGGACAACGAAACAGTCAGTGCAATAATTCTTTAGCATTTGACTACGTGCTATCACAACAGAGACTGCAGTGCCACCAGCAGAAAAGTGCTTTTAATATCTGTCCTTGCCTAATAGCTTAAAACATTAGTGAAAATCTTGCCCTTGCTTGCAAAGCTGTAAGAAATGGACCAAACAGACTTTAGACGAGCGACTTTTAGTTTGTAGGTCCATGTATACCGTTATAAGTGGTCTTCCTGCAGGATAGAAGAAGATGTATCACAAGAGTGATTACATACCAAGTAATTATCCCCATGTTTGGATTTGAGCATTCGAGTTACATCTTGTAGATTGTGGAGGTATGTTTCCTCAGAACAGCTAGCAGGGAAGGATACAGCAATGATCCGCTCTGTGATGTAAGTGAGGTCAAGTTCATAGCCTTCCTCCATAATGTGATCAAAGTCTGTGCTTCTGTGAAGAAATTAGATGTGTCAGTTCAGAGCAAGGCAGCAGAGAACAAGTACAGCCTATTAATGAGAAGAAACTGCAACTTGAACTCATACAGTCAAGCATCTGATGTTTCCAATATTTTCATTACAGTTACAACTTATTAAATGCCTACAAAGATCAAATTATTCAGTTCAGTACACAAATGGACTTAGCCAGACAAAACTATAGTGAAAAAATCTCTGCAAAAAATAACATAGAAAAGCAGTAAAATGAGTACAAGCAGCTTTGACAAACACTAGTGCAGCAAATTTGGGAGTTAAACAGAAACCATATAGGTACTTATATCTGCACAAGTCTCTTTCTGTAGAATTCTGCAAATGCTTTATAAATTGGTAGATTCACCAGTGATCTGTAAAACACTGCAGATAGATACCATCTTGCACTCTGCTCTGAGTAACACTGAAGTGAATCCAAAACCAGTCCCCAAATTGCAACAGACACCAATGTAACGCAATTAATCTCACAGGTTAGTCTACGGATACTGTTTAACTTCTGCTTTTCCAGGTTGAGTGCACAACCAGGCATCTTACCTTGTCTTTCTTAAAAGAATAATCAGATTACAGTCATTCAGTTAAAAGTAAGCTCAGCAAATATGCCCAGTTGTTTTCTCAGACAGGGACTGTAAAAATGGTCCTTGTATAGCAGTACACGTCTTGCAGAATGCTGAACTTGCAGAAATCACAACCACAAATAGCAAAACACCTAAACCCACCACAGCATTATGTGACGCTACTACATAAAATATGAAATACTTGCCGTGATCCTTTGTCACAACTGAAAGAGGAGTTCTTTGAAGCACTGCTGGAATTCTAGAACAAAGAAAGTACAGCAGTCAATCCAGTACCTTCCTTGTTGCTGCTGATATCAATGTTCCTGCCTTTTCTCCTCATTCAGTATGTCCATACCAACAATAGAATAAGAGAGTATCACTGCCTTATGTTTTGACTGCAAACACTGTGGTTACGGTCAGGTTACGTCCAACTCTTCATACAGACTCACTACTACCTCTCCAACACACTGCTCCCAGAGGAGGACTGGCTTGTCTTTTGTCCTCTTCTTCGTAACTACATTAAGATTAGAGAAAACATTCAGTGGACTTCTGAGGTGGAGCTTCAATTTCTGTATAAACCTGCAAAAGTAAGTTCCTCTCAAGTGATTATCTTATGACAACATCGAAAAATATACTCAATTTATTCCAGTATCAGAGTCCTGGGAGTCTGAATAGAAGCCTGAGCTGCAGTGGTTTTGTTTTATGAGAATTTAGTGCATGTCTTTTGTAGTCCCACTTGTTCAGTAATAGTAACTATGCACTAAAAAATGTCAAAATGTTCTCACCCATGAACCTTAGTAGTAGAACTTTTCTCACCTAATTTTAGCTGTCTCAGAATTAAGCTCCAGTGTGATAGTCACCCAAGCTCTCTGTATGTAATGGAGAGAAACAGAGACACCTAGAGGGGGCAGTATCCCTTCCTTCCAGGATAGGTTTTTAGAAAAAGAAGTTAAATAAAAATAAATAAAAGTATTTACTTTGCATTTAGATATATCTTTTTATATAGAATATCAGAATGTTCAATTTAATAACATTCATCAGTAACTCCATAAGAGAAAGAGTATTCACTCATCTTCCTGCCCTGAATTTATACTTACCATACAGAAAAATGCACATAAAGGCTTATTCAGATGAAAGGTAAGAGCTAGAAAACTGATAAGCCATATCTATTTTGGCTACACACATGACAAATATTCCCAAAACAAATAACTTGTGTTCGAATGGAAGAGGCCTTAGAATGTTCCATACAGTGACACTGTATATCAAAATCTGGGAACAGCTAGGACACATACATGCATAGAAGTGGCACATTTCCTTCCAAAATTTCTGGAAATGAGTTCTTTTGGCAAATTTTCAAGCACACCTGATGGCATAAAGTGCACCTCACCTAAGTGCTTGGTTCCAGTTCCACTAGTTCCTGTCTTTACTTTGACAACAGAAAATGAGGAAACTTCGTGGTATTTTCAGCTTCTTTTTACTCAATCTTTCCTAAGGATTTTAAAGGCTGCAGGTTATACACCATGGGTGCCAGAACAAATAAATAACTAATAACTGAAATTCAAGACAAAGCTTTTAGCATGTTTTGGGTTTATAATTAGAAAGCAACTAGCGGAACATGATTCTCCCTCCACTTCTGTGGTCTCTGTTGGTCGCACAGATGTATCCATTACTTAAGGAGTACTTCCACCATTTTAAAATAAATTTTATGACTAAACCTCCATGCAATCTGAATGATTAGTCATTTAGTGGATTCCTCTGGTAAGAAAATAAGTGATAAAATCATTCTCTATTGCACACTGTTATATCATATAACCTAGCATATAATCTAGTAGCATGCAGCATGTAAGCATACGAACAATAGCATAATGCAAACCACTAGCAGAAAAAAACTCTGAGATCTATATTTACTTGTATACATGCCGTGTCACCTACTGAAATGCACAGTACTATATACCTTTTTCCTGCTCCGTGTACAAAAATGGATAATCCTGACACCTTCCACAATTCAACAGCCGGTACAACTTAAAACTTAAATTACCAATGCTGTTTGAAAAAAAATTTTCTTGAGGTACCTATAATACAGTTTAAAACTCTAGCTGATTGGTTGCACAAATAAAAATATTAATATATCAGTTTAAAAGGACTCTTCTGAAATCTCACCTGGGTATCACGTTTCATTGAACCATCCCAAATAGCTGCAATACTCTTCAGTCTGTCATTATGGGTACGCTTTTATACAAATTCTACACAGCTCCCAAAATCAACAGTACTCTACCATCTTCAAAAGATACTTTGATTCAGTGAAACTTCCCATTGCCTATCTATGGTGCACCAAACCACTATCTTTAACTTAACCCTTCATAAGATTAAGATCACCTTGTACATTATACACTGACTACAGTCAATGACTTGTTGGAAAACGGATAGTCACGGACACATCTCCATTTTTCTGGACATCCACTAGATTATAGTCACTGCCTCCACTCTTCCATAGCTTAATTACCTTGTAGCTAGCGATGCATTCTTTTTTCCCCCCAAGTTCTTCCTTTTACTATTTGTTTTGTTTACTAATTATCAATGACTACACCACTAACTTTTCCCTTCACAGCTAAAATATTTAGGAAAATCCAGCAAAGATATAATATATGACTTACTAGAGAGGCAAAATGGTTAAAGAAAAGTCTTTTTAAAGGTTTGATGAAATACATACCCATACACACCCCTACAACATGTTCTCAAAACTGTGAAGAAGTTGTTACAACATTTCTCACAACAGACAATCTGCAAACATGAGCCATATCTTATCATGCTTCTGACTGAATTCAGGTTTAATAGTCAATTAAAACCAATCTTGAACTTCTGTGACCGTCTCTCTTTTTTCCAAAATTTCTGGGTGGTTTCAGGGTCATTTCACTGATAAAAAGGGATCCTTCTTCATTCTGGACCAAGTCATACACACCTACCAGCAGAATACGAGTTTCACCAAGCACAGGATTCAACAGCACAGGGCAAACCATCCATAAAGGCAAATCATCTCCATCCAAGTAAAAAAACCTCACTATTTTCTGCCTTGCTGCACACTGGAGGGATAGTGGCAAAACATTTGGCTAACCTTCCAAGATAACAAATGCTATCTGGCATCTCCCAGGATGGACAATTACACAGAAAATCTTGCAAAACTAGAGACAATTTTCATTTCCTGTCAAGCAACAGCCATAGAGAAGATGAAGGGGAACAAAAAATAATGGTTCAAAATGCAATGTTTAACCACACCTGGCTAAAAATCTAGAGTTGTAACCAGGATAGATCCAGCAGAACTAGCATTTGATTTGTTGCCAGTAGGACAGACTGCCCTGATATTATTATTCTTTAAGATCATCCCCATGATTCTTGTTCCCCTGCTTCCCTGGGACTGCCTGGCAACGCAGACAGTATAACCAGTCATTTGAGAAGCAGAGTTTAAAAAAACCCCACCTCCCATTTACCTATTCACTCAGTTTTAAGGAATTTTTATATCCCAAACAAAAAACCATAAATGTTATCCCTATGTAAAAAGTACAAAGAACCTTTTGGTCAGACAAATGTAGCTGCAATTGTATGAAAGCCAGCAGGGGGAAGTAATTGCTTCTCAAAAGACAACTGTCTTCCCTCCAGCCACAGAATTATAATAATAAGCAAATTCATTGCATCCAGGGTACTGCATCATTGCCCTTTTCCAGTGAAAACTCAAGCTATGCAACACTTTGACATCCTCCTTATCGCTTATTTCCCATCTTTAGCTCCTGCATATAGTCCTGGGCACATTGCAAAGCTTGCTATCCCAACTTTCTCAAAAATGCAGTCCTCTGACGAGTCCAGTACAGCCTAGGCACAATACAGAAGCTAAGAAACAGGCCTGTATTTAATTCTACATAGTTTTCACCAGATCACAACAACTTACCTAGAAGGTCAGTTTCCCAACACAGTCTGCTGTCAACGGAAGCATAGGAAGTGGGCAAGACAGCAGTTAAATCACAGTTTGGATAACACAGGGTTTTGAGATCAGTCCCATTTATTCACCTTTCTCTGACACCAAAGACAGTGAACTTCCTTATGGATTACCTGGTCTGACTCAAATAGTAAGCTTGCGCTGTCCCAGGCAGCAGGCTACATCTCATACCTTTGCAATCTCTTTTCCAGTCTCTGCACAGCTTCAGAGGAGAAATGTAACACAGATATAGTACAGGCCATCTCACACAGTGTGGCACTGATACGGCATTGAGACACCTTTTGCACTAGTCCCGAAACAGAAGGAATAAGAAATAACCTCTCTGCTAAGTCTGCATGCCCTTGCCTATGAAGAAAGGCTGACTCTCAAGGAAAGGAATTAGGACAATCAAGTAGAAAATAATGCCTGTAAAATAAATCAATCATATCTGTAAAATATCATGTCTCTCAGCAAGATTATCATCCTTAACCTTTCCTAGAACTGAATAAGGGAACTAGAGTTACAGCTATGAGGCTTACACACTTCTTATGCTAAATATTAAGTCCTCTGTAGCAGAGCTTCAAAGACCGGAAAGACCACAGAAGGGACAGAGGGTGAAGGGAGATCAGTTTTACCCCAGATAAATTTATTTGCATTTTATCAGTACGCTGATTTACTATGTTTTATATGACAGCTCTGGAAAAAAAAAAATCATCAAAAACCTAGTACCTAAACTGCTAGTTTCCAATGGGCCACACAGGGCCTTAGAAATACCAGGTGGGATAATGATTTACCCCTTTTGAGACTAGAATCACAGGCAGGCTAAGAAAGCCAAATGAAAAATCATTCAGTAGCCTTTCCCAAGGCCCTGTTCCTGGCATTGAACTACAATATAATAATACAATATCTGCTTAAAAGCAATCTCAGCAGAATACAAGATTTACTGGTTTCAAGGACCAAGTTGTTTTAAACAGCTGAGACAGCTGTACATTAACTAAATGCTACTCCAAGGAACAGCACTATTGAAAACTCATGGCTCTAGGATCTGACATGCATTCACACAGCTCATCTATTTCTCTCCTGGGCTCCTTCTTGAATGAGAACATTAATAAGTGTAAGGATCAATGAGAAGAAACTGACTTAAAGGTATCAGGACATATTTTGAAAATGACATGCTGTCCTGGTTTTGGCTGGGATAGAGTTAATTTTCCTTCCTAGTAGCCAGAATAGTGCTGTGTTTTGGATTCAATATGGGATTTGGTATGAGAAGAATGTTGATAATACACTGATGTGATCAAGGACTTTCCAACTCCCCACGTCCTGCCCATGTGCAGGTGCAGAGGAAGCTGGGAGGGAGCAGATCCAGAGCACCAGATCCAAACTGGCCAATGAAATATTGCATATCCTATAACGTCATGCTCAGTATATAAAGGAGGAGCAGCCAGAACTGGGGGGGGGGGTGTGTGTGTGTCTCTCACTTTCAGGATTGCAATTGCAGGATCTTGGTATTTCGGGATTGCTAGTCAGGAACAGGCTAAGTATCAGTCAGCGGGTGGTGAGCAATCACATTCTGCATTACCCATTTGTGCTTTCTGTTATTGTTTTATTTTATTTTAATTATTAAGCTGTTTTTATCTCAAAATACAAGTCTCCCTTCACCCCTCCAATTCTATTCCCCATCCCCCAGGGCAGGGAGGGTGAGTAAGAAGCTGTGTCGAGTTTGGCTGCCAGCCAGGTTTAAACCACAACACGGGGATCTATTGAGAATACAAATATTTTATTTGTGCTTATTCTTAATGTTGATATAAGCATCAGAAAACTTGATTAGCTACCCTGTCATAAAATTACATGCATTTTATGCAGCTTTTAATTAGCTTATGAAACTTTTTTTCCACACAATTGTTAACCAAACAGCCACAAATAAGAATATTAATAGAGAGACCAATCCACAGGATGCCTGAATGCATTTTAAGCACATTTCTGATGGTATTTTCATTCCCCAAGCCATGGATAGGAATCAGAAGAAATTCTCTAACCTATTCTAAGGCATAGTGTAGAACCATAGAATAGAATCACAGAATTGCTTAGGTTGGAAGAGACTCTTAAGATAATCAAGTCCAACCGTTAACCTAACACTGTCAAGCCCATGACTAAACCATGTCCTTAAGTGCCACATCTATTAAATACCTCCAGGGATGGTGACTCAACCACTTCCCTGGGCAGCCTGTTCCAGTGCTCAATAACCTTCTGGTGAAGAAATTTTTCCTAATATCCAGTCTAAACCTCCCCTGGAACAACTTGAGGCTGTTTCCTCTTGACCTATCACTTGTTACACAGGAAGAGAGACCAACATCCACCTCGCTACAATCTCCTTTCAGGTAGTTGTAGAGAGCAGTAAGGTCTCCTCTCAGCCTCCTTTTCTTCAGACTAAACAACCCCAGTTCCCTCAGATGCTCCTCATCAGACTTGCACTCTAGACCCTTCACCAGCTTTCCTGCTCTTCTTTGGACATGCTCCAGGACCTCAATGTCTTTCTTGTAGTGAGGGGCCCAAAACTGAACACAGTAATCAAGGTGCGGCCTCACCAGTGCCGAGTATAGGGGTAAGATCACTTCCCTGTCCCTGCTGGCCATGCTATTTCTGATACAAGCCAGGATGCTACTGGCCTTCTTGGCCACCTGGGCACACTGCTGGCTCATATTCAGCCAGCTGTCGACAAACACCCCCAGGTCCTTTTCCACCAGGCAGCTTTCCAGCCACTCCTCCCCAAGTCTGTAGCGTTGCATGGGGTTGTTGTGACCCAAGTGCAAGCACTTAGTCTTGTTGAAAATCATACAATTGGACTTGGCCCATCGATCCAGACTGTACAGATGCCTCTGAAGAGGTGACCTTCAAGCAGATCAACACTCCCACTCTACTTGGTATCATCTGCAAACTTACTGAGGGTGCACTCGATCCCCTCATCCAGATCACTGATAAAGATATTAAACAGAACTGGCCCCAATACTGAGCCCTGGGGGACACCACTTGTGAGTGGCCGCCCACTGGATTTATCTCCATTCACCACAACTCTTTGGGTCAGTTTTTTACCCAGCAAAGCGTGCGCTCATCCAAGCCTCGATCAGCCTGTTTTGCCAGGAGAATGCTGTGGGAAACAGTGTCAAAAGCTTTACTGAAGTCCAGGTAAACAATGACCACAGTCTTTCCCTCAGTCACTAAGCAGGGCACCTTATCATAGAAGGAGATCAGGTTTGTCAAGCAGGACCTGCCTTTCATAAACCCATGCTGACTGGGCCTGATCATCTGGTTGTCCTGTATGTGCCAAATGATGGTGCTCAAGATGTTCCATGACTTTCCCTGGCACTGAGGTCAGACTGACAGGCCTATAGTTCCTTGAATACTCCTTCTGGCCATTCTTGTAGATGGGCATCACATTTGCTAACCTTCAGTCAACTGGGACCTCCATGGTTGGCCAGAACTGCTGATAAATGATTGAAAGTGGCTCAGTGAGCACTTCCACCAGCTTCCTCAGTACCCTTGGGTGGATCCCATCCATCCCCATAGACTTGTGTGTGTCTAAGTGCTGTAGCAGGTTGCTAATCATTCCTCCTTGGATTACAGGGTGCTTCATTCTGCTCCCCATTCCTGTCTTCCAGCTCACGGAGCTGGGTACCCCGAGAACAATTGGTCTTACTATGAAAGACTGAGGCAAAGAGGGCATTAAGTACCTCAGCCTTTTCCCTCAACCTATGCCGCTACATTTGCCCCTGCATCCAATAAAGCATGGAGATTCTCCCTAGCCTTCCTTTTGTTGTTAATGTATAGAAACACTTTTATTGTCTTGTACAGCAGTAGCCAGATTAAGGTCTAGTTGGGCTTTGGCCCTTCTGATCTTCTCCCTACATAACCTCATGACATCCTTGTAGTCCTCCTGAACTGCCTGCCCTTTCTTCCAAAGGTCATAAATTCTCTTTCTTTTCCTTGAGTTCCAGCCAAAGCTCTCTGTTCAGCCAGGCTGTTGGCCTTCCCCACTGGCTCATCCTTTGGCACATGGGGATGGCCTGCTCCTGAGACTTCAAGATTTCCTTTTTGAAGAATGTCCAGTCTTCCTGGACTCCTCTGCCCTTCAGTAGTGCCTCCCAAGGGACTCTGTCAATGAGGCTCCTAAATAGGCCAAAGTCTGCCCTCCAGAAGTCCAAGGTAGCAGTCCTGCTGACCACCCTCCTCCCTTCAAAAACTCTATTATTTCATGATCGCTGTGTCTAAGATGGCTTCCAGCCATCACAACACCCACAAGTCCTTCTCTGTTCACAAACAACAAATCCAGTGGGCTGCCTTCCCTAGTTGGCTCATTCACCAGCTGTGTCAGGAAGTTCTCTTTCACACACTCCAGGAACCTCCTGGACTGTTTCCTCTCTGCTGTACTGTATTTCCAGCAGACATCTGGGAAGTTGAAATCCTCATGAGAACAAGGGCTAGCAATCATGAGACTTCTCCTGGCTGCTTATAAAATATTTCATCTACCTCTTCATCCTGGCTGCATGGTCTGTAACAGACTCCCACCATGCTACCTGCCTTGTTGGCCTTCCCCTAATTATTTCCCATAAACACACAACCCTATCATCACCATCATTAAGCTCTAGAGAATCAAAACACTCCCTCACATACAGGGCTACTCCACAGCCTCTCCTTTCTTGACTATCCCTTCTGAAGAGTTTATAGCCATCCATTGCAGCACTCTAGTTGTGTGAGTCATCTCACATTGTTTCTGTGATGGCAACTAGATCATAGTTTTCCTGCTGTACGATGCTTCCAGCTCCTCCTGTTTGTTGCCCATACTGCGTGCATTGGTGTAGATGCACTTTATTTGGGCTATTGAACCTGCCACCTTTTCAGAGGGAGATGCCCTAAATCCTATGTGACCATTCTCAGGTGCTTCTGTGATTTCTAACACATCAGTAACCCTTGAGACTGCTGCCACATAGATCTCCATCTCCTACCTCTACTGAGAAGGCAGACTGAAGGACCTCACTAGCACACCATCTCTCAAATATTAGGGTGCTGCCCCCAGGCTTACCTCTAGTGTAACAGTTCTACATACTCCAGGGTACTACAGAAGAGACAGGACAATGGACTACTGCTCCACCATGATAATTCCTACTGACACAGTAGTTGCTTTTAGAAGCCACAGTGAAACACATGTTTGGATGTCTTGGATGAGAACCAAAATTTGCATAATCTTTTGGCCTCTGGCTTTAGAATGATTCCTAATGTGAAAAACAAAGAACCATGCCTTGTGAATACAAATGTCTTCATATTACTGTGTATCTATTCCTTTAGTAAATATTAAAAAAAATTCATAAAAAAAGATCTTTTGAGTTGACTCTGCAGAAGAGATCTATTATTTTTTCTTCTGAAAACAGCTATTTGTTTGGCTGTACATTTTATTTTTGTTCTCTATATAGTGTTCTGTAAAAATAATGATCTGTTCCCATGTAGTATAACAGCACGAGTCCAGGCAGATATGCCCCTTGCAAGTAGCAGTGAATGCACAAGTTATAAATCCCAGTTTGCTGTCTCCCTGCCAAAACTACCCTGACTCTCACCTGCTGGCAAAGGTGCTCCCACAGTTCTTCCCTATAACACTTCAGCCAAGACAGGCCAGGCTCCCCTAAACAAGTTAACTGTAGGGCTTTGTAATCCAGCTCATCTTTATCAAGTTTGTGGAGCACTTGGATATGGAGTTCTAACTACCAATCTGCCAGGGCAACAAGGAACTAACTGGGGCGGGAAGATCATCTTCCAACTCACTTAGATTTAGAAAAGCAGCCCAGCTCACAGCCTGGAAGTTCCTGGTATCGCTGGGTCTTCTATCCATCCTCTTCTTTTAAAAAAATTGAAATTCATAAGACGGAAAAGGCACATAGCAATTTTTTGCTATTAAAGTCTCTTTAGGAGAGAATACTGAACGCATGTGAAGTCCATATTCAACTGAGAATGAGGCACAATTGATGTTTTACTTCATATACAATTTTACAGACATACATATTCACAGTTGGAAAACTGTAATGTTTCTGAAGCTTTAGTTCTACAATGTCTCAAGACTAAAAGTTCACACTGAGCTTCACGAGGCTAGTGCCTAGCCCTAACCAGTGGTGCGTAACACTGTCTCTTGCATACACAGAACAGGAGCACGCCTGCCTGGGTGAATTCGAGTTGTGTCAACACTCAAATGACTGTGTTTCACTGCAAACCTATGGGGAACTATGTCTGTATTTAACATTACCATGTTAAGTGTTAGGTAAGGAGTTTATCTCAAGTGACGAAAATAATATATGTGCTCCAGCTCCAGTTGTAGCACAGTTTCATAATTACTCCAGAGCTTTGAAACAGCTTCCTGAATACTATCCACAGGCAACGTAATTAAGGCACAACAGACAGTGTAAAGGTTTCTGCATTACTTCACACCTATCACATTACGAGGCTCTGTAGTCCTATACCGCATGACTCAGTAGCACCTAACACAAAGTTCTTGTAAGTATGTGCTCACTTCCTAACTCTGTAAAAAGATAGTGATGTCCATACTGGAAAGAAAAAAAAAAAATGTGGTGACAGAGGGAAAGATTTCAGAAGTAGATCTCCCAAGTTTCTCTCTGACCTAGTTGAGACACAAGAGATCAAAACTGAAGCAAACTTTTCGCCTCAAATTTAGTCCCCTATTAACAATCAAAAAATTATGTGCATGCAATTCTTGGACAGAAAGTGGCAACATCACTTCTGACAGCCTCTAGTTAAAACAAGAGGCTTCATTTATTTGTTTTAATATGTTAATATGAAGAATAAAATAAGATTCCAGTACATAGGGGCACAAGAAAGCCCTTTAAATGTAAGAAAATGCACTTCTGACTTCCTGAGTAAGAAAGTGTTATCCATGTCTCAGAGCTATCCCAAACACCAGAGTTAAGCTAACAAACTTTTGGTTCTGACACTACCTAGAACTCAAGCCAAAATCTCTTTGCTGATGTTTACACAGCCTTCCTACAAAGTGGTAAGGGCTGATGCTAGAACTACTGCATTAGCAGTCACATTACTAGGAAAAAGAAAGAGTGCTTTTCTTTTCTGGACCAGATGCCATGGAACAAGATGCAAAGGAGAGAGAGGAAAGGAGAAAAAATCCTAGAGCCAAAAAAGGGTCAGGCAGGTTAAAGCAGTCTCTTCCAATTTAGTTAATAAACCAAAAGGAGAACAAGCATGGCACAAATTTAGAAGGAAGAGAAGGCAGGAAGACAAGGAACACACCTCCCATTAGCACTACACAGACAGGATGTGTGCTGCAGTCATGGGTCACAGAACCATCTACAAAAGCCTTGTCCAGGCAATGGTTGCATCTAGCCCCACTGTCTGGAGACAACACTTCTTATGAATCCCATAGCCTTGTAGCTTTACACCTCCTCTCTTTTCCAAACAGGAATAGGTGTTCCTATCAGTGTGTTTCAGCTGGGAACTTTGATTTCCCAATGACCCCCTGCCCCTCATCCATGTCACCTTTTGCTCCTGGGGTATACTGGTCCATGGAAAGTAACTACCAAAAATTTCAGGAAATTTGCTAATGGTCAAATAATAACCAACATGGAATATAATAGGACAAAGGGCACGGCTGAAAGCATCGCTTGCCATTAAGGCTGCCTTCAAAATGGCTGTGCATAAGCTACTACATGTACAGAAAAAAAAACCCAAAACCTATGACCTTAGCTTGTGTAATAAGCAAGCAGTGCAAAAAACCCTCTGAAGTATTCAGATGTAATACAATGAAGCTAAAAACTTCCAACTAACAAAAGAGAAAATGATCTGCAATTATTTTCCTCGCAACATATCTCATTATTTTGCTTCACATTTGTTATACTAGAAGCAGCTGTCAAAACCAATTATTCACATGCAGTTAACTAACAAGTTTGCTCTGTTCTGATTTTATTTTAGTTAACTTGTCTAATTAAGGAAGAGTGAAAGGAGAAACACTCTCAGCACTAGACATTTTAGCTAGTTTCAATATCAAATATATTCTAGCAACTTAGAAATAATTATAATTTTACTGGAACAGTGTGGATAACAGCATGGATCCAAGCACAGAGATGACATCACTGACACAAATAAACAAACTATACTGTTAATACAAATGCAACCTCTGTGAAGGTCTCCTGCCTACATGGGTAGTCAAGGATCAGAATTCTTCACACCCTGCTCAGAGTGGCACCAGCAGAAGCCTGCAGCACTCAACCACGGATGACATCGCAAAACAAATGCAATGTGCACAAGACTAACGCTGTGAAACAGATGCTCATTTATTGCAACAGAGCGCTGCTCTTGAATTAAACAATGAATCGATAAGGCCATATCTTTCAAGTTCCTCTCTCTGCCCCTTTTTAAATGTTAACTTAATCTTTCAAGCAGTGAATGAAATACTTCCATCAGCTGCCTACTAGCAGACAGTTAGCTACAGGCATCTCCCATGATTATTTAGAAATCAAAGAAACTTGGCATCTCTGATAAAAGGCACTGCAAAGGACTTAAAGTTTTTCTCCTTTGTCTTACTCATTTCACAGAAATTGTGCTAAAAGTATACTCACAAGTGCTATCAGTACTGAAATGTGCAATACTTCCCATTTGAAGAAATCTGTGTCACTTAGAAGACTGGGTTCTATTGCACGTCAATAAATGTTTTTAATACTACTTGTACCAGTAAGTACTACAGCATCAATAATAATAAAGGGTTGGAAAGAGGCATTTAATTTGTTTTGTAAATAACATGGCACAGTAACTTGAACAAATAAAAGCCAAAAGATCAATTGCATATTGACCACAATATAAGAACGAATATTCTTCCTGCTGAAAAAAAATGTGTTGAATTTCTGAACTCATCTGAATACAATCAGTCTATGAAGATTTTAATATTTCTCTTTACTTCTCCCCTGCTTGATTTAGAAATAAGGAACGGAGTTCAATTCATTGTTCCTGGATAAACTCGGGGGGGAAAAAAAACACACTAATTACCCTAATCAAAGGCTAATTTCACACAGTATAGAAAAGTGTGTGCTTTGAAAATGGCTAGCAACGAATGCTTTGTGAAGATGTAATAAAAAATAAGTGGGCATAAACAGGAAGATAAATCAGGCCAAGTAAAGGAAAAAGTAGTAATAAAATGGAATTACTTACAGTTCTGGTTACATGATTTTTAATGGCATCAGAGTTATTAGCCTGTAGAGGGAGAAAGGTTAACAAAACTGACTTTAGTTTTCCAGATAGTTTAACTACATTCTAAGAAATCCCCTCCTGACATATACACACAACAAATAAAATAAATCATTCAGAAGTACACATACATTCTGTAGTATTAACAAACAAACTGTCTTTCCAGCAGATATGGAAAACAAATTGATTTTACATTATCATCCTGCGTATTCAGGTCTTGTAAGCCAGCACTCAGCTACTGAGGGTGCTTACTCTAAGTTACAATATACATGGAGATGTATGCTGTTAACTATGTATTCTCTTTTGCATTTTTTCCTAATCTCTCCTTTTATACTGTTTCATGAAAACAAGCACTTGTGTGGGTATTGATGAAGTGAGATGCCTAGGATTTTCTTTAAGCACTATGTAAAAATCTTAGTTCAAGGCTTTGAAACAAGTATCTGTGGAGGTTTTTTTTAAAAAAAAAAAAGACAACTTGTTGAAAGAAACAAGCCAGTCCATTAATATGAAAATATAACATGAATCACCAGAAGCACAATCTTCCATCAGGACATGCTTTTTTATTGATGACTACAATCAGCATTAAATCAAGGTAATGTAGTAGGGAAGTACAGTGGTAAAACTGGGTAAAAAAAACCCACCTCAAAATGTTTGCTTAAAATTTCAACAAAGTCAATATTTGACATTCCTCAAGAGAAGATACCCTAGATTAAGGATTTTACCACTTGGAATTATAACGGCAAAATAACAGAAGTATTTCACCTTGAAAAACACTCAAAATGAGAAAACTAAGTAACACTAGAACTAAGTCAGTGCCATAGCTTAGGTAAGACTGCACCAAACGTCAGTGTTCCGTGCTCCACAAATCTGCAAAGAGTGCATTTTGCATAGAGCAATACCTAATGTTCAACTGCATAAAACTATTGCTTCAAAAGACAATTTCGAATTCCGTGTAAAAATCAACAAGGTTTTCCTCAAAGACATTAAAGCTAAATTGCCGCAAGCTATTGCTGCTGTAGCAACGGTGTTGTTATTACTGCTAACACCCCATATGCATCTTTACCTCGAGTAACGCAAAATCATTTCACAATCTGGAAAACCTTGCATGTAAATTTTATACAGAACAGGAATCGCTGAAATATATCCACCACTGAAATAGATACCTCTGTAACAAAACAAAACAGCTGCAACACTTTGCAAGAGTTTAGGATGAGAAGTGCAAACCTTATGCAAATCGAACTATTTATCTTGTACATTTAAAGCATAAACTAAAACGGGCAGGAAAGGAACATGTGAAAATGCACAATGAAACATGTTCTTCCTCTTCATAATTTTCACTGGCACACTACCACATAGGGACTAAGTGACAAGTAAAAGAGTAACTGTTACTGCACCTTACTTATTTGGAGAGCACAAAGGAGGGAAAGTCTCAGGAAACTGCTTTCTGATTCTGGGTAAACAACTAGGCCATCTTAAAGTGGTACAGACAAGAAAATGAAAACCCAGTTCTTCCTGTTGAATCACTTTCCTGACAAGAGCTAGATTCTCCTGTAACTTCAAGACTGTGCAGTAACTTACAGCTTGGAAAGTGTTAAAAAAAAAGCTAAAGCAGCACATACACACACAGGAACACAATGTTTGCCGAAACTAAGAATATCAGCCTCTGCCCAAAACAGATAAGTACCCCTGCATACTTGCATGGCCACACGCCCATGCAGACTAGTAGTGGTACAACTGAAAATCTGACTCCTAAGCCTACTGTGGGAAAGATGCTTTGAACTAGAGATGGAGCTTTGTAACTGTCAACTCTTTTTTTGGTAGGTCACTGAAGTTCAGATGCTCTCTAATTGCAAATCTCAACTGGAAACATAGTTACAGATTTTCAGGGTAAATTATAGTAGCAACACCTTCTTAATTCCGTGAGCCCACACACAATTTACCATGGCATACATCCTGCACTAACCGTAACCCTTATGATGCGAGATTGGCTCACAGTTAACCCTTGAGAATAGGCTTTGAGGTTGTTTTTTGGATAGCTGACAAGCCAAGTCAAGTTTTTAAGCAATCTCCACAGTGTTAAACATACAAAAAACCTGTCAGTCAGAACATACAGACAGACCAGTGCTACTAACTCAACCCGGAAACCCTAAACCGACTCAAACTTCAAAGTTCTTCTCAGCAGATTAAAGGTGATATATAGGACAAACACCTGTATCACTATAACCTTAATTACTACTATTTCACAGTCTTAGGACACTCATTGCTACTTAGCAGAAATAAACAGACCCATATAGGAGAAGGCAAAACACATAAAATACAGGGTTTTGATTCATGTGGGGGTCTCTGTAAAAAGTGACTTTGTGGGTTCCATAAGCAGAGCGCTTGGGAAAATGCACTGTTTTGCTCTTCACCAGAAAGTTCATACACAAGCTGTACTGAGCACCTACCCTTCCAGAACAACTAAGCAGCCTATTTGTGTTATTGCATATAAAAATAGACATATAAATAAGGTTTACACCTAATCTTTGCCAGTTCAAAAGGATTTTTTCCTAGTATTGTGCAGTGTAGCGCACTTGATTGGTGTAGTCTGGAAATTTTTCAGGATTACTAGGAGATGGAACATTAAATAACCAACAAGAATACCCTCTTCTTTTTTTTTATGTTCTGAATTTGCTCTTCAGCTTGCTGAGTCCCTACTGAAATGCCTCATATTCTCTCACTCCGCTAGAAGCAACAGCTCTCTCCACCTTACTACAGAGAGGAATGCAGAGTGCTAGAAGCAAAGAGCTTGACATAACTGGCAGGATCACACTGTTCCCTTTTTCTTCTGACTTAAGTAGGAGAGCATTGAAATAAGTTGTGGTAAAAAACCACCTCAGGTAAATATATGTGTTTGTATATACACATATGTATGTATACACACACAGTAAACAGATGGCCAGCATCTAATCCCTTTCTTTCAAAACTGGTCCACCTAAGGATGTACCCTCAAGTCTCCATACGCTCCCTGTACAGCTTTAAAATGGTTACCCCCAAGCCAAATACTGCTACTCCCGCTGCCTATTTATCAACTCTAGGATTAAAATTACAAATAAAACTCTTCAGTGGCTAAATGCTGTGGTACACTCATTAGAGATGTGGAAGATCCAGCTTCAAGTCTCTGGCTGGACACAAATGAAGGGGGGCTTTGAAAGTATATTCTAATATCCTGTTCTGGTTTGAGCCCAGAGGGCAACTGAGCACCATGCAGCCACACTCTCACTCCTTCTCCCTCAGGAATGGGAAGGAGAAAATACAACAAAAGGCTTGGTGACTGAGACAAGGACAGCGAGGGATGACCCGCCCATTACCATCATGAGCAAAAGACAAACTCTTAGGGGAAGAAAAGGAACATCAATTTAATTTGATCACCACTACCATCAACACATAATTTTCCAATCAGACTAGCACAGTGAGAAATACAAGCACATCTTAAAAACACCTTCCTCCAGCCCTCCCTCCCCAGGCTCAGTTTTGCTCCTGATTTCTTTATCTCCTCCCTCACAGTGGTGCAGGTGGCAGGGAATGGGGGTTGCAGTCAGTTCACCCATTGTTTCTGCTGCTCCTTCCTCCTCAGGAGGAGGACTCCTCACACTCTTCCCCTGCTCCAGCGTGGGGTCCCTCTCACGAGAGACAATCCTCCACAAACTTTCTCTGACATGAGTCCCTCTCACAGGCTGCTCCAGCATGGGTCCCTCCCATGGGGTGCAGTCCTCCCAGCAACAAACTGCTTCAGTGCAGGCTTCCCTCAGACTCCTGGCCTTCTTTGCGTGCAGCCACCTCCTCTGGTGTGGGGTCCTCCATGAGCTGCAGGTGGGCATCTGCTCCACCATGGACCTCCATGGGCTGCAGAGGGACAGCCTGCCCTCTCACCACAGGCTGCGGGGGAGTCCTTCCTCCAGCGCACCTTCCCCCTTCCTCTTCCTTTCTTCCACTAACCTCAGCGTTTGCATAGGTGTCTCCCTCCCAAGTCCCACTTCTCCTCCCAGGTTTCCCTTCTTAAATATGTTATCACAGTCACGGTCACTGTTGCTACCTGGCTTAGTCTAGGCCAGAGGCAGGTCCAACATGGAGCCACGGGAGCTTCAAGAAGCTTCTCACAGAGCCACCTCTGAAGCCCCCTCCCCCGCTACCAAAACCCTCATCACACACAAACCCAACACATATCCAAACTAATCTTAACCAAGATTATGAGACACATTGAGATGAAAGAGCTATATCTCAAATTTCTACAGGTTTCAATGAAAACTTGACATTTCTTCTTGGAACTTCATCATTACTTTCTACATTGGCATGGGGTGACCACTCCAAGGCATAGCTGTGCCAACTAGAAATCTTCCTGTCTTTAAGTCCTAAAAGAGAAAATGGAAAAGAGATGGCAAAGCAGCCAGGCTGACAGAAGTCTATGGGACATCCAAGTGCAAAAATGTAAAGCGAAACAAAAAAGTCTATCCAGAACAGTCAAATTTACTCGTTTTACAAACTCCATAACAAAACTGTGAAAGTCCTCCCCTCCGTCCTTACTTCTACAGGGACATCAATCCTATTTGCTTCATGCCTGCTGTTTCCAGTTTCTGAGTTCTCTCCCACTCCTCTCTCCCAGTTGGAAGACACACTGCTGTAGGCAAAAGGCCTGCTACCTCACATGGAAAGCATCACTGCACATTAAAATATCTCATCACATCTCATTTTTGGAGTGTTTTTCCCTAATACTACCTGTAAAAGGAAGAGAAATGCTAGTATTCTCCATGGGGAAACAGTAACCTATATTAAGATAATGACTTTCCCAGTGTAAAATTAGAAATCGGAGACAATAGGAGATTAGATGCCACTCACATCTCATTAGTCCCATGTGCAGCCATTAAACTTTGACCCAATATAACGTAATGAACACTGTGAATGACAGTATATTATAGCTAACATGCATTGCTTGTGCACCTCACCAATCATAGCATTTCAAGAATATCAAAACCAGCAAAACATTCTCATCCACACCCTCCCATAAAGCTGGTTCAAAGGAAATTAGATTCATATGGTTAGAAATAAAAAATACTTTACTATGGAACAAACAAAAATTGTTCCAAAAAAAATTGTCCCACGTCCCTCTCCTGCCATCACAGAAGAAAACCATGAAAGATTCCTGCCAACAGCTCCCTAAAAAAGCCTCTCTGAAGGAAAAATAAAGCAATTAAAGCAAAAGAGAAAACGACACTGCTACTTCAAAAATAAAAGTTATGTTCCTTTTAGTAGTTACAAACAGGGACACACATCAGCCCTTAAATGAATACCATATGAGATGCCCTACCCTCTTCGTTCATTCAAGACACACAGTTTCTTCATCTTTGTTAACATTTAGCTAATCAGTAGGGCTATCTTGCCCTAAGAGCTTCTCATTTGGATTCCACTTTAAAAAGACATCAAAAAACAATTAACTCTGGCTTCTCTCCCTTCCTTCCCCAAATGTACCAGGTAGTGCTGTGGCATTTCTCCAAGAAACAGACTTGAGCTTTTGACCTCTCTCACTCCAGCATTTAATGACATTGAGAAGAATGAAAAGCAAGTTCATACACAACACTTCTGCCATACACAGTGTTACTTATACGCAAGTACTAAAATTTTTGAGCCAACGTGAAAAACATTAACCTAAAGCAAACTAAACCGGCATGATTTCTGACATGACAGTGAACTAAAATGGAGTGGTATGCTAGGGACTGAAGATTAGTTAAGCAATGAGCAAACACGATCCACTGTTACATAATAGTCAGAGACAAAACATCAGAATTCAACCTAAGGAACCACATTTGCTTCACAATTCTGTCTGAAGAGAAGGTACCTCTGGATACCTTTGCTTATTACAACAAATACTGACTGTAAGAAAAGCCGATTTTTAAATTAACACTAAAGGATTTGTCTTTTCCTTTAGAAGGACAGGTGGCAGTCCTCCATGACACTGTAATACTTAGTGCTACAGTAATTTTTACTTTTTTATTTTAATGTTTGGCTGGCAGACACTTCATAGAGATGGGATTCATACTGTTCTTTCCTTTTACACACTCCACTGTCAAGAAAGCATTTTCAAAGACTAACTAAAAACATGTTCGCAAGGGACCTAAAATCTGTCACTCTCAGGATAAGCTATAAAAGAATAAAAAATTATGCAGAAAAGCAGAAAAAACCTATCCTAGTGTGTGTATTTGCCTTTTCCAGTGTGAGCTGTCAAGCAGAATCTATGCGAATCCCTTTGCTGCTCAGTAAAGTCAAACATGTATGAAAAGTTTCTATGCCAACTGAAAACTGATGATTCTGAGGAGTCTGAAACATGGGTAATTTCCCTTCAACTAGGAAAAAACTGGGAAAGCAGAAACAAGCATGCTATACCTTCCAAGAACATCACCCTGCTGGATTTAACTGTTATAGTAAATACTGTCACATTTCTGAAATGCAGAAGTTTCTGTCCACAACAGTACCATGCTCAGTGGAAAGGTTAGGAGTCAACTTGGAGAAAATAAGCAAACAAGCAGGCAAATTGGCTCTGGAAACTACCAGACCTTTCCCTCTTGTCAATCCCCTATTTCTGCAGATTGTTCTTCTTCAAAGAAAGCCTGATTTTTAATTTCATTTTGGATGAACACTAGGGACTGAACACAGTGCATCGTAACAAAAATTCGTATTTATACTTTTATTAAGTCTTGTAATTCTCTAATATTCCTAGAAACAACATGAGCCCTCCCTCCTGGAAAATATAATGACTGGCTTTTGAATTTAGTATACACTGCTGAGCTCAATTCAGGATCACTACGTTTCATTAATTTGGAGGAGTGGGGTGACCATATTCACGCAGTTTGATACTCTGTTCCCTTTTATGGCTAAGTCAGAGGTATTTATGAACAAGGCACTGACTTCACTTCAAAATAGCATTTTGAACCTTTACTCTGCACACCTGTGGGGTCCATGGCCTTACTCTGGTAAGCACTTGGAACATAAAAATAAACCTCATAGAAATCCATTATATAGAGGACCACAACAACCCCCTTCTGGGGATCTGCAAATCCAAAAGAGTTTGAAAAATAATCAAGTGTTTCAATTCAGGCAGGAGCTCACAGGTTTTGTCAAGAAGGTGTCTCATCAGTCCATGCTTCTGTACTTATGGCACTGGGACAATGTGGCATTAATAAATCAAGAAAAGTAGAAATATTATTGGTTGATGAAGCTGGAAAAAAGAAAAAGAAAAAAGCACAGCTCAAAATTTAATAAAGCAAAACTGAACAGCAAGAAAGAGTTAGCTTTTAAAAAAAAAGTTTCAAGGCACCTTTGCTTTCTCATCAGTTCAAGAAAGCTGTATGAACCAGAAGGGGAGAAACGTCATCTCCATAAAGGTTTCTCCAGAGCTCTCAGATTTCCTCACATGGATACATGGGCACTATGGCTCTGGATGGTGACAAAGCAGGAACTGAATAGGCAAATACAAACCTCCATTGGATATTCCCACCCTTTGCAAACAAGCTAGAGAACAGCACAACCCTGTTGTGTTTCCCTTCCCATGATGTGCAGGCACGTTCACAAAACAGGCAGCTACAGCCTGCGGAACTCCCTGGCAGAACTGCTCTGGCGAGACTGAGGAAAGGAGGCAGGAAAGATCATAGCAATGCGGAGTTCTGGTAGACTTTGTGTGCCCTTTACCTCCGCCAAATCATGCTTGCTATATGCATATAACCCTTGCTTTGCATGCACCTCTCAGGTCCTGCAATCTGAAGTCTGGATGTAGCAAACAATGAAAAAAGTAAGTCCCCATAAATAATAGAGCTGCATATTTTCCTAGTTTTTCATGCTATTGCTTGAAAGAAGAAAGAAAAAGGAAAACTCAGAAATTAATTAGCCGTAAGTCACAGAAATTTATTACAAATCAAACCCACTTGATGCAATTTTCCAGCAAAGCTTTTACTGATTTAAGCCGGAAACTAAAATCATAGCTGGCAGAGTGAAATCGCTGCATACGTCAGTTCCTAATTCAGCTTAGTCACTGTCACCATACTCCAGGGTATCTGGAGGTCATACCTGATTAACCCAAGTTAACAGTCTTACATCTTCTAGTACTGAGGCTCCACTTAAAATGAAATTGGAGAAGGAATCCTTCATATAAGGCTCAGGCCTTCCCAACAGCACAAAAAACAATTCAGCCTCAGATTTCTCAAAAAATATCTTGCAGGCTCACATTAAAAACAGATGGACTGTGCTCCATGGGAACAACAGACCGCCTCACATTTTTCTTTCAAATGCATCTTCTCAGAAAAGTAAATGAATGCAGTAAGGATAAAAATACATCGTTGTATCTACCGATCTTTCTCAGCGAAAACATCTGGGGAGGACTGCACTCACCAGGCACCATAGAAAAAAGGAATGGGAGGGTTTTTTACTAAAAAGGACTAATTTTCTTTCAAACACTGTTAGAATACTGAGTTTTCTTAAGGTTTTCTGTTCCCTTCCTCTCTTTCCCCATATATACTTGGCTTTTTGGTTTTGTTTCTCTTTGTATCATAATACATTTTCACAAAAATTCACCTTTAGCTTCTTTCAAGAAAATGCTGGCACTAGGTTGGATACATGAAGGTATGTGTTAACCACCACAGATTTCAAGTAAAAATGAGATATGCCGTTAGGATGAGGCCTCTGCGACTCCACCACTTGCTTCTTCACCAATTTTTTCAAGGTGTTCTCCCACACCTTTAAAACACACACACACACCCTCAAAAAAACCAACCCACCTACACAAAAAACCCCTTTTCTCCCACAATTAGTTTTTTTCTGTTCCTCTCCTTTTTTGAGACAGGCCAGAGCACAGTCTGACTTACTGTTCAAAATCAGGTTTCTTGTTTGTTAGGAGGGGTCTGAATGTGAAAATCTTGAATTTTTCTCTTCACAAGCAGAAAAAAGGTTTGCATACTTAAGGAAAACAGAAGCAAAACAAAAAAAAGCAGAACTACTTCCACCCCTTCCCCCTCCCCAATTCCTATCAAAATGATTAAACTTCCATCCAAGACTTAGTGAAATAGCTAAACAAACTTCAGATTGAAGTGATGTTACAATAAAACATACGTAGCTGCGTAGATGTCCACTTAATCTTTCCACATTGTAACAGCTGGTTATGAAATATGATGTTTAAATAGCAGCACTACAGGTATGCAGAATTCCTTGGTAAGCAGTTGGAAAAAAAAAAAAAGAAAGGCTGTAAAGGTTAAATCAGAAATTTCTCTGGTAAAGATCACTACTTAATCATGCCTTAAAACTGACAAGTCATGCCGTGATAAGGACCATTCAACCAATGGAGTAAATTTAAGATAAAAATCCATGTACACCAAGAGGTTTGGGCCTTCATGCCACATTTCATTACCGCAAGACATTTTGCAGGATATGTGAGAGACCTCTAAGGAATTAAGATTTAATTTCCTTTATTCTTTTCAAAGATACACTATCAGGAAGGATGGAAGAAAAATTTCAGTAAAGGAGACAAACCTACTGCCCTCTTGAAACATCTTAAACTGTACTAGAATACTTCCTAGAATCTAGAAGTGACCTCAAAAACAATATCCTTCCATTGGCTTTCTTTTTATCTTTACCTTTTCAAAGTAATAGATGAAATGAAATTTGGAGCTTTAAGGTTAGGGCCTAAACCTTCTCCTGTTTTTGCAGCACCAGAGAAGAAGACTTGTTTAAGAAAAATGTGTGTACTTTTTAGCAATTTCCTTTTAATTAAAATGTTGATTTTGAATAAATAAGATCAACTGAGTAATTGCCAATCTTTCAAAATAACATTCAACAATTCCACAAAATGCTGTTTAAATAGACTTACCATCTTTGATTTTTATCAAGTTTTAGAAGTTATATAGGCTAAGTCAGCTCTTAGATTAAAAAAAGTGACCATGGAACCTTTTTTTCTTTTTTAAAATCTTTGGGTCATCTATACATCTCCACAATGAAAGTCCATTGCCACAAATAACCCATTGCCTCTTCTTGAAATAAAATGAAGTGCACAAGAATAGGTCATCCTTGCTAAACATTTGACTTGAATTAACTGAGCTGGACTAACATCATCCTCCTTTCTCCAGTCAGAGGAATGTGCATGACAACATAAAGTAAGTAGTATTAGAACACTTAACAGCAGATGGTTTATATTTTAGCACCTGAAACTCCCAACAGCTGCACTGGGTTGATATATGAGGGTCCCAATGTCATTAAAAAGCTTCAAGATACATGGCTCATGAGAAATGGGAAGAAAGGGCCTCTCTGGAAACAGACCCAAGCTGAATATAATCAATAAAACCCACATTCTGAAGAAAAAGAGCATCTGTGAGTTTCATCAGGCTTTAATAGTCTTCCAACAAACATGCCACAGAGATTAACTACAGTTCTTGCTATCAGCTACATTAAGGAGAGCAATACAGGCAATCATTACAGTGGCTAAATATATGTAGCACTAATTTAGAGCAGGCATATGCACCATTTATTTATGTGAGAACTAAAAGGTTGGAATTCCTTGGCTGGAATGAACGGGGATAAATCCATGGTTCAGCAGCAAATTGATACGCAACAAAGTTTTGTTTAATTTGAATAGAGTACTGACCTCCCTATTATCTGAAAATATCAACTACTTATTCTTGATCTTCTCAATATTTTACCCTCAAAATACTTGTAAGAGAAATTGCTTACAGCTAATATGGTCACAGATTATCCTCATTCAGAACAACAGAACTCTTCCCTAAACAGATAAAATTTATTTGTGCACAAGGCAGACTCCTAAAAGTGTCACCACATTTCACATCAAAAGCAAAACACATTGCTCAATCACACTCTCAGTAGTAAGAACACATTGCACACTATGTAGTGAAAATATTTCGCATACAGCTTTCCCTGCAAGAAATTTAAATAAAATTCCAACGTTTCTTCTGCCTAAAACTAGTGAACGTTTTATTCAGGGACCGAATATACTTCTGACTACATCCCTGCTAGTAAACTGAAACAGGTAAGTCCACTTTTGACATCCATACTGTTCAACTGTCAGCAGGTTGCAGAGTCACTTGGGCCCAGATCACCAGCACTGCCCCATGTTCGCAGTTCACATCAACCAAGTTCAACCAGAATTATTAATGGTAAAGACTGGTAACATAACCCACAGATTGCCATATGCTTACAATTGTTGCTGAATCACAATGACAAATTTTCCATGTCAGAATCAATATTCAGGTTGTGTGGACAACACAAAAGAAATCACAACCACGGTTGCCAGTTACATCTAATACTGTGAGCTGCAGACACAAGAAAGGGTTTCTTTTCTATTTATAATTTTAGCAGTAATGTCATACAGGATCCTCAGACTCTGACGTAGGTTAATTCATAAGATTACTGGGTCAAAATTAGGAAAGTTAATATTCACATTCCTCGTAATACCACAAATAACTGATTTAGGTTTCCAGCCTTTCTTTTAAAGGATAATAATTAAGCAAACCATGAACCAACACTTCTATAGCACCCTTTTACTTCTGTGGTTCATATGAGGTAGGTATCATCACCTGTATTTTTCCAGCAGGGAAATCAAGACACAAAAACATGTAAAGTGACTTGGCAATTCACATAGCAAGGCAGAAGTGAGATGTAGGATTCCTCAATGCCAGTGGCTGCATCACATACCTACGATATACAGAGTTCTTGGCTAACACATGGGCATCAGCTGCTGGCTGATTAGTCCTAGTAATGACACTAGCAGGTGGCAGTGCTGGTTCAACTGTTACACACCATCCTCCAGACATCATTCATGTTACCCTTGGAGCTAAAATAACCAAATTCAGTCATGCAAGCCAGAAAAGGCTTATCATTTTCCTACCCTGAGCAAGCATGGGTTAACTTCCTCTCTTCTGCCATCAACAAAAAATAACAAGCCCCACACAAATCATCCACTATTTGTACTTTCAAACTGACATGAGACATGGGTATGTTGAAACAATTAATGCCCGTCTTTAGAACACACAAAAAGCAGATAATGTAATATGGACAACTACACATGGTTGCTGCATCCAGTCCAGTTTAAGAAGAATCCTAAACAGCAGAAAACATTTCACCCAGTTAATAATCCTTAGCCTTGCAAAATGCTCAAATAAAACCACCAGATTCCTGCACAGGACAGGACACAGTAACAAGCTTCAGGAATAGACTCTTGATTTGCCAAGCCCTCGCAGGGGAAAGGTGACAGCACAGTACTGAAATAACAAGAAATTATAGGAGGCCACAGCAGTAACCTAACCTATAACCTAATAAAACCTGATGGGTATCAGTAGTACCAAAATTACTTACCAGTTCGTAGTTGCTTGGAAAAATGCAGGGTGTCACCACCTGGAACAAAAAAATAATGATAAAATAAGGAAAAAAGATACTTCCTTTGGAGATTACCCAATCCCATTGATTGAGCTCCCTCAAATGCTGTTAAATCCAGGCAGAGTCAAAGGGTCACCAACCAAACCAGGTGCAGAATCTGAGTGTCCACAGCTGCTCTTGGCTGCATTACCTTTTCTTAGCTCCCTGAAGATTAGCATTAGCTCTATGCTAACTCAGTGCCCTGCTCTCATACTGTCATCAGTGAAACAGGTTGAAGAGTAATGCCTTCCCTCAGGTCACATATGCGGAGAAACATGGAGGACTTTCTCCCCTCCTCCATCCTTTGCAGCGTTCTTCTAATATCACCTCAGTTTTAGTTAATAAATAAGTATTCTGCTTTTCAAGTAATCTAGATCTTCAGCAGTTCCCAATACCTTATCCTTGTTTTGGATATTTTTATGGGGTGTGGGCTGAGCAGAGCAAGCAGAACAGATATTCTGTGGATTCATATAATTTCAGGGGCTTGGCTCCAAGTTGAAACACTTCCTATGGAGAACATGTTCTGTATATATCACACCAAAAAAACCCCTGAACAAACTTACTTGAGAATTAAAAAAAAAAAAAAACACCACAAAAAAAGCCAGGAAGAGCATGACTAACTCAGATTACATGATGATCTAGGGAAAAGCAAGTGTTAGCTTCTTTCTACAGTCCCATACAACAGGCACCCTCAGACCTCACACATACAGTTGAAAGACTGCGGTTCATCAATTTACACCACTCAGCTGAGCTTCAGTAATACTCATCATACACACTCACTTTAACAAGCACCTTGAGGTTAACCCCAGTGAAAACTGTTTCATTTAACACGTTCACCTTCACAATTACGTCTCTCCAAGACAGACTCACCTCTCAGCCAGCAGAGCAGAGCCAGAAACTGTGGCAATACCTGCACTACAAAAGCGGAGTTTTCTTTCCAGAACTGTCGGTGAGCTGACCTACCAGCTCACAAGTCACTATATACAGAGTGGGATACTGGGCAGAAAGTGCCTGATGTATCATTTATAATCCTTAGAATAATAAAAAGGAGATGCAGTCCATGCAACAGAGCAGGCTTCAAAAACAAAAAGAAACATTAGTCCTGTAGGCAGCACAGGCAAAAAGAGACAGACCTGACTACACCAGGACAACCCACTCTGGTCTTAACTGTCAAGAACAGCTTTTAACCACTAGCATGGAAGAGATGGCATTTGCCTCCATAACTGCTTGTGAAAAAGATGTATCTCTGATTCTCAACACTTAAATCACAAAGTACTTATTAAAAGAAAAAAAAAATAGCACATTTATTTTCAGCTCTCGGCCTCCTCATGATCTCCCTAATATCCCTAAAGAAAAAAGGACAGATACGAACCCTTGAGGTTTGTCTGCTAGACCCTCTGACTCCTCAGGAGGCTTGCAAGTCTAAGGTCTTAATAAGCTGCATTTCTGCAACTCATTTCATGACTGCCACTAATGATTCACTAGTCTATCCAACTGAACACCCATACTAAAAACATGGAAGATGGAAGATGTTAACTAAGCTGTCATGATAGCGTTCCCATCACAACCACCAATTCTCCTTTCAAGCCGAAGTGGCAAACCACCAGGCAGAGCAGTCCACTGCAGGAAGAACAGAAGCCATGTGCACCCTACACCACCACCACGAGCAACAAACACTGCATCTATGGAGGAAAGCCTGTCCCCAGTTGTCCTGACTATGCAATTACCTAGTACTTATTATGAACACTAAAAATCAGGTTTTGCTAGTATTCTTATTAGCAATATCTAAGGTTAAAATACTTAAAAACTGAAATTTAACAATTACTTTTCTCTCATTGCCTATACTAAGAAGAAAAAGAGAAAATTAATAGAAACCCCAAAGGGGTTTGCAGGCTGGCTGGTTAGAGCAGAGGAAAAGCAGAGATGAATTAATATTACATGCTCACATAATAATTGGAACCACTGTGGAATAAAATTGTCATCACTGGAGCACATAAATATCACCTCTGCTCACTCCCTTCCCTCTACTGTTAAAAACCCTTGAGGAATCAAGCATCTCTTTTCCCTTTGGCAAACCAAAACACAACTCTGCTGTAATGTCCTCAACAATTACAGCTAACTCACTGCCTAAGAAAAATCCCCTTTATTCTGACAGAAGAGCACTGGGGACATCCACTGGAAAAGAACTTAAGCAGAGAATTATGGATCTTTTTGGGCAGATCTGTGGCATCTTGTTCAGGTTACTCAGACATAGGGCTCTAAGAAGATGAGAGCTAACATTATAGGCAATGCTTGATTTTTTCCTTCTCTGAGCTTCATTACGGCTATATATAGCAATCTGACTTGACAGACAGACTCCATCTTCTCCTGGTCATGTGTCATTTGCACTTTCTTTTTACAAAGATCAACACCTGCATTAGCTAGTACTGTTCTAGGACTACCAAAGACTCACATAATACCCTTTCAGGTGTATACAGCAATCCCTTTGTCCTTGTACACTGCCACTTATCACTATTTTGAACTGTCATTAAACTGCAGAGTACTCAAAATGCATCACAGCCAAAGACTTGCTTTGGCACTGCTACCATTTTTGAGCTACAAAACTCAATGTACAACACACTGAATCACTCAAGGTGCACTGACTTTTTTTTCATCTGACTCCATATACACAAATAGTATATTTCATCCCAGATGAAGCAAAATAATCCAGATCTCTATGTATCCCAATTTCAGTTCTCATGAGCAGTTACAGCAAATTCTTCTACTGTTAATCCAGACACAGGTTAAAAGTGAAAGAGCTGACGTGTTCACAGATAATAGAGCCTATCACGAGGTCTAGACAACCTAAATTGAGGATATGTGACTAGCTCCAACTTTTTTTCCTGGTTTGCAAAGGTCTGAGATGTGCTAAAAAATAAGCATTTAGAGAAAAAAATATAAAGCTGGAAAGCAAGACTGCAGAACTTCAACCCCGTACCAATTCAGAGACAGAAAATAGAATATGTTTTATTCACTGATTTTATGTCTTATTCACTGATTTAAAAAGCTGCACACGTGGTGTACCAAATGCACAAACCAATAAACTTCAGAAAGACTTTTCTGATCTCCCAACTGAAGCTACAGCTAATCTTAAAAAAAGACATTTGCAATCACCTGGCTTGTGCCTTCAATAGTATCTTTATTCTTGTAAGAAATATACTGGATATGCATTATAGTGTAATATTTCATAGTTCCACACAACCAAGGTGCATTTAGCTTCTGTACTTCTGCACATTTGTGTATCAAAAAGCAATACCAGAATATAGGAATGCCTTGCCTGATTTTCAAAAAGTTACCTCTTCAGTGCCCGGCGCATAGACACACATGCATATAAACAAATTAGTCTACCCACAAACAACCAAGCAAATATTTGAAAGATAAACTACCTGTTCTTGTACACACAGTTAATACGGAAACACTTCCGTGGTGTGATACTTCCCCAAATCAAGCTTTAGTTTGAAAAAGTCCTGTATTGACGGAAAAAGATTTAAAATAATTACTTTGATGAAGAATTCTGACTCCAATGAATCTGCAGGTAATTTTCCTTCATATGACTGTAACACCAGTTACATCAGTTAATGAGTAACTGACCAACACGAGATAAATGTTAACTCAAACAAGAAAAAATGTCAACAAATGGCAGGATAGCTGGCACTAAGGAAGTAAAATCTGACCCCACTTGCTGTAACAGAGACACAACAGTGCCCCCCACTGTTGCACAACAGGTCATTTGCTGGGATATGCGGTATTTACATTTGTGTGCTTTTTTTCCACACCCAGATGCATCCTTCATTTTTATCTTCCTTCCTTTTTATTTTCTTTTTGCAGGCAGTAGGTGATCTTTCAGAAGAAGAACCATCTTCAAAGAACGACCTAGTTATTACCAAAGGTGCATTTCAAAGTCCAAATCTCAAACACTATCACATTGCTTTTGCAAAAGCAATTTAAGCATTTCTCTACAATGAATCACTTTCTTCCATGTTACTGTTTTATCAAGTAAGAAATGCTGGCATGCCTACCACAGGTTATCTGTAACACAAAGGATGTACAGGGGAAGAAATCTTCATCAGATATATACATGACCTGCTAAAAAACCCATTCATTCTAGTTCATTACTAATCATGTTACAGAACTGACAAGAAAGGGTGAAAAGAGCAGCAAAATTAAGCCACTGACATCCTCCAAATAATGTAAAGTTACAGTGATGTTAGGAGACCTTGTGACTGTTGCATAAATGACTGTCAGGAGCTCAAATGGAAAGCTCATGGAAATATTTAATATGCATCTTTATATACATATACACACACAGACACTTTTTTTTTTTTTAAACACACATTTATCTATTTATTTACATCTAGAGCTTTGGAGTTAAGTCTTGAAAATGTAAGCAACTTCTCTGCTTAGTTTTCTTCTTTTGACATGACTGTGAGTTATCAACCCCCTTCTCCAACCCACCCCCCAAGACACTTAAGTCATAAATCCCCCTACTCACTACAGAAAGAAACTAAAGGGCATTAAGTGCAGTGTATCTTCGAATAATCTTGTGCTCTCAAAGATACAACCTGAAACATGACAAAATAAAAACGTAAATCCAAATTCTAGAATAAAAAAGGACATTGCTGGGATATTAACTTATAGTAATACACAACTTTTATATTTAAAAAAAACCAACATTTCTAGTTATGTGTTATTAGTACCTAACTCAGACTTTTCTCCTGGGAGCCATCAAGTATCCTCAGCACTTCATGCCAGACAGAACAGCTTTAAAGTGTGCCTGAAGCCCACTGAATTTTTCTCTTCAAATTAAGCATTTTTTGGACACATTGAAAACATCAGCCTTAAAGGAAGACTTATCAAACAGCAGACACTGAACAAGTACTTTGCAGTTAGTACAATATTTTAATAAACACGATATAATTCTGTTCCAAAACGAAAAAAGAGAATAGATACAGTAAAAACAGCACTGAGATTCGGTGCAGCTATACACCATTTCCATTCTCACTTCAGAACAACAAGTTCTTTTGCACTATGGAAACAATCTTCCTACTTCATAGCATAAAGCAGTATTGAAGTTAAGTTTGGAAGAAACAAACAAAAAAGTTGCATTATAAATTGCAAAGACAACTACAGTTAAACTGTTACTAGGTTTGGCTCATGATTATCAATGAAATTCAAAGATTTATTTATATAATGCTATCATACAGCAAGCAGAAGCCACATAACGTCAGAAAAGCTTCTTAACACATTACATTTTTTCCTCACACTTAGTTCTACAATAAAGTTGTTACAGGGAAAGTCAGAACAAACACTCTGAGCTCAACCAAATTCCAACAGTGATATTTTAGCATCATTTTATTAATTTCTCAGCTTCAGTATTTTTTATTTGCTGAAATAACATTAACACTACATGTACCCACCTCATCAAGGTGTAAAGAGGATCAGCTGAACCTTGAGAAACTCTCCAGGAGTTTCTTGGAAAACACACATAACTGAGTACTGTAACATCTAAGCCATGTCCCTACAGTCCTGACCCATGCACAACTCCTTTCCGTCTACTTGGGATTATGCCTTATGAGACAAAGCCTGAAATTAGCACTTGAAATGGAAAATTACATACCTTCAGGAGGGATTTCAAAATTTAGCGTATTTATATATATAAATCCCCGCTTCCCAAGACAAAGCAACAAAGCTGTTTCAAATAAAGTCACTGAAAGAAAAGAAACCTTTCACAAGTAACTAGGAATGCAGTTATCCCAAGATACAAAAATGTATTGTTCGCATATCTTTGCCACCTCAAAGTCTGGCTTTCTTCCATGCTGTGATATTTGATCTTGCAAAGTCATAATTCTGACCTACGTCGTGAAAGTTGTTCTCCAACTCTCCGAAGAACACGTACAGAAGATATTTTGTACATAGGTTATTTGGGAAAAGGATAAAATACAACTTCTTCAAAATGCAAATGAAACATAGCATTCCTAAAATTAAAAATGGATGAGTTTCTCCTGATATCTGTAAACCAGTAACCAGAGATTTAAGTCCTTTCTTTTATCAGATCACTGGATTTGCTCCAAAAGAAATCAGAAGTAAAGGACAAGAAACTCAGTCAGGACTTGGGTGTAGCTAACAGGGGTTAAACCAGACAGCAGGAGCCAAGATCCTAAAATTAGATTTTTACTGGACTTTGCACTATCCCTCTGCACTGTGGTTTAGTTTGCCAATCTGAACTGTAAATGGAGTGCTAGCTACTGTCCCTCCTGACTTAATCTGTTTAACAACAGGTTTATAAAGTAGGTCAAAATTATTTCATGCTAAGTGAGTTCAAAAACGTAGTATCTTTGCTCAAAATGTCTCAATTTTCCTGTTTATAGAACAGTTTAAAAAAAAAAGAAATCCTGATTTTAACTATTGCATACATCTTTGAGAGACTTCTGCTTTCTTTGTAACAGATATGACCTCTCCAAGCTTAATGAGGTACACATTTCTGAGGGAACTATGCTACCCTTTCAGGATTCCAGGCCTATTTATTTTGGTATAATCCCCATGAGAAAACATGTTTCATTCGCAAAGTCAAACAAATCTTGCAACATTAGCAGACAGGAAGGGCCCTAGCAAGAGATGGAGACATAATTCCATGGACATTTTCTTCTCACAAAGGAAGAAACTACCAGCATAGGTTAGATTTTCTTGAGTGAAAACAAGCTGTGCACCAGCTCTGTTGTACCTCAGAATTTTTGACCTTTAACATACATATGTTGGTGTGATTTCTCAGGGTTTCAGCCTGCTTCCAACATCTGAGCAATGGTGGTAAGAGCTACAGGCGTTATAGTTCCTGTGGTCACAAATGGCACCACAGAGTCAACGGTATCAAAAGTTTCAGGAGGAGACAGAAACTTTGTCACAATGAACTGCAGAACTCACTGCTCACCCACAGGGTTTCACTACTTTCAGTGTGCCTCTAACATCTGGGACAGATAAATGTACATGAAACAAAAGTATTAAAGATAGATAACATGAAAGCAATATTTAAACAATAAACTTCAGTTAAAAATAGGGGGGGTGATTTTTTTTCCTAATACTTATTACAGAGAAGAGGGAAATGTGGTAGAGGAGGAGGGCTTCAGAAGGCAGCACTGCCAGTCTTTTCTATTCAACACCACAGAAAAATATGAAAGCAGAAGTCACATGTCAGAGTTGCTGGTAAAGTAAGGGGGGGGGGGGGGGGGGGGGGGGGCGGGGCACGTGGGTAGTGTTTGTTTTTTATTTCCCTAGAGTTTAAAACCATCCATCTGCAGGATGACTCTGCATCTCACTAAAACCAGTTTAATGCACAAAAGTATTAAATCACAAGAAGGAAAGACAGCTCTTCAAATCAGGCAATCCAAAGATACATTCAGCAATTTAGCACAGGCCTAGTTTCAGCATGTGATGGAAGATCTGCAAAAGTCACGTGAAAGAGGCAGAGTGACCGCCACAGCAAGAAGTTCACAGAAATTCTTCGGAAGAACTGCTGGAGTACACTGCTCAGCAAGCCAAAGGAGGCCAAAGCAGCCCATAGTGTTGAAAACTAAGGAGGAACCTTTCACATCCCACCAAAATGTATTGTAAAGAACGGGTCCATATGAGGACCTAGTTTGCCCATTTTAGAGACTGAGAACATTTCATTGGAGGCCAACATGAAGGCATGAGAAGAGCCTGAATTTTATTGCAGTATTTCTGACTTTCATAGCCTTCTAGTCATTTTAACAAATTTCCCTCCTCTCAAAATAGATTAAAACAAAGTCTTAAACATGTACATTCCAAATATATCTTTAATTTTCCAGCTACTCAGAAAAGACATAATGCAACAAAAAGGTACAAATGCTCTTCCTATAACAGACTTATTAAATACATATATTTATCATGCAAATTAGCATTCCCAAACAAATGGTTTCCACTAAGACTGAATTTCCTTCGTTATGCTTTAACTGTGGGAGGTACTTTACATGTTTTCTTCAGCAAAACATAACAAGACAAGAGAAACAGCCTTTCAGAAATTATTACTAGTAAAATACTATGAAATACTGCATTATCATACAGAAGTTGGCGGCCGGTCACGAGTGGTGTCCCCCAGGGCTTGCTTTTGGGGCCACTCCTGTTTAACATCCTTACTGATGATCTACATGAGGGGATTGAGTGCACCCTCAGTAAGTTTACAGATGACACCAAGTTGGGTGGGAGTGTTGATCTGCTCGAGGGTAGGGAGGCTCTGCAGAGAGACCTGGACAGGCTGGAGCGATGGGCTAAGGCCAACTGTGTGAGTTTCAATAAGGCCAAATGCCGGGTGCTGCACTTGGGCCACGACAACCCCCAGCAGCGCTACAGGCTTGGGGAGGAGTGGCTGGAGAGCTGCCAGTCAGAGAGGGACCTGGGGGTGTTGACTGACAGCCGGCTGAACATGAGCCAGCAGTGTGCCCAGGTGGCCAAGGAGGCCAATGGCATCCTGGCTTGCATCAGAAATAGCATGGCCAGCAGGGACAGGGAAGTGATCTTACCCCTGTTCTCGGCACTGGTGAGGCTGCACCTCGATTCCTGTGTTCAGTTTTGGGCCCCTCACTACAAAAAGGACATTGAATTACTCGAACGTGTCCAGAGAAGGGCAACGAAGCTGGTGAAGGGTCTAGAGCACATGTCGTATGAGGAGCGGCTGAGGGAACTGGGGTTGTTTAGTCTGGAGAAAAGGAGGCTGAGGGGAGACCTCATCACTCTCTACAACTACCTGAAAGGAGGTTGCAGAGAGCCGGGGATGAGTCTCTTTAACCAAGTAATAAGTGATAGGACAAGAGGGAATGGCCTCAAGTTGCACCAGGGAAGGTTTAGACTGGATATTAGGAAGTATTTCTTTACAGAACGGGTTGTTAGGTGTTGGAATGGGCTTCCCAGGGAGGTGGTGGAGTCCCCATCCCTGGAGGTGTTTAAGAGTTGGGTTGACACAGTGCTGAGGGATATGGTGTAGTTGGGAACGGTCCGTTAATGGTTAGACTAGATGATCTTTAAGATCTTTTCCAACCTAGATGATTCTGTGATTCTGTGAAGTAGTACAAGCAAGTTCTAATGAAGTTTAGACATTTCAGGTTGCTGATACAAAAGTCAGGACTTCTTCCAAGATGGAGCTCATAACCTTCAAAACACATAGTACTCACTCTTTTCATTCTATGTTTTCACAAAATTGTGGTTATTTATTATGACATCTATAACTCAGTTTCTCCATTCTTCCAACAAGTCAGTAAGGCAACTCCTTGCAATCTAAGGCTGGGATGGCCTCAACTTCTTGAGATGCAATATTGCAAGAAGAAATTCAACCAGTTCTAGGAGTATGCACTCTTCATCAAAACCCCCAGCAAAAGCAATATAGTATGACAAGGTAATGGTGCAAAATCCTATATATCATTGGGACAATTTGCCTGCTACCTGATTAGAGACACTGTTGATGTTCCAGACTATCCTTCAAGATGTTGCTATTGTCTTTAGCTGTAACAGTGGACGCAAAAGCAATGCCTCTTGCATAAAAGCTAGGAGCATCACGTACAGTAAGTGTAAACAACTTTTTATAACAGTAACTCACAAAAGAGTGATATATTCTCATAAGCTTCTTGATTACCATTTCCCAGAGACAAATGTGTCATGAGCTATATAATGTGATCTAAGGGAACATTCCAAGGAGCAGCAATGTAAAATGTATCATTCCCAGGTTCTTTGATACCACTTTAAAAGGCTGACAAATGCCTTTCTACTTCTCTTTAAAAAAAAAAAGGTTACATGGCAAGTCTGTGTGAGATCTTTAACTATACAGAAAGGATCAGAGCTAGCCAAAAAAATAACTGGACCAGTAAAGAGGTCCTTCCCAATATCAGCCAAAATAAGACAGGGTATGGGAGGAAAGAACAAAAAAAACCCAACTCTCTTAAAACATCCTAGACTTTTCCAGCTGAAAGTTCACATCTGTCATTAAAGTGTAACCTATCCATATTTTGGTGGTGAAAAAGGAAAAGCAAAAATTGGTTTTGTTTCCTTCCCTCACTAACATCAACCTACCCTCTTTTCTCCTTGCCAACAGCTAGATTTATTTTTAAAAGAAAATCAGCAAGGAAACAAACAAACCTTGAAGCTGTACATGAACCAGCTGGGTCTTGCACACATAGCCAGCTATCTGAAACAGTAAGTTTAAATGAGAGTTCTTATCTAAAACCACCAGCATACTTTAAAAATACTTTCTCATTTTTGGGAAGCCCCAGCAAATTAACTATCAAGTACACAATGCTCCAGCACAGCCTTTCTCCTACTTAAACAATCCAAGGTTTATGCCCATAAAAAGCAATTTCAAGTCCTCATGTCCCTCAATAGCTTACGCTTCTGGCTGAATCTGAAGGTTTATTCACTACACAGTTCATTACAGTGATATTTTATCTAACAGAGGGCAAAATATTTTGCAGACAGGAGATCTGCAAAATACTGCTTCTAGGTACAGTCAGGAAACATCTGAAGATCCCTTTGAACTGCAAATCTCAGTTACAAAACTGATACGGTAATCCCTTTGACTTCAACTGCAAATGTCTGTATTCTAGCCCAATGCCAGGCAGCACTAAAAGGGTTTCATGCATGGTAATATAACATGGTAAACACAGTCTATGAAGAAAAAGTCCTTTAAGTCTTCAGCCTTACTGGATGTGTTCGGATTTATGGATTCCCACAAAAAACATGTCAACCACAGAGGTGCATTCACACAGTTGTCTCCTGGAAACAACATGACAAGTTTTCATTTAAGTCCTTGATTCCCACTGCCCAAAATCTGATATGGTCAAGGATTACCCATACTGAAATAAAGAAAAAAAGAAAAAACCAACCTCACGTGAACCCATTTGAGAAGCAAAGTTGTCACCATTTGGTCCAGTGCTGGTCATGATAGTTTTAATCTACATTTTCAACAGTGTGACATTAACTAAAGTGTAAAAGTTGATGGTATTTTGCTGATCTCAAAGCAAATCTTTTCCACATTGCTCAATTATTTTTAAAATCAGAAGAGTTTTACTTCAAAATCACTTAAAAATAACAACGTAACAATTGACAAAGCCTGGGCATTCAGGTGAAAAGTTGGTGGTATTCTGTTTGCATGTCTTCCCCCAAAGCTGCCTTTATTTTTCTAAGAAAGTTTGACAAATTATCTGTAGTACTTGAAATGCAACTGAGTGAGTACAAAACAGGGTTAGAAAGTTCAAGAGAAACACTACCGAAGTAGCAGCCATCTCTTTAAAAAGTAATACACTTTTCGACATCTTGCAAATCTGGCTTCTGCTCCAATTTTGTATTGTTTTAAACATTCAAGGAAGAATTCTTACCACCTTTTTGAATATACATGCTGAATTCCCTCAGTAGCAAGCTGATGCCACATGCAAATCAGATAGAAAAGAAAGAAATATTTATCACTCTCAAAAAGAGAGAACATTGGCAATAGTTTGAGAAATGGTAACATTCAAGATATAGTTACTTCCCTTTCCAAACCGACCAAGTATCACTGTGAACACATACTGGGCCAACCTTCATACCAATTTCAGTGCAGTAATCAAAGCAGCAGATGAGATTAGACATTAGCAGGAACACAATAACCTTGGAAACCCTAGCGACTTTTTTTTTTTTATTTGAAGAGAAAGTGCCTCACCACCATTCTAAAGAGTCCAGCCCACTGCTTACTCACTCCTGCTATCAGTCTCTTCCCTGGTTTCCTAATAGAACTAGTAATCTAAGAAGACAGAACAGGGTACATCACATTAAACTCAGTTAACTTTTTTTTCAGTCCCCTTGCCTGGGACTATAAGCCAAAATTCTTTCTTACAGCGCTACTGGAAGTCTAGAGAGGTGCTCCTTCACATACTTTACTCTCCAGCAATGAACAGTAAGTAGTGTCCTGCAATCGGGACACACCATGTGCTGCACACCAAGTGAGAAGTCACCATCCTTCTGCTCACATAACTTCAGTGCAGTACAGGGGAGCTAGAAGTAAAGAACTTTTAAACAGAAAGTCTTCCTTCAGATCTTTCTTAAAAAAAATAAAAAAACCTTGCGATTTGAGATTACAATTTAAACTGAACTCCCGATACAGGAGGCATAGAAGTTTTTAAAAACAGAAGCAGAGAGGAAAATGTGCAGAACAAAAATTAGAGTCAGTATTCCTAAGATAAAAGAAGACTAAAGGTACAATATTTGGGTTGGGGGGGTAGTTGGGTTTTTTTTCATTTGGACATTATTTACACAAGCAGTAGGAGAACATGAAACTAATCCAGAGTCACAAGTGAAATAGTTTTAGTTATTATATGACTAATAAGAATGCACTGTCCATAACTTAACTCTAAAAAGTTAAATGAGCTGTTTAAAAGATGGACCAGGTACACTAATGTTAAATTCAGAGAATGGTGAATTTCTGATTAAGTTCAGGGGACATCCCAGTTCCAATTAATCACAGTGCATCACATCAGACTTCACATAGTTGCCTTGTTTGCATATGTTTGTATGTTACAAAGACAAACCTATATGAGAGAGGGAACATGAGTATGTGTATTTGTCAGCCACTTGGTGGGAACTATTACATCAGACATCATTTCAGGAGTCTAAACTAAGTTTCAGGAAGGTAAATGAAGCAATAGTCCTTGGAACTCTTGGCAAGGATGACAAAAAAATATGCCATCTCTTTTCCTCAACCTTACACAAAAGAGAGAAGAATCTTTCCTTCTTGCTCCAAAAACACATGGGAGAAATTGTCATACAGCAGTGCACCACACATTTCTCTCAAATATCTGTCCCACTGGACTGCCAAGGGCCACTTACTCTCTTCACAGGGTAGAAGTATCTGCCTTCATGCCCATCCACTGCAAGAGTCAGAGGCCAGCCTTACAGCCTTAACAAGGCTGCCCCAAGCAGAGGGTTTATCCACAAATCAGTTCAAGAAGTTCCCAAGTGACAAAAATTCATAGAGCCTTTTGAGAGACGATACAGCTAGTGCTTTAAATCTCCAAAGTGAAAATATCTGTTCAATATTAGTCTCGCTATACATACAGATATATATACAGATACATAAAGATAGGTAGGTAGGAAGTCCTTCATTTTCACCATACAAGTTGAACATGCCACCCAGGACAAAACCAGCTATCACTCCTTGCCAATTTTTATTGCTATGATTACTGTCACTCTCCCTTCTATAATGCTGCTAGTCATGTTTTTTACAGTAATTCAAGTTAAATTTTTGTTTATTTCTATTTGTTTTTCTCTAATCATGTTCATATTTCTTAGTTAAAGAGACTAAGAAAGAGATTATGGTACCACAGGGTACTATGGATTTGGGGCAGTTGGAAGGCTTCTTTCAATCCTCTTCAAATCAGCAACAGCTTAAACAGGTTAAAGAAAAAGGAAAAGCAAGGTCAAGGGAAGAATTACGTTTTCTCAGATACATATGCCTAGAAGAAAGGAATCAGAAAAAACCATGGCCTTTGAGAAAAGTAGCAGCACAATGTGTCACATCAGAGTTTATACCTTTTATGAATAAAATAATTTTGGTGGCTTTATAAATGATAAAATGCTAAAAACATATTATAAATTTGTTATTTATCTACAAAAAATAAACTACAGTATTTGAAAGTAATAAATTGTTCGGTTGAGTTTTACCAGCATTCAAATGTCACACTACAGCTCAAGAAACTAGTCTAAACAAGGATTTTAGACCACTAATACAAAATTCTGAAGCTTTGATTAAATCTGCACTCCACTGAGATGTCTAAGCTTCTTGAAAGGTGAAGAAGGAAGTGTGCCAAACCAAACCCATATATAATTATCTTACTGGAACTGGAAAAAGCCATAGAGCCATCTGCATAGGTAGGTTACTGGTTTCTTTGAAACATCATTTCAGACTAGCAGAGCATCAAACTGTATGTAGATAAAATGTTGTTTTGGCTTAAGCATAGCAAAAATATATTTTGTGTTGAATTAAGGACACATGCAATGTTCTCTAGGCAAAGGCATAAAAGCTGGATCACATCTGATTCAGCAAAACAGCAAATACTTAAGTTTACTGATTGTAAGAGAAATTAAGCATTTGCTTACAATCTTAATAAAATCAGTTCTCAAGAGGGAAAAATTAGCATAGAAAAAAGAGGTCAAGAAAATATGATCAAAAAGTTCCCCCTTCCACTTTCAATCTTTCCACAGGACAGGAGATGGAAACTGGTTTTCAAATTCCTAGACTTCAGAGAATGATGTTAGGCTGCAGTCATGAGATGATGCCTTTCAATGCCCCAGCTCTATATCACATACCTAACTGACAGAATAAAAGATAGAAAAAATGGTATCCCAGGACAGAGAGCTAAGTAAAAGCCTTGTGGTGGGACAAACAAGTATTCCTACATCATAAGCACAGACACATGCCCTGAGACAAAGCTACAAAACAAAGGGGACTCAAGTTCCCAGAGCAAAATCCAGAGCAAAGCTCTGGGGCATTAGACATGCTGTAGCTTCAGAAACCGCAGAGAACGCTAATTAGATACGTACATCTGAACAAATAGCCATACATAAACATCTCCAAGCTAAGCAAGCACGGACTGAGGCCATACAAGATAGTAATTACCTAAATGAACTGGGATTTGTACAGCAAAACAAAATTTTTTCAGAATTCATTCCCATGATGTTTTTCTGAGTGAAAACAAAAACAAAAACTCTTTTAGAAAGAGTTTTAAAATACAGTACATACAGGAATAGCAAACACTTTCCTCTAGAGTGATTTTCTGCCCCCATCACTTTAAAGAAAAAAAAGCACAGATTCCTAAAGCTGCACCTGCACCACCACCACCCTCACACCCTCCCCTCCCCCATTATAATAAATTGAAATAGTATTATATTCTGGTATAACATAACAGTTTGAAAGGCTGGCTTTAGTTCTAAATAAGCCTGCTGCAAAACCAAATATATTACAATACCTTAATCTACGCAATGTCAGTGACAAGTTTATGAGGGCTTTCCATGATCGGAAGAGGCAACGCTATGGTCCAGCAATTCCGTGCCAGTACTTTTCAGGGCAGCATTTTTAGGCTCTCTTTTCTATCAACATGCAGAAAACTATGGTTCATCAGGCCTCCTTGATGAGCATGCATACATATCAGTAGCACAACACCTCATTGTGATTATCTACAGCCAGAATACTAAGAAAAGTGACATTACAGGTACAACCATCTATCTTTCTATCAACATGTATCAAGTTTCTGAGGCAGAGAGCAACAGGGCTGTCCTAGCTCAGCACTGCCAACGCACACCACACTGATGGATGAAGAAGAGGCCCATCAAGCAGTATGCAGTTAAAAGAGCTGTCCTGAAATCAAATGCTTCTACAGACTCCGGTGCACACCAAGATCTCAGACACTGCACTGGCAGGGATGCAGCAATCAGTTTCACAAATAGGTTATGAGAGTTTGTGCAGGCTACAAGAGTTGAGGGACATCTTCAGGAGCACACTGATTGAATAGCCCCTTTACAGCACAGCCCAGTCAAAGCTCTATCTCCTAGGACACAATTAGATCTCTTCAGTCCTGAGCAACCTCACTGCTTTTCATCTGAACAAACTTGCCCAAGAGACTTGTTTACATTTTCATTGTTCTCTGCATGAAATACTGCTTCCTGACATCTGTTCTGCATTTGTGATTCCTTAATTTCCATTAATCCATCCCTGTAGCCATGTACCCGCTGTCCCCTTCAGGGCTAAATCACAAACAGTAATCTGACAAAGATGGATATGTCTCTTAGGGTATCCTCCCAGTGATAGAGGAGCCAACGAGGAGAGGTGCTATGTTGGACCTTGTCTCACCAACAAGGAAGAGCTGGTGGGGAGTGTGAAGCTCAAGGACAGCTTTAGCTGCAGTGACCATGAAATGGTGGAGTTCAAGATCCTTAGGGCAGCGAGGAGGGTGCACAGCAACCTTGCTACCCTGGACTTCAGGAGAGCAGACTTCGGCCTCTTCAGGGATCTGCTTGGCAGACTAACATGGAATGAAGCCCTGGAGGGAAGAGGGGCTCAAGAAAGCTAGTTGATATTCAAGCTCAGGAGCAATGAATTCCAACAAAGAAGTAGTCAGGCAAAAATGCCAGAAGGCCTGCATGGATGAACAAGGACCTCCTGGACAATATCAAGCACTTTAAAGAAGTCTACAGAGGGTAGAAACAAGAAGAGGTAGCCTGGGTAGTCAGGGATCAGGTTAGAAAGGCTAAAGCCCTGATAGAATTAAATCTGGTCAGGGACATCACAGGCAACAAGAAAAGCTTTTACAGGTATGTCAGTGATATAAGGAAGATGAGGGAAAATGTGAGCCCTCTCTGGAAGGAAAAGGGAGACTTGGTCACCCAGGATACAGAGAAGGCTGAGCTACTCAATGACTTTTTTCCCCCTCAGTCTTCACCAGCAAGTGCTCCAGCCACACTGTCCAAGATACAGAAGACAAAGGCAGAAACTGGGAAAATGAAGAACCACCCACTGGAGAGGATCATCTAAGGAACCTGAAGGCAAATAAGTCCATGGGACCTGATGAGATGCATCTGCGGGTCCTGAGGGAACTGGTGGATGGAATGGCTAAGCCACTATCCATCGTATTGAGAAGTCATGGCAGTCTGGTGAAGTTCCTACTGACTGGAAAAGGGGTAACATAACCCCCATTTTAAAAAAGGGAAATAAAGAGGACGCAGGAAACTACAGGCCAGTGAGTCTCACCTCTGTGCCCAGTAAGATCATGGAGTGGATCCTCCTGGAAACTATGTTAGGGCACATAGAAAATAACAAGGTGATTGGTGATAGACAACATGGCTTCACTAAGGACAAATCCTGTCCAATGAATCTATTGGCCTTCTACAGCATGGTTACAGTGTTGGCAGATAAGGGAAGAGCAACTGACATCATCTACTTGGACTTGTGCAAAGCTTTTGTCACTGTCCCGCATGACATCCTTGTCTCTAAATTGGAGAGACATGGGTGTGATGGATGAACCACTCAGTGGATAAGGAATTGGCTGGATCGTCTCACTCAAAGAGTTGTGGTCAACTGTTCAGCATCCAAGTGAAAAGCTGTGACGAATAGCGTTCCTCAGGGTTTGGTGTTAGGATCAGAGCTGTTTAACACCTCTGTTGGTGACACAGACAGTGTGATTAAGTGCACCCTCAGCAAGTTTGCCAATGACACCAAGCTGTGTGGTGCAGTCAACGCGCTGGTGGGAAATGCCATCGAGAGGAACCTGGACAGGCTCAAGAGGTGGGCCCGTGCGAACCTCAAGAAATTCAAAAAGGCCAGGTACAAGGTCCTACACATGGGTGAGGGCAATCCCAAGCACAAAAACAAGCTGGGTGGTGAGTGGATTGAGCGCAGCCCTACAGAGAAGGACTAGTGGATGGAAAACCAAGTATAAGCCAGCAACGTGTGCTCACAGCCCAGAAAGCCAACCGTGTCCTGGGTTGCATCAAGAGAAGTATGACCAGCAGGTCAAGGGAGTTGATTCTCCCCCTCTACTCAGCTCTCAGAGACCCCACCTAGATTACTGCGTCCAGCATAAGAGTGACATCGACCTGCTCAAGCGGGTCCAGAGGAGGCCACAAAGATGATCAGGGAGCTGGAGCACGTCCCTGATGAAGACAGGCTGAGAGAGTTGAGGTTGTTCCGCCTGAAGAAGAGAAGGCTCTGGGGAGACTTTCTAGTGGCCTTCCAGTACTTACAGGGGGCCTGCAGGAAAGATGGTGAGGGAATCTTTATCATGTAGTGTAGCTTACAACAGAACAAAAGCTAATGGTTTTAAACCCAAAGAGGGTAGATTTAGATTAGATTTAAGGAAGAAATTCTTTACTGTATGGGTGGTGAGGCACTGAAACAGGCTGCCCAGGGAAGTGGTGGCTGACCCCTCCCTTGGAAGTGTTCCAAGGCCAGGTTGGACGGGGCTTTGAGCACCACGATCTAGTGGAAAGTGTCCATGCCCATGGCAGGGGGGCTTGACCTAGATGATCTTTAAGGTCCCCTCCAACCCAAACCATTCCATGATTTTATGATGCTTCTATATTCAGACATTCACTATGTTCATTTTTTTTTATTTGTTTTTCTTTCCACAGACAATTCCAAGATAGCAGAGTTTGAGCTTTTGGCACTATTTTTGTAGGGTTTTTCAATAACTTTCTTTTACAGCTCATCCAATTTTCACACTAGTATCCATCTGCACCATCTAGTGGATTTATGCTACACAATTTCAGATGTTATAATCTTTCTGCAACTGATATAATGGCACCAAATGCAACAGACTAAAATGGTGCCAGTTAATATCTCCTTCTTTTCTTTTGGTTTTGTAACTTCAGATTTTCTTCCAGTTGTGCCTTAGGTTTTGAAATATTACTGCAATGCTTGCTTGGATTTTTTATTTTGTACTCACTGTTACGGCAGGGGCAACTTGAAAACCCTCACAGAACTGATTCAGGGTTCATCCTACAGGACAGCAGCTGCCATCCTGAACCAGAGTCCACTTTATTTTCATGGATGATATATATAGTAACAAGAAATTTTTGTTTATAATTTGCAAGCATAATATAGTGGTAGTGTCCTGACAATCTCTTGAAAACCTGCATAGTAGGGTTGCCAGTGTAAGGCCTGAGCTGCTGTTTTTACCTCAATACATTTATGATATTATCTGTTTTGTTATGGGGCTTTATGGCTAGACTTGCACATAATAAGGCCTTAATGAACACTCATGACCCCAGTAGTCTTTCGAGTAATGCTCTCCCATGCTGATGCATTATTCTTTTCCAAAATGAGTACTGGATCTTCTAAGTGCAATGTTCCCATTCACCCCCCCTTCCATAGGACTGTCAGTTGACTAACTGCTTACACATTTTGTCTTAGTTTAACTAACGCAAAAACCAGTTACTCCCCATAAGCTGTGGACAGGGTAGTTTTATAGAAAATGCAGGGAGTAATACTTGTCTTGAAGGTAAAATATATTCTGAAGAGAAGTGATACTTGCAGATCTGCTGGAGCCCGTGAAACTCCACACACATGGATCTGAATCAGCGCATATGATTATGGCTACATGTATTCTCAAGGTTGCCTGCAACATCGTTAGATGGTCTTAGTATATTCTCAGTCCAGCTTATAAACCATCAGAATCACTCCTGCCTTAAACTGATAACCAAATGAAAATATAGATGCCATTTGAGGCAATAAAGGCAAAATTCAGATCTGAATCAGGATGAAAGATGTAACAACATTATATATGACATTGCTGTGAGCCTCATACTAGTCAGAAAATGAAAGACTCACAGAAAAATTCTGAATTTAAGCTACTTGTTGGCTTACTACTTCTCTGAAAATCAGAAAAAAGCCTCTTTAAGAAATAATTTATTAGTGAATTTGGTCTTGTTCCCATACCTTATTTTTCTATCTTCTGTAATACACACTAGCAATTTCTTTTCAATTATTTAAAAACCATAAAATATACCAGTATCTCGATGATAGTTACACTATTATATACTTTTGGCACTCCATATATTAGTCTTTTCAACACTCAACATCCAAGTGCCTGAGAGCATAAATACTAGTTGAAATATAGTTTCCCGTTTTTAACATACATCATACGTATGAAATTCTTTGCCTCCAAAACAAGTTTAAAGACTTTCTTACCACAGTCTCCAGCATCATTTACTTACCATCACTTCTGGAAACTCTAGATCTACTTACCACCTACCCAAGCAAATCTTCAAGCTGCCAACTTTATCAACAAACCAGATTCTTCCCCATGGAAGCTGGTAGAGTTCTATGCTTTAAGTGTTATTTGGCAAACCAAAGCTACTGTGCTAAGAGGGATCAACTACATCTGGTCTAATAAAAAAGTACTTCTTTCTACAAAAGTGTTTCCCTTCTACTTCTAGACTATCACTACTATATAGTATTGTTACTAATCATTATTGAATGCAAATAGTTGATGAAAACCTTCAAAAGGTAATACCGTACTTGCAAACTTTACCACTGCGTGCACTTTAGCATCTTATTTCATGATAAAACAAAATTCTGCATCTATTTAGCATACCACGTAAGAGTGATTTTCAAATGCACAAGTACCATTTTCACTCAAAGTGGGAGATGCTCAGTCAACTGACACTTGTATTTAGTAGAATTTCCCCAAATGGCCTGACAAATATCCAAGTCCTCCACGAAGTAGAGGTTTCTCTCAAATTTAGTTGCACTTCTTGGAAGCACTGTAACCAGCAAATCCCTGCACAAGGCCAAACATCAAGTCAACACAAGTAGTTGGGCTAGATCTGATGTTTCCAGAAGCTCAGTGCTCTAACTAGAAAAATGCTGTCTTCACAGATAGCAAGTGCTAATCAAAAGGTTTCGTTAAAAGCAGAGAATATTATCCTATGAGGGTGGTTCTGGCAAAGTAAAGCCAAGCCCTCCAAGACTGCTAAGATTTGGGCTGCAACAGTCTGTAAATATCTTTGATTTACACAAATCTACGGATGAGGAAGTTTTAAGTCATCTGAGACCATGTAACTACTGATCTCATCTTGTGTGAAAGGGACTCAGAGATTTTAAAAACTAACGAAAATCTAGTAATGAAAATAAACTGGGTGGAAACTATCTACAGTAGACACTGAAAATAAATTAATAATATGCTTATACTTTTTATAATCCAATACCAAAAGTTTTCCTTTAAACTTCAGTTACTGTAAAAATTTTATGTATGTATGTATATATATACACACACAGTGTGTGTGTATGTATATATAGGGGAGTGTGTATACATATATACACCTTATTAATTCAGATACATTTCTTCTTTTCTGGTAGAACTGTGTGGTTTGTATTTCACCCACTTAACTTGCCGTTTTCAACATGAAACATGTCTTCCTGTGAGAGAAATGAAAAATTCAACCACTGCTGCAGATGTTTTGACTACATAGGGACCTGTTTTTTATTAATGGCAAGAATAACACCCCAGAAAATAAAATATTCTTTTTTGACAGCTAGGCATCTGATTTAATAATCATCTTATTCTTAATTAGTTGATACAGCTTTTGTAGTCTCAACTTCAAACACACATGGATCAACACCAAGAAGAGATGCAAATAAATATGCTTACCTTTTCTTCACATTTCCTGTGGCAGGCATACTTGCACACTAAAACAAAAGGAAATAGGATATATGAATTAAAGAGTGGGTGGACTCTCCCCTCCACTTCCTCAGATCAGGTTTCTACTAAAGATCTGGCCAAACTCAGGTCTGTACATATAAAAGTATTTACATACTTCAAAACAAAAAAAAATCCTAAAAAGAAACACATTTGGTTTTTAGCCATTCCTGAAAGATTACTTAATGACAGCAATGTTATCAGATTTGTGCATTCCATCAGCATGATGCCTGGCTAAACTTCATTGACTGATTATCTTGACAACTACCTTTACAACTTCACATGCACCAGAAGTGTTACCATCTAAATAACACATATAGTAAGATCAAATTGTTCCCAATGTAACCTGTGAATCTTAGTCATATCAGCAGAGATGTAAGAAATGCAGGGTGAGTTCAAACTCACCAACGACCATGACTATTCACACTTTAATTTCTGATTGTGAAATACAGTTTACACTGTGTTGAAAACATTACTTTCAAGAGGTAAGCACTTGATTTCTTTTAAATTCCTGATGACCTAAGAGAAGGATGTATCATACTAGCAAGTTCAGATTCAGAAAGCAGCGCTTAACTTAAAAAGTAACCAGATAAGCAGCAATGTAACTATAATGCAACAGCATAACAGCTAGAATCTGACACAGGCTGGTTTTAGTAGATTTTCCATTTATATACACCTCCTCCTTTACTCTGAAATTTGTTTTACTACCATGCAATGTCTATCCTTTGGGTTACTGTGAGCTAAATTGTATTTTAACTTCAGGAAAACTTTACTTATTCCATCTCCAAGAACAGTAAACCGCAGAATACCACAGAGGTTTAGCTGGAAGATTAACTAGGGCCTAACCTTAGACCACAGAAGCTGAAAGCCATGCCCATTTCTTGATGCTTCTACCAAGAGAAAGATATTCTACAGCCTGACCCAACAGGAAAGATACAACTACCAAGATGTGAGGTCAGCAAATACACGACCATGACCATTTCAGATTGAAGTGCATCAATTGCTGAATGAAAAACGCTCATGCTCCAGTCACTGCTCAAGGCGGGGAAAAAAAAAAAGGCTTACTGACCCATTTTCTTATGCAGTCTTGTTGGTGCTATGCTCACTTATCTTCCCCATGTGTAAGTTCGGAACTTTGTTCATAGTGCTTCACAGGATCAAGATTCTTTATCCTAAAATTTTATTAGTGTTCACACAAACAGACTGCTCTATTAGCACTGATAGTGACCAGTAACCACATGCTACTTACAAATGCTATCAACCTTAAAGCAAATAGAAAATGGCTTTTAATCCATAAGGAAAAAGATTTTCTTCTGTGACAGCATGGGGGATGTTTAAATTCATTAAGCGATTTTACAAATCAAAACTGAATATTTAGTAGAATCCATATTTTAAATCAGCATGATTAACTCTGACTTTGAAAAGGCTACCAGGTGGTCCAAAAATATGCATGCATACTGTTTCTTCTATAAGGTATTTCAACATCTCCTGCAAAATGGTGAAACAAAAAAAGAAAAAACCCGAGACAATCACAAAACGTAAAGAATAAAACAGTAAGTCTGTCAGGAAGCCCTGATATTACAGACAAGGTTCTCATCTTCTTTATTGATGCTTAAGTCTAGATTTCTGGCAGACAAGATGAAATACAAAGCAAAAATACATTTAATTCCATGACAGTTTCCATGATTTTGCTACTGGCTCATGCAAAATCAAATCAGGAGTGTCACCAATATACAAAATCTTTATTAAAGGCGCGGATAACAGTAAATGCTGCCATTGAGCTTTTTCCCTTTCCACATACATGAAAAATCAGAGTTTGCTGCTCGTGTGTAACACAACAGTACTGTCTTTGCTGGAAAGAAACCACTGAAGTCAGATCTGAGTTTAGCCTGGATAGCAACACCAAGACCAAGTCTTTCAGCAGCATCCCATTCAAACTCATAAGCAACACAGAAATATGGTGTACAAACTCCATACATAATTAAAGGAAGAATACTTTACAAAGTGTTGCTATATTTATGAGTTTCAAAGGAAACAAAGACTAAAGCCTCAAGAGATAATTAGCTAAATACACATCGGACAAAGCTCTCTGAAACAAACCATGTATTTTTTCAGGTATTTAAATCTGTAACATCCTGAGGATAGAGATCTGATTCATTGATAAAGATAGCTTCACTCCTCCCTCAGCATCCAGAAATACCCTATTCATAACTAAAGCCAGCACTTTCATGGATTACACTGACCTAAGTCATTACCTTCTCTGCCTCACTGTTTAATAAAGCTGATTTAGATAATAAAACTGGATAGAAATAAGCACTCTGAAAGGAGATCACTGACTGTCCAGATGCTGGGAGCAAACAAAGCATTCCTTTGTGCTCAGAAGCAGAAAGGGGATTCTCCCCCTTCCCTCTTGGGCACACGTCAAACTGCTCATCGCATGTGTTGCTCCTAAAAGGACACCAGCTACATCCCAAAACCAGAAATGGAACCCTAAGCGTAACAGATCCAAACACCAATTCCCTTTTCTTCACAGCTCTGAATTTCACTAGTAGACCAAACCTCTACCCAGAACAACAAAACTTAAAATGACTGAGCCCATTTTGACTGAATGTTCTTGTCATTTACCAGATATCCAAGTGTTCAAAGCATTTTGCATAATCTGTGTATGTCCTACTGAAGTACAGCAAGTGTCACAAGTTCTCATTTGCTGGTAAGATAAACTTTTTATGTAGGTAAATGAGATCTATATAAAGTATATGTGTGTGTATAAACATTTACAACTATATACACATGTGTGAACATACATACACAAATATATACACATTCATATGTACGCATATATAGACACTCCAAAAACCACAAAAGCCTTGTTTGTAGTAAACATACAACCACTTGTTAAAACCAACTGAAAAAAAGAAAAAAAAGAAAAAGGCTGTTAGCATAGAACATTGCTTAGGAATTAAGAACCATTTGGAAGGAAGTATAACTTCGATCAGTAACCTCCAGCCAATTATCAATCTCTAGAAGTTAATTCCTAGTTATTATTGCTAGTGTGGTAGAGTCTGAATAAACTTTAAGGTTGTTTTTAAAGTACACATAGAGTTAAGCCAGAGTAATTTCAAACTGATTTGTCCTGCTATTTTCTTAACTCCTCTATCTTCCACACCCTCCATCCCTTCTCCAGAGGGGGAAAAAAAAAAATGTATATATATACACATGGGGGTGGGGTAAGGCATATCAACAACCTCCGAAAAAAAGGGAGGTATCAAGAAAATACCATGAATTGGGCATGAGGAAGTATGCAGGCACACAGAGAAAGAGTGAATGGAATAATGTGCTGCAGCAGCCACAACTCTTCAAGTATCCAAGCACAGAAGAGTTAGTGGAGAGAAGCACCATTGCCTTTCCAGGCACATCCTTTTACAGTGCAATTCATACGCTTTTCTCCCCTACCTCCCTATAGCTGCTAACATCGTGAACAGTGAAAGATCCCTTCACCAACACTAGCAAAATAACTACTCGCCCACAGAGAAAAGTCAGTTTGCTTGATATGTCGTTACTTACTTCATCTTGACACAGCTAATGCTACCACTCTCACAGAACCATCCTGCCTGGACAGTTGCAGCCCCCCAGCCCAAGGCTGGTTTTGTCTCAGACCAAGCATTTACAGTACTTGCCAATAGATGGGTTACCTCAATCATTACACTGTCAGAGAGACTGAATCATGTTTCAATATGACAGCTGTTTTTGTGGAAAGCCTTAAATAGTAGAGATGCACTTTCAGAAAATTTCTAAGGCCAAAAGGCAGTATTATACCATATTTGTGTAACCCATGCCTTTTCAGTGTAACAAACACACAATACGAAAAACATGAAAAACTGAACACACAGCACATTAATTGTTACAGAAATGCATGCAACTTACAGTTAAAAGATCTCAACAAGCAGCTTCTACCAAATGCTGGCATTCTTCAGGCAAAGCTTACAAGCAAAATAGCACTCAGCTCTTTTCAGGACTACAGTCCAAGTGTATTTCAGTTTAAAAATGTGCCTGAAACAGTCCAGAGGACTTAATGTCACACTGAGCAAGGCTACTTCAGTTCTTCAACTGAGCAGCTGAGTGTCTGGATCCCACACATCAGCTCTCGTCAAATACCAGACTTTCCAAATTTGTGTTTAAGAATTCTGGCATCAGTTCCAAGAACAACCGTCCCAAGCTGGCTGGCAATGAAATGGAGACCAAGCCATATTTAGTCAATTTACTACACTTCAAAACAGTTCCTAAACAATAGCTCTGAGAATCCATTTTTTTTAAAAGGAGAAAAAACCCACCACCAAAAAACCACAAACAAACAAAATTTCTTTAACTCAAAATGAAGATGAGTTAATTCCTGCAAGTTAACATACTATTACCAGGGTAAAAACAGAAGGATAAGCATAGTGAATCTTTTCAAACTTAAGCTCCAAAATTTTTATGAAATGAAAGTTCTACTTACATGCATGAATGTAAGATGCTCTCTGAAAACCAGTAGCAATGTATTACAAAGTAAGAGAGTACTTCTGTAAACTGACCACAGAATGATTTATGGTTTACCAGGACAAAGAGCTTAAGTTTTTCTCTGTGTGGTAAGGGCTACTCACCTTGTAATGTTTTAGTACTTAATGGACATACGGTATGGCAATATATTCCATACAAACATTCTGTTGCACTGTACATGCAATGAATATTAAAAGACGACCAGTTTATAAGGACAACCTCGCACTTAACCACAGCTTTTATCAAGTGATTCTCCATGGTGGGTTTCTGTGTGCTTGTTTTTAAACAACTATGTATGGCAAGGGTACAAACACAGTAATTCAGAAATCCTCTTGCAGCAGAAACATGCATATAAATAGAAAATCTAAGACATGTAACTCAGTTTAATACCTTACTAATCTCTAAGACAGATCACTTGCCCCAAAAGCATATACTATGACAGGTCTTGATATTCATTTTTAAATTCCTAGTGACAAATAATAAATTAGGATACCAAATCACAGTCCTAGCTACTTGAAAGATGCTTTCTTTCCCTCAGCATCTCCAACTCAGCTTCCCCAAAGCAGACACATGCTATTACAGCTATTTTTTGACAGTAATGGAAGAGTCCTTGATGTTCCACAACAAAATGTAATCTAAAGCAACCATATAAAAAGGTTTGTGTAATCAAGACTTAGTTTTTATAGTTCCCAATTCCAGTCTTCTCTCAATACCACAGAAAGATGGGTGTCAATGTCACAGGAGTGCTAAAATCCAGCCATTTTAGTAGCTAGACTAGTGATACCACTACTGAGCAACATCTCCCTCCTTCAGGAAATGTTTTAACAAAATCCCAGGTCTATCATTGGCTGAAAAAAAAGATGTTTTCCTTTTTTTAAGAAACCAAATCAAGATATTTTAAGGAATGAATAGCAAGGCCACCATGACAGGGTCTTCTCCAGGCAGAGCTTGATACAGAAAGACATCCATGACCACAATGTTCCAAATGGAGAGAATTGGGCAACTTGCTGGCCATTTATATTTTGGCAAGGGTTTAATAACATTGTGATCAGATTATTAGAAAAAACTTTCAAACACACACTTTTCTGCTGACCTGTTCCTACTAGCTCTACAACAATTCAACTCAAGATGGAAGATCCAGAAAGAACACTGTATGAAAAAGTCACATGGAAATTATTAACTGCAGCATTAAAAATAAGATGGCATACATTTTTGTGAGGGGTAATGATACCCTTGGGTAGGAGTGGGGGAAGAGTCCTCTAGCTAGAACTGTTGGGCTTTAGCTGTAAAAAGTAAACACTTCTATTTTTAAGTCACATGCCAAAGATGTTGCAAGTCTAACAGCCACACTACAGCAACAACATCTGCTGGTGCATTTCCTGTGCCTCAAACATTTTCCTAGATTTTCTTTTGTTCTTTTTTCATATTCAGCCAACCATTGTCTCTTCATCTGAATATTGCTCCCAGCACTTCATGACAGGGACTGCAGACATTGTTTTTGAAGATGAAGACTAAAAGACAGTTATGAGAAATTTGCGCAAAGCTTCAGCACTTTTTAGTTGGGGTGGCTATACAGTAAATAGCGTTGTGAATGAGCTCTCCCGCAGATGAAACATTCCACTTGCTGTTGCTGACAACAGCAGTGGAAAATCTTTATTAAGAGAAAAATATTTTGGCACTACTGCTGCAATAGTGTGCTTGTTCTTTTATTTTACTCCCACTTTCTTCCTGTCCTGTAGGAAGAATCTTGACCACCAAGGTTTTTTTGGGATTGGTTTTTCTTTGGTTCGGTTCCCCTCCCCCACCCCAAGGAATTTAGTCTAACTTTATCATTTTAACTGCATCCTGAAAACTCCTGGGTGGGGTTTTTTTTGTTTTGTTTAATTTCCCATAGGTGCTGTTTCAAAAGGCAGAACATTAGCACCATGAAAATGTTTCCACGTTTTTAAAAATAAGTTACTCATATAGCACTGTGTTTTCACCTTTCTAAACTACACTTACAAGTCAGGTAGGAAATGATTAAACCTTAACCCAGTCCGGAACCAAAGGTTATTTTTAGACTTTCTCCTGCTAGATTAACAGACAAGCCCGTGCTACAAAATTTCATCCACAAAACCATTTCAACCAGAGCATTGTTTACTGTAGCCAACAACCCACATGAAACCAAAAAATTGGCTGGACTGTCTCCAGGTTTTTCTGACAGCTGCAGACCATGCAAGAACTGTAAGATCTCAAAAGCTTGCATGCCTGTGATGGATCTTAACATATCCTGCATGAATTATGCTATGAACAAGGATTAGAGAAAAATAAGAGATTGGTTTAAAATGGATGATCTTCAAAATAAGAAAGCCCATTTTGTTAAAAACTTATTATGTGGGTGAGACCTAATGGGACATGGAGCTTTGATTCACAACTGTTCTTGTAAGTGACAAAGACCTTCACCAAAAGAGAAAACAAAATCAGCTATGCAAAGGAGGTCATCAACATGATCCTTCAAGTACTTACATAGCTGTAGGCATGTTTTCCAAGGGTATTTTTTACCTTTTTAATGGCAGATGGGGACTCTGCATAAAAGCCACTAGCAACTCCCCCTCCTACCTATTTACAGGATTCAGATCCTGAATGTGTCTAAATGAAGTTGTTTGTAGCCCAGCTTAGTTTCTTGAAGTTTTCTTCATGTACCAGAATAAACTCTTCAGCATTTTTTACAACAGAATTCTTAAGCCATCTCTTCTTTATTTAAACTTTATCTTCCTATATGTTATTTCTATCTCCCACGGTAGTTCACTCCCTCATCTTGAAGTCAGTTAGAAGTGTGAGGGTTTACCCAAATGCAACAAGATTTACTTTGAGGTTCCTTTCCCTACATGGTATATCAAGTTCATCACACTCCAGTTATACACCCTAATGATGGTAGCACTTCAGATTTTTGGGTTAGAGCAGACAATTATAACTTCAATTTACCCTTAGGAATTTTGTGTTCTTTTCAAGTGGGCTAAATTTATAAAATTGCAGGTATACCAGATCACACCACAGTCTTTGGCTTTCCTGGAAAAAGTGCAGGGGAGGGCCACATGGGATCACATTTAGTTTGTGCCTTTTTTTTTACTTTTTAATTTACGAGCTGTAAGAAATAGAAGCTGCAGCTTTTTAGAAACCTTAGTGGTTTGAACTTTAATTTTAAAATAAATTTTATAACCACAGATCAAATTCTGGCATGATTAAATCAGTCCGTATGAGGTAAACAAGTAGGGAACTCATGTTTTCACTACAGACAACTTTCCAAAACATCACCAAATATCTGTGATGCAGTTTAGCTATGAACATTAAACATTCTTTAGAGGCTTTTGCCTTGTGTAGTTTTTATTTTCAAATTAGTAGGAACTTTCCTTAGATATTTCTGCCACAATTCCTCCCCCCCTCCCCCAGGTAGGGGGGTAGCAACATGCCAAAGGATGTCAATTCCACAGCGTCTCTCAGCTCCAGAGGGCTGTGTTCAGTCAGGATGCTTATGTACCACTTGTGTAATGCCTAGTAATTACAGTGTCTTCTTCTGTATCTCTGTATGCTCCAGTAAATCTTCATTCATCCTTCCCTTTCATGTCTTTGCTGTTGTTAAGCACATAGCCTCCATGTTTCACTACCGAAGCTCTGTGCTGAAATATGAATGCATAGCTTGTACAGCTGTGTTAATTAGAGTACATTCTACTAATCCAGCACAAGTTGCTATTTACTGTGTGCACATTTTGTCTAGAGAAGAGGGGCTGACCTTCCCAGGCTTCTGGTGTCACAAATGGTCTGCAGTCCACATTTCTCTTTCCAGCCTCCTCCTCTCCAGAACAGTACACTCTGGGTCACTCATATAAGGTCAACATACACCCATTTCTGAGGGGTTCCTAAAAAGATTTCTCTGCTGCTACTAGATCAATTCATACAGTCTCCCTCAGACATCCTCCCAAATGCCTTTCACAAACAAGGCTGACAGTCAAATGAGGTTTTATAGCAAGAGCCTGGGTCCCTACCTAACTCAAACTTGCTTAGGCATTCCATAATCCCTCTTCCTTGGAATTCACAGAAGCTACAAGATATTAATCTGCTCTAGGGACAACAGACCACACTCCTTTGTCCTACACCCTGAATATCCTGGTTTACATGCAGTTCTCTGTTGTATTATTAGATGTTGGTCATAACTGAAAGCATACAGAGCTAGCAAAAGAATTCTAGGTCTCATTTTCTCAAAAGTCTATATACCTTTTAAATTGGGAGGCAATTAGCAGTTAATTGCTTAGGAAAATAGTAAGGTTTTCTGGTTTGGTTGGTTTCTGCCATTTCTTTACAGATCTGAGCCATACATGCAAGAGATCCATCATTACAAAAGTATTAACCGAAGCAGTTATCTTAAAACAGTCCCACAGAAGGCAATACAATTTGCTGGATCAGTGCTCAAAACATGCAAGCGTACATACAAACATCACGCAGAAAGCAAGAATGGTATGATGAAAAATCCTTTTAATTTGATGACAGTCTTTTCATTCTCTCAACGATCTCCCACATTATAATATGAACATAATTATATGGGTATGCCTATTGCCATAATTAACCATAAGATGGTTATATGTTGAAATTACAGTTAATATATATCTTACATATAATGTATAAGATCAATAGATGGACAGATCTCGGAATACACCCATGTAAGTGCCTGGTAACACAGGATCTTATTTCACAAGGATCACTCCATGGAAACCAGGGTGACACAAACACCCCTGCCCCACAAATACACACTACATGCTTTGCCATTTAAGAGTCAGCTGTAATGCTCCTGGCCCAAGCAGGATACAAATTCCTTGGCATTTCTAGCTTTCTGGTTTGTCTGCCAGAACTGTAACCACAGACATGCTTTGCACATTATTAAGATACTAATATGTCATTACTGAACTTAGCACTTAACTGAAAGATAGAATATATAAAAACACCTGCTATCCTATAAGATTAAATATGCATATATTTACACAGAGTATGCACAAACAAGCCTTCACAACAGTTTCTCAGCTCCAAATGAGTCCCAATGTAAAAATTCATTTTGTCTTGCCAGAAGCAGTGAACATCTGATTAAATACAGATCTTAAATATAATATTCCAACTAACCCAAAATGATATTTTAAGTGGATCACTAACTGTGACTACAAGCACAATCACAAACAAGCAGGTGAATTTCAAAGGAAAATATCAAATCTCTAAGGAGAACAGCTCCAATTGTCTTAAAACCCCGATCTATGATCTGTAAACAGCCGGAAGCTCTTGATAAAAATACAGATATTGTAATTTGAGAAAACATACTTTCTGCTATCATTTTGAGCTACACACTCAAGAAAACAATCCAGGACTTATTTACTGTAAGCCAATCAACACTTGTATGAGACCATATGTTAACAACACTTACAAGACAGAAGTTATTATAGAGATTAATTTTAAGAAAGTGAATTGTATTCTTTATTACGCTCAGCTTGCATACAATACTATGGTAAGCATTTCTCTGCTGACAATATAGCTAACAGTACATGTCAATGAAATTTAACACCTCTTTGACTAGCATTTATACATGGTTCCAAATATCAGGAAGCAACCAAAGCTCACAAGCAGTCAAGCCACCAAGGAAAAAAATTTTCAGGAAAAATTAAAAAAACAAGGAACTAAGATTCTATGAGCAGTCCTACTGGGATCACGCCAACACATATTCCCAAAACCAAAACATACGTGGCTAGGTTAGATTAACGAAAAGATACTCAGTTCATTCAAACTACCATTAATGGAATTAAGGTTAAAATCTAGCTCATGGAATGCTTTGTATTGCATGTGAAGTCTCACTAGCAGCACCTAAACATGTTAACTTAATCATCAACTGCAGGGGAATGGAGTTTCATCAACAGAAATGTGTAAAGTGTTTCAATTCTTCATACTTATTTCACCCATCAATGCTCTAAGAGCTAGGAAATAATACTGCATTATTTAAAACTACTCAAATTTCCCAAATCTGGTCTCCAGTTTTCAAATTGCTACAAAAGTACTTTCTGGAAATTGGGAAGATGCAGAGGATCTAAAAAGCTCTCTGTTCTAGACCAACAGTCATTTGATCACAACACAAAGATAAATGATAATTTTAAAAAGCAAAGGAAACTAAAGAAAAATAGAAATAAAAATTTTACATATATAAGAATAAAGTAAAATAGAAATTCACATGGAAAACACATAGAAATTAGATAATTATGACAGCTTGTTTACAAATGAAGTAAAATACTGACTATTCAACACCTAAAGTAGCTTAAAAAAACCCATAAAATCAGAAGGCTTTTGTAGCACTGCAGCCCTTTGGCTAACTATGTAAATGTGCACGATCAGGATGTGTATCTGCTTAGCCCTGAATTATATTGAACTGTACTGCAGGGAAGATCAGAGTTCAGAATCATTCAAGTTTGAGGTAGCACTGAAGAGACATGTGGAGTCATGTGATCCTTGATTTACTCCAGAATGTGCAGGTACTCTAGAATAATCAATCAACAGCTGTCTGTCCTTTCGTCTTACTGAGAAACTGCATCAACAACACAGCCCAGCCACATGCTTACCAGGCAGGGAGACAGCCAGGAGCTTCCCCTTCTTCAAATCTGCCTTTTCTTTTTGCCACTGTTTTTGTAGTGCTTGTTAAAAATAAATTCATTGTAATTGAGTATGCTTTACTTAGGTGGACTGAAGTATACAAGGACAAAGGGACATAATTATTCAAGTGTACCTTTCAGTCATTTTTCATAAAAAGTACTGCATTCAGACCTGGCTACTAGCAAAGGACACATTTTGCAAGACAGGGCTAAACAACACACCCCTAAAATGACTGCCACATACTAATGAAAACTTATCTAACCAACACAACACCCAGTTATGGCTTTTTTACCTTACAACAAGTACATGATTCATTGCTAGATAAACAGCAAATACTATGCAGTGACCAATCTGGAGCCTTTCCCTTCCCCTCATTTCTCTTGACACATAACTTTCCTTTAACTGATAAGATATTATAGTCCAGGGGGAACCTGCAGCCTGTACAAAGAGCTATTATTTTCTGAGGAGGAACTGTTAGAAAGCAAGACTTTTCTCATTAATACACAAAGGAACTTTTTTTTTCTTTTTAACTAAAGGCTTTTCTTCTCCCTCCCCTCCCCCCAATGCCAACTTGCTCACTTTCATACAGCAACATCAGGGAGAATTTACCAGAAGCAGCAGCACCAGGATTTGGCTCTGAAACAGCTGGTTCATTTTTCTTCTTATTAATAGTTTCACAGTACTAGGGTACATTTCAAGTACTGCAGTGCTGGCAAGGGAACAGTCAACTTTCAGTTCTATCTTTTCCAAAACTCTGCTTTATAAAGCCCATGCTGGAAGTTAAAATACAAATGGGTTCTTATTAAATTGAAACTACTTGGAGGCATTACTTCACTCTGCAACTCCTGTTGCTCCCATCCCATAGGTAAGTATCAAGCAACTAACAATCAAAATGTACCAGCAGCACAGAAGGATAGTGAATCTGTGGGGTGCTCACACCAGCAAAAGGGGCTATGGAATACTATCAAGGGGCTCATTCTGAAAATTTCGCCCAGAAACCTAGAGAAAATTATCCCAGACAGACTGGGATATGGACATGGATATATCATAGCCATGATTTATACTGGTCTAGGGAGTGTGTTGGAGGGATCCCAGTAGAAGTGCTTGTAAAATTTTTAGTTCCTCAGTTCTTTTGTTTTTCCTGAAAGCTTTTTTCCTTGATGGTTTGAATACATGTAAATTTTGCTTTCTTACTGATGTTTTGAACCATGTATAAACACTAGCCAAAGATGTGTTAAACTACATTGGTGTGTACTGTTAGTACTGTACTGTTTCTGTATTTAAACCAAAGCTATTACACATTGGGGCAAAAGGAAAAATTGCTCAGACTCATCCTAGCCTCAGACATGGTAAAGCTCTTACTGCCTTTGGCAGATAAGCACACTGACACAGCTTTTGCAAATTTGAGACTTCCAGCTCTGAGCTGTGAGAACTCAAATCCAGAGCAAACTGGCAAACATTTTTTTCTATTCACGCCCCAAAGGCCTTTCCCTTCAAAGTACTGATTCTCTCCTGGTACAGTGCTTTTTACACTGAACCTGATCAAAACGGTCTTCAGGCAGTTCCTTCACTAAGCAAGCTTCCTTCCAACAATACCATTTCTGCTAAATTGAAAACAACTAAATCTTAAGAACTTTGGAACCAACCTCTAGAAAGACAGACAGAAGAAATATGTTAGAGAAATACATACATAACTACCACTCCTATAGTAACTGTAATGCTGAACAAGTGAGGTATTTTACATGTAGCTGTTCATTTACAAAGTCTGCACCTTAGCTCAGGAAATGGTCACATTCCTTCCACATCTAAATCTCTCACTTCCCTCTGAAACTCTCAGAGGAATCCTAGCATGTCTAAAGAATATGGGAGGGAGGAGGTAGGAGACAGGGATCCATCTAGAACTGGGAAGTGGTGCAAACACGTCTCAGTAAAAACAGTGACTATGCTTCAGATGAAGAGATAATAGCATTCTCTTACTAGTAGGTAAACCATGCATGCAGCAAGTAAAGATACTGTTTTTATTAACATGGAATAACAGGAGTTGAACATTAACTAGAGTAAACCAGTACAGGGGATCAAAACCCCTATCCCTGGACAACTTGCAGAAAGGACGCTCAATTCTACACAGCAAGGAAGAAAAGTGAGGGAAAACAGCTGTAAGGAGCTGTAGTCTGTGCATTCAGGAGAACAACCTCTTTATTGTTTTTGTGAGTGATTAGACTGAAGGACTACAGATTAGAGCATAACACAACTGAAAAAATTAAAGTAAATAAATAGATGGTTGCTTTTGTGAATTTTTGCAAATTAATGCAGAGAAAACCTTCAAGCCTCAGTGAGACAGAGTCTCACACTTCCTCATTTGGATACTGAACTCCATCCAGAGGCATCTGTCACCCACTGTGCACACATCACTCACATGCCCCTCAGAGAGCCTCCACAGGCATTGCCGTATTCTGGAACTTGCCTGAACAGCGTAACAATAAAAACACATCATTATACAAGTCCAATTACCTACTAGAGCACCCCACTCCACAGCAAATTCAAAGAACATTACTGTACAAAGGAAGGAAATAAGCCGAGGTAACAATTATACTTAGTCCAGGCGGAATTCCTGAAACATGGATTCCTAGAAACTTCAACATTAATATTAAATTAATTTTTTTTTTTTTTTTTTTTTTACACAGCAAGAAAGTAAACAGCACATCATATGTTACTCACCTCTGCAGGAAACGCCTTGGCTTTCGATTAGTTGTTTGCAGATTCCACAAGTTTTGGTTTTCTTAAAAGACTTGGTTTTGAAGGTGTGAGACCTTGAAGCTGTTTCTTGAGGCTGGAAGCAAGGGAAATAACATCAGATCTTCCCTCAGCTTTTGAGTCATACTTTTAAATGAAATATAGAAAGTTTTAGATTAAATAAAACAGTAGTGTGTCAGTAGTATAACAGTAGTATGTCAAAGCACTCTCACTCGCTCTCTCAGCCTCACTCTTACTCAATAACATGACCTTTCCACTCTCAAGTTTGGGAAGCACATAGGGTAAGGAACCTCTTGCATATCAGGACACAGACACCGCAAAACATTTTATATCATAACTTCAGAATTCACTCTATGAATTATTTAAGAGAAAATACAGATTAATCTCTATGATATGAACCAACAACCTTCTGACCTAATGCCTTATCTACATAAAAACTTGCACTAGTTCAGTTTAAACTGGTTAAAAATAATGTAATGATTTATCACAGTAGCCAATTTAACTCTGGTTAAATTTATCTGGTGCAGAAGACAGCTTGGACTTTTCATTTAATAAATAAAAAGTGTCCATGCGAGCTGACTTTGGAACAGATTGCTAACTTTAAACACTTTTGCTTCTTTCCTGCATAAGAAAAGTATACTAGTTTAAAGTAACATTATTTCCAGAGTGCGTCACAACAATTAAAATCATGTTAAAATATAACACAATAATGACATTTCTAATTGGGGACAGAACTGCAAAAGTCAACACCATATATGTGACAGATATTACGTGGCTTCTATAATTTAGGAAACATTTAGGTAATGCAACAGAGGGGGCTACCAAAAGCCTATGACAGAGTCTGTATCTCCTCTGGAGGGTGTAACAACCTTCACTTCCCTTGGCAGACTTTTTGGAAATATCAGTTACCTATTCAAAAACAAAAATATATTTCTCCAGACCATGAAAAATCCCCAAATGATTCTTCACATCCCTCATTTTCATTTCACATTTGCACCTTATTGTCCTTAAATTCAGTAGCAAGTGGGCTTGTATTCAACACTTCAACACCTGCGCTGAGATTTAGTGGCACAAGTGCCTAGAAGCAGAAAACTGTCCCTCTGCACAGAGCCAGGTCAGGCCACTGCAGTGCCAGGCTTCCACCCATATTTCTGATGAGAAAATTTCCCAGTGTGGTACAATGTACAAGTCTATGTCAATAAGGTAACATGGTATTTCTTTGTGGCTTTGAACAATTCAACATGTTGCTCTAGGCAAAATGTTTACTGTCTCCAAAAACATCTGTAGTACAGCTGCTCAGCAGGCACAAGAACAGCCTTAAAAAAAAAAATTGATGTCACCTTCCAAGTACTGTCTCCACATGAGCCTACCCAAAACTCCAGAAGAGCCCCAAGGAACAAGAGTGGCAGCAACTGACTACCCTGAGCAGGCCTGGGTGCTTGGAGGCCTCACTCACCAGTGGGGATGCACAGTCAGACTGATCTTAAGAACAGCTTCAGGAAACTTTGTTGGTCTTACCCACAGTGTAAAGCCAAGATAATTAACATAATTCCACAAACACCACAGTAGAAATAACTTGGGCTGAAGGAATAAAACTCTGGCTAGAGTATGAGGAAAATCTTTCTACCAGTGAAGTGTATTCACACAGAATCGTCTAGGTTGGAAAACACCTTGAAGATCATCCAGTCCAACCATTAACCTAACACTGACAGATCCCAACTACACCATATCCCTCAGTGCTATGTCGACCCGACTCTTAAACACCTCCAGGGATGGGGACTCCACCACCTCCCTGGGCAGCCCATTCCAATGCCTAACAACCCGTTCTGTAAAGAAATACTTCCTAATATCCAGTCTAAACCTTCCCTGGCGCAACTTGAGGCCATTACCTCTTGTCCTATCACTTATTACTTGGTTAAAGAGACTCATCCCCAGCTCTCTGCAACCTCCTTTCAGGGAGTTGTAGAGGGCGATGAGGTCTCCCCTCAGCCTCCTTTTCTCCAGACTAAACAACCCCAGTTCCCTCAGCCGCTCCTCGTACAACATGTGCTCCAGACCCTTCACCAGCTTTGTTGCCCTTCTCTGGATGCACTCGAGTAATTCAATGTCCTTTTTGTAGTGAGGGGCCCAAAACTGAACACAGGAATCGAGGTGCGGCCTCACCAGTGCCGAGTACAGGGGCAAGATCACTTCCCTGTCCCTGCTGGCCACACTATTTCTGATACAAGCCAGGATGCCATTGGCCTTCTTGGCCACCTGGGCACACTGCTGGCTCATGTTCAGACAGCTGTCAATCAACACCCCCAGGTCCCTCTCTGACTGGCAGCTCTCCAGCCACTCCTCCCCAAGCCTGTAGCGCTGCTGGGGGTTGTTGTGGCCCAAGTGCAGCACCCGGCATTTGGCCTTATTGAAACTCACACAGTTGGCCTTAGCCCATCGCTCCAGCCTGTCCAGGTCTCTCTGCAGAGCCTCCCTACCCTCGAGCAGATCAACACTCCCACCCAATTTGGCGTCATCTGCAAACTTACTGAGGGTGCACTCAATCCCCTCGTCTAGATCATCAATAAAGATGTTAAACAGGAGTGGCCCCAAAACCGAGCCCTGGGGGACACCACTCGTGATCGGCTGCCAACCGGATTTAACTCCATTCACCACAACTCTCTGGGCCCGGCCATCCAGCCAGTTTTTTTACCCAGCAAAGTGTGTGCCCACGCAAGCCACGAGCAGCCAGTTTTGCCAGGAGAATGCTGTGGGAAACGGTGTCAAAGGCCTTACTAAAGTCAAGGTAAGCAACATCCACAGCCTTTCCCTCATCCAATAAGCAGGTCACCCTGTCGTAGATGGAGATCAGGTTTGTCAGGCAGGACCTGACATAAACCCATGCTGACTGGGCCTGATCATCTGGTTGTCCATTATATGGCTTTTAATGGCACCCAATGGTATTAACCAGCAGAAATTAGAGAGAAATAGTAGAATAGCCCACATCCTCAAAAGGCTGAAGGAGAAGATAGAACACTTAATAGATTTGAACTGTAATTACAACGCTTCGTTAGACACTTCATTTACTCACTGTAGAAGCCAATGTCACAAATTCCCCTGTATCCCGCACTACTGGCATTTGCATCGTGTAACTTCAGGTTGATGCTGTCTGAATTATGATTTATATTAAAAGTAAACCATAAAGAAAAAGAACAGCTGAATTCCAATGTTAGGTAGGAACATACTTGATGGCAAACAAATCAAATTTATTTTCAGAAAACCTCTGTGATGACTGGGCTTTTTGTGTTTGAAAACAGGGGAGATATTTTTGAAGAGACAGAGGTCTAGGAGGAAGTAAAAGTGTCATTACATACAGGTAACTTCATTCATCTGATGTTAAGCGGTTCTGCACCATAATGGGTTCAGGCATCACGACCAAAGAGCTGAGAGTCCCTCACCTCCACAGTCTCTTTTACATAAAAAACCAAAAAAAAAAAATTCAGCAATGCTGTCATCTCCACTGGTTGCTGCAGTTTCTCTGCTTTGTAGGTATAGACAAAAAACCCCAGAATTCTCATTTCATATTTTATCCACTCTTCTTCCCTGTAGAGTTCTACCACTGGGTAAAGTTCACAGGGGGAAAGCAAGCACGTCTGCGACCCTCTGAAAAGGACAGTTTTGCAGAGTTTGCAGATTTAAAGAAGTTCATGGATAAACTTCACAGAAAATTTGTTCTGTATCTAGGTCTGCTTCTCCTTATTTCCTACCTCCCAAACACTTCTTCGCAAGCTTTGACACTTGCACTGTTCCAAAGCAAGACAACCATCACAAGAATCACTGTTTAGATACTGGAGTTTTGTTTAAGTAGGTCTTGACATTAATTGATCAACTAGTCAATCTGTCCATTTCATTTGTAATGTAAACATCAAATAAATTAGTTCTCTGGGGCATTTTGGAAAAATTCTGCAATGAAGCTTTTGCATCTAAATTTTAGAAATGTGCATTTTTTGTTCCCTGTTGTTCATTGTAAGTACATTCCATTATGGGCTCTCCAAGCAATTCAGTTAAACAGTTCATTTAGCAGATTCAGTACTCACAGCTGTTTTACAAGAACTCTGCATACACTGAAACCTAGACCAGCCTAGACCAAGGTTTCTTTGTTGTCACCTGGTACAGCTTTTGTGGTTCTCCAGTAAGGAAGACGCCAGAAGGGGAGGGGAGAGGAGGGGGGAAGCAACCATGGCAGGCAGCAAGCAATGCTACTTTCATGAGGCTCAAGACTGAAATCTAAACTGCATGTAATTGTTAGGAGCAAAAACTGGAAGAAAACAGTGCAGAACCACAAGTTACAGACTGAGTTTTTGCCTGAGGAAGAGGCTGTAATTATGTCTAGTCTCAACTCCTAGCATTATGAAACTCTTGTTTACCACACAAGGAAATATTTTTGGTTATGTTCTGCTTTCTATGGCACACAGAAATCTAATGAAGCTGAAAGTTTATCCCAGATTTGCAATGTAACACAGCAGACTGTGTAAAGATTTACACAGGCACCCTCAGCTATGATGGATTTCAAATACTTCCCATCACTGAGCATTTTCATTATGTAGCAACATGCTGACCATCATCAGATAAAAATTCACAGCAACTCTGTCAAAGACTTTTGAGACACATAATATTTTGTGAAAAGCAATTTACACAAAAAACACTCCCCAGATTTCAATTAAGCCAATACAGATTAAATCACTCAAGATACACAGTTTGATTTTTGGCAATACTGATACAGCAATTCCTCCTTGGCAGAGACTTAACACTGGTTCATCACACCTATGGAAGTGGCATTCACAATGTTATTCTCAAACACCATACTTAATTATGTATTTAACCACAATTAACAAAATTATTCAATGAATAACAGAATCAAGGAACATTTATTTCAATTTCATATTTCCAACATGTAAACTGCAATTGTGATAAAGGTTCATTCTTTAAAAATTCCAGGGCTTCGATCTTTTATCAAAGAATCAAGCAAATATTTTAAAATTAGATCCATTTAAATAATCTTCAAGTGTACAACTAAATTCACATATATCTATGCTCCATTTAAAAAAAAAAAGAATAACCAAACTTCACTGATTATTACTTCTACAGAATTCATTCCCTCCAAAGTCATCCAGGCAGTGACTAAATATACTTATGAGGAAATACAAAGTCTTAACAAAAAGAATTAGCCTTTTTATATTAAATCAATTCCAGATGTTACTCTATGTAGAGAATAAAGAGCCAAAAAATGGTTGTACATTATTTCTCCATCTCCAAAATTTGTAACAATCCATGTCATATATCCCAGCTAAGAGAAAACTATAAACATACATGCAAAGCCCCATAAGCTTTCCACATATCAGACTCTACTCCTGCTGAATTTTACATGACCCATAAAAGAGTCTTAGCACAGCAGCAAAATCATATAAAGCCAAGATATGTTTTGGTCACTTCCCATCCATGCTCATGCAAGTATGATCCCTTTTCCCCATACTCTCGCTAAATAACTTACCAACCGATACTGCAGTTTCCTGGGACTCTCTTTATGCATTCTCCTACTCTCCAAGGTAGCATTAAATCCACTGGCTGATACAATGCTTATGACTATTATTTGAAATACATGGAGGCAGGGGGTAGCAGTGTATTAACAGAATGGGTATTTCACCACCTTTTATGGGCTAGGGAAATGCTCATAGTGGATGTCCAAAAGAAAGTTCAAATAAGGGATGACTGAAAGCAGTTTTCATGAAAAGGCTGAGCCCCAGTTAAAAAACCTTTGCAAAGCTAAGACACATATCTGTATCTGTAAGATTACTCCAAAAAATAAATCACATGACTAAGGAAAAACAGCACAGCTAGCTGAGGGGAATGCCAGACTACTCACCCCCTTTCAGCCCCTTCTGTTAAGATTACTCATCATTACTTCTGTCACCTCCTTATTTCCTCTCCTCCCATCTCTTACCACGAAAACTTCACAGCAAGAGTCCCATGATTTCTCCAGTTACTTAGAGCTTCCATGGAGAAATCAGAATAAAATCACATCAGGTTACCCACAGTTCCCTGTAACTAGCATTCCTGAAGCAAATACTATTGAGACAGGACTGCCCAGAACAGTTAGTATTACTGATAACACAAAATAGTTTAGAGCTCTTCTCTTCCCTCCCTATAGTAAACAGCATTTTTAACTTTCCTATTCCTGAACCAGTGTTCCAAATTTGCTGCAGGTTTCATTTCCAGAAAAATATTTAAGAGTGCCTACCGTGCATACAGGCCAAGTAATAGGATATTGCTCATCTACCCTCTAAAATGGCTTTTAGAACCACAGGACTGACCACAACTTTTTGGAAACTATAAGAAATTATTATGTCAGAAGCCTCACACAAGGGCAAGATGAATATACAATGAAGAATTTTCCAGAAATAGCAAACACCATGAGACTCTCTGCAGCTCTTCCATATGAATGTAATTTCTTGGAAAACACATTATTGCTTCAAGAGTAGCACAGTATTTTAGCCAAACATCAACTGAACATACCACACACATTTAAGTACATACACAGCTACCACCAGTGAATATATGAATTTTGCAGTCCCCATGCTACATGACAATACGGGACAGTGGCAAAACAAATGAAAAACACCAAAGGATTTTTAGACAGACTGAAGTAAGGCATTTCTGGCTGTTCCACTCACATTCAGAGATTATTTCTACAGTGACAGACAGCACACATATATATATATTTACACACACACTTAATGTACACAAACAGCTAGCTATACTACTATCACTACCATTTACTATTACCAAATAACCTCAGAGGGATTGCAAAGATAACAGAGTATTTGTTAAACACCCCATTTACTCCCCATTCATTCAAGGCACTTCACAGAAGGATGGACCAGCAGCCCAAGCTAGACAAGAGAGATTTGATTTAGGATCATTCAGCCTGAGCTGGCAATATTCCTCCCAGTAGAGTCTGCTTCTGACTTGTGACTCAAGTGAGGGCACACAGAGACATCAGTAGGAAAAATGTCTCACTGAACCAACTGAATAATCTTTATGTCAAGAGGGAAAAAAAATCCTATGATTTGGTAGTACAAGACTGACTTACTGAGAAGCATAAAGAGCCAAAGAATCATGGAAAATAACTGAAAAGAGTATTTTTTCCCCATATTTAAAATATTTGATGTTATAATTTTAAGCAGCAGAAGCCTTTGTAGGTTCTCACACAAAAGAAGTCAGGGGTCTTCATTGTTTTAGTAAGGAACTGCCTAGGTACCAGGGTTGCAAAGCTATATGCTCTTCCAAAACAAAGAGTCAACATAGCACTGAGGGATATGGTGTAGTTGGGAACTGTCAATGTTAGGTTAACAGTTGGACTAGATGATCTTCAAGGTCTTTTCCAACCTAGACAATTCTGTGAAAACTAAAAAGGAAGTTTCTGTCCAAATGACCTTACAGAACTTATGTAGCTTTAAAGAAAGAGTTCAGAGATGTGCAAAGCACCTACAATCAAGCTTTACTCAGTACATCAACAGCCAATTGTAAAAAATATGGCTTAGAACATAAAGTATGCCTTACTGGGTCAGCAACTCTGCTTTGAACATGCTGGTACTGTCTGCCCCACAAAAAAGGTCATACTGACCCTTGTTTAAAGTACCTTCATTTGTTCATTTTAAAGTAAACTCCCACCAGTTCTGACACTTGTTAGTTTCTTCACTGTGGGACTACATGACTAGTTCTACCTACCCATCACCTTTATGTTTTTGTAAAACCTGGATCATATTTCCCCTAAACTTTTCATTTTCCAAAAAGAATGGTCCCAGTCTTTTCAGTCTCTTCCCAAAAAGCAGCTGTTCTATCCCCTTGGCTATCTCAATCATACCTTTCTGGACATGCTCTCATTCTATCATATGCTTTTATACATGCTGGGACCCAGTACCTTATCTTTCAAAGTTTCAATTTAACAAATGAAAAGGATAGAATTTCTCCACAGCCTGTTCAACTCACACAGCCTAGCACTTGGGTCTCTCTAAATTTCCAGGTATAGCTACTTCTAATTCCAGCTGCCACAAAAAACACATTGGTCAAAAGCTGAAAGGAAAACTGTACTGGCTCTCACACCCAAAGCTCTTCACCTTAGCTCTCTCACTTACAGCTCTGAACTAAAAATGTTAAAAACCAGCCAGGCACATGGCAGGGCAAGATGCCATAGAGAAGCAGCAGCCCAAACCTAGTCTGCCACAGGGTTCTGGAAGGGAGGTCTGCAGCCTCAGTTGCTCTCCCAAGTGACTTGCCCAGAGGCAACCATGACTGAATGTAACAGCAACTCCACTGCTCTCTAAGAAGTCACAGGACCTCTGTCTCATGTATTATTCTTTCATGCCACATACATTTACATTTGTCATTTGTAGACAGTTCCCCTTGGAAGAGGTCCTTCATCTAGATCATCAATTGCATGTGCTCTTCCCAAAGTTTTAAATTCTTGAGGCAAAGCAGTATCAGCTTTCTTTGAAAGACAGCTCCCACAGGATGCAGAGCTAATATAAGACAGTAGAGTGTTTGGAAAAGACTGATCATCAGATAAATACCTCTCTCCTCTTTCAAGTCTGAGGCTGGCCACCTCAAACTTTAAACAACATACAGGAACTTTTTCACACTTGCTGTTTTCCCAGTTTCAAATCCTTCCCCTTAAGATCTGGTTAAGATTTCAGTCCAGATAACAATAGGTCCAGGTCTGCCTAGAGGTGGGTGACGCCCATCGACAATGCCCAAGGGGGTCTGAATGCATGCCATCAGCAGCCCCAACACTCCTTCCAGCAGGATGCAAGGCAGAGCAGTACACCTGCTGGAGAAAGGCTGCCTTTCTCTGGCCAAATCCTTCATCCCAGTGTCACTAGGAATCAGTTGCCTTCAGAGAGCAGTGGTTCATACCCTCTCCAACCAGCAGGAACAAACAGGAGTCCTGTGGTCACTCCTCACTCATAATGTAAAATAGCAGCAGCTCTCACATTTTCCCATTTCATCAGTTCTTTGCATTTTTGTTTCAACACCTTCATTTCTCCACATGAATCTGTACTGGTGGAAAAGCAATTAGGAGACAGATGGAAAGTCCATTAAAGCAATCATTACTCCAGACACTGGAAAACTTTGTCTTTTTCATCCTCATCTCATTGGCAAACTGACACTTTGTTCTGTGTGGGAAAATACTGTACAAAGGAAACGCCTGAAAGCAGCAAAGGACTATGTGCATCATGAAAGCTCAGTGTTTGTCAATGGCTTTTTTCTTTTTTTTTTGTTAAATGAACTGGCCTTGACATCTCTGAGGCTACAGCACTGCTTTTATTACACGAAGATTGGAACTCCCACATATTCAGAGCTAGAAATCCAAAGACAAGAATTCACGTCTTTAAATAACAGGGGGAAAAAGACTATTTCTGAATATACCTGGTTTATCTTCAGTTTACAGAAAAAAATGTTAAAGGGCATAACAAAAGTAAAAATTCAGAGACATCAGGTGTCTACCCTTGAAATGCTAACAGTTAATTTTTTTTTAATCATCCTCACCTAGAACCTCTAACCAAATCTCTTCCCTCTGCAGATGAATTCTTGCAGATACTCAAAAACATCGAGCAAAGTACATGCTTCTATGCATATTTTCTCCCTCTGTCTCGATAGTCCCTAATGAACCTGTTTAGAAAGCAGCAAATGCACAAAGGACTGCAGCAATGTACAACCTAACCCTCCTACAACATGATGCAGTTAGTTACAAGGTCAAATACCAAAAAGAGCTACCAAGAGCTGTGTCTCGTATTAAACAATTTCTGGTGTGATAAGAATCAGATATTTTAAAACAAAACACACCAAAAACACAACTAGGAAAGTTACCAAAAAATCTGCAAAGCAAGTGGAGAAAGGGAGAGCAGAAATAAAAGAAGAGATCAGACCTGGGCTAGAACATGGACAGATGGCAGCAGCTGTCTGCCAGAACACTGACCAGTAGAAACAGCTGAGAGGGATGAAGATGGATGTCAGTGAATCAGTCACTAAGAAATATTATTAATTCTAATGCAGTGAATAATTTAGCAATTTCATATAGCCAAATTTTGCTACACAGCTTGAACTTTCCCTCTTACCCTCACAATCCTGCTTGAGGAAGGTGTGCTACACTAACACATACTCAATTTGGCACTTAAAAGTTCATGCGGGTACTCTCCTGTCAACACTGCTACCTTTCAGATGTATCTTTTTTCCCCCCCCATCCTCCAGAGAAAGTCAGCATTCAGGCTAGAAATACACAGAGTGAGTTGATAGCTGCACACTTCATATAGATATACATTTAACAGCTGCTGTACAAAGGAAGCATGCACACTGAAAGCACATATATCAGTCATCAGTCAGGATCTGCCTTCTATAACATCACTATGTTACATCTTCGAGAAGCAGAAAATAACATGCTTTCCAAGTCTGCAGGAAAATCTCATTAAAGGTGATTCAGTAGGATGGAAAAATGGCAACCGCAGTTCAGCTTCCTCTTCTCCCCAAACACATATCCTTATTTGACTATATTTTTTAACCTAGGCTATCAGCACGGCTCTTGGGACCTACTGACACAGGGAGTATTAATGACCACAGGAAGTCCACCTGGACATTGTATTTTGAAAGGCTAGAGTAACACTAAACAGGGAACAGAGTGCAGGCCAGCATCTGCAGACAGAACATCTTCAATCAACACCTATGCTCCCCACCCCAAAGTACTTTAATTTATTCCCCGAGGCCATAAGCAATGGTATTCCAAACACTCCAGGTTCAGTATGCAAACAGCTCTAGTTAAACAAGCAATCCCATACAGATTATCATCTGCACTAATGATAGCAACTCAGAGAAAACAGCACTCTGTGTGTGTATATGACTGGAATTATGTCCTTAACTATTTCCTCATTTTACAGTTATCTTACTTCATACAGTTAAGACTGTTCCAAGCAGTAATCTAAACCAGTATATTTCATACAACAACTTAAAATAGGCACATTTTCTGCACTTCGTTAAACCTGAGGACCTAAAATTTTTGGCTTACAAAATTTTGTATTTGGTAATTTAAGAAGTGGGGGAGAACCCAATGTGGGACAAAAGTCTTCATTACACACTTTTGGGTAGAATTTAATTTCTTTCATAACATCTAATTTCACTTTTTGGCTGCAATTTTACTGAAGCTTTGCCATTTTTTCCATCAAGTTACAATCAACCATTTTCAGGAAAGAGAACCAAGTTAATATCACACAGACTTCTACAAAATTTTTATAGGATAATGTAAGCGCCACTCCAAAAATCAGTAATGTTTACTCAACAATCCTGCTCCAGGATCTAATTTCACTACTTTCATCGGACAGCAGACAACTTGTGGTTAGCCATTTACTTTGTATTCTTCCTGGTGTTTCTGTGTGGTCTTGTCAGACGAGTCTATGGGAACATAAGCTGATGAAAAACACTACTTGCAACTGTAGATTTTGCATACCTTCTATTTATTTTCCTCTGATACTAGAAGACTAGTTGTACCGACCACTCTGAACACATCTTTCAAAGTGTTTATCACATGGTAACAGTATACTAAATCAGAAAGTCTCAATCATATTCCCTTATCACTACTAACCATAGATGATACTGTACAGAGTCCACACTCACCTAAGCCCTAACAGGCAAATCAGAGAAAACTTTGAGAGAACAAAGGCTAGTACTACATAGATTTGTATTTTTACTGAAGAACATGAACCACACACACACAAAAAGAAGAGAAAAAACCACACCCAAGCAACAGTGTCAAAACTTCCTGGTTAAAACTATCATTCATGCTAAACCACCACCTTCATGATGCACAATTATCTAAAAAATGCTAAGGAGGAATCAAGGTTAGCCTCATGACAACAGATACATCGCTCACTGTGGCAAACAGCAAAATAAGGCTCCTCTTCTGATCCTCACACTGGTACCCTCTCTGGTACCACTCCTTCCCACCCTGGTACCTGAATCAGGATGTTCAGGCTCTGGCAGACATGCCTAGCGCAAGATGCAGCCACACTTTGCCATACAGAAAGAGAAAGCACTTGTCATGCCAGATTCAAGCTTTGCCTTTATTCGAGAGAGGAACTCGCAGTAAATGTATTGAATTATATAATGTTCAGTTCATACACAAATTCTGACGTTTGGCTGCAGCTCTGAGAATAAGAAAAATTCAACAGCAAAGTATAATGTGTTACAGTAAAAGAATGCATCTATAGCAAGCTAATCATCATAATTATACCTACCTTCTGCTGAACCACAGATTTTTACACCTAAAAAAATTTGAATTAAGTTACCCTTACCTCCACCTTATTACTGTAACCATTTCCACAGTCACTTCAATTACAGCCTGGAGATAGGAGAAAACTCCTGCCTGCCTGTTCAAATGGTCTCCACCTTTCCGATTAGCTATTCCCATTCAAACATTAACCTCTAGTACGAATACAAGAAAATACCCATCTTGACAAACACCATCAATTCCAGTCACTGACTAGTGCAGGCTGCTACTAACTGGTAGCCCTGTGTGCTCCCACCCAGGAAGGAAAATATTTCTTGCTACTGGCCTGAGGCTTGGAACTTCAATTGCTCTCCTCTGCCATGTGAGTAAGCCAGGATAATGTAAAATGGCTTGAATACAAGGATCACATTCAGCTACAAGATCTAAAGCTCTTGTGGAAATGGAAATCAAACACAATAGACATTTATAAAGTTATTATACAGTGCCAGCTCTGTAGCTGATTAACTTGCTCACTCACCCAAGGACAAATAGTTAAACTATTACATTGAAAAAAACAATTACATAAAATGCAACTGTTACTTAACTCAACTGACCTGCTCCTTCCTTGTAGCTCAAAATAACTAATCACTTTAAATTTCCAAGTAATTATCCTAGTTATTTTCCTGGCACTAAAATCAGGATTTCTTATCACGGCCATTGAAGAAAACCTCACTAAAACATATGTTGAACTTGACTTTCATGATCTTTATTAAAAGGCCCAAAGAATCCACTTGAAACCCTAAATTTTTCCTTCTAACAACCAGGAAGGTCAACAAACCCTTACTCTTCTTATCAAATACTCTGCAATCTCATCAGTATCATTTCATCAGATTTCCTCAGTTTCTATTCTCTTGTCTGTCGCACCAAGGGTACTTTCGTATTAGCACACTGGAGAAGTACTCTCTTCTCTCCCCCTTCCCTCAGAACAATGACAGTTTCCTTTAAAGCATTCATAATTTTTACTTATTGTAGCTTATATTTCTTTTCTTGCACTTTCAAAGTATTTAATTCATTATCGCAACAGTTACTGTTCCCTCTGCCCCACAGAAAAAGAGGAAACATTCATAGAATAGATTCTTCAAATAAAGCAAATTTCTAGATCACAGAAATTTACAAAAGCAACAGTCCCATGGTACACTTGCCAAAACCGGAAATTATTTCATGGGAATGTAAAATAAAATATAACTGAAACTAGAGAACACTCCTTTCAAAGGCTCATCCTGGTTCTGACATCCAATTGTTCCAGTACATTCCTTGTTATTACAGAGCACATCATGAAGTATATCAATATTGCTACCAAAATCAAATAAAACTTCTGAAGAATCTTCACTGCCTGGACATGTTTGTCTGCAGTTCTATTGACAAGGCAGATCTGCAGTTTGGTATTTTTATAAATGTTGTGCAGAGAAAACACAAATACGCTCTTTTTCAAGACTTGAGGTGTATCTCTGAATGTCTATAATGAAGAAAAGGTAATCTTTCAAAAGAAAGCTACCAAGTCTTAGTCTAGCAGGTATCCATCATTCAACAGATTTCACTCAAAATGCCAGGACACTCACAGGTTTTACTCTTTCAGGGTCTTTAATCTGGCAAGGTAGGCTTCTTTACAAGCAGCAAGTCATTCGACAAAACCAAGTGACTAAGAGCAAATCAGCAACACTGCAGCACTGGGCAAATACAACCTGCAGGCGTATACTTAGCGAGTCAATATTTGTATGTTGGCTTTTTCATATTATGTGATTTTCTTCATATAATGCCTGTAAAATTTTCAGTCTGTTTTTGTAGTTCAACCTGACACTATATATATATATATATATATCAGTGTAGCCCTTTCCCTCTCCTTTACAGCAAATGTACAAGTTCCAAATGAGAACCCACTTTTCCACAAATACATAAAACCTTACTGACCAAGCCACAGTCAGAACATACACTGTTCTCCCGAGCAAGAGCATACACAAGAGAAAGGGAACAAGAGAGGAGAACTGCCTCTCACTAACATTCTTTCAGCAAAAATTTATAATCCCTTAATTTTGCCATTCAAACAAACCTGATGCCTCCAGCCATAAAGAGCCTAGTGCCTCTATGCTTGTTTTATTTGTTAATTTTCATTACACACAGTCTTTAAGGCAATAAAATTGTTTATAGGCTGCAACCCTCAGCAGCAGAGAAACCACAAGGAATTCACAGATGTGATTACCTTCTTCCAAGTTAAAAGCATTATTTCAGAAACATCAGCATATAAAATGGGTTGAATTGCTGAGGAATGAACATACCTCAGTTTGTCGACCAGCCAACTCTCCAGACGAACTGTTGTCAGCCTGGTTTAAACAAAGGGTTGCTTTAATTAGTGAAATATTACTAACTGACAGGGCAAATTCCAAAAATACTTCACTACAATTAGAAACCTTCCCCCCCCCCCCCATTAAAACAATTTTTAAATAACATTTAACCCCTACATGGCCACATGGGTGTGCTGTAAGTATATCCATTTCCCCTCTGTACATCAAACAACAGTTAAGCAAGCAATAAAAATGTTTCCCAAAGCATCTGAAAAAGCTTACCAATATTACCACCAGAGGATCAAGGCAACATTTCATTTCAGTCCTGTTTCAGATCCCACTGGGACTGAAGTTCTTAAGAGTCTAACTCTGCGTTGAGCTTAATGGGGGCAGGGGGATGCATGAAGGAAAGCAAAATGCCAAACTGTTCAAACCAGTTTTCAGTTCAGGTTAAGTTCAATTCACAGCTTGTTACTATACTGACTATAGTTGTCACCTTCCCCTAGCTGAAATTAATTTTCCATCTTTTCACTTTCTAGAAATTGTTCAGTTATTCTTTCAGCCCCTGCAGCAACCTAACAGGCCACGGTTCACCATGCACCCATGTGACTCCAACCTGTCCCCACACAGTCCCCAGCATGCTGTGTTTACACATGATAGCAACTTGACCGTGGAAATCAAAATTTACTGCTGACAGAACTGTATCAGTGCAGATCTTTTTAAACAAAGAAATATCATTTTGCAAGCAAATAAAGGGTGGAGCTTAGTTTTTTGTAGTTAGAAAAAGTGATAAAATCCTTTAAAGTTAAGCCAAACCAAACCCTGGGATTTAGTAAACTTAACTACTGCACTCTATACATTCAATCACAACAAATGAATCTTTCCATGCAAAACATGCACATATACACAAGACATGAATTGTGTAATACGTGTACAACAACATACAGATGCCCTTTTTGTTCTTCCTGCTTGCATGTGCTGCATATACAGACAGATGCCTTCAGACTAAATGAAATGTCTTGTCATAATGACATTTTGCAGAAGATTTAAGGTCTTTCTATTACTCTGCCTCTTTGGAGGATGGCTGTGTTTAACAGTCTCTCTGCGACTGAATAAGGTCACAAGAGCATCCTCCATGGAAAGGAGAGGCCTGGTATAGACTTCTTGTTTTATGTGAGGTATTCCCCAAATATAAGACTCCCTGAACTGAGATTTGATTCATGCAACTCAGTGTTCCAGTGACCTCAGTCCCAGGCAGGAAAGGTGATCCTTCAAGGTCACCTAAGTGAAAATTTCTAGCGGAATCAGACTACCTGGAATTCAGACTTACAGTTGTCCAACTCATGCTATTATTTATAGCAGCCATAGTTTTCAAGCATTACAGCCAACATAAGCTTGTGTAGCTTATAACCTACAGCAGTGCTTGCTTACATCATGACCTATGCTATGACTTCCTCTTCACTGTTAACTGACCTACCTAAATCTAGAAGCAAATATTTCCAGACACAGCGACATGCAATCATCCTCCAAGGACCTCCAAAGATACTCATACAGTAAGTCCTAATATCTAGCACAGTTCTCAAAAAGCTCATTTTTGCAGCTCTTACACAGTTAATATTTTCTTTCACCCACTCAACTTGCTTTAGTCATCAGCTTCTTTTGTTCAAGATACATTTGTTAAGAAAGCCATTCAATTATCTGGAACCACTTAAAGCTCCTGTAAAATGGTGGGATTTATCAATTATTCTTTTTCTTCTTTAAACTCTACCATATCACCTATGAAGGTCAAATACAAGACTTCAGACATTAAAAAAAATAATAATAAAAAAACCCACACTTTACTTGGTTTACTCAAATTTAACCTCAAATACAAACTTCTGCTAGCAGAGGCCCAACCACCAGTGAGTGACAAAGTCACCTCGAGTTTAGGGGAATTAAATCACCCCCAGAGCTTCTTTTTAAAAGGCCTCTGTGAGGTGGGTGAGAAGACTCTTTGTATTCTTTCCTTAGGACTCCAAAGGAGCCAGAATGAGCCACCAACTACAAAAGTTAAGAGATGAGGGAATAGTGTTGCATCTAATCAAAACCGAGGACAGACTGCAATTATTAATCATGGAATGTGGCCAGACCTCTTGGTCAATGACATTTATGAACAAAATTCTGTGAGATCTGGAAATAATCAGAAAGAACTGCAACACTCCAAGCCAAAACCAGCCCTTAAAAATCTTTGAATGTAGATGTGTAAGCAACACAGGAAAAAAATTCACTAAAATACTATAAACTTATGCCAGGACTCTGGCTGTTAACACAAAATCTTTGTGGCATGATATACTCTCACAGAGACGAAAAGGTCCAAACAACACATGCGCACACACAAACCTTTCCAAAGCATCTTCTGGGGTAGGGGAAGAGGTAGGAGATCAAATCTCTCTGTAACCTGACCAGTGCTATCTTATCTGCAGGATAAGCTCCCAGACAGAACTATGAGAAAATCCTGATACTTTTGGAAAATCTTGACTTAAAAGAGCAATTTGAGAGTAGGCAGGGCAATACAAGTTCAACAGAACACAAGTTTAACAATCTTTAAAAAGTTTGGTTGAGAAACAGAGCATATTTTATATCACCAAACCCTTGTCTACTTTCAGGTCACTTAAATATATATAACATTCCTACTAGTATTTAAGATGTCTGAAGTTGAAATGAACAAGAAAACCTGATGATGTTCGTGAGAGTATAAAAAACTATTGCAGATTATTGATGAAGAAACTTTCCTAAACTGAGGTTTCTATCCAGTACCCATGTCCTACAGGCAGCCACACCATTATATGCTGATGCACACGAGAGGCTGAGCACACTACTGCACAATTTTACTTCCCTCATCCTGAAGAACACATGATGTTCCGGATGCAAACACAGATGGATTAGTGGCTATTTCTTCAAGAATCATAGCTTAAGTGTTGTGTAGCCCTGCTTCCCATCTACGTTCTTCTTGCATTCCCTCTATCTAGTCTGGAACTCCAGCTCAGCAGACAGAGAAATGTCTTCCTGCAGGCAAGAATGAACAATCTCTCCCCAATTACAGAGCCATGTGTGGGCTATGAGCAATTTTCCAAACATAAAAGGAAGGAGAGAATTTGCTATCCATATATTAACAAGCTAAAACAAGCCAACCTGCAGATGGAAAGGATCAAAGTGTCTGCTCGAGTCACCTCAAAATTAATCCCCTCCAGGAATGTTCACCACCTCCCCCCACACACAAACACACTACGTCCCCCCAGTCCCTCCCAGAGCAAAAAGTCAAGCTCAAAGAGCACATCTAGCTCTTTTACATTAATATGATACTCCAAGAACACACACACCCTCCTTTTCTCTTTGAAAGACTATGTTCTTCCCCCTTCTCCCTCCATCCCCAGACATGCACATGCGATAGCTGAGAGACAATTTTTACTCCATTGCTTATCAAACACGATACTATGCTTTATCAAAAAGATTCACTGTAGGTTCAGTTTGGAAACAGCACCTGCATCACACAGATATGACTGTACTTTTCAAATGCTAAAACAGCAAAAGTAATATTTATCATCTGTAATACAGATTTTTTTGAAGCAATTCTGCATTGTAAATCAGGAAAAAGTGAATGTGAGAAGCTAAAGATATTAGGAAAAGAAAATATATGCATTATGACAGGTAGCTCTTCTGGTATTTCCAGGATATTATTCACATTTGAGCTGCCACTGCTCAACTGTATTTTACACAATACCTCAGTTAGATGTCAAAAGGGCATCTGTGATGTCAAACTCCTCTACATCTTTCTCTTAGGCAAGCTGAAAACTATCATGATTTGCAGAGGGCCTGAAAATTTTCTGAACTATGGACAAAAGCAGCTACATTCTTCCCAAAAAAGCCTAAAGCTGAGTGTTAACAAACGGCCCAGTTTCATTGCTACAGAAGTGACTTTTTTCACAAAGTGTTAGAAACAGAACATCTAATAGCCAATGGGGTTAATAGCTGCAAAAGTAACATTAATACCGTCAGTTCTCACCACATCAGAACACTGCCCAGATTAAGGAGGCAATGCTACTGGGAGTTTACAAGCAAATCTACTGTACTATCACCCACATTATATCCATCAGCTCTACTATATTGGAGTATACAGTTTGGGAAATTGCCACATACAGATTGACATGGGTCACTAATAGGCAACATCAATTGCTCCAGCAACTCATGAAACAACATGAGTTGTGCCACACAGCATTAACAGGAAGAAGTGATGGACTGGGAACAGGGGCTTTACTTTCAAATTCCACCTGCTAAATCCATCCTTGGGCTTTGAAGTTCTCTCATTTCATTATCACTCACAAGTTTGTCACTACCTCTTTTGCAGAGAGACTATACCTAAAATTAGATAAAAGGAAGCTAAGACACAAACCATTTCAGCTACCATCTCGCCATTTGGATCTTGGAAATGTCAAAAGCTCTCTCCCTCACCACAGGCCTCTGATCAAACGTGGACAGAGGGCTTAGTTTTTCCATGCAGCCATGCACCATCTCTAAAATGGAGATACCAGGTTTGGGTTTTTTTAAGACTGCGATGACATGTAGCTAAGTAACTGAGAAAAAGTGTAAACTGTCCAGATATCACAGTAACACATAATGTAACAGACAGGAAGGAAAGTTAATATATTTGTGCATGAACATACTTGAAATGTCAGCAGTAATCCAGTTTCACCACACTTATAAGAGAAAGCTAACAATAAAAGGAGGAACTCAGAGGGCTGGTTTCTAAAATTATATCACATTTTTGGAAGCACTGCTATGTATATGAACACCAGAATTAGTAGAAGAAAAGGTTTAGTTTTTTTCTTCAGTGAGCTAGTATATTTCTCTCCCTTTAGAAAGTTTCAGTCATTTAGTTAAGAAACAAATTTGTATGCAACTATTCATGATTACTCAATAATCTCGTTGCTACAACATGGGTAACTAATACAATACTGCACACCTTAAAAAAAATTATTCAACTACAAATAACAAAGAGAAATACAAAAGGCATCCTGAAATACTTCACCTCCTGGTATAGATCTTATAGCCAAATAACTTATTATTCTTCAGAGTATCTTGCTGAAATCTGTATGTGTAAAGTTAATCTGTCACTGCCCCTCCCCCCTCCAATTTATTCATTACAAATACATCACACTAAAAATTAATTCTTGATTCCTAGAAAGAAACAAATAACTAGGAGCCAAAACACAATCAAGAAACACTCTTTTTAATCCTGAAGTACAAAACAGTCTGGGTTAAATAACACATAACTCAGGTCTGCCAATTCTTAATCTCCATCAACACAGAGGCATAATAGCATATGTAGACTCTGTGGCCCCAAAAATATCTCAACTTTTGGATTTTCCAGGAACTCTATATTCAAAGACCTAAACAGTTTGAAAACTATCACCCCAGAAATGCTCTTCCCTTTCTTCCCTAGGCCTTCTCATATCACTTTTATGCAGGAGTATTTTCATTTTTTCCTCTGCTTTCCCACCGACCATCTCTGTCTTGAATACCTTCTCTCTTGTTGAATGCTGCTCAGCAATAATTACAATACTGTGGAAATTGTCTGTAGCCCTAGGCAACACGCCTAAGTCTGTGAAATCCTCAGTCTGTATTCTTGTAACCTCAGTAAGGTGAATTCCCACTTTTCCCAATCATTAAATTTCTTCATGAACTAATGGATCCAGCTATACCTGAAATACTTCATTTTATCAGTCATATCACACTGAAGTTGCACTCAATCTTCATGTGAGCGTAACACTATTCTTTCAGTAAGTGCAGAACTTCAGTTCTGAATACAATGTCAGAATTACTTGAACTGAACTCCCAAATCTATTAGCATGTACAGCAAATTCCATGGCCATGGTAAACAAAACCCATGCCCAATTTGGTGTCATTAAGGAAATTAATGAAGCAAGCTCTCCACTCAGAGCTGTCAAAAGATAGTTAATGACTCACAGGAAAACCTTGATTTGCTCTGCACACATGCTTCATTTCCCTCACCACTTCAAGTACAAAGTGAAAAATTCTGCCTGCTTGAACACTCCTACTCTATTTTGAAATGTTTTTCCCTTCTCAGCTCTACACGTCTTCAGAGCACTTATTCATGAGGGAACAAATAACTGTAACAGCACCCACATGGGTAAGCCAAAGCAAGTAAACCCAATCCAGAAATACAGGCAACAGTCCCTCTACAAGCAAACTCATCCATTTCCTTGAAAGACTTGGAGAAGGAAATTGTTCCAGGATGCCAAGGAAAGGAATGACATTCACGATACTCAGAATGGAAGCTGAAAGCAGAGGAACACAACTCAAAGCTCAAAAGTGCCACTGGGAAAGAGAAAATGCATTTTCTCACTGGCGAGGGTCTGATTCTCAAGAGTAACAAGGCTCTACAGCTCTCAGCTCTTCTTAAACTCCAAGCTTAAAAGGAATCCCGAGGGCTTTTGGCCCGTTAAGAGGTTGCCCACCCCTACTAGCAGATCTGCCCAGCCTCCCCATGCAGCACACTTCACTGGGTCTCCCAGCAGGCAGAGCTCTTCCCCTTCTCCCACAGCAGCAACACCCACAGCTCTGATATAAGCACAGGATGTACAATTCCACCTGGTTAAACAACAACAGGCATCTTCGTGCAGATGACACCTGAAGCTTCTGTTCAAGAGGTAGGAATGATTATTGCCTCCAAAAAGGCAGAAAATGGATCCCAATTAAGTTAAGTGTCAAACTCTCTCATTGTCTATCATTTTAGATTTCAAGCAATGTTACTGATGACAATATCAACATGAGTCAGTGACATGGAAAACATGTAACAGTAGAGTGTTTTGCTTGAATTTCAGTCCTGTGCTCCAAGCATTAGTCACCACATTCTTTGAAAACAAAATATAACCCAATCAAAAATAAAGAAAAAATCTATTAAAAGGAAGAAAAGCCATTACACTCACATTTCATACCAGCTCAGCCTAACCATGTTTTCTATTAAGCAGAATAATTATGTTTTCATAAAATCTCACACCTGCAGGGAACACAGTTTCACTTAAAAGCACAGGGATAAGGCACTAATCAGCTCAACTGGGTGTTTGTAAACTAGAAGTGACAAGGTGCTTTCCCCTTCTCAAATGAGCACAATCCATTAAAAATAATTCTCAAAGATGCTTCTGATCATTTATCAGTTCCTTCTGGCAACACGGTTTTTTAACCACACGATCACTGACTTATTTTGACACTACTACCTTAAAATAGACTATGAATCAACATTTCAGTCCTGGTTTTCCCCAAAAGTACCATTCTGCACTTGCAGATTCCAGATGTCACAGCTGAACACAGCCACTCCTTCCCAGTTAACTCCCAAATTTTCTTTCTTGGGGAGTAGCACACTATCTCCTGCAGGCCATAATCAAAGCTGGGGTGCCTCATTACCTAGTCTCTAGCTTTCAGGAAAAGTCAGCTTGTTGACACACTTCACACTCCAACATACAAAAGGAACACCTGTTATTTGTTCAAGACAGAATTAGCATCTTCATTTCAAAATAAAACTGAGAGTAACAGCACGCACACACAAGAAACAGCCCAAGTGTTTCAGCTAACATACAAATAAGTCAAAACTGCATTTTTAAAAATTACTGCTTTCTTCAAAGTACTTTTGCACAGCATAGTAAGCAGGTATTTGACAAAAACACTCAGCATAAGCCAAAAGATTTTGGCACACTACTCTTGTGCTTCCTAGGGGATGGAGTTCTAGCTGGCTTCTGGCAGAATTCCTCTAGAGTTTAGTCTCTTTAGAGAACTACAAATCCCATAATGCACTTCAACACTAACAAAAAACCCCTTGTGCTTCTGGAAAGCCAGTACTTGGAGAAAAATCCAGCACTTACCAGCAGAAAAAAAGAAAAAAATCACAAATGAAGCATATCCCATGAAGCAGCACAGAAGTAACAGCAAAATATTACATTGAAATTGCAAAATTAAGCCTCAAAAGGCAAGAACTCCATGGAAGAAAATGAAGTTTCCAGCCAGAATTAAACCTATTTCTTCCCCTGCTCCATCATTAAGCATCTTGAAACATATGTAATTTAACACAGACCAATCTTAACATAAGATTCAAGCCTACACACTTAAGTATGCTTTTGTACAGCAAACAAAGAAGTGGCAGGATAACTCTAAAATATTTTAAGTAACCACAATATAGAAGACAGAAATAAATAAGACAAGTAAAGGAATATTGGCATCCATAAAAATACTGCATAACATGAAAACCTCTCCAAATAATGCAGAACAGCTGGCTTCAAGCTGCAGCAAGGCCACTGCCTAGTTATCTGCTGCAAGGGAACACCTGCAACATTACAAAAAGCACAAAACAGAGAACTCTTTATCAAAAGAACTACAGAATTATTGTCAGTCACTTCTTTCCAGAATCATACATTTTCTTTAAGTTATAAGACTTGCCAATATTTACTTGTCATATTTTACTTATGGATTGAAGATGCACTTCTAAAACAGGTATTTTTCAAATATGAGCAATAAACAATTTTGCTGTCAACGAACCATAATCAAAGAGCAAGAGCAAGACAGAATAGCTGGTTTTTAGATGCTTATAACCTTACAGCTCAAAAAAAATATCCAGTATTTGGACTAGACAGAAGAAAGCAGAGAGGAATTTTAAGAAAGAGACTAATAACAATCTCAGTTTTGACTGAAATCTACTAGTCTAAAAATTTTTATTTAAAATCCCCTCTGCTACTGAAAATGTAAAGTCCTCCCCCAGAGTTTGATCTTAACACCCTAATCTGTTGACACTGTCGCTGGAAATGTCAGGTTTCCCAGAAGCTGCAGTAATAGGTCATAAATTGTAATTGACTTCTCATCTTCCATATCAAATCTGTCTCAACTGAAAATAAAAATAATTCTGAAGGCTGAGTGTTGCTGATAGCTGCAAGAATAAGTAAATGACTGCAAAAAAGATAACACACCTCAGGAAAGGCTTATTTTTAATTAGTGAGATACCTTGCGTTCATAAAGAAGTGTTTTTAGAGGTTTTTCAAACACAAGTTAAATTGATTGCATACTAAAATCAACAGCAATGAATTTAATCATAGACTAGTCAGGTTCCAGGCTCTCACTTCTTGACCATAGCAACAGGCTGTGTGTTTATGAACTAAAATCAAATAAAAACTCCTTCATCAAACCCAAAGGGAACAGTTTGTTACCGAAATCCAGGCAGCTGAAGTTTCTTCATTATATATAATTTAAAAAAAAAAAAAGGCAAATTACCCATTACCTGGCAAAATGACAACATCAACAATTCATAAAATATTACATTTGGATTGCAAACACTATAGAAAGGCTCAGATACACCAGGTAAACAAAACCTAACACATATGTTCAGGAAATCCCACCTTCCCAGATGTACAAGTACACAACACCCACAGAGATATTCTTTGCTCTCATAGTTACTATTTTCAGGACACTGACTGGTAGGAAAGTATCCTGTAACAAGCCACTATCACCTATTAATCATTAAAGCTAGACAAAGCAAAAGCTTGGATGCACACAGATTGTGTTTCCATGACTAATTCCTTTAAAATCTGGGGAAAATTCACATAAGGCTGTGGAACACAGGTCATGGTTCTCTCTCCACTAGCCCTCGGAAGGGCAGAAAACAAGGATGCCCACGATGTGGTTCAGAGCCTAACACTGCTAGAGCTAGGTGTTACAAACCTCCCCGCCTCCAGAAAAAACCTCTAATGGAGTAATCCATTACCTTGTGGTTGGTATCAAACAGACAGGAATTCTTGAGTCATGCCTGGCCAGAGCACCTCTCAGTCTGTCCTGGTACAGCAATTTCACTTCATGCTAAAGCACTGAAGTGGGAAGGGAAAGAGTGTGCATGCACAGCATACCAAGAGGGAAAGCCATAGGACCTCTACACCAGTATACTCTCCTGTGATGTGGAAGGCTCAGGCTCAAGCTCCTGCCCTCCTCTGCTTCCACACAGCAGATGAGCACCCAAACGCAGTGGTACAGTACATGTGTCTTCCTGGCACCATGAATACTGGATCATTTACTACAATGGACTAGTCTCAGGTCCCAAAACCAACTTTTCCCTCTCCCTCCTTCCCAATGAAATATCCTCAATTCCACCCACCCTCCCAACTACCAACTTTTCTGCTTGATAGCAACAAGTCATCTCTGCTGGCCACTACAAACCCAGCCACTGCCCTGAAACAGGAGGGCTTGTGCTAGCCAGCACAGAGGACTGAGCTACTGACACTGCAGCTGCCAGAGGACAGGAGGAAGAGGAGGCAGCCACTTCTGCAAGGACAAGAAGCAACAGCAGTAACCTGACATCACCAACAGGCTGGAAGGAGGTGCAGAACACAGCACAAAGCTGTCTGGGCTCTCCTCATCTCCTCCAGAGGAAAGGTGGCAAGCCAGATGGAAGTATTCCCTGGGCCACTTCCAACTGCAACCACCCACTGAATCACTAAAATAGAGATACAGAAACCTAAGGGCAGAAGAGAGCCTCAAAATGTATTAATTAGCATGAATACGGGTTATTAGGATGCAAAAGTGTCCTAATATGGTAATCGTGAAGTCCTGCAAAAACCTGAAACTTGTCCAAGTTATTTTCTTGCTGAAAGACAGAAGGTACAACATGCTTTTTTTTTTATTCATGCAAAGAAACACTGCTAGAGAAAAATGTTTCTGCAGAGACCCTCATATCCAACAACACAGTATTATGCAAACGTAAACAGCCCTCAAATTACACACTAGTGGCTTCCTTCTTCACCTTACCTTCCCAAATGAATTTTAGTAGTACTAGTTGCAGAAAAAGGGAAAGTATAGAAAGACCTATGGAAGAAGGAAGCCAACCCATTTTACTTCAACTAAAAAGACAGCTGGTAAATATACTACTTTTGTTGATCAGTGGGAATCACATTCAAAAAACATACAGTATGAGAAATGGTAGGCAAGGGACAAGAGAGCAGGATGGTACATTGAAAGTTTTATATAAGGCCTAATGATTTTTTTTTTTTTCCAACACAAGGAAGAACTACAAATTCACTTGCATTGCAGGATTCCACAATTTACCCAACTAATATTACCTCCTTCAATAAAAAACACAAAAAACAACAGCATTTTAATTGAAAGTAAAAACACATCTGCAGGTTGAAGCCACGATCACTTACTTTCTCACTCTGTTCACAAGCATACAGATTTCAACAAACTGGGAGAAAAAAAGATGGCCTCAACTCCACATTTTTTGTTTGTTTCTGTGATTAAGGCTTAAAAGGTATCAGCACCACCTTTGTCTTTCAGTAAACCAGTGTAAAACTGACAGATTAAATTAAAAAAGCTAAACTCTAGAAGTGCTTCCTGAATATGTAAGCCTAATAGACTGCTCTCCAAACACGACCATTCTCCCTCTCATTCCCAAAAATCACAAATACATTCCTAAATGGATTAACATCCTCATTCTGCCATCCCCAAAGCTAAGAGAGTGCCTATGTAGCTTGAGAAACTACAAAGACATAACAGCATCTTCTCTTCCTCTCTCTCTCTGAGGCTACTTAATTTCCTCAGATCTTTTCCAGTGGAGGTGCACTGGAAGCAGGCTGCATCAACACACCTGTCCATTAGATTACTGCAAATCAATCTGTCACCTTATGCCTCAAGCAATTCATTATCTCAATTCTGTTATCACACAGGTCCGTACCCGCAGGGTAATTAGATAGTAGCATGGGGGGGTGGGGGGGAAGAAAGGTGAACACTTAGTCCCTGTGAAGCCAGGCAATGTTAATTTCCTATCACTGGCAGATCACCACAAGAGACCCTGCAGGCTATGGAAAGTCTGCCTTAATACATCAAGCACCGAACAGCTATACCGCCTTCCTGAACTTAACAAGTCCTGAATTTGCAAGTCCAGTTATAAACTATGAAAAAAAGATAGCAACTTCAGAAGTACAGTAACATGGTGAAATATATCAATACAGGAGACTACCAAATCAAGTGGGGGAAAAAAGGGAGGGGGCACTTACATGCACGAAGCGCATTACCGTTATCACTTGCGGACTCTCCCACACTGCCATAAAGGTAGTTTAAAGGTAAGAAAACCTCCTCACTCTCATTTATCAGATTTAGCTTATTATGTTTATTCTGACATTGCAAGCACTGCACTAAAGGATTAATTTTAAAAGCCAAAAGGAATACAATGAAGCACACTCCTGTCAGAGTGCTAGGGGTGTTGCAAGGAGCAGGGTAACAGACTGCTCTATCCCCAGGTGCAAAATATCACCTTCCAGGCTCTTTTCCTGAAACTCAGTTTTCATTCATCATCAAATGGCAGGCCTCACTTTGGGGACACTGGCCTGCCAAAACTTTAATAGCTTTGACATTTCCAGGATGCTTGCTTCCTCCCACCTTATCCTCTACCCCTCACTGTAACACTTTGCTGTTAAACACCTGCAAATACTTACATTTAAATCCCTGTTACAGGCCTGCTGTGTAAGAAACAATTAAGCAGGGACTGCACTGGCTTTCAGAGAGGCTTGCTTCTCACCCTCCAGCCACAAAGGTACTAAGGCCAGGAGAAAAAACAAAAAAACACAGAAACAAAACCAACAAAAAAAACCCAAAACAACAAAAAACCAACAACAACAGAAGCCTGAACCACTAACTCACTCCCTGTCCCCCACCCCTCTTACTACACACATCTTCATGGCTAGAAGACTCTCCATCAAGAGGGATTTTCCAAGAGAAGGTTCTTCAGCGATAGCTCAGACTTGATACATAAAGACTCTCCTTAGGATTTGGTAACTTCTGGTTACTTTCAGTCCTGTGTTTGAGCCCTCTGTAGGGAAGGCACAGGAGCCAAGGTTAATGACCTGCAAAGGTTCTTCTTTCCTAGGCTTCACTTCGTTGTTGCTGGTCAGTCTTAGCCTACTGATCCACCATAGTGCTTAGAAAGGTCTGACATTTCTGAATGGTAAACAACAGGAACTGCACCACAGTCCTATTTCACTCAAGCAATTCATTTCAATTCTTAAACCATCAACAAGAGGTAAATGAATACCTTACTTAACATCTGGATAAACACTTCCATTGTGATCTTCCAACTTTACTCAACGACTCAGTGTCAGTTAGGAATCAGACTACCTATGCAATATTTTAGGTTGCACTTCAAGGGCAAGCATGTGGCAAAGCTGTACTTAGAGCAACACATAGCATTTCTCATATCACAAGAATACAAACAGTAATGTGCAAGCCATTTCAGTTCATTTTTTTTCTCCACACAAAAAAAAATAAAGCTGTAAATTTCTGACAAGTTTTGTGAAACTGACAGATAAGGCACATTGTACAATTCCTGACATAGTAACTAACACGTGCTCATTCTCAGTAGGTACTCAGTAAGGATCAGGAGATACTTCCAGCACACAAATGAGTTAACAATTTGATTCTTCAACTGGCAGCCAGAAAAAATTAGAAATTCTCACTAGGAATAAAACAGAACTCTAAGCCCTGAAGTGAAATGCCTAACCAACCATTATGCTTCTTGTAGTATGTTTAGTGACTTCTAGATTAATTTCCTTGTATTACAAATATCTGACCACATTTTGTTTTCCTTCATTACACCTGCTTTCCAATTTTAGCACTGCTTGCTATTTTGGTTACCATCTCTGTTTTAGTGAAAGAGTATGTTTAGGAGACACACAAGTAATTATACTAATAATGTTTTACTCAAATAAGCCTCACTGATCTCTCAAAAATACCACCTCATTCTCTGTCATTTTGGTCATTTCCAGAGAAGAGAAGTAAGACACAAAAGATATGAAGAAACTCTCCATCAGTCTGTCAGATGCAGAAGAAATTGCTGTATTCTTCCAATCTTCTCCACTATTATATGACTATCTCAGTGATACCACATCTTCTGCCAGCCGCAGAGCTTATGGTCAAAGAGAGAGGTAAGCCTGAGGGATGGATTCACATGCCACTCTGCAAAGAGCACAGCCAGAGAAAGAACCCATAACAGGGATCTTTTTCTATGTTCCAGCTATAAATATTTTGTGCATGACCAGGAAACAAGAGCAGACCAAAGAAGGTAATGCCAACAGTAATGATATCCCAAAATATCACAGCTGTTCAGTAAAACAAAGTGTGAACTGCAGAGAGGTACTTTGGATTAAGTCAGAGATTGCAAGGAACACTGACTAAACCACTTGTGGCTGCTGCCTTCTCTAAATAATCATTCACCGTGGCACATACATCTATGTTGAAATGAAGTGGATTGTTTTAATTTAACTCACAGAAAACTCTTGACAATGGCAGCACTGATTTGTGAGCACCTGTACTTCCAACATATTAAATGACTAATTAAGCCTTCCAATAAACATTAGTAGTCAATTACAAAAAAAAAAACCAACCCACACCCTTTTAGCTATATAGCATGAAAAACCCACTACTTCCAGTACCTCGGTGGTTCTATTTCACAGCTTCAAAGTCATCAAGAATATCATTAGTTTCAGCAAAAGCCCCACTTGGCCTTCTATGCAATAAACTTGACTAACTGCAGCAGTTTCTTCTAAAAATTAGCCAGTTTAAGACATCTGTAATCAGTCATGGTACTGAGCAGTATACAGAAGTTTCCTATCAAACGTCACATAAAAGAGACCCAAAATCTTGTTTGTGCAGCTACAGCCCTTGTGGCTCCCGCCACTGTTTCATTTCATACCTAGTAAAATGTAAACACTGCTGTTACAAGTATAATGACTACCACCAGGCACTCCTCAATACAATAAACAATACACTGTTCAACATGTAAACAGCATTCCAAATTACACAAAATGCTGTAATTATCACCTAGTCCTCGGCTTGGAAATGAGACACTGGGTTGAGGCGCAACTCCTTGCTGCTCAGGAGACCATCCCGACTTGGAGGATGAGGCTCGGGAGCCCGAGCGGCCCGGCCTGCGCTCCTGGTCAGCGCCAGCAACAGCTGGTCACGACCTGGGCAGTTGTCAGAAGACACACAAAGATCCTGAACCTCCATCCTCCGTAAGGATCATTTATCGAAGAAAAGCACCACTAAACAACTCGGTATTTTGACCTCTCCGTAGGGCAGCGGGCAGTTTTAGCCAGTGATGGCCCAACCACTGCCCACAGTTACAAGCTGGGCATCGGGAGAGCTCTGGGTGGGTACCGAACACCCTTTATCACAGACACCGAATAGATGCGCCGCAGCGGTTCCGAGCGGCCTCAGCAGGGGCCAGCCGAGCCCCCCCCCCGCCCCGCAAGCCCGCAGCTGTAAGTAACTTTCCAGGAGGTTAACGCGTGCTCTGCCGCTACGCTGCCCGGCACGGAGAGCCCCAGCCCGGCCACGGCGGTACGGGAGCGCCCTCCCGGCCCCTCGGCCGGACCCTGCCTGCGGTCGGCGCGGCCCCGGCCCGCCGCCCCCCTGCCCTCCCCGCGGCGGCGACCCTTGAACGCTCTCCCAGCGGACAGCGTCCCCGGCCCCTCCCGCCTGCCCCGGCCCCCGCCGCCCCTCCGCCGGGGCAGGCCGCCCGCCCGGCCCCGGGGGTCGCTCCGGGCAGCCGCCGGGCACAACGCCCCTCCCCGCCCCAACGTGCCCTGGGGGCGAGAGCGCGGCCCCCCCGCCCCAGGACGGGAGCGGTTGCGCCCCCCCCTCCCCCCCGCGCCTTCCCTCAGCCCCCGCCGCGGAGGCGCCACGGCCCGCCGAGGGGCCTCCCTCACCCCCCCCCCCCCGTCGCTGCTGGACCCCCGCCGCCCCGCCGGGAACAAAGCCCCGCGCCGCCGCACCGGCCGGGCGCGCTCCCCCTCCCGGGATTCCCGACGGCCGCCCGAGTTTACCTCGCTTCCCCGGCTGCACGGCAGGGCAGGGCGGCTCGGCTGGAGAGCGGGAGCAGCGATCCCCCTCCCCCAGCACCGCACACACTTGTTTTTATTTCCTACGGTCCCTCCCGCCGGGGAGAAACCTCCAGCGCCTCGACCGAGGCTGAGGAGGAGGCGGGGAAGAGGCGCGTAGAACCGCTCCCGGCTGGGGCTGGCGGGGGAGGGGGGCGCGGGGCAGCCCCGCTGGGCCGGGCCGGGCCCCGCCGCAGCGACACCGGCCCCCCCGCGGCCCGGCTGCCGGGCGCGATCCCCCCACGGCCCCGGAACAGGCCTGACCCCCCGCCCGAGAGGCTCGTCCCTTGGGGGGGGGGGGGGGGGGGCCGAGGGGAGCCCGCCACCCCGTGGGGCCCTGCAGGGCTGGGCTTTTCCAGTCTGCGCCCCGGCGGCGTGGGGCGTGAGCGCACGGCTGGGAGCCGCAGCTCTCGGGACAGCAGCACTCACCTCTCCGCGGGACGGCCGGCCATGGCTGCCGGCGGGGGGGCGAGCTCAACAGCCCCGGGCAGCCACCCGCAGAGCGGCCGCAGGAACGAGGCCAAACCCGCCTGGGTGCTGAGGGGCCTGCGCCGGCCTAACTGTCTCAGCGCAAGCATCGGAGGTGCCAGCATGATCCCCAAGATCAGCCACTGCCTCAGGCCAGAGATTCCCCGCGTACACGTGTTCGCACAAGTACAGCTCTTTACCGCGCTGACATTTATGCTGTTTACACACCAAGAATTACCTCTCCCTTGAGGTAGCTCGCTAAAGGGCAGCTCCGCACCTGGAGTTCCTGCAGAATCCACAAACCAGGTACTGACCTCTGTACCTGCTGCTGCTTGCAGAACAGGGTAACGTGCATGATACAAGAAACAGCCAAAGAGCAGGGCAGGGAGGAAACAGAGGTACTACTGTCCCTTCACTCAGCATTTCACAAAGCAGAGGTCTAGACATAGATGCAAGAAACTAGAGTTTGTGTCCTTCCTATGGTGAAGAAATTCATCCCCAAAGTTACCCTGAAACTTAGCTGAAACAGGCATAACCTGAGGCTCATTCCTTGCATTAAAAAAGCCCTAATCAAATATTCACTGAAGCAAAGTGGAATTCGATTAATAGGATGGAGATGCCTAACCCAGATCATGCTATCAGCCAGTAGCTGGGGCCTCACCTGAGAGGTGGATGCATATCACTGGCGACAAAGGAAAGAATTAACGTCCCTCTGATGACTTAGGACCCCATGTAAATGGGGTGTCCATACCAACATGACCCCTTTGCAGCTTGATCCAGAAATAAGCTCATGGAATTGAATCCTACACAGGAATAGATACCTTACTCCATTACTCTTAGAGCCAAGATTTACAGCCCACCCATTCTAGCACTTAGGCATTCCCCGCTGGCTGATTTAAGCAATACAGTGGTAAATATTTGAAAACCCTTTGCATTGAGGAGGAAGGATGCCCGAGAAAGAGATCTCTACAGATCCCGCAGCTGGGCTTCAAAGTTCAAACCTAAATCTTCTTTGTGACACTTCATATTACAGGAATAGGCAAACAAGTGACCATATGGAAGACAACGAAATTCAAATACAGATACGTTACTTACTGAGAGATAGCAATATAATAAACACTGAGCAAACAGAAGACAAACAAGGTCCCAGACAGGCTTAGTGTCTCACTTGGACAAGACTCTATTATATTGCTGGGAAAACTCCAGCATACTTAGGAGACAGACATAATTAAAACCCTTTATTCATCATCACATCTTAAATCTCTTCTCTCCCTTTGTGCCAAGCAGAGAAAGAGAACATGTGTTACATACCTTTTAGACATGTGCATCTCACTGTTCTCTGAGACACAGTTTCTCTTAAACTTCCTACTGGCCCAATGCCATCTGCATGACCCCACTATATGGCTCATATTTAAGTAATACCTAACGTGTCCCTAAATCAAGCCAAGACACTCTGGGAATGGGATCAAGCTCTTAATCAGCAGTGCACAGGTGGACACAATCAGCACCTTCAAAGCCTCACAAGATCTGGTGTTTTTCTTAAATCCCATCACATGGATCACAATTGGCTTCTAGTTTTCAAGCAAGGGGTTTCAAAACCCCAAGGAAAGAAGGCAGAAATTATTATCTTTTTAAAAATCTAAACTATCATGTGATTTAGCACTCTGCACTTTGGCAATACTTCACATATAAACAGATACCAGCTTGCAGATAGACTTATTTTTACACATAAATGACACTAGCCAAAGAAAAAAAGTATTTAATTTTGCATACTACCTGCAATACAATGTGAAGACTTAACATTCAGGAAGTTCAGTATGTAGGGTTACTGCCACAGTGTTAGTTTAGCATAACTGCATGCTCTTTACATTTTATAACACATGGTTTTGACAAACAGTATCTTCTTATATGTTTACATCCCTAATTATCACCTCTGTATTCTGAATTCCTGCCTTCCTCACTTTTCCTAGGAAGGGGGAAGAATAGGAAGGGAGATAGAAAATCTGTGTCTGTGTTTTAAAGAGCTTTAAAACTATTTGAACCTGCCTAGAGGTGTAGTAAATGACCAAGTTAAACATTCATTTCAGAAACGTACTTGCTGAATTAAGGAATCTGCTGTGTGGAGGAAGTTCCTAAGCTAGCCTGCTAATCAAAATAGTCTTGTTTTCTACTTTAATGACACCACAAACACTTTTAAAAATTCTTAAGAATGGAGTAAGAGTAGTGATGGCAGTGACTCGTACCTTTTACACGCTGGGGTCACTTGCCCCTGATTTTGTATGTTCTTACTGCTTTCTACAGAAGCACCCAAATTTGAGTAATGTATCAGGTAAACAAATAAAGCTTTTAAATTTAAATGAAGAGGGACTGCTTATTTGATAATCACTGAGCTGAAACTAACCATCCACACTTGTCAGCAACCAAGAACTTGGAGGCTGAGTTATACAGATATCAGGGCACAGAAAAATGGTTTTCAGTCCTATCTATCTGTTGGTATTTTTCTTAAATAACACAAAACCAAACCAAAACGGTATTCTTTCATGTGTATAAAATATATACAGTGATGACATATGCTATGTTTATAACCACTCACAAAGCATACAGATACACATTACGTGTGTGCCAAGAGTACTTGATAGATACCAAGTTTCCCTTGAGCAGGGCTCCTAAAACTTGGTACACTCTTTCAAAGCAGGCCACTTAATACAAATTTGTAATCTGACTTCAGTGTCAGAGATCACAAAATAATAGTTTATTTGGAGCTACTTAAAGTTATGTAACATAAACAGTAGCATAAAAATTTACACTATTTCAGAAATGTCTCCCCAGCATCTCTGTATTCTGGCATGAACAACAACCACTAAATCCCAGTCCCTACAGGCTCACTATTCTTCATACCATATGATTCTACCTTTCATTGGTAAGGCCTCTTCCCAAGATGACAAAGACAGGCAGGAAAGTTTTACCTTTCTGCTAGAGTATTTTATAATGGAAAAGTTGGAAAATAAGTACTTCATAGAAAAAAAAAATTAAAAAAACCTCCAGATGGTAATATAAGAGAATATTCAATTGATCAGCCCTGATTTTCTTAAATCTGATCTAAAGCAAAACAATCGGTTCCCTCAGGAGAAGAGAAAATGGTTCATGGATTACTCTGCTAATACAAAAATAAATTCTAATCGGTACCTCAGAGTACTGCCAAATTGTGTATTAGTTTCCCACGTAAGCAGTTTACCAAGTTTTCTTTCAGGGGCACTTTTCTATGCATCTGCAAGTTAGGCAATTCCTGGAACCTACTGCTCTGTTTTGGAGAAGATTGCTGGGAAACTTATCTTACTCAGATGATAGCTTAATCTTAAAAAAGACACTGAGAAACACTTTCAAACTTAGCCTGAACTTCAGATCTTAAAATTACTTCCGTAAGCAGTCAGTGAAAAAAAAAAATCACAAATTAACAGTGCTTACTTTTTTATCTGCAACAAGAAAAAAGCAGAGTTTTCTGGTAACTATGTTTTATTGTTTTCTTTCATTTTTGATAAAACAAATCCTTATAGCTGCAGTGCTGTACAAGTAATAATCATCTCATTCATGTACTGTTTACAGAACTGCCCCTGCATATGTCAACTTTGGGCACTAAGCCACAATTTCATATATTTTCAAGCTATCACACCAACTGTCCATATTTAACCCCATCTTCTATGTTCCAGGAATCAACCCACTTGACTAATTTTCCATCACTGACTTACTGGTACAGGACATGGTATCTGTGGTGGTCAAAAAGCTTGCATTAAATCTGCTGACTGATCAAACACGCAGTGGTTGTGTTACAGGTGCGGCAATGAAACATCACTCTACATTAACCTTCTGAAACACTCAATTGGTACAAAGCCAAAACAGAAATACAAAATCTCTCTAAACCATATGAATAACTTCAGTCCATACCTACAGTGTGCTGCAGAAAAATCTATCATTAATCTGATTCTTATTTGGTACTTTGACTTTTTATGAAGAATGGACAAGGACAAGAATCTTGCACAATATCTACAACATTTTCTCCTTGTACTAATTTACCACATTTTCCTAATAAATTATTGCATTTTTGCAGGTTATCAGCTTGCAAAGCAGAGGTAAGGGCATGTCTATGCTGCCCACTAAAAGATAGCACAGGCCTGCTGAAAATAACCATAAAAAGTAGGACTATGCAGTTTTAGGGTAGGTTCATTCATATTATGATACAACGAGCACTGTATGTGTAATTATTCATGTCATCTAATACTTAATGCCCTGTGATATAACAAAAAATGCCTGGTACTTAACATTATCCGATAAACATTTTGCTGTTCTCCAGTTTCCTAGAACTGCTCCTCCTTTTTTGTTTTTCTTGAAAGAACAAAAAAGCATTAAGAAGAAACTAGTGAGAAACACTGCAATTGGCAAGTTTAAAAGTGAAATTGTGAAGGCTGCAGAAAAGCCCCTAATGCATTGTATAACTGATGCTTTGTATAGCATATACTAGCAGTACTATAGTCCAGAAAAAACCCCAACTCCCGAAGACTCTTTCAACACAAGTCTGGTGGTACTGAGTGAGGGAAGTCAAGTGTTACTTGATACAGAGAAAACTGGTAGGAAAGAGAACTAAATGAAAAGTGAAACAGTTGCTGCTTTTTACTCTTCTCAGAACTCAATCAGCTCCTCTCATAGGGCTCAGACAGAAGTTCCACACACAGGGATCAGTTGCACAATTCTTCAACTCTTGTGATGGGAGGCAACGATGAATCAAATGCTATGTATTATATACTCAGTGCAACGTGACTGGAAATTTAGTGCAGAGCATACAAAAATTGCTGCAACTGGCTACACAAAGTTCAGGAAAACAGAGAACCAAGAGCATGATGTTGTAACACGCCTAATCAAACCTCAGTGCATCTCTCCTTGTGTACTCTAACCACTGGTGACTGCCCTTTTTTTTGGTGGCAGGGGAGCTTCAAAACGATATATTCCTCCTCCTCAAACCTCCCTTCTTCACATAGTGAAACAGGGCCCAAACTCAGAACAATGTGTAGAGGACTTTTTTTTTTTTGAGATGACAGCTCTGTGGCAGAATCTGCTGTACATGTTGTGTGCCTATGAACAACGTTACTATATACATACACTACTAGTGGAGATGGCTGGATTTCCTTAAACCAAACAAGAAAGCAAGCTTTCTCCAAGCCTGTGCATAGCATCCTATCTCCCAGTTATGGTCCAGTAGTATCAGTTACCAATTATCAGTGAAGCCATATAATACCTTGTAGATGAGTAGCCATAAGTTTACATGTTCATTTAGACCCTTCACAGACTGCAGGTTAGCCATGACTGTTTTCTAGAATACAAAGCCAGAGAATTGGGTTTTCAGCCATTGATTTGAAAATAAGATTCTTTAGATAAGGGTAGATAGAGCCACACTCTTTAAATACTATAAACATAAAATTTATTTAACCAAGGGTTTCCTTATAATTATCCTTTCCTAAACATAGTACGCCACGTCTCTGTAATACGTAAAAACAATAGCTGTGCCCCAAAAAGCCTAAATCTTTGTCCAGTGACTCCACTATTGCCTGACTTCTTTTTACAGCCCTACATACCATCTCCAGTTTAAGGAAGTTTCCTCAGCTTTCATTATAATGTCAGCTGTACAAAAGCATTAAGGATTTGAACGGCTCATCTATCATTCACTTAGATTATAGGGCTGGTAGTTACTCTCCTCAGGGAATATGATGTCTTCTTTCTAATTCACAATGACTTTCTAATTCACAATTCAAAGAAGGTGTCCCAAAGAGTGGAACCTAACCTGTAAATGTATGTTATGAAAGGGAGATGCAACAAGACCTAATTTTTTATAAAATATCTTCCTGTGAGTTGACAGATGTCTGCCTCCAGGGTCCAGGCATCAAATTCTGTTTCAAACTCCTGTATCCTTTCCCCTCCACACTCCACAGTTTATAAATCAAAATAGTCCTTTCCTCCCCACTTTGAATCATATGGGGAGAGGGGAAGACACCAATTTCAAGTCTGGTGTGGGCTTATGTTGTCCAATGACTTTAGGAGAGTTGCAGTAACATAACTGTATCACAATTAATTAGGAAAATATCTCCAATTAGCTATAACAAAATAGAACAGAGGAACAGAACTACTCTGTGTGAACAAGAGACACAAATAAGCCTGTTGTATCTTCCCAGCACTTCCATTCAGCTCTGCAAGACAAACCAAAACTATGAGAGTTGAATGAGAAGGAGAAAAAGTTTTAGCACAGCAGCAATTATAAAGCACAGGGAATCACATTAGCTACTTGTACAATAGCAAATCTCAGCAAAGTGCCCACCAAGAAAAATTTAGGATAGAAAACAAAAAATTCTCTCATTGAAATCTGTCATAGGGATGAAGAACATTTTAATGATTTCACCACATCTTCGGTACTCATATTGTCTCATTGTACTCAACGGAGACAAAACCCCACCTTCTTACAATTCAGCATTTCCAGTAGAAGTTTCTGAGAAGTTGCTTTCTGCCAAACTGTTAGATTATGCCACTCCTACACAAGTAGAGACAAAGATGTTATTTATAGTAAGTAGCAGGAAGCACTGGCGTGAGCTGTTTCTAGATCCATGCAGGCACCTGGGACAGCCCTTAACTTCTTGGGCAGAGCTTGGGAACCACTGATTGGTGCTACCCCACACTTCTGGTCCACCTATGCTCACATATCTTCCTAGCACAGACTTAGTTTGCACTGGCCTAAAGGGTCTTTTCTGCCACTACAGCCATATCACCTATTCAAACAACGTGAGCCACACATAGAGAATTACTCTTCTGCCAGGAGGCCTCCGTCTCCACTGGGGCTTTGTCAGCATGCTCCATCAGTTTAGAAAAGGGGAGTTTCCCTAAAAGGACTCCCAGTTGACATGGCTGTGGCCAGTCCAGCTTTACAATGTAGAGAAAGACAAAATTCTGAGACTAACTCCCCCTCCATCCATAATAGCCTTCATTTTAATTCCTTTTCTTTGCCATCTGTTTTGTAAGCCTGGAGAGTTCACATTTTCAAGATTTTATCCAGAACCAGGAACTTTCCTCATAATAAAGAAAACTGAGATTAATGTGTTATTTACTTACCTTCAGAACATGGACTTTATAAAAACACCAAACTATTGCAAGACTCATAATAAAATTAACAGTGCAACTAAGCAGATCCACTTTCTCAAAGCCACAGGCAGAACAAGATGTTGCCTAAAACTACAGAAAGTTGCTATGGGCAAGGCCTATCTACTTGTTTGCCTATGTCAGCAAAATTCATACAGAATAGCTGATGTATGTCAAACTTACAGACTGCCAGATCTTCCTGATCTCGCATTATTCCAAAAGCAGCACCACTGAAATGAGCTAAGTACGGTGCTTTTCTCTCTTCAGTACGGAGAACAGAACTAAGCCTATAATATGGGACATTATCTCATGCTCAAATTTCTTGTGCAATAAGGGAATTTCTCTTTCAAGCTCTATCAAGCTTATGGCTATTTTGGATCATTCCTATGCCTACTGCAATAGCAGACAATTGTACAGTGGTAGCCTAACTGCATGACTCAGATTTCTGTGGCTGCTCTTTCCAAGACTTTTCACCTTCTAACACTCACCAGAGCAATGCTTAATGCATTTAGTGGAGGAAAGAGGGTCTAGAAAAGGAAACCCGTTGGGCTTCTAAGGTTCTGTTTTAAACAGCCCCCATAAAAGGTACAAAACTCAAACAACTTGAAACACATCAAAGGCTGTGTTTTCAGATCACAGTGTTGTGCTTGTAACTTCACAGAACCTGTGAAACCAAGTTATCATGATGCACGCTAAGAGTAAGTTACAATATGAGCAGCAAGCATGTCTTAAATATCTTAGTTAGCACCTTAACAAACTTCAAGAGGACTTTTCAGTCACATTCAGATAACTTCTCTGAGTGAACATAACTAAGAAAGCATAATTCTTTGGCTCATTAGAAGAGAGCCTCTTACTACTGGCTCAGTAACAAGGCAACTGTTGACCTTTAACGATTTATTCATATTTCTGCCTGGGGATAAATTGTGGGTATATATTTATACACACACACACACACAGAGACACACTTAAAATCCTTGTACCATTTAACTAGATTACACAGAAAATGTTCCCCAAGGGAAACAAGATAAAAACACAACATCTATTGTTTGCAAATGTGGCCACAGAAACCTCAAGTGTGCACACCATGCAGCCTTAACTCTTGTGCCCTGAGGAATTCTGCTAACTACTGCTCTGTAATTTATGTGTATAGGAGTGGAGACCTCATGCTCAACATTTGGTAGCGATATAACTGAAACTAAACTTAAGTAAAGAAACGGAATGCCCTTGTCCACAGGAAGGCGATCTTTTCCTTGGTTTAGATCCCAAGGCCAGGTTTAATCAGCAGTGCAAGTACCCTACTACTGTTCTGCCCAGGTACTTCCAATAGCAGAGGTTACTGAATAGAGAAGTTACTTCTACCATCAGAGTCTCAGCCCATTCAACCTCATTTAACCATTTTGATGAAATTTCAGCATTTTGATGAAATAACTGAAATGCCAAAAATGCTAAATAAGCACCATTTCAGTTTGGATTTTCAATAATCACTCAAATTAGACACCTGTTCAGTAAGACCTGTATTAAGGTCACATCTTACTTTGCATAGATCACAGAACAGTACTGATCAGATAACACCATTTGCTTACAGCTAATCCCTAGCTGCATTAGAAGGGGAGGGGTGGGGGGAACAGTTTATCACAATACCAGTGACTTGAGGTAGAATTAAATCCATGTCTTTATTCTTATATCCAAAGCATCTTGCCATTTTTCAATGAGTTATCACTGAAAGTGATATACGGTGAAGTAGACTGACTTTACAACTACATACAACAATTTTTCCTAGCATAATATCAACCCATGCCCAGGTCTTGTAAGCCCCATCCTGTCAGCCACTGCCTTCTCCATACAAAGAGTTAAGAGGAACTTCTCTACATACTCATTTTAGGATCAAAACACATCCCAAAATTTTGGAGATAGGAATTTTTGTCCCTTTTTCAGAACATCCTTGATATGGATAGAGAAATCAGGAAATCATGTAAATAACTACTTTGGAACAACTGACTAATTGATCAATTTTGAAGAGTGCTATCGTTTGAAATAAGGTTTACCCAACAGCGACTCTTTCATTTCTAGTGGAATTCCCTGATATACTTTTTGTCTTTTCCACCATGAATCCTCTTTGGGATCAATACTGGTCCTTACTTCTTCTGTATGTTTCCTTTCTGTATGGTACCTTTCTATCATCTTCAGCTTTGATCACCACTATTAGAGCTGATGTATACAGTGCTGGTGTCCACCTTTTTTGTCAATTATGAGTGTGCCCATCCTTTAGTTGAACAGCACGGTTCATCCTAACTGGGATTCACTCCTAGCTTCCTCCTGCTCTGCAAAGCCAGTAGCCCTCAGAACCTGGGGTGCCTTTCTGCCACCAAAGTATTTGCACGTAAACTCTGGGTAGCACATAAAGCAGAATTACATTAGTTTCTATTGATTTTTGTTTTTACATCTGCCCTTTAACTTAGCTCGAGCCTCTATATTTCCATAAATGCCTGTATCCGCACAGACATTTTAAATCACCCCCCTTTGCTAAATTTGTAATTTTCTTCCCCTCATTCCATTTTTAGCACTATCTTCAGATTATCAGATTTCATATTTAATTCAGATTTATTTAAATTCATATTTAATGTCAATTAACTTTGATTTTAGCAATAAGGCTAAGTCCTGTTTAGTCTGGTTTTTTGGTAGATAAATAATACCTTACAAAAACTTTTTGTCAGTGTTTAGAGGAAAGAATCTAGCACAAGTAACTAACTAACAGATTAGAAACTTCCCTGAACGCTAACATCTTTCTTCCATACAAGTCTTTACAATGGTTTAAATAATTTGCACACATTTTGATGACATTTTGGTCTTGAAGTATATATGCCACCTCTCTTTGGACTTCAGCATCCACAGTGCTGCAGGCAGACAGCTATAACACTGCCAGAAGGGTCTGGGTATCCCACAGATAGTTTGTGACACCGTCTGCTGCAGCTCCATAGGCAGTTATTAATGTATGTGTCTTGTGTATCTTAAGATACACCGCTGCATATCTTAAACCACCTACTTCCATTCAGCTCATGCTATAGACTCATATACACCATGCTTCCTTTCATTTCAATCACCAGGGAAAGACATATTCAAGACAAATGTGCCTAGTGTTTCACTGTGCTATTGGACAACAAAATTGCTGTGAATAAAGACTGAGAAGAAGGAAAAGAATTTAAAATTACACAGAAAGATAAAACTTCAATCATTTTTCTTACTCTATTCACACAAATATCTTTCTCACCAAGAAAACCTGGAGCTATAAACAACAAAATAGAGAAAGGAGTACCAACAAGTAATAAAAAACCCCACATACTTGCAACACGGATTTAGCCACTGACATCTGGAATAGACTGTAAGCCTGACTAGCTATGTGTCTCTGTTGATGACGTGGGAAACCGTTGGCAATATACCAGTGACTGTAATATGAAGGACACAATCAACAGTGTATTGTGTCAAAGCATTCACTTAGTACAGTGGAAATGCAAATAATTATGGCTGACACTTGAGAAAAGAATCCCCTTGAAAAGATTAATTGTAGTGACTCTGGCCCTTCTCTTTCAGTAAGGCCATTCAGATATTTAACCAAATCATCCTAATTTCTGAGGCTGTACTGAGCATTTTGATAAACAAGTTTTCAACTCCTGTCTCAAGCTTGCCAGTCTACAGATTTCTTCTCCCTGAGGGATAGATGTGTCAGATGCCACCTGCCTCAAAAAGTGAATCTTTTACTGTCTCTAGTAGTCAGTTAGAACAGTTAAAATCAGAGTAAAATTACTTCAAGTTTTATAGTGAAATAAAGATTCCAGCAGCCTGTAACCTGGATATCTTTTGTAAAAAATATTTAACAGTAATAAAGATTTAATTATCATGAAAGAGGATGTAAATGTGTTGAATTTATATATACTCCTCTTAAAAAGTACCTGTCAGTGGCATCAGAACTGTCTGAGGTTTTTAAACATGCCTATTACAGAGCATCCTCATGCAAGTTTGCCAGATTTTTCTGACTCAGCTTTGGCTGGAGCTGTTCAGTTATTCCCAGAAGCCTTCCAGTTTACTATAAAACATGTGCTTGTTTAATGCTTGTGACAAGATGAAAGTTCACAGCAAGCTGTAGTGTGAGAGGCAACAGATCCTAAACATCTAACTGCAAGAAAGCAGGCCATGGTGGCCTTGCGCAATGCATTTGTCTTTTTTATTTTTAGCTTCGTTTCATAACTATGACTTATGAGTACAAAAATCACCTTGCTTTAGATCTGTGTCTTTAGTGTCTTCTCTAGCAGTTTTTAAACTCAGCAACTTCAGTCCTGGATAGTTCCTTCAGGCTTCCTGAAAACAGGAGTTAGCTGAAGGATGCAAACTATGCTAATGCCTCCATCAAAAGAATACCATCATGAGAGCACATCCTTGCTCATCAGAGTCCACTTAGGAGACTGACCTCAAGACACTAAAGCACAGGAAAACAGATTTAATTAACTCTGCTTCTTATAGAAATCTTTGTTTTAAATCCACTTACTACTTCTCTTTCCTCCTTTCCCAAACCAAAGGGCATTCACTTACTGGCCTCTCCACAGCCCAAACCACAGTAAAGAAACACAAGCTTCAGCATCTAAAGCACAGAAGAGAAAAACAGTGCCTGCTAGAGCTGACTTCAATCTTAACATTGTCCTTAGGTGCTAAGAAGAACTCCCATCAACAGAACACTTCTGCTTTTCACAAACCTGCCAAAATTTCGCCTCTGCCTCCCCCCCTCCTCCTGCCAGTTGTCCTGTACCATGGCAAGGCTCCATTAATCACCCCATTCCTGGTCAACAAGGGCTCCTTCCCCCTCATGACCTCTCCCTCTGGAGGCATGATGGTAAACTGGGTGAAAACCTGGGACAGTATCTTTAAGACAGCTGAAGTCCTCTGATTGAATTCTGTGCTAGTTAAAATTCTCCCATTCTCTTTTTCTTGATGTTCTAAGCAGAAGTTGGCATTAAACAGCAACCTTTGAAGGAAATCTTCACCACCTATGTTTGTGTGTTGAGTTGACCAAGACCGGCATCAAATTGCAAGCACACCTCAGGGAAGAGAAGCTTTTCTCTCTCGTTCATTTCCTCTGGATTACGAAAATACTATGACATTTGAGACAAGATTCTGTCTGTCAGTGATGAACATACCATCTCTAACGTTTTGCTGCTCCTTTTCTAGTGCCAGGGGATTCAAGGACCAGTCAAACTCATAGAGAGCTACAGAGATGTACAGAAACCAGCAGATGGAGACTAACTTGTTTAGGTTCCAGCGATGGCTGTGGTAGCCCTTGCATTAATGGCAGTGTGCAACTGCTCCTTTAGACTGCAGAATAGAGGCTTGGAAAATGTCACACTGTATAGCAGAGTCAGCTTGACAGCTGACACAAGTTATTTTATGGAGATAGCTTTTAACTTACAAGTTAAAAATCAACAGGAAAGCAAGCTGGAAGGAGTAACAAAGCAGGCAAGTAATGCTAAATATCTCTCTGCTTTCAAAGCCATTCAGAGACGCTTCCCCAGTCTTTCAGCAGCGCTGCAGTACAGCTTGAAATGGCTCTGAGTTTGACAAAAATGAAAGTCAGGCTCTTTGGCATGTGGCATTTCTCCCAGTGCAGCCAGCTTTCATCACACCTGAAGAAAAGAACATTTGGTATAACCAAAAGCAGGGTATATTTCAAGAGCTACAATTGCCACAAATGTTTCTGTTTCTGGAAACCTTTATAAAATTTCTGTTCAGGTTGCGGTCAGATAGATCCCAGACTTTCTCTTTTAAGCATTTCCATTTTCAGCAGAGAAACTGTCAAGTTAAATAAATATACACTTTTCAGGTTACAAATTTATTTAGGATAGCTACAGGTCACAGAAGGAGCTATTTATAGGTCTAAGGAAAAGACACTTGCATTTGTTCTTGGTGGTGAGTTTGGGTTTGGGTTTTGGTTTTGCTTTCCTTTGGGTTCTTTGCATGGGCATCCTTAATATTGCCACTTCCTGATTTACATAACCATTATCTGAAATGTAGGTGGTTTGTATAGAATTGTGTTATGATTTTAGTCTTTTATTTTGGTTACAATAAGTAAAACAATACACAGTAACCCTAAAAAATAAGGATAAAAAGGAATGCAAAAGCATACACAGGGCAGCAAGAGGCAGTGATGGTTAATTAGGGAGAGTGAAAAGGATTGAGTAATAGTGAAAGGAGATCAAGTCACAAACTGTCCATGGTAACCACTGTGAAACCATGTAAACATGTAAATACTGGAATACAACTAAAAAGACAGCCAGTTTAATTAGTCTTACAATGAGGAGGAGCTAGCTTTTTGATGTTTAAAAACAAAAAAAAACCCCAAAAGCAACAAAAAAAACCAACCAAAACCCCACCCCCACCCCACCCCCCCCCCAAAAAAAACTCCAAACCAAAAGAAAAAAAACCCCAAAACCCCATGCTTCCTCCTGAAACTTCAGCAGAGTTCCCGGAGCCGAGGCGGTGGCCGGGCCCGGCTCGCGGAGCGGGGGGGTTGCAGTGCCCTCCTGCGGCGGCGCCGCCCGCTCCACGCAGGCTTTGGCGGGGGGGGGGGTGGAGCTGCCGGGACTCCCAGAGCCTCTCCTCTCCTCTTGCAACCTCCGCCACAGCAGCAGATGACAGCTGATACGCTGGCCCTGCAAATACCATCTGCTCTCTTCTAAAGGCGCACGTCGGTCAGAGTTGCTAATACCTAATAATTAATAATAACGAATCATCGATGGGTTTTTACTCCCTTCAGGATCCAGTCAGAGAGTTGGCGCCCAACAGATGCTCGTACAAGGTGACGCAGTTCTGAGCAACAAAACCCAACGACCACCACAGCTTCAGTCAGCATGAGGGTGCTGGCTGCGCGGGTGGGACATGGGACGAGGGCCCTGAGAGCGTGCGGCGGGAGTGTCCAGAGAAACGCTTACACAGAGCTTCAGCACAGAGGATCCAGCACACATGCACGCATTTTGCTTTTTACAGACTTCATAACAAAAATCGCCAAACACAGGCCTGGAATCACGCAGGAAACATAGAAGAGGTTTTTGGCTAATCTGTGTCAGGATGTCTGCTAGGCTGTACTGTGCTAATTTAATTTGTGCAGTTCAGTCTTCAGAGATGTAGAGAGGGATATGAAACATTTAATTCCGAGGCCATATATTCTTCTTTCCTATGTCAAATTTTATTTCCCTACTTAATCCTTTCATTTCCCATGGAAATATTCTATATCCTTCTACCTTTTTTGTGTTTTGATCTTTCACATACACACAGTAACCACATTGCTTTTTTGTCTTAGCACAGCCAAGGCAAACATCACCGTATACTTCTGGCTTTCCAAGTAAGAAGGTACACAAACAGAATCGATTGAACCTAAACCCTGTGATGGTCCTAAGTGCCCAAGACTACTTGCAGCATTTCAGCAAAATTATTTATATTCAGACATTTTCTAGTTGGTCCCTCCTCAGAGGCTCAAGACCTTTTCAGGGAAGCAAAAAGGAAAGCTCCTAATACTTTACTTTGAAACAACAGGGACTGACAAACACCTGCCCTTACGGACACATATTTAAACATGGCAGAAGATCACATGTGCGTGAAAAATTCTTCATTTTTCTCCTCAAAAACAATTAGCAATGTTTTTTCCATAAGCATCCCAGATTAATACAACTGAATTCAAAGCAATGCTTTCCCCTTCTCAACCGGGAAACAAACCCATAGCTTTCAGTGCTGCTACATAAATAATTAGATGACAAAGAAACGTATCAAGATCCCTTAATTTACATTGAATAACAGTAACTAAGGTTATATTCTCAGTCATGGGAATTGAAGTTTTGGGAAATCATAATTGCAAGTGTGGAGACTAGGATGTCTTATTAACAGAATTAAGTTTCTTATGTAATCACAACTTTTTTTTTTTTTTTTTGGTAATCTCCAGTCTAAGGTGCTATGCTTGGACCCTTTTCCTATACTTATATTTACACCCTCACAATTTGGCAAGATCTCTCAAAAACTAGTAGAATTGATTCTTTGGTGATACAAAGCGCACACACAAACCAAACACTGTTATATTCCTCACGCACAGGTGAAAAGAAAGTACAAGCATCAGACTAGATTATTTTGACCTAAACAATTTTTCCTTCCTACCAGTAACGGTGCTGACCTACAGTTCCATCCTGATCCTGCAAGAATGCCAAGATCTCCTCTCTAAGAAAGCCACATCTTTTACAGTTTTTAAAACAAAAATATCCAACTCTAATACAGTAAGTAGAAATCATTTTACCAAACTTTAGCCAACTAAAAGCTGGCCTTCAAGTTTAAACTGTCTGAGCTCCCTCTGTAGTCAGCAAACAGCAGTAGCCAATCTTAACATGGGTTGAATAAATCATCTTCTTGGATACTTAAGTAGGAAGCCTAGATTCTTAATGGCCTAGATGCATAAATTTCAGATAAATATTAATGTAAGCCAATACATACATACTACATAAATTTATGAAGCTTGTGTAAGTTATCTCTTCTTGGGTTTTCATCTTTTGCTCCCTCTCCCTGTCTCTTCCCCAGCCTATCTCTAATTTCCTCAGCTATTTTTATGTTTCACTTCTCGTCCACTTTTCTTTGCAGCTCTTGCTTTCCTACCCAACTTCTGGTCCCTCCTGTTCAAGATCTCCTTTGCTCTCTCCCTTCCTTTGTGAATCTCCACACACAAATCATTCACTCCCTGCCTCCTACTTCAGAGTCCCCCTTACACTACCCTCTCTCTTTATTCCTCTCTCCCAGTCGACAAAGGTTTAAGGTCAAGAGAGTGATCAAGCAGCAGCTTTGTTACACAGATGGGTTAGGAAGAAAGCAGAGGGAATAGTAGTATCTGTTAAAGATCAGTTTCTCTTTCTGTTGAGAATCGAAAAGACTCAGGACTGAGCCTGCTTGCACAGCTACCAATCAATCAGTAATTCAATCAGTAAAATCTCTTGCTTGACAAAACAGTGTTTCTTCACCAAATCTAATATAGGTGCAATTAAAGAAGGCATGCAGCTTTGGATGTGTTAAATTTGTTCTCTAATTCCGGATGCCAAAAGACCCTGAGTAAACGTAAAATGTCTGCTTCTCTGGCATCTTTAGATGTATAAACCTTGTTTACATAAACCTGGCATGGCTGGGTAGACCAGCAATCAAAATTGTGCGTTTCAGGAGGGCACCAGATATCAGTTTGCAGGCAGATCAGGAAGTCAAGAGTAAGATACTCTTCCTGTAGTAACTCACAGAGTACAGTTACAACAGCTGAAAAGGAAGGAAATGATTAAATATTTTTTGCACTAGAAATTCAAGTCTGCTGGAGTGGGATGTAATTTTAAAGAAAAAAAAAGAATGAAATTATAACAAAAATTAGTTAGAAATGGAACAGAATTTGTTTGTTCCTCCTGGTTTATGAATATATTGTAGTGCAGGGTCTTTTTTTTTCTTCCTTCAATACAAATTAAACTCTTAAAACAGGAACAACCAACCTTTGGGTAAAAGGTCACAATTACAGTGCAACTTTTCTCAGGACCTCCAGAATGAGTTTCAGAGGGATATCTTCTAATTTCCCATAGCAACTCATTTGTACATCACAACAAGCTATCCCATAGCAAACAGTGTGTGCATTGTAGGGGAGGAGAGAAAGGCTGAACAGGAGAAAAAAGGCAGCAATGGGACTCATTTTCCCTTGTTTTTCTCTGGTAAAACTGTGATGACCAGGTATTAGACCTAATTAAAGCATATAGAAGACTTTCATATTTGTTTCCACATGGCGATTGCCCTTCACCTGCCACTGCCACAGGGTTTGGTTAAAGCAGGCCACATCACATACAAACGCTGGGGAACTAATACAGTCTTCAGGGGCCCTGTATCAGTGTAACTCTGATGTTCCCTTTTCTTCTTTTGGTAATTAGCCTTAATTATGACAGATTAATCATGAGCTGGAGTGTCAGAAAACATACTATGGAACTCTTCTTAGGATTCATTTGCCTGCATCCACTTCTCCATGAGCCAGTCTTTCTCAGACTTGGTTTGCTGTTTTCACCTGGTGCTTTCTCAGTTTGGGATGGTGGCATCCCAGCTCCTTAAGTTAAATACCCGAGGTTTGAAAATTAGTTGAATAGTCTCTCCAAAAGAGTCAGCTATAAGCCAAGCAAAGTGGACAGATGAAGTATTAACTGATGCTGCAAGTATCATTTTAATCTGCAGGTCATACACATACAGAAAGTTTTCCTTACCTGGAGGGACCAGAAGATGGATAGATGGATTTCAAAAGTATTGTTATTGTTATTATCAACAACAGCAGCAACAACAACTAACCATGTAAAAGGTACTCGGATTTATAATCCATTGCATTCCCAAAACCATCACATACACTCTGACAGATTCAGAACAGGGTTCCCCTGTAGTTTCGTTTAAGAATAAGGTAAAAAATCCAACATCCTGATGCTGGATGTGGATACTGAGGCTTCTGATTTGTAAATCTGATACTCAGTATAGACATTATACACCACACTAGAAAACAAGTAGGTAAACTAAATCTAGAACACATGTAGGGAAGTGAATGAGCTCAATGCAAATACCTTCCTTCACCACTAAGTGATACATCTCCTTTTTGTCACTACCAAAAACTACAATTACTACTGCCGCACTAGTCAGTCAACCTCTGCCTTTTTTTCACGCAAAGGACTGAGACAGCACAGCAAAGCGACACAAAATAAGGCTAAACCAGGTACCTATAAGTGCTCTATTATTACTCGTTTTTTTCTCTGTACTGAATCTCTGAACCACCACAATGTTTTCATTTATTTAGTTTCCAGAAATGAAAAAAAAAAATGAGGAAAAAAGCCAATAACCCATCTTATTAACAAAGCAGTAACACTTTACTGGCCCTCCTTTCCTAAGTAATTTGATTTTCATATCCATTAAGAACTTATCTTCAATGGAAGCATGATGAAGTAAATAGTTAGCGTGTGCCTTGCTGAACACCCTGAACATTTCTGCAGCTGCTACACTCTATGAGATCAATATTTAGTCTACAAGAAAGATCATACATCAAAAAATAGCTTATACAGAGCAGGCAAAAGTCATGTGGAGGGCGAAAATGCACAGCCTTTAAAAAGTATTAGAATATTGATATATTAAATATTTTTTCAAAATGATTTTTTGTGTTTTCTTTTTATAATATAGCTTACAGCAAAATTATCTGCCTTCGAATAAGAAAACAGTATTAATATTTGGATCAAGTGAGATTTGACTATAAATTCCTTTGCATTCCAGAATCCAATTATTCCCTCAGCTAAAAGGACAGTATAAGGGGTGGAGTGGGGGTGGGAAACCACTTATGTAATATGATTTCTAAAATTTACCTTGTATACTGAGGGCAGTCAGATTTCTTAGTATTTAGGAGAATATGATTTACATAGGTTGCAAGTTTTTTTAAAATCTGCAAGTATTTTCGGAAGAATGCTTTCAATGCACTCATATTTTCATAGAGTTTAAGGCCACAATATGAAAGTAATTAGAAGTGCAAGTCTTCCAGTGACACCAGTAATATTTTTCAGCTTTCTATTTTTAGGATTTCTTGGCAAGGTTTCCTCTCTAATCCTGGCTCCCCGTTTCCGTATAATGGCCCAAATTGCCAACAGGATTTTAGAGGAGGAATGCCTTGTGGCAAGTTTTTTCTGACTTATTACAGGAAGGGCAAAATGTGATTCTCCCCCCACTGTTAGCCAAAAATGGAGGTTCAAAGAATTTTCAAGAATCCAGCAGCCAGCAGTCCATTCATCTGTGTCAAATCCCTGTGAATTGATGCTTATTCAAGTCAGGATCTCAGCTTCATACCACAAACTCCCAACTCAAATCTTTCTTCTCAGTAAACATAGACCAAAAATGCACTTTTCGTGTTTGCCCTGTCAGTGTTTGACAGATATAAGCCAAGTTTTATTTTGCAGTCACATCTGAGATACAAAAATGTTGAAGACAATAATTCAGTAGATCCTTAGCTTTAAAAAGTTATGATGATAACTCATCAAAACACTGCAGATAGCACTGAAATTCAACTGTGGTAACATTAACAAGGATTCTTGCTATTATTTTTTGTGACAAAGTATAATACGTAAATTTCTTAATGAAAATTTCTACAGTATGTGAAAGCAACAGAGAGAATATGAATATTTATGAGGAAATTATAGCTACCACTTTAAAGTATTTTGTGCGCAACCCTGTAGCAAGGTTAATAATTCTCATCCTGTTTCTCATTCTCACCATGTTTCAGCAAAAAGATTATATTTTTAAATCTTATGAGCCAGTCCTTTGCAGCTAACTTTATCTGAGTTGGGATTAAAAGGAGTTTAAAACAATTTAAACTGAAAATACTGTTCTCTGGTGAGTTCCACGTAATTCATTTTTCCATCTGATACTCTCCCTTATTGCTGAAACCCATTCAGGTTTGCTAAGTTTTTGAATGACATTCCAATGCTGTTACACTGACAACTTCAATAGAGCTGCAAAACCCAAGAAGAAGAAAGCATTGCTGGAATCTCAGTCAGAGCTGCCTAAAACTCAGCTTACACTCTTCTAGAAGAGCCTCTGCCTCTTAAGATGGGGGCCATCCACAAGGAAACCAAGCACTTGATTCTGGTCAATTAATTCTACATTTTAATTAATACTTAGCATCAACGGCCTTTCAAGATGGATTGCAAGGGAAAAATAAGGTGAATAAGGAAAACATCTTTTTGATTTCAAAACAGTATTCTAGCATTTTTCCTTTTATGGATGTTCACTGATCCCAGCTGATATATTAAAAACATGCTCCTTTTTCTGTGGGGAAACAGCAAACTGTCATGGTTTGGTGACACAGAGACTACCCCATCACTCCTTTTGAGGGTTCTGTCAGTGTTCCTTTTGTCTAGACCCTCACATCTTGAGAGTCTTCATGCTACATGTGTAAATGCATCCCTAAATAGGAATTCTTTCCAAATGAGGTATGAGGAAAGAAACACCGTTCCCGTATTGCTCTGACATGGTTACACAGTGAAGAACACTACAGCTTTTGCCTTCAGATCACTGGTTTTAAAACACTACAACACACAAACCCTAAAATCCTGCAATTTTTGTTCATTTTGAGCCAAGAGATTCTATTCTTTTCCCAAGTGGGGACACACTTGATGCAACTAAAACTACCCAGAGGTCAATGGGAAATAAGTTAGGACTGACTCAGGGAAAAGTAATGGGTCAAATATCTCATAAGCAGTTAGCAGAAGACATGCTTTTCTGTCAGAGTAACTGTGAACCTCAGCTTTCTCCTTCTTAGACAAGTTACAACCACAGGACCTGAGGGCAAGAGATCAGCCACCAGACTTCCCTCTGCATGACTTAGCCCTCCTCAAGTTAGCACTGCCACCAGTGCCACAGTGCTGGAAGAGCTGACTGAAGTGCTATACTTACAGTCATTACTTTCACATGAATCTAGCTCTTACAGTACCCATCAAAAACACTCATGTGCAAAGTAGCACTTTCCCCTGCTCAAGCACAAAGGCAAGAAGAAACTGTTCCAAATACCATAAAGAGAGGCTAAAAATACAGCCCATGCATGCATGTGCATGCACACACACACAGACATCTAGGTCCTGGTGCCACTGAGCATATGCTTAAATGAAGCCCTTGGACCACAGCATGATCACCCTGTCACTGAAGCACCATACTGAATAGATGCACTGAAAACCCATGAACTGACATTGCAATAAATCTACAGAGAGCCTTCATAAATCGTATGGGGAGCCTTCAAGGACAAAGACCCAAATGGTTTTAATTTCCCTCTAAGTGATAGCCGTAGTTAATACCAGATTTGGCAGGAAGCAGGCATTTCATGCCCGTTGGGCTTATATGGACATGAAAAAGAGTTTATGTTTGACATTTGCTTTAGAAACATAATGAAAACCTCTTGCTCTTTCAAGTCCCAAACTTGCATTAGTTTCTGAGAGTCTATTACTTTAAAAAAAGCATTTGTGGCTCTGCTTGCTTGGAGAACTGACAAAAAAGCATCAGGAGTAGGCTCTTCGTTAGTGTTCTTTAGCTGGATGACAGAGAAGAGGGAGCAACAGAAACAAGATGCTGAACAGCACATTCACTCTCTGTCCCCCTTACAACTGTTTTTCATAACTAAGAAGTGGCTTATGACATCAGGCTCTGATACATCACTGGCAGTTTTCCATCAATTAACATAAAGGAAAGAATATGTAGTATTTCCACATATCGCCCCAATTCTCTCCACGTGTTTTCTCCTGGAATGTCACATACATCCATTTGCCGGGTGCCCTGGTGGCACGGCCAAACAGTATGGCAAGTATTGGTCACAGTGGAGATCCAAAAGCAACAGCCCATTTTCCATCAGCTGTGCCCCACATTCCTGCCAGACATGTAACGGAGGGCTAATGCCTCCACAGTGTCAGATGCATTTGGGGTAGGTCAGAGCTGGGAAGGTTTGTGGATGAGAGTCTTCTCAGGGCAGAATGTACAAAAGGGCCAAGGCCAGCCAGTTGTGAGAGCAGAAGGCAGCAGTTTAATAGAGCTCTTGCAAGTTCCAGAGTCAAAACATAACCAAGCTGGTCCCTCCATCCCAAAATCTCTATGGGAACCAAAAAGATACATCTTCTTCTATGTGTCACAGCTCCTGAAAAAATGGCTGACTTCACACCATGTATAAGGCAGCATATATAAAGGCATAATTCAGCAGTTAAAAATTGTGACCTAAGGAAAGGAACAGCTCTGCAGTGTGCCCCAGATCCACTGTGATCATGATTTACTGCTTTATGTTGCGTTACTTAAAATTAATACACCCCAGTTTAGCCATGTGGACAAATACATTCTAGGGTTCACAAGTAACTTGAGATATGAATAACAACCAGTGTGGGCATGTGAATACATTCACACATGTACTCTGACACATACACATGCAGATTATGTGCTGCGTTTTGTAAAAATATATGTATTAAATTTTTTTAAAACCAAAACTCTTGCTACAGAAGCTGCTCATATTCACACCCAGGGAGTAAAGATGCAATTAGGATTATCATCATAACTTAAGTGTCCAAGAAGTGACAGACAAGTCCTAGTTTTGGTGACTTCAAAGGGGATCTGGGACATAAGTAACTTTTCTTAAAGCCCACAGGGCCCAAAAGGGTTTTGGAAAACAGTAAGTCACCTCAAGGTGACTCTTTTATTATCAGCTCTCCTTAGACTTCCAACTTCAGACCAGCTGTCTGAACTTAGAAGACAGAAAAGACTGGGATGGAATAGGGGTTGGCCCTTCCTCAGAGAGGGAGTAACTTCCATGACCAGCTGGACCAGGGCCAGCAGGAAGATCTACAAACCAAGTACAACAGCATGACAAATCTGTGGATTAACAGCAGCATTGTCAGGGAGCAAGGCATGCTCAAAGCTGGTCATCACATGGGATTTGGGAATGAACTCTGTTTTCAAAAGCCAGTTCAGAAATACCGGACTGAACCATCTCCTGACCATCATGATTTGAAGTGGACATCCTTGCCATAGCGAGCTCCTGAGGTTTGATAAAAGTCCTTACAAGAAAATGTACTGGATGGCTGATAATAAATAGGAATTTCAAAGGCTCTGACATAAACTTCACTTTACCCTATCACCCTAAAGCCTTCTTCCTTTAGATTTATGTATATGTTATAAAATGAAACAGGCCAGGAATCAATGAGAGCCCTTATTCACTTCAATTGGCTCTGGCTTCATTCATTTTTTTCTCCCCAGATCTGGAACAGCTCTGATGATAAACAATAGTGGCAGTTGACTCTCTAAAACATTTCACATTATGTTATTTGTGATAGTTGAAACAGCTGTTTGTGCTCTTAGTTCAAAAGGGGAAGATCCACAAGGCAGTGGTATTTGGCTTTAATTGCAAAGACCTTATAAAAATAAAACAAATAGCCAGGAACCCATTATTGTAGAAAGCAGTATTGACTGATGGTTAAAGCACAGACAAACTGAAGTAAGAAGGTCTGTTACAGGCTGTGCTACCAAGTTTTTCTGGCTAAGTGTCTTTTCACCATTCCATTTATTTCATTACAGCCAAGATGAAAAAGTGCTGTGTTGTGACGGAGACAATGGAAAATCTGCAAAATTGGAATCAAAATGAGGCCTTAAAAATTCCCATACTTCTTATAAGTGACATCTGTTGTCATCTGCTTCATTTGAAAAGAACCCCTAGGATTTTACATACAAGTTTTATTTTGGATATACTACTAATTTTGAAGGTAGAGGTATTCTCAATGATCATTCGAAAAGATTTCAAACAGAACTTTTAATTAAAGTAATTGTTTCAGACATAAAGCATAAAGGTGTACACGTACGTTTCAGGTGATTCTCATACTTATTCTCACTGTCCTTCTATGGTGATAAAATTTGCACTGTGCCCATCTTACAATTTGCAGTTCATTGAACAAAAAATTAGGGTTTCATAAAGACACCCCATAGTAATTCTCCAAGAAAAATGAGCTACCAGTTAAGCAGAATAATACTTTCTAACTGAGAAACTGGTGAAATAGTAGGGCAGAGACTGCATAGAATGCTAGACAAATGCAAGAAATCCTGGACTATTTTAATGCTTTTTTTTTTAAGGCCAAAACCATTATTCAAGTCCTAAATGGGTGAGCTGCCAAACAGCATCTTGTAATGCCTTTAGCTGTCACAAAGTGGAGTCAAACTCCTCTCCGCACCATCTTGCTAGGACCTACAGAGGGCACAAACTAAGACAAAAATAATCTCAACCCCTCATACACTCTGAGAAACACCTAGCACCCAGCACTGGCCACATGCTTACTTTTAACATTCCCACTGTGTTTACTTGAGTTAGCATAGCAAAATCCTGTCTAGCTGGAAAATCTAATCCCACTTATTTTGGCTCTTTATGTATTAAAAACAGAGCAGGCTGGAAGGAGAAAATAAACAGAAAGTTAGTGCATTGCTGTCTTCTCTTCATCTGTTTTTAAGAGAAGGCCACTTCGCATTTGGGGTGTTTCTGGCCATGTGGAGGGGAAAAGTTTTTCCCAGAAGTGATCAATTACGGAAAGTGGCAGGTCACATAAAATGAATTCACAACATGAAGGCAGCTGCGACATCCAGCTGCTGGGACTCAGTCTTGTCATGTACTATGTACCATAGCCTCTTCTAATGGTCAACCTAGATAGTGGGAATTCACATAAATAAAGCAGGAATACAGCATATGAGTTTACAGAGTTTCTTGCAAGCTGTTCGCTGGCTTCTAACTTAAATCTCCTTTTCCTCCCTTGGTCCCTCGCACATATGCCTCCCCAACCCAGCCCATACATAAGAAGGTTAACATGAAGAACATTGTTAGCTGCCACCCATGCTAAAGATGAAAAAGGCCCCTGAAACCTAAGTTTCATTTTCTGCAGGGTATTTGTATTTTAACTGTCAGGGCACTATATCCTCTATAAATTATTTCCTGGGCAAGAGGTATCTTCACTTGCCTGGAGTTTTTGAGCAGTCATTACCAGCTTTGTATGAGACCAAATCAGGATTCTTAAACCTTATTTATGTGTTTTATGTTGCACTAGTCGTCTCTTATAATGCTGTAAGAGATCCACAAAGAGCTGAGTTTGGCACTGAAAGTTTTGTTCCTGTGAGAGCCATAGAATCAGACCCCAATTCAGCAACTGCAGATATTTAAACCTATGGGTCTATGCTATACATAAACAACTAAGCATGTTAAAGTATGAAATATCAGGGCTAAACAAGTGAAAATCTGTATCAGGATACATCACATACAGTTTCACACCCAACCACCATGTGATCTATGTACTCAGGGGAAAAAGAAGGGCAGTGGGCAAGAAAGCTGTTTTTGTAAGGGTATCTGAGAGGATGCAACAAAGCAAAAGGAAATATGAAGTAGTTATCTCTTTGGAGGAAAATACAAGAGGGCATAATGAGAAGTGTTGTTATGTTTGGGGAGGAGGGGGAAATTTATCATGACCAGCACCATACATGGGTCTCTAGGGGATTAAACATTCCTAAACTTTAATTCAGTCAAATATCTTAAGTCATCTTTAAAATTAATTCTCAGGATCTAGAGATGTCAAGATCACATGAGCCTGTAAGTATTTGATTGTATAGGAACAGGCTTGAGAAATTGGTTAATGTTCATGTGCTTTGTTGAATGAAGAACGCTGCTGCTGGAGCTAAGTACACATTCGACCATGGCAGACTCATGATGATTCCTCATCCTCTTACATGAGTAGAGCAGAGTGGAGGAGGCTAACATTCTACTTTTTCATGAGAGAGGCCAGGACTGCTCAGGCACCAGTGCTACTCAAGCATTTATTAAAATCAGCAGGAGCTCTCTGCTGTTGGAGGGCCATAGGATCTGCATCAGTCCCGAGGTCAGGAGGAAGGACCAGCTGGCATGAAGGAGAAATAGGAAAAGGAGCGTGACTCTCATTCCACATATCATAAAAAAACTCATATGTTTTGAATAACAGTTATGATAATTTAATCATCAGTTTGGATGATTAACCAACGTGTATTAGTGATGGAATTGTGATCTGAACCGTCTGTGCAAAGAAACAGCTTTATGAAATGGTGGGCTGACTGAAACTATTTAACCTTCTTGCTTTTAACCAGCTAGATTTGAAGCAGATTGTACCTACAAATTCAGTTCTCATTCAACACATTCATTTCTCCCTCACTGTTCTCTGAGACTTTTATTCTATCAGTTTTCTGGGTAACCAAAGACTGTCCAAGATCCAGGAAATTTTATTTAGATAAAAAAAAAAAACAACAGAACCAATAACAAATTTTCTTTTTAGAATAGTACAATTTAACATTCGTGGTCTGTGGGAAGAAACAATTCTGAAATTATAAAGCAACATCAATGCTCAAAGTAAACCACAAACTCTAAAAAAAAACCAAACACGTTTTCTATTGTAAGTTTCATGGGAAAGTTGTTCATCTTATGTGATGAGGGCAGTAACTGAGCCATTTGGGGAACTTTCTCCTTCCTACTATTCACTTAATAATCTTCCAAAAAGTAAAAGTGTTTTAAATCCTTCTTTGCTTACCAGGTTTCCTCTAAGAAATTATTTTTGTTAAGTTTTGAAGCTGAATTTATTTTTCTAAAAAAAAATCTTTACTTCCCTCTTGCTGAAAACCACTGTAAAACTGGATTAAAATGACTGAAAACTATGCAGCCCATTTTCCACAGGACATATCACAGCTGTCAGACAGAAGGCAGGATACTGAAGTGAAGATGTAATTCTTTCCAGTAACAGCCATTATGTTTCAGTGTACTTCACCTATCTGAGACCACTTGGGAACCTAACTGATAGGGCAGCTAAAATTGCTTCAGGTTTTTGAAAAGCTTTTTCCTTTCCTTAGTCATTAAACTTATGATAGACACCTTGCACTTAAGGAACCAGACATTGTGCTAAAGACCTTGAAAAGAATTTCAGTTGCATACTGTGACGTTGTCTGTATTAGGCTAGCTTCCACCTTCCTCAATTCTCATGTACTAAATAATGTTAGCAACAGGGACATCCATAGATTAATTAACCTGACTGGTTAAATAATATTAATGGAGTGGGAACAAGATACATAGTTTAAGGGGTTTCCCATCTACTACCATAATAAAAATGGTGCTACTTTCTTCCAGGATGTATTCATTAGATGAAAGAACACATTTATTAACAAAAGGGTGATTGGCCCACAGGATTCATCAGCTTCTTGAACAGGATTTGACTAATAATGCCCCCACTGGATGGGTCTTCTACAGTTGTCATCACCTTGGCCTGCAATTTGCACTGAGGACCTAGCTCTGGCAAAAAAAAAAAAAAAAAAATCTTAAGGATTCTTGTTGTTTTATTCTGACTTTTCTGTTTCATAACACAATACAGGAAATGATGCTAAAGACTTCTGAGCTTGTGGGCATTTTGGGCCAATGCTGCTATTTGCTTAGTATTCAATCCAAAAACCCTTTAAAATCTTTCTTCCTGGAAGAACTACTTTTCTTCCTATTCTTTCCATCTGTACAAATAAGTCGTCAGTAGCAGAAGCCAGAATATGCCTGCAGGGAGATTATGGACTGTGTTAATATTGGTGACCACTCTCTGATGTAGAGTAGCATCCTCACATTTGCACGTTTTCACCCAGAGTCAGAGCTACTAAGACATAATCTGGAAGCCTCCTCTACAGAGAAGACAGTATTTTGGACTGTCCTTTATCCTTGCTCTGCACAAGTGACAACTCATTACCTAAAAAGCAATATGCTTCAGTGGAAAAGCATTACACTGAGGAACAGAAAACCTGAAGTCTTTTATTTATTTGCTGAGCAACTCTGGAAAAGTTACTTTATTTACTTTATTTTACACTTCAGTTTTCACTATTGCTTTCTTGCTTGCTGATACAAGAGAGCAGGACTGATACACCTTTTTTGTTCTTCAAGATAATATCAGCAATGCAAAACACAAGTGTTTTTAATCATAAAATGTTATGAGCTGTAAAAACACCAGTCCTTGAATGGAAATTATCAGGAACTATATGCAAACAAGTTCCTAACTCCCACACTCAACTTCCAAGAAAAAAACCAACATCAGAAGAATTGCTCCTCTAAGAAGGTTGACCTCACTAAAGATTGTCCAGGGAGTCAGCCCACCCTTACAATATTATACACACAAAAAAAAAAAGAAATTTAAATACACGGTTGAAAAGTAAAGGTTAAGACAACGAGTTCTCAGGTAACAGTGGGATCTGCTCAGGAAGGCCTGCCTACAGAAACTGAGCTAGGCTGGTGCTTGCATTCAGTCCTGACTCCAGCCCAGACTGAATGGGGAATTCAACAGTCACTGTCAGAGCAGTCCCTCACATAAAGCTGATAAATCACCTGAGGATGAGACCTAACCAAAAAACTTAATTGCAAACCTGTGGCATTAGTGCCAATTTTGTTAACTTAATTCCATTGATTCCAAGAGAAAAATACCTGTGTAGTATAATCATGCTAGAAAAATCTACCCCTCCCCTTGAAAATACAAACCAAACCAATCCCCTCACTTTAAAACACCTTCATAGAGTCAAACGTATGCTATTTTCCCCTCACCTCTGTGTTAAGACCTTCTGGCATATTCTGAGGCAGAATGTCTAATGTTACAATTATTTCAACCACCCAGTGGCAGAAATTCAGATGGCCTATTGTATAATTCTATATCTTCCTGCTGGAAAAGAAAGATCAATAGAAATTCAACAATATAGAAAGCTCATATTTTTAAGCTGTTGCTTGTTGCCTCCCTTTTCATGTTCCAGATGTAAAATAAAGCCACTGATGTTAATACATCCTGCCCACATGCTTTCTGTTCCATAATAGCAGCATAAATTGGAGCCTATGCCAGCTTTGTAGACTACTCCATCATTTGAACTCATTTTATAACCAATATTTTGAGAATTACTGGCCCAGCTTCCCCTATCACTCATACTAACTTAAAACTGATGAAATGCAATTGGTTTCAGAGAAGAAACTCTTGATTTATACTAATATATAATAAGAGAAGAATGCAGACCATCCATTTCATATAACCTGGTATGAGGGTGGTGAAGCTCTGCTTAGCCCCAGCAGTCCCTGCTATATCCCTATGTGGTGCTAAGGAAACCACCAGATTTCTTTATCTTGTTGCTTGGTGTTACCCTCTCCCTCTCCTTTTAAGTGTCACAGAAAGAGGAGTTTAAGATCGTTTAGCTTGTTCTTTTGCTTCTGGGTTCAATACTCAGGGTTCACTCGACCCTTCAGGATATCTTAACAAGGAAAGCAAGAATCAAGAACAAACTTGGAAGTAAAATCTAGCTTAAAACGTGTTACTTCTAAGGAATATTAATAACGTTAATTAGCTGGAGAGCCCTCTGAGCAGCAGACTCTCAACTAGCAGCCCCAGGCAGCCACAAAGAAGAGCGGGAACCAAAGTGTGGTGGGGCAAAACTGTCACGGTGAACAGGTCCCACAGCAGTGTGACACTGTTGCTGAGCAATAAGGTTACCCATCCCTAACTAAGTCCTAGTAATATAAGCGCTGACATGAAAGAGAGAAGAAGGCATGGCTTTTGCTCCCAAAGTCATATAGTGTGGAACATTTTCTTAATGTGTGTCAAGAGTATCCAGCAAAATTGGGGTCCTGGTGCCAACGGAGTCACTGCGCAAAGGACCAATCTTCCCTCTAGTAAAGCATGCTTCATTAAGATTCTAAACTCAGACTCACTGTGCTGGAGCTAAGAGTTGCTAGAAAATTGATATTAATCAATCCCTGGGGAAAAAAAAAAAAGTTTGTTACAATAATTTATCTTTCCATTGTAACATTATGATTTTCAGGTTTAATATTGTGCCTAAGGTCACAGGCTAATGTTTCTTTGGCAAGAGATCACTGGCGATCATTGTATATGCTTTCAAATGGAATAAAGCTCCTTCTACTTCTGAGAGAAAGCAAAAAATGCAGCCCTTTAAATGAGTTACTTGTCTACAACTGAACGCTGGCCATCTTACACCTCAGAGGAAAGCAATTCTGGCAGGAAAACATACACTCGGATATTTCCTTGGCGGCTTTTTATAATAAAATGGTTATTTAAAGCTGCTTGGTTTGAAATGTTAGACACAAGAGTGATAGAGATGGTTTAACAGATAGGGTGGACATGAGATGGTCAAAGTAAAGATTATTTAGTGCATATACCCACAGTTTAGCACTTGTGTGGTATATTTTCATTAATTTCTGGGAAACTAATCCTAAAAGGTTTCAACAGAAATGGTATGTTTTCAGAAGGGATTTGAAATGAAAGAGGTTGTTCACTTAAGCATCCAAGAGGAGAGAGAGACTGCTATAGTGTGCCGAACCCGAGTCAGCAAATTTAAACACATGCGTAAAATGAACTGAAATCCGGTGTCGAATCGAGCTTTCGGAGGTAACCCAGAAGGAAGCGCACGGAACTTCAAAGGTCCAGAGGTTTGCTTAGCAAACCAGAACTAGAGATGCTTGAATGAGCCTCTGGAATGAGTTGCGTGGCGCTGAGCCTCGGCTCACGCTCCGGAGAGGTTTCTGGCACTTCCGAGCCGCAGCTGCGCCGAGGGGCTGCGCCCAGGGGCTGCTCCTTCGGCAGCTCCTCTGGTTTTGTCCACAGGCATAAAGTCACAGGGAACCCGGCACCGAAACCAAATGGGTGCGAAAGCAGAACTGTTTAAAGCTGATCGAACTTTCATACCCGTGAGCAGTCGGTACGCGTACTTCAGGATGACAAACCCATCCTCATTTTCGGGCCCCTCTTTTCCGTGACTGCCCCGCAAAGCGCCCGAGGCGGGCGCTGGGAGGTGACGCGGCGCGTTCCCACGGACGCGGGACGCTCCGCTCCGCCGCGCCGGCCGCAGCCCCTGCGCGCAGCCCCGGGCGGGGGTTACGGGGGGCGCCCAGGCGCCGCCCCGCGCACCCGCGCCACCGCGGCCGCGCACGCCCCGAGCTCGGCCCGGCGCGGGTGGCCGCGGCCTCGGCGGCGCCGCCACCCGCCCCGCCGTCCCTTCCGCGCCGGCGCTGCGGAGCCCGCCCCGCGTACCTGTTCCATCGCCTCGGCCTCTGCCGGCGCCGAGCGGTGGCGGGGCAGGGGCCGCAGGTCCCTCCCGCGGCGCGCCAGGCTCGCCCGGCCGCCCATGGGGCGCTCCCGGCCGCTCCTCGCCCTCAGCGCGGCCCCGGGGCTCGGCGCTCGGCTCAGCCGCCGCCGGCAGCCATGAGCCCGCCGCCGGGGCTGCGCTCCCCCGGCTCCCGCTGCTGCTGGTGCTGGTGGTGCTGCCGCCACCCTCTCGGCCGCTCCCCGAGCCTCTGCCCCCTCCGCTCCCCCTTTTGTTACCGGGCTCCCCCGCTGACCGCACCGTGCCCCCGCCGGGGCCAGGACGGCAAATCAGAGAGCCGGTGCCGAACGCCCTGTCTCCAGCTGGGGAAACTGAGCCTTCCCTATCCTGGTGGGAGGGTTTTTGGATCACTGAGCGGTATGGATACAATAACAACGAAACTAATAACTCGCCACACAGTCCGCTTCGGAGGGCGCGCTGCTTTTGTGCAGAGGCAAAGGGGCTTTCCAGCCATCGGTCCCCCAAGCAAGCTGAGAGCGCCCGAGTAACTCGAGAGAGAGAAATGCGTGTTTAAAGTTGACGCCAAGAATGACTTTGAAAACAGTTTCAGAAGGGGAGAACCTACAGGAATTTCCTGCTGCTTTGTGCAGCCTGCCCGCCTGCCTACATGAATTCATTCCCTTTAGTTTGCAGCAGAACTCACTCTCCCAGCCCGCCAACGGGTGCGCGCTGCCGAGCGAGCGGCGGGACGGACAAACCCTGGGCTGGAAGCACGGCGCTGGCACCGCAAGCGCGGAGTCAGGGGCTCTGCTGCCTTCTCTGCCGAAGACGTTTGCTATCCTGTGCAATTTAAGTTTGCAGAAACGTGCTGTAACTTTGCATGGTTTAATTCTTACATCTCCAGCTTTAGGAAAGGCAGAGCCGCCTTACGCACAATGCTGAGAATCTGTAGCTCCCACCATGACCTGAGGGCGTAACACTGGATAACATGCTGCTATAATTAAGGGATCATGGGCAGCAACTTTCCGCTGTCTTCTCTTTGGGTTTCCAAGTTTCCTCCTCTGCAAAAAAACGACACTGTATAAATCAGTGCTTCCCTGACTCTGACGTGCCCTGAGAGGTTCAAGACGCATTTACTTGACTGTTACGCTGCAAAAGATGTCTGTAACTGACGAGCAGAGAGAGTTCATTACCTATTTCCAAACATTTGAATTTCAGTGCTCTAGCAGAGGCATCTTAAAATAGATTTGGAGCAACTGGGTCGATCAGTTTTGTGTTTCCTCAAGGAACAGAAGAGATGAGAAATCATTTCTAAACATTTGTGTTGTGATAACATCTGGAATGTTATGATTTAGGTTAAAACAATATGTCTTTTGTACAGCTAAAAAGGAAAAATAATTAAATGGTTTTTAACACTATAATTATTTATTTGTACCGTTTGGATGTTCTAATTGAGTACTTGGCCCCCATTATGCCAGACACTCGACTTCAAGTAACTTAAGTCATTTTACTTCATAAAATTAAATGTTCTTCTGCATGAAGGGGTTCAGGTATACGCTGAGTAGCATACATGGGGTCATTTCTGGGCTGTCAGCTTATTTTTCACTGCATACATCTTCCCCTGTTCCCCTCCCCCTCACACCTTGCCTGAACTCTGTGTTCAGAGTCTGAATGCACAAATGGGTTATTTCTGCAGGATGAGGAATAGATTAAGGGAGAAGAGGTCATTGTACAGGAAGAGCTATTCTTAGATAACTTGAAGGTCTGATATCATCATGTAAGCTTTTCCCTGTCAAGTCACAAATCATGACTAATGAGCTGTATTTGAAGTATCCCAAACTGACTGGAGTCATAATATGAGAATGTGTATGCAAAGGTGACGTTTATGAGCTAGTCAAAAGCAACCGCTACAACTGGCAGTTGTACTGGCTCGTCCACTCCAAGGGGAGTTCAGCTGGTCCTTGTTGACTGATCCACAAATAAAAGGTAGGAAGAGGAGAGAAAAGTCAGTATTGTTACTTTTACAGTATAGGAATGGCTATTGACAGTTTTGAAATCCCTCTGCAGAAATGAAATGGTATAAATGTAGAAATGTCAACCCCTTCTGAAAGACTTTTCACTGTTCTACCTTATTGGAATGATCACTTCCATCGCATTAGTGGTTTGACCCTACTTTTAGTTACTGTCATCTTCTAAATATGACTTGGTATGTGTGGAAGGGTTTGAAAAGCTTACCTAATCAAGCCAATGTTTCTGATGGTTCTGCTGATTGTTCTGGTTTGGTTTGGTTTGTGTTTGGTTTTTTTTAACCAGTATTTGTTTTCTCAAAACCAAAGTAGAATCAAGAATTAGAAGGGGACAGAGAGTCATGCTGCTGGTAGATAACTAAGGTTATAGCATTCTTGACTAGTGCTCCTACTTCCCTTTGTATATAGATTCTTGAAATGCAGCTCAGCAGCTTGTCAGCTAACCTTCCAAAATAGATCACAGAACTTTATTACAACTTTCTTTAACAGAGGTAACCAAGAGCATTTTGGGACTCAAATGCCAAGTTCTCCTCTGGATTGGTCGTTGACTCTGGCACCTGTATGCAAAAATATTCAGTCGTTATTTGTTCATAATTAGAAGGGAATTTTATCTGTGGATTCCACAAGGTGGTGACCCTGTCCTTGACATGTCAAAAGCTCTCAACTTCCATTAACTGGTAATTCAGGAAACTCATTACCACAAAACTGATCCAGTGCAGTACCTGCAATTAAAAGGGTGTCTTTTTAAAGAAAGTAGTAAATGTGGTTTTATTTATAGGAGGAACAGGTACGCATTCATGTCCCATCATTATTTAAATAAATAGAAATGGAAGAAAGAGTTTCCTTTTCAGTCCCTCTCCTACTTCCTCCACCATTGTTAGCAGCTAGAAAAGATGGGTTTCAGCCTTGTCACTAGCAAAACCAGTGGGAGGTTGGGGAGGACCAAGGAGTATGGGGAAAGGAGTAACAAAAAATGCACAGATGTGTAGTGATTTCAAATTAACTAACTGTGGCTAAGACATCACTTCCTAGAGAATAATGACCACAGCCCAAGGCAAAGCTGTGTTAGCATCAAGTCTGCCATTAACTCTCCAGGAAACGCACCAGTCTGAAGTCATTAATGAAATTATAGCCAGTTATTTGGTGGGAGAGGGATTAGTCAGGCAAGAGGAACATTTTCCTTGTGGTGCCATTATTTTTACTGAGCAGCACAAAAATTATATTCATTTCATGACCCTGCTTCTGTGTTGGAACATCTACAGAGAAAAAAATGAATTGCACAGAAGTTATTTGAAATTCTTTCAAAAGCTCAAGGAATTTTTAGCATTGTTGCAATGGGAACAGGAGCAGCTCCTAAATTTTGCGCATATTGTCAGGGTTGTGCAATTCTCAGCCTTCTGTTCTTCAAATACTTAGCTGCCCTCTGTACTGAACAGTTTTGTTATTACAGTGTATGGCTGCCAAAAGACTCCCATTAGCCTTAGCAGTATGTGTTAACAGGCTGTTTCTTATTATTCAGATTATCTGGACATAACAAAAAATATGTTTTTAGAAGAAAAATGGCAGTCATCTCATTCTGCTTGAGCTAAGAAAAAATAAGTATTAAATAGGATAGATCGATCTCTGACAGCTTTGAACGAAGCTCAATCAACAGTGTTCTGTGAGAGCAATAATACATCGCATTTGATACATAGTGCTTTAAATGGCACAATCTAAGAGCCAAGTAAAAATAAGAAGGAATGTGCTCTTCTGTAACACTTCACATTTTTCAAAGTCTGCACAAACAGTACTGCTTTTCGGTAATTTGTTTAGAGTACCCTCCAGTTCTAAAGACTGAAGAAACTAAGTACTGTCTTCTGGAGGAGGTAAAATGGTACCTCGGCTATGCAGAGTCATACCTAGACCCTCTGACACCACTGGAATGAGAGAATGATGCACTGGTGTCAGTCACAAGGCCCAAGTCTGATAACTGTGCAAGAGCAGCACTGCTGTTAATAATTTTTCCAAAAAGCTGTTTTTTCCTGAGAAGTAATGTGAGCATGCAGACTTGAGGGAAAATTAGGTTTATCAGGTTTAATATTTCCAAAGTGAATTCCAGACTCAGTATAATAATCATTAATACTAACTTATCACAGAATCACAGAGTGGTTGAGGTTGGAAAGAACCTCTAGAGGCCATCTGGTCCAACCTTCTTGATCAGCCAGGACCACCTAGCAGCAATTGTCCGGGACCACATCCAGACAGCTTTTGAATATCTCCAAGGATGGAGACTCCACCACCTCCCTGGGCAACCTCTCACAGTGCTTGGCCACCCTCACAGTAAAAAAACATTTCCTGATGTTCAGAGGAAACCTCCCATGTTTCAGTTGGTGCCCATTGCCTCTGATCCTGTCACTGGGCATCATGGAAAAGAGCCTGGCTCCGTCCTCTTTGCACCCTCCCTTCAGGTATTTATACACATTGATGAGATCTCCCTGAGCCTTCTCTTCTCCAGGCTGAACAGTCCCAGCTCTCTCAGCCTTTCCTCAAGGGAGAGATGTGCCAGTCCCTTCATCATCTTCATGGCCTTTCACTGGACTGTTTCCAGTACGTCCATGTCTCTGTTGTACTGGGGAGCCCAGAACTGGACACAGTACTCCAGGGGTGGCCTCACCAGTGCTGAGTGTAGATGGGAAGGATCGCCTCCCTCAGCCTGCTGGCAGTACTTTGCCTAGTGCAGCCTACAATACTGGTAGGCTCCTCTGCTGCAAGTGCACATTGCTGCCACATGTCCAACTTGATGTCCAGCAGGATCCCCAGGGCCTTTTCTGCCCAAGCTGCTTTCCATCTGGGTGGCCTGCAGCATATACTGGTGTGTGGGGTTGCTCCTCCCCAGGTGCTGGACTTCGCACCTCTCCTTGTTGAATTTCCCAAGGTTTCTGTCAGCCCATTTCTCCAACCTGCTGAGGTGGTGCTGGATGGCAGCATGCCTGTCTGGTCTATATCAGCTACTCCTCCCAACTTTGTGTCATCAACAAACTCACTGAGGCTACACTCTGCCTCATCGTGCAGATCACTAACAAAGATGTTAAACAGGACTGGAGCCAGTATTGACTCCTGAGGTACACTGCTGCTTACCAGCCTCCATCTAGATTTCATGCCACCAATCACCACCCTCAGGGCCCGTCCATGCAGCCAGCTTTCAATTCACCTCACTGCCTGCTCATCCAGCAACAGCTTCAAGGGGCTGTAAGGCTCTTATGGGAGACAGTGTCAGCGACCTTACTGAAGGCCCAGTAGATGCTAGCCACTGCTCCCCCCTCATCTACCAGGTGCATCAGTTCATTGTAGAAGGTTATCAGGTTGGTCAAGCATGACTGCCCCTTGGTGAAGCCATGCTGACTACTCCTGAGGAGTTTCTTGTCCTTCATGTGCTTGGAAATGGTTTCCAGAATGAGCTGCTCCATCACCTTCCCAGGAATCAAGGTGAGGCTGACCAGCTTGTAGTTCCCTGGCTCCTCCTCACCTGACTTGAAGATAGTAGTGACATTTTCTTTCCTCCAGTCTTCAGGCACTTCTCCCAGCCACCATGACTGAGCAAAGATTATTGAGAGTGGCCTTGCAATGACACCTGCCAGCTCCCTCAGCACTCATGGGTGCTTCCCATCAGGATCTGTGGATTTATTTCAACAGAGGTTACTATATGTTACACTGGTTGGCTCCGGTACCAGCAACATTTTATGCTGGTAGCAGTAAAGAACTCTGCTATGGCGTGACTGATACCCTGGCTATCCTAATCAGGTTCTAGATCTGAATACAACATGAGTGTGAGGGAGGTGGAATAAAATAAGCCTGAATCTCATCTTGACACACAGATGGGTGAACTGTACATTAGAACCAGAAATGGAAATTTCTCCAAGACAAGTATAGCCTCTTACATCATCAAAATTCCTCTAATTCCTCTGTCCCTCTAATAAGTAACATTATTACTGAGATACTTTTAAAAACTTATGAGCTTTGTTTAGAAAAAAACCTGTGTGAACATAATTCCCATCAAGAACTGAGAACTGAATCTCCATGACCCGTTTATCCAAGACCTGTAACTAGGCTGGGTCACAACCTGAGACCGACATATGCAAATAAACTAATTCCTGTGGATTGTTTTGGAGAAAGAAGTGAATAAACTTCACATCAAAAAGAAACACTCTGGCCGTTCTCTTATCTCTATCCACTACCTCCATTAACCTCTCCTTTGATACCCCAAAAATAAAACCTAACCAAAAGAATTTTTTCCGCAGAGGGGCCAACGTTAAAAGGCTTCAGAAAAGATGTAATTAATTGTGCTCTGTTATTCAGCTGCAGGAACACCCCTTTCCTGCTCTGCCATCCGATTATGGGGGGGAGCACTGCTCTTTCACCCCAAGCCAAAAATGTGGGAGGTTGAAAAAGGACAGACAGATGTGGCAGACTTAACAACTTCACTATGTCTGGGAAACATAATGAAAAGACATGTGTTTTATAATCCCGGTATATGTGCCTGAAAAGATTAGAAAGAAAAGGAGGTTATGCTAAACCATTTAAACTGCTCCCTGTATAGTTATGTCCTTAACTCTCCCACCCCAAATAAAGCCTCACCCTGAAAGTAAATAAGCCAAGAGTACCGTCTTTTGTCAAAAGCCACTTTACAGTGGGACTCACACAGCAGAAAGGCAAACCTCTGCATAAATGCAGATCTGAATGATAATTGTTCAGGTTTTGTGTTTGTTCTTAAATCAGCTTAGCTATTCATGAAAAGTAAGAACAGATACTTAAAACTTACTTTGTTATACTGATGAAAACATTAGCCAAAAGCTCTGGTGGTACCTTGAAAAGAAAGGAAAGTTTAAAAAGCCCCAACATGTTACATAACTGTGCTGGATTTCCAAGAAAAACACACAGCCATGCAACAGACAGTTAATGTCTGCAAAATTCCACATCTCTTTTAAAATGCCCTCTGGGGCCAATTTAATACTTTCCAGACCCTTCCCCTTCCCCCCCCCACCTCCCCCCATTTGATAAAAACCAGCAGTGAAATATCAGGAAATGGTCCTCAGCTGTGGTAATGTTTTCATTTGCCCAGAGTCCGAGCTTTTGAGCTGTTCCCCAGCCCCTCTGCCCCAGCCTTCTGGTGCTTTTGGCATTCCAGGAGCAGGCAGGTGACTTGGGCTTGCTCTCTGTCAGGCTTTCGTTACTCACAGCCAAACTCGGCTCTGCAGGCTGCCTTCAGGAAAAAAAAAAAGAAAAACAAAAACGATGCATGCAAACAGTGGGTCTGCAGAACTGAGGACAGTTTATACAAACTGCTCCCTTCGAGCTGACAATAAACTTTCCCCTTGCAAAGCTGTCTGCCCACTCCTAAACATACCATCAAAGCCACCCTTTCTCCTAAGTGTATGATCAAAAACACCCTTTCCAAAGACATTTGCTTACTTACGACAAAGGAAAAAAGAAAAGCTGAGTTTGATATGTTTATCCTGTTATTTTTAAAGAAAAAGTATTTGTTTCTACTTGAAGGTGTTTAGCTTTTATGGCGTCCCATGGGTTGTTGAACAAGTAATAAGATATGCAGGTTCAGAACAGCACCACTAATTAAGTCTTACAAACGTATGAGAAAAAATACACAAGAGGAAGAAGGAGAGAAAAGAGATTTCAAAGTAAAACAAAAGAATATGCATTATGTACATATGGACAAGATATATGCATTATACTGCAGGCCTCAAACTGCAAGCACTTACACTGTGTGTAATACTGCTCTTGAAGTAGGTTCCAGTGTGAGCTACCCTGGTAATTTTATTTGTGTGTGTATTCATGTGGCTCTTTTGCAAAGCTGTCAGGCAGGCTCCTTGATCTGGACAGCAGAAAAGCCACAAACAATGGGGTCTGATTAACTGTGAAGGCCACAACCTTAACCTTTGAAAGTCACTATTCCTCTGCTTTCAGTCACCCAGGAATATAGCAGCAAGTCTGTATGTGTTGCTCTTTCTTTCCACCAATCCCCTCTCAAGAGTGACAACTGAAGAGGCTGGGAGAGCCCTTGCCCTCTCCACACTTGGCCATCTTCAAGTGAATCCCAGCTTGATGCCAAGTCTTCACCTTTGTCTTTCACTTATCTGGAAAGAGAGGTGGAAGAAAGAGAGCCTGATCCATGCCAGACCAAAGGGTGTACACTCATCACCTCACTCAGCTGCTTCTGGAGCCTCGAGTCACACAGCACTACCTGTGCAAACTAACTAGGTTTTGTGTGAATGCACATGTGCTGGCTCAAGGGATAAAACCGCCCCCTCCAATTTTACCCTTATCTTTTCTCATCTTTGTAGTTTTGCATCTAAGTCCCTTTGACTCATGCAAACCAATGTGGTTGTATTGTCTGTTCCTATAATCCATATGCTCCTGAATTATCCCAGATATCTTGCTTGCCAAATGCAAGGTCAAAAAACTTTCATTGCAGACACAAAACCTCAAAGACAGTTGACATAAGGACATCAAGAGAGACTGTAGCAGGATAGGTTTAAGATGGATGCGCTGAGCTGAAAGCAGTCCATGTCTTTTAGCTGCTTCAAGTTTCATAATTTCCTAGTGCGGGTATGTTAGAAATCAAGTTTTGCAGAAAAATGAGGAAAACAAATGGGGATATGCTTTAAAGTCATACAAACAAGCCCCACACGGCCATCCCCCCATAATCCTAGTACTGCAAAAATCTCAGAACTGATCTGACTGTGTAACTGCAGCCTGGGACATTTACTCACCACTACTAGAGCAGCAATGCCAACATTTGTTTAGTTACTTTATTCCCAACTATTCCATTGCAATCTCTAGGACATACTCGAATTTCCATTTTAAAAAAGTTAAGTCATTATTTCCGCTACTTGGACACCGTCAAATAGCAAAATGTTTAGGCTTTTGCACATCCTAATAGTATATGAATAACCAGTCAGGTTATGTAAAGAATGAGCTTTCTATATCTCATGCAGGCTATCCATAATTTCTAAATTTGCCTGAATTCCAAATAAAAAACCCCAACCGTACCATGTTCAAAAATCTCCATTTAAAAAAGCCACATTTTTAATTATACAGCTTGGGGACGGGTCTCAAAGTATGCTTTTTTTCAGCAGAAACAAACGCTGTCATTTGGTTTTGATTTTTTAATCCCCAATGGTAAAGTCAATGAAACGTATCTCCAAAAATAAGAAGTTAAAATGCTCAACTAAAAAATGTCCAAAGTCAGAACTGTAGTTCCCAAATCAAAATTCCAAAGAAAATTACCTACTTTTATTAAGCATTTAATTTAAAATGTAACCATGTGTCAAAGTTTTACCTTCTAACTTTGTACAGAATAATTTATTGTCTTAAAATTTTAAGGGTAGAAAGACTGATTAAAAATCATTGATTATAGGGAAACTAAGTCTTTGCAGACAGACTGTGTCTAGATCTGAATCAAAGAAATAATTAAGATCTTGAAAGATTTAAAGTGTTTTTTCCCCAGACGGTCTAAGACACAGAGACTAATTTTGTTGAATGCCACTGAGATCCAAGAAGAAATAGAGTTAGTTGCAAGGGTCCATACAAATTCCTTAATTCATCTAATTTTAGTGTGGCAAGTTTCACATTAGGGGGTCACATCCTGCATCCCTTGTTCCCCCAAAAGCTCATTGAAGTTTCCTTGCAATGCTGAATGACCAGACTCTCAGATTGTTTAGATATCTGGCTGAGTGCAAATAGTAAGCAACATATGGAAGTGAGTTTGTATTTCTTTGTTCAGTTGTCATCAAAGATAGATTGGGGTCAACCACCTAAGACTTATGTTCATTCCAATGGTTAATACAGGCTACGTTTTTCCTGCATGCCTCTACTTTGTTTACAAAGTAAAAAGAATTAAAGAAGGTAATAAAGCACTAAGTCTGCAGAAAATATCCTTGCTGCATCTTTTCTTACAATATCTTCTGCAAATGTGCTTGGAAAGTAGTAAAACAATTACAGTAGACAAAAAGTTTAATTGTGAAAGATGAGAAAAAGCATTTAAGTATTCTGTTCCCTTTTCAATACTTGACCAATTGAGTTTTATTAGTGGCCTTAAGTAGACACTTGTAAAACTTGTACCACTGAGGACGGCTTAGACCTTCTGCAAATTGAACCACTTGTTAAGATGTCTAGTTTTAATCATCCCCAATTTTGTGTTGAACCTGTCTAATCTTGTTTCCTATTTTGTGAGGGTGGCATAACACTGCAGTATCTTTCACAGTAAATACAGTTAAGTTGAATTAATCAGTGTTTCCGCAACAGTTTGAGAATTCCAAATGAAAAAAAGCCTGTAAAAACAAAAATTAGTTATTCTTGCAAATCCACTAAGATGTATCCTTAGGGATCTGAAAGTAGTTTTTAAATCTGTGTGGCCCAAGTGAGGTGGAGAGAGGATGAGGGGAAGGAGAATCAAAGGGTTTCTTTTTTGCTAGTTTCTTACTCCTGAAGCTCAGTCCTTCTACCATTAGTGTGTGTAAACATTAGTGTATATACATATGAACTAAAGCTTCTGTGAACACATCAAGCAGAGGGGATGCTAACTGGTGTACTGTTCAGTGGTGTAAAGAGGAATCTACTTCACGTGGTTACATGCCTTAAGTGACTGAGAAGACATAGCTTCTGCTATTTTCTATGTGAGCAGTTTACAGTTGGGGCCGGGGGGAGGGCACGTGCATTTTTAAACACATACACAGCTACTGACAAAGGAGGAGGATAATGCATTTTGTATGTCTGTAGTGGATGACAACAAGGAATAAATGGGTTTAAGCAGCAGCAGTATCAACTGATGTCCGTCATTGGGACAAATTTTCTACTGATAGGGATACCCTGGACTGGACTAGATTTTTAGGGAAAGGGAGGCTACTGAAAGTATTTAGAAACACATCAGATCAACATCTGCCAGAAGAAGGACCCAGGTATTCCTGCTTGGAGACAGAGGCTGACCTACAGAGAGGAGCTTCATCTCTGCCACATTATTTCCTATTGCAGGTTACACAAAATGCGCTTTCAGGGACTACTAGAAAGATGGAATATACGGATGTCATGGTTTGAGCCCAGAGGACAACTGAGCACCATGCAGGTGTTCACTCATCCCTTCACCCCCAGCACTGGGAAGGAGAAAATGAAGCAAAAGGCTCAGGAATGGAGATAAGGACAGAGAGGGGTGTCTCATACATTATGGTCATGGGCAAAAGGCAGACTCATTAGGGGAAGAAAAAGAACAAAAGAACATCACTTTAACTCAAAACACTAACAACAACAACACTTAACAGACAGAATGGGACAGTGAGAAGCATTAGCACATCTTGAAAACACATCCTCCACCCCTCCCTTCTTCCCGGACTCAGTTTTGTTCCCAATACCTCTATCTTCTCCTCACAGTGGTGCAGGGCCAGGGAATGGGGGGTTTTCAGTCAGTCTGCTACTCCTTCCTCCAAGGTGGGAGGGAAGCACTCCTCTTCATTCTTCCCCAGATCCACATGGTTCCCCTTTCACAGGAGACAGTCCTCCATGAACTTTCTGTGTCATGAGTCCTCCCCACAGGATGCATTCTTCCCGAGATGCTCTGGCATGGGTCACCCCCACGTGTTGGAGTCCTCCCAGTGCCTAACTACAACAGCAGGGGCTGTTTCACCCCACAGAGTCCCAACCTTCTTCGGGAGCAGCCACCTGCTCTGGTGTGGGGTCCTCCACAGGCTGCAGGCAGATCTCTGCTCCACTGGTGGCAGAGAGGGCAGCCCTGCCATCTCACCACAGGATACAGGGAGGGGTATCTGCTCCGGCGCACCTCCCCTCCCTCCTTCCTTCCACTGACCTTGGTGTTCACATAGGTGTCCTTCTTGTGACTCCTCCTCACAACTCCCACTCTTCCTTCCAGATTCCCCTTCTTAAACATGTTATTTCAGAGGCACAGCCACCATCACTAATTGGCTCGGCCTTGGCCAGGGACGGGTCCGACTTGGAGCTGGGGGAGCTTCAAGAAGCTTCTGACAGGGGTCACCACTGTAGCCCCCTCCCCTACTACCAAAAACCCCACCACACAAACCCAGCACAGAATTATCTTTGTCTTTGTAATTCTCCTAATTCAGGTCTGGACATAAAAGGACAGAGTTTTGTTCTCCATAAAATATAATCATGAGGCATGCAGTTAGACTATGAACATTAGTTAAGCCATCATAAGATAGATTGGGCATCATTCACTATGTAGCGATTGTTTATGGTGTAATTTGGCTGAGCGTTCCACTTAACCCCTATCCCAAACCACTGAGCAAAAAAGCAGAAGGTGAATGTCCTGTAGACAAAATATACTCCTATTAGAGCATACCAACACCTGGATTTTCACCCACTGGAAAAGTAATGTACCTGTCCTACAAGCCACTCTAAATAGCCTTTAACATTCACTGTGCAACTTTGGCAGCTTTAGAATCAGAAGAGAGATTTTTGGCACATCAGTACAGAAGGTACGTAAATACAGTAGGACTGACCAATACATTAATCATTTGGGGGCAAGTATGTAAAGGATGATACAGCATCCTGGGGGAAGGTACCTTGCAACCAAAGGGTGCAGAAACAGAACAACCCAAAGGGAGAGAATATAACCCATGTGATTTTCTCTTTCCTTCCTTTCCACTTTGTCCTTAGATATGTGTAGTTTGTGCTGGAGAAGTGAGGGGGGACATCTGGCCACCTGTGGAGAGCCACCACCATATCTGTGCAATAATAAAGGTTTTCTAGGAGCCCAGGTGGTAGCAATTTTGGCTGTTGCCTGTACTACAATACACATAATAAGCCCTCTCCTGCTGTGTCTTCAGCTGAGGTTAAATTCATTCCAGTGCAAAAGATAAAAAGCAGACAGCAGAGGCTTAAATATCGCATCTGCCAACACTCGAGATACACCTACACAAGACATGAGACATTCTGCTTTATAAAGATGATCATGTCAACTGGTCTTCTGTTGGAATACAATTTCCAGCAGGTCATGGGAAGAATCTCATTTTTCAGATGCATGGCAATACAGGATCTATGTTCCAATACTATCATCAACAAAATTTACTTACAGACCTTTTTTTCTTCACAAAGAGCTAAGATGTATGGCTATGTGCTCCAGACCACACACATGCAGTACCACCAGAGAGATTCCCCTCCTTGCTCCCAGAACCAGAATGAGCAAAAACAAGTTATAAAAGACTCATGTGGTGAAACATGGAAATGATTTCAGAAAGGAAAAAATATATGAGATTATAACAATTCACAAAAGAATGATGTACTTTTGCAAGAATACCTTGGAGCCCAATGAAAGAACCAGTGTTATTTTGTTGGATTCTTCAGGCAAAACTAAAGTGTCACTTTTGCCTTTTTAGTACACAACAGCACAGCTATCCCAAAGGCCTGAGTCTTAACCATAGACAGTTTTAATAATAAATTACATACTTGTGTTCATCTGCATAAATGCTTTGCAAGGTCAAATCTCAAAGGAAGCAAGTAAAGAGTATGTACTATAAAAGAAACACAGTGTATAAGAGCAGTGGTCATCAAACTATGCAAAAATTCATTGTTGCCTTTTAAATAACTTGGGGGTTAAGACCAGGACATGCCCTCATGCTTATAAGCAGCTGTCCTTAATTTGCAAGAAACTGTAAACAGTTTTTAATCTCCTAAGCAAAACAAGAAGTAGTGAGGGTTTAAGTACTCAAAGCAATGTCTGTTCTTGTCTTTCTCCTCACATTTAGATATTATTTTTTCTAAGTGAAACCATCAACCTTTTCTATCCTAAGCAAAAACTCCATGGGATTCTGTGGCAGGGAGAACAAGATCACTAAGCTCTGCCACATTGCTCCTGAATGGTAGACCTGAATGTCCTTCCGGGCATCCCCTGCAGTCCAAGCTGGGATTAGGTTTGGAAGTTAGATAAAAGTAAATAGGGAGAGGGGAAGAAGATGTAATTCCCCTACTTTACCATATAGAAATTAAAGATGGAAAAATACAGCATCCTATGGCTTGAATGGAAATCAAGGGGCTGTGGTCGTAGGGAATAGCTATGAGAGTCTTTCTTCTTCTATATGGTAAGGAGAAAATGAACAAAGCTCCCACAGGTTATATATCTTATGACAGGCAATATCCAGAACCCACCCCTGAGCATTCATTTAGCATACCAGCTATGCAGAACTACATTTAGCATCAACCACAGGCAGCTTAATTTGATTTTGGTTATGTACATTTTTCCCCTGAAGATGAAATTGGAATTTATGCTTTCATAATTTTTCCGCAAGACATACCAGAAGCTGATAGTACCTGCCATGCTTTCATTAGCACAGATGATGTTAACATGAATGGAAAATGAAGTTATCTATGGCATAGCTGCTTGCTGTAAGAGACTCTGTTTGTACAATCTTACTCATGCCTGAAAAAGTCATGTTGTGACGTTAACATTATTGAAGAACATGAAGGTGGAATTCATCCCTTTATTAGTATTAAGTTATGGATAATGCAAGGGATATATAAGTACCTAAACAGAATGACAATAAATCTAAATATAGTAAAATTTGTTCAGGAGGCACTTTTCTCATAACCACAATCCTGTGTGTTAAAATTATGTCCAAGCAGCAAATCAGAATGAAGGCTGATAATGCTAAACACTGGACAAATGCTCAAAGTAGCTAGCTCTCAAAAGCTTACAACACAAATTGATGAAGAGAGGAGGCACGGGGTAAAAGATGGGATAAATAAGCAGGATTATGGCACAAAACTTTAGTTTCATTTTTGTGTTTATTTAAGATGGATTTAGTTAGTAAATTAAAGTTCAGTCAAAATAACTGCATGAGAAACTGTACGTTTTCCCACTATCATACTTAACTTAATTAGCCACTATATTTCTCCATCCACATTTATTTTTTTACACTTGAACAAATACATCCAAAACTGTTGCAAGATGAAGAGCATTTAAAATAAAAGACCGTATCAAAATTTGTCATAGCAAACCCAACCTTGTCACATTGAAAAAACATACTTCTGTACCTCTGGAAGTGCACCTCTTGGGTGCGCCTTTTTGGGGATTTTTTTGGTGGTGGGGAAGACAAGCCTGTATTTAGAAAGAGATTCCTATTGAGTCCTCTTTGATGAGGAAACTACTAGGCACATACACTTGGTCTTGGTCCATTGATCCAGCCTCGCCAGATTGCTCTGAAGAGGAGTCCCTCAAGCAGATCAATGCTCCCACCCTGCTTGGTGTTGTCTGAAAACATACTGAAGGTGCACTTGATCCCCTCATCTGGATCATTGATATTAAACAGGAGTGGCCCCAATACTGAGCCTTGGGGAACACCACTTGTGACCGGCCGCCAACTGGATTTAACTCCATTCACCACCACTCTTTGGGCCCGGCCATCCAGCCATTTTTTTACTCAGCGAGATCACATCTGAAAAATAGAGATGTTTTTGTTATCTTCATTACTTTTATGAATCAGCCCCTGTTTCTTGCTTTCAGTAAATGTTTTGTTTTTTAAATTTTTATTAATATTATATCCCAGCTTAATGATTTACTACTGGCAGATGTCTGCACCTGTGCCTGAGCTTTTAGCCCTTTAGACACTGAGACTTAGGTTAATGTGTTTGCTTTGCACTTGTCGTTGATCAAAAAGCATGCAAAGTCTGTTATCCCAGCTCAGCTGAAAGGCAATGCTTTGGTTCAACCACCATATTGCAACTGCATGTCTCAGTCTTATGTAAATGTCTAGAAGGCAGTATGGGCTTGACATGGACAACAAAGGCTGCCAGGCAATGCATTTTAGAGTTTCTTATGTGAAGAACAAACAGATTTCTCCTGAAATTTTCAGAACAAGCTCCCAGCCTGGGAGCCAGCCAAGTAACCAAAGGACTGTAAGATCCAGTTTTATTCTCACCCATGGCTAACATAACTGTGCAGGAGATATTACAAGATAAACCAGATCAATCAAGCTAGGTTTGTAAATGCAAATATATACAAATACATATATAAGAAGGGTGTAAATAGGATCTTATGTTATGCCTTGGTGCGGTGCCAGCATTAAGAATTCTGGCAAGCACCTGCAAAGGCGCCTGGAAAACCAGCACGAAATATATCTGCACTGGAGTCTCCAACTAGCTACTAGTTCTGTGGGTCCTGGAATTAGTGTGCCCCACTGAGGGAACTGAACTGCTCCTCCACACCTTGAAGGTGTGAGATAACCCTTCTCTTCTTACCTGAAGGAGGGAAAGGGTAAGGGGCACATCCATATCTCAATTTCAAATTAAATGTCTACTTTTGGTTTTTGGGGGAGAGGGGTTGCATCTTAACCTGCACGAGACATCTATGTTTAGACAGATGAATGGCTTCCCTAGAAGCCATCACAGTCCCATGCCAATCCTTAAACCCCACTGTGGAGCTGGACTGTAGCCCTATTTTCCATGTCATTTCACAAAGCAGGCAGTTCCTGCAGCTTATAGTACACTATTCTGAAGATTTTTCACATTCTGATTTACTTAATAAATGCATCCGCTTAATTTCAGTACCAAATTAAAAACTAGTTTAAAAGATTTTAAATATTTGTATGTGTGTATATATTTAGAATCTAACATTTATGGGAAAGGACTGTCATTTCCTTATGTATACATAAATTGCATAGCACAGTGATCTTTCACTGGAACCTTTCAGTCTCTTTAAGATCTAAAAAAAAAAAAGTGAATAGATACTGTTACAAATTAGTCTACTTTATGTATTTGCAATAGGGTCTTTGAGTATAATACTGATTGTGTGCAAGTATGAAGCTGAACTATTGTTTCCACTAGTTTAGGGCATTTTGGATTGGCATGGATGGCATCAGAATCTCACCCTTACATTTTCATGTTCAATATTTTGAATATCAAAAGTATATGTTCACATTAAATTGTTTATTTGTTGAATTTATCTAATTAGTTACTAATTATAGCCTTTTGAAAGTATCTTGTTGGCTCACTGAAGGCTTATGCAGTAATTTGTTTTTCTGCCTAGGATTATTTAGCTTCTTAAACAAATTGAAAAATACTGAAAAAATGCCTAGAAATTACAGCTAAAAGTCTTTCATCCAGTTGTCTACAGAAATAAATAATTTCAGGGAGGGTAATGTAAGTCCTATATAACCATGGTCTACTTTATAACCCAAACTAAAGTTTTTTAAGCTATATAGGCTACACTAAATGACAATCTGAGATTTAATAAGAAGCCATAAATAGCTAATTAATGTCAGGACTTGATGTTTTTTTTCAACACATTTTTCCTTTAAGAAGAATAAGACCACCCATCCAGACAGCACTTAAGGACTTGAAAGAATAGTTGTAGTTTCTTTAGTACAAATAAATAGGAAGAACATTAAAGCTAATTCAGAAAAGGATAATTAAATGATTAAAAACAGGTCTAAGCTTCTATACAACAAAACAAAACTGAAAGGGCTAAGGGCCAGGATCTTATCCAAAGAAATGGGTGATAAAACCACCAGTGACTGCACTGAAAACAGGATCATGCTCCAAATCTTGCACAATTTTCCCATTTGATTACTTCTACTCATGCCAGTGATAAAGCAGAAATCTGATCAGAACTCTTAATCTCCTGCTTCCCCTTATTGAATGTTAATTAAAACCAGTCCACTTCCAGTTACATATTTCATGGTATTTACCTTTTTTTTTTTTTTTTTTTTCTTGCACTGTAAACTAGGAGTTTTTCAGAAACTTGTAAAAACATGTCACATAGAGGTTAAGACTTAGCCAACCTGTATGGAGTCAGATGAATCTAAGCTTTCACATCCTGTTTCCTATGTTTATTTAACAAACAATGACCTATGGAAAACCAGGGCAAACCTGGGAGTGGTGCCATCTGTCTCATACTGGAAGAAAATGTGCTTCAGTGGCCATGTATCCTTGCCTGCCTTGAGGATTGTCAGAGTCACCTCATGCACGGCTGGGAAACTAGAGCTGGGGGGAACTGACTTGCTCTAACACAACTGCTGCTGGATAAGAAGTCTGATGCAAACAGAATTTCTTTAAATTCTTCAAAGCACAGGGCTGAGTTTTAAAACTTTTCAGAGTCCCCTCCCAAATGATTGCAGATTTTTCCTGTGAGTTCTCAGTATCCTAACATTTTAAGAACAGGTTTTATATAGGGTAGGAATACTGATACAAAAGAGAGGGCAAGTCAGAAATTTCTACCAGAATATTTCCTGATAGAAAAAAATGTATTTTTGCTTTGCTAATTTTATCCAGTGCTATGTAACTTGGAATAGTGTTTTGCTTTAGACTGATTTGGCCTAAAGTGAAATATTTCTGCTTAACAACTGGTTTATTTCATGCTATTTCAGTGTTAAATTGCATTACTTTACAGTGATGTGTTGGCACACAGCACACTTCAGCTGCCCACTGCTTCAGTCCTCTCTTGGCCTGGTCACTGGTGTCTGGTAAGATCTCCTATGAGCTGCAGAAATTCAGCAGTAGGTTCACTCCCATCCAGCAAGCTCTACTGCTTGGATTTTTCTAAGACCAAAGGTCATATCCAACTTGTCAGTCTTGTCCAAAATTCTGCACTGAGATTTTGTGGTTGGAAATGCATACTACAAAGCCAGCTGAGAAGTCAAGATCACAAATATGTTATCTCTTTAAACCAGTGAATTATTTTTTTCCTATTTTCTCTAGTTGATGATGCAGCAAGGCTAAAAAACTTCTTATAATAAAAATGTGTACTCCAACTTCTCTGCTTTCATCTATTTTTCATTAACAATAGTTTCAAGACAACTTTTCCACAAGCATTTAGTACTGCTCTACCCCTGGTCCAGGTGAAGTCAACAGGAGTTTTTACTACTGATTTCCACAACAGCAGAGTTATGTCAACAATGAATACATTTGACTACTCATCTGTTACAAAAATAAGCTATTTATTTTTAAGAAGCTGTATCTAAAGATTAGAAAGAGTTGAAAGCATTGAATTTAATGAATGGGACAGTTTGCTTCAAGCATTTAATCTGTTTTTATTTTCTTCTTGCAATGCCAGTTAAAACCAGTCTTCTCTCTTTCCAAATTACTGCTCAGAAGGAAGATGAGTACACAGAGAGTCAGAAAAAAATCTCGGGGCAGTTATCCTGCCTACAGCCAGCCACAACAGAAGCACAGGGCATGTAACAACTGGGACCTCACAAGCTCCTCGAGAACTGGTTGATACAGTGACCCTCTGAATTAAGACACATTGTGATATATAGGATCTTGTCAAACCAGCAAGCAGCCCCACCTCCCCACCACTTCTCAGTGGCCCTGTGAGGCAGCATAACTTTCATGTGTCTTAAACACTCCTCTAGTCTCAAAATATCTTTTTGAATATCACTACTGAACTGTTCACTTTCCACCTTCCAGACAAAGGAGACAGCACATGACTCACAGCAAAAAACTGAACTATCTGTGGGTGAAAATGGAGAAGTGGTTTGCAATAATCCCCTCAACACCTTCAGTGGTTTCTCTGTGTTCTGAGCTGGTTTAGTCTGCATTTAGCAAACATATAGGCAGAGCAATCAAGAAAGGGGGAGAATCTTTAAAAACAACAGAGGCAAGACAGTAAAGCAGAAATTGTGCTAAAATCTTTAAAGGGACTTTAGCAGCTTTCACATGTATTTTAGCCATTCAGCAGGCTCAGGGTACAAGACTAAATGTCTAAGGAAAGCCTTTGGTGTGCAATAGAGATGCACAGATTTCAGCAAATTTACTTCAAACCAAATTACAATCTGCAACTTTTTTCAAAGTTTCCTCAGCTTGTTCCAATTGTTAAGCAGCGTGTTCTCACAGTTTGGTGTCCTTGCACAATTAATATATTTTCTATCCAGTTGCATTATACAAGTTCCTGACAAGTCACTCAATAAGATCATCCCTATAATGTATAATGGCTATTTCAGGCTATGAGATGCCATTTCTTATTAGTCATCAGTGATAAATATTCATTTGGAGAGAGGGTTGTACGCCATACAAGGTATCATTGCTAGAGTTCATGTCTGTCCACTTTGAGAGAAATGAACTGGAAGAATAAATCTTTTGACCAATGTTACAGCTGTTTATAAATTCCACTGGAGACAGACTTGTAGACTAAAGAGAGGGCTGAATGCTCAGCAGAACAGCCTAAGATGTCAAAGAGCTAGGTTCAGATTAATCTCTTGGCCTTTTCTCTGTATCTTATGACTAGGAAGTACAAAAGAAACTCACTGTTAAAAAATGTTTCATAAAGCAGGGCAAGACACAGTGCCTCATCCTATACTATATGCAGTTTAAAGCATCATATGAAATATGGCAGGTCTTCTGGAGAGCTGTTGCCTTCCACATGCATGTTAAAGGATCACATGCTATTGTGCCACTTGCACATTAAAACAAATCAATATTTTCCCTGATTATTAAAGTTGTGAAAATTCCACTGTGTTCAAATCCAAATTATTACTAACATGTAAGGACAATTATTATTATTCAGTTATTCTAAAAAGAATATGTAGGAAAAACTCCTTGAAGTTGAAATATTATACCAGAAAAACTAAACCAGACTGCTGTTGAAACAACTGAAAGGCACAGTCCTGATTGAATCTAGGACTTTATTCAAGTGAAATTTTACTTTGCTGTCAGCTTTTCTTTGGACTTAAGGGATGTCGAAAAGAGGTAGGCATTAGGTTTTTTTCTTTTATTTTTAAATACCTCCGATATATCTACTCACTTCTGCCTGCTCAGAAACATCTGCCCCCTTTCTCTCTGTCTTCACAGATAAGCTACTCTTTTGACAGAATACACATGTAATGCTCTGTCCAAAAGGCGTCTGTAAATACTTTAGGAGAACAGAATAGCAAATGTTCAAGAGCAAGTTCAAAAGTCAAAATATTGATACCGAAAATATAAATTTACTTCCCAGTCATCTTATATGTGGATAAAATAAAAAGTTGAAGTGTGTTATGGCTTCAAAGCAAAATCTTAAGCTATGCATTAAGCAAAGTATTTATGGCTGGGGCTGGACCTTTAATGCTCATTGTCATCAGACATGGTGCTTATCTATTTCATCAGACATGGTGCTTATCTATTTTGAGGAGCTCTAATGACTTGGCTGGAAAGCTCACTTACACTGGCACCCTGCTGCTCCTGCTGATGTGGGCTCTTGCATGAGGGAAGCTCTCAGTTTAGGTAGTCACCATCTGGGTAGCGCAGCCATTCAGCAAATACCGTCTTAAAGGTTGGTTGTAGATGCTGGTTTGGTTTCAGGAAATCTAGTCTTACGCCTGGAAGAGCAGTTATACTGTTTGGAAGTCCACACACTAGCAAGGCCTTTGTTTAAAACAGACTCACTTAAAGAGCCTGCCTAGCGTTGTGACTAAATAAGCTCTTGAAATGACCTGCCAGCCCACCAGATACTGCCTTTCCAGCAGAGTGAAAATTATTTTAATGCCAAACATATGAAGGAGATGACCTGGATAAGAGATAAGAGACAAGTTTCCAATGCTGAAACGAAGCTCAGAAAAGGCCCCCAAGTCCTCCCTGGTGGCAAGTAAGAATGATGGCTGTTTTTCAGTAAACCCTCTCAGAAATGCTCTCCAAGAGCACGGAAAAGAGCTCCCCCTTTATTTCTGCCCCAACCCTCTGTAAGGCTGACAAGCACAGTCTTCCACCCTGGCAAACTACAGAACTGTGGGAATAGTTATTAAATAATAAGTAAAAGCTCTCATTAAGAGTTTATGACATGTATGCACTAATCCAAAACCAATAGCAGTGAAATATAATGGGATACAACCAGATCTCTTCACGCATATTTTATCAAAATGGATTTGTTAAGGGAAAAAATACTAAGATAGGAAGTCTTTAGTCAAGTCTGTACTATATCAATAGATGGAAAGTGTCATAGTTTCTCTCCAGACTACTCTTTAAGTTAGAGAAGGAGTGAAACAAGAAGGATTTTGAATGTGAATTGTGGATGTGAATGTGGGTGTACATGAAGTAAATTATGTGCATGGATTGCAAAATAATTAGATTAAATAGAGGAAAGGATGCAGAGAAGAATAGTCATTATTCCCATTTCAGAGAAGATGATCTAAAGCCCGAAGTGAATGAGAACCTTCTCCAAGAACACACAGAACGTCTCTGGCAGAGCCAGGGTACAAACCCACAGCATATAATTCCCAGCACTTGAACCACAGGCTCATTCTTCATCATTGAAGAATCTTTTCTCCCAAGACTTCAGCTGTTCCTATTACATATGCCCCAGTTAAATCATAAACTTGCATACAACATCATGGCTTGAATTTCTGTTCCTTTCCCATAAATCTGAAAATTTTTATGGCAGGCACCAGAATGATATAACTGCCCAATTCAGCTAGAAAGTGTTTCCTCAAGTTCAGGCCTATGGTAGACAGAATAACCCATTCTTCACCATAAATATATTTTTTCCTACAGGAAAAGCCTGTATTTAAAATACTTTCAAAAGAGGAAGAAGGCTTCTTTTATCTATGAAAAAAATTTGTTCAAGTTCAATTTAAAAAAAAAGCATCAGCTTTGTCAAATGGCTTTTTTGTAACAAGTATCAATATTTGTAGAGTAATTTTTAGTAAAGAAAATATGTTAATGACATTTTCATTAAGTGTTAACACTATGGAAAGATAGAAATAGGGATATATTGAGAGAAAAAAAAGCCTTTTCTGCCTCTTTAAATGTCTTATAAAGTGTGTTTGGGGTTTGTGGTTTGTTGGGGGTTTTTTTCTGCAAATGAACCCCCCTCTACTAATTTATTTAGGTGAGTTGTTTTTAAAAGATTTCTTCATTTCCTCTAGACATTAACATATTTTTTTCATGAATTTTAAGTTAGGAAATAATTTGCTTCTTTCAAGGTGTTTAGTGGCATTTCCTCCAGAAATTTCTGAGCAGGTTCCTGATCTGCAAGTGCTCTTTGTAAGTTCTCTTCAAAAGGAGTTTTGAAAAGAGCTCAAACTCCAGTTTCATAGTTCTTTTAAAAATTGGGGTGGTGTCTACATTTAGTACTGGCTTTCTACACTGGGTGAAATTCACCAATGATTTGACAGGACAAGGTTCACAAGAATTAACTTATGACTCCACTGAAGACAACGAGAAAGCCCCCACTTGACTTCAGTAGAGCCATGATTTTACTCCTGGTAAATGTTAATATAATAGGATTGTACTATCTGATGGTATCTCATGTCAAATCTTCCATAAATTATAGATGCCTTTATGATTATTCCTCTGTCACTGAGGGATATATTTGTCCTGTTGACTGAGAGGTGTACAACAACATGTTATCAATGTGTGGGCTTGAATTGCAGACAGAACAGCTGGCACACTTTCCCCCACAGCTCTAGAAGATGGGTTTGGAGACAAAAAACACATGCTCCAGGGCACTGCTGCCTGTGCATGAGCTTCTGCTCCTCAGAAACAAGTTTTCCAGCATCCTACACCAAGTCGATGCTTAAGGCAGCTGAATGTTCATTCGTGAAATTGTTTTATCGTTTTACTAATTCTATATAGGAAAAGCTAAGAAGAAAATATTTTCTCATATGCATATAGCATGCATATAGGATATGTATCTCATATTTCATTTCCCATACTGGAAGCATTTTCAGCAGTATGTAACCTTGGAGAGGCTTACATGTACTTATGCTTTTGTTTGGGTTCCTACCACAAGTTTTAGAACAGGTTTAGAAGAGATGTTTTAACTGATACTTATACAGAGAGCCAGACTGAATCACAGGACATTATCTCAGAGAGCATCATCTCAAAGGTAATACACAATGATCATGCCATTTTACTGCTGTGGTAACAGAATAGTTATCCTTCTCTTCATATTCCTGACTTTAAAGTCTTGGTCAGCAGGAATTTACATAAAAATGGAAAAAGAAAAAAAAAAGGAATCTTCATGTTTAGAGACAGTTCTTGGCTTCTTGGTTTCTCATTTCATAGGAAATATGTTTTATTTTATTCTAAATCTAAAATAGATCAGTAGTCCACAGTTGAACAGTGAATCTAAATTAATACCCACATGGCCCAGTTCTACTGAGCAATGAGTGATGTAAATGACAGCAGTTCCTCAATGTATAACATAAGAGCCAGATTTTCAGATCCTTTGGGGGAAGCCAGTGTGCCACAGTTTCCAGAGAAATCAATGTTACAAAAGAGAGTTTTGTCACCTGATCAAGTTCAGTGAAAGAATTTACATAGAAATGTTGTTTAGCATTATGCTTTATAGGTGAACTGATGTCAGTAACAGGATCCTCTTAAGATAATAAGAGGGAAAAAAATCATGTGTCTTCCCCAGGATACTTTAATCTTAACTCAGTTTGCCTCAAATTTTGACATCCCTTATTATCAGTTATTAGTTTTGCCAAATGACAAACAGTGATAACAAAATAATAATAATAATAAATGACAAACAGTGGCACCTCACTAACAGAAAAAAGAAGAGCATTTTTGCTCATGTCAGTCACTTTTTGTTGAGAAACCTATCACTTGGCAAACAGGTTTTGCTCTTCCCATTCACCTGTGATCCTCCTCCTCAGTGGGTCAGATATTCGTAGTGGCTCACAGCTTGCCTGAAAAGACAGGCAGCATCTTCATGACAAGCTAAACCTCGTCTGTGTCTGCTCAAGTAATCACTCACACCATGATGAAACATCTCTTAGAGCAGGCTAGACTAAACAGAAATGCCATGTATAGCTTAGCAAGGCCCAGTTGCATACACTAATTGTACAAAAGCCATCTCTCATGTGCTCCTGATCCTGAAGGTATTATAGGTGAGTATATGAAGAAAAGGGAGTTTTTAAAGATGAAAATAAAGTTTCTCATAGGAGCAAATTTTATTTATTTGTATTAAACTTTCTGAAAGAGAACTGTGAAGATATTTGGCAGTAAAGAAACAAAAGTAACTCTGCCAAATACAAGGGATAAAGCATGACTGAAATGTAAAAGCCTACAGCAAGCAATGGAAAGCAGAATATGCAGGGAACAAGATGAAGGCTAAAGGGAAAAAAGTGGGTTTGTTAGATGAAGAATTATATTTGCACTGTTTTGACAACAACACTCTGTAGAAAGAAAGTGGTATTTAACCAAATCAGAAACAAGAAAGGATTTAAGGGTGACACACAACAGAGAAAAAGGTCAATTGCGGACAAGCAACAACTGAACAGAAACCTGGCCCTGGGATACATAGAAATGACTGTGCTGTCCCTGGGATCTATGTGAGCAGTGTCATACCGTCTCTGACACTGACAAGAGGATTCAGTGCTCAGCCAGAGCTGGCCCTGGGCCCCTCTGTTTACAAATACAACTTGGCAGTATTGAAGGCACCACAGTTAACACTTCTAGTATCTCCTGCCTGTGAAAGTACCTCATGCCCAGCCCCTTAACTATTCTACTTATTGGATAGTCAAGTTGTGATAATTATTCCTTGTTTATAGCAGTGACGAGCTCTTTTGCTATAATTACAGAAGCTACTAATAAGATTAATTGCATTCCAGGTATTCCAGGAAAGATAAGAAATTAATTTTTCTGTGACAGAACACATTTTAATATCTGTATTTTCTTAAACTTGATATTACTGAGCAAACAGGATCTGGGGAAAAAAAAAAAAAACACGGGGCAAATATGTACAAAAGCCTCCTCTCTGCACCGAGTGTCAGGCTCACAGGAAAAATGCTTCAGGGCCCTATTATGCAGAGTAGAAGATTGCCCTGGCTGGCCTTCTGCTGACAGATTGAGACTCCATGCATCAGTTTCCTTTTATTCTGAGGAAGATCTAAAGCATTTTGCCAATTAATGATGATAAAACACTGCAGGGGATCAGTTAGGGCAAGACACTGGAGCAGCTAATTATGATGGGGATTATCCTATTCTGTGAGATAAAATTGTAGTAACTAATAAGTGACAAGATCAATCAAACGTGCTGGACTTAGAAAGGGCAAGAATGCATAGTGAAGTACAGGTCCATTAGTAAGAGTAAGATTTGGAAACAGCAGGAGACTGGGCACTCTCTATTTGTGGACCCATCTTTCCAAATACATCTATTTATGTGCACGTGGGCACTGACTGGGGAAGACTTCACTGGCACTGTCAGTGAAAAGTGCAAGTCTGAAGCCAACCTGATGTCTTATTTATCTTCCAGGATTGTGGAAGGACTTGGAACACTGTCCAGCTACACTAATCAGAATGGTCAAGATTCATGAATCCCTTAATCACCATTTCTTCTTAATTCTGCAATGATTGTTTAAAGGTAACCTGATTATTTTGTTTTGTAAAATACTTTATTTTCATTTTACTTTCCATAACCTTTGACTGCCTTGTGGCTACTCACTTCTTAGTCAATTTTATATCTCTCTGTATCAAAATCAAAATAGAGAAATGATCCATTTACTCATGGCTAGTGAGCTTTGTTAACAGTACTTTGACTTTATTTCATTACCTCTGTTTTAAAGCTGTACTATTTTCTCTTGCCTTGTTGCTGAACATTTATAAAGGCTCACAATAATAAGGCTTAAAACAATGGATTTTAAAAAATATTACCCTACATATATACCACCATTCTAAATGCCAGGGAAATGTTTCTTCTTTTAGCCATGTATTCATGTCAGGTCCATGTAAGGCCCTGTAGCGCACCCGTTTCAGTAGATATTTAAATCATGGGAAGAAAACTGAGAAAGCTGAGAACCCTGCAGCTATAAGCTGTGTGTCTTCTTTTCCCTGAGGTCATATATTTCCTTGAAGGGAACCTGTGCAGATCCTTAAGACAACTGTTTCTGTGCTTGCTCTATAAAGAGTTAAACTGAGATGTCATTGAATTTCATCACTGTTCTGTGCCTGGCTTGCACAATCCCCTAAAAGTCTTTTCAAACACACTCAAAAAGAGGTCTCCGAAAAGCAAACAATACAGATTTGTAGTCCTGACTATCTGGAGCTGTGATGAACCTGTTAAGAAAATAAAAGCAAGGAAATCTTTCAATTTCCTTACAGATATGCATATGAAATACCTTATCCTGACTGATATGTCAAGGCAGAAGCAGCTTTTCCTTGGAAGGCAGCAGGTGTACAAGTGTATGTGTGCATGTGTAGGGAAGGGGTGGGGGGTCCTGCTTCAAAATAGCTGAGAAAGATGAGGCTACAACAGATCTTGGCACTCTGAAAGGATGTGTTCAGTCTGACAGAAAGACGCTGCTCACATATTATGCAACAAAATGATGTTCAGCTTATTCAGCTTAGAATCAGATTTTTTTAAAGTGTGTTTTCCTTCCTCTAGTGCATTAGGATTTTATTTCCATTATTCTTTTAGAATTATACATTTTATAAAGTCTTCTAACACAAGCTGAATGATTTCTCCTTCACTGTATTTGCAATATCTGTAGTAAGTCTATGTGTATGTATCCCATCCTCATATAATCAAATGTTTAAAAAAGTCTCAAGCTCATGAGTATAGGCCTGCAAGGCTTTAAAGAAGATGCTTAATTACTTCAAAGACACCAGTTTATCATAATGCTACTTCAGGCTGCCATATCTCTTCTGTTTTGGGTTTTTTTTTGTTGTTGGTGGTGGTGGTTTTGGGGTGGTTTGCTTTTTGTTGTTTTTTTGTTTTTTTTTTTTTAACTTCTGCCTGTGCTGACTGATCTCCATAAAAGGAGACCCATGAGAAGCATTTAAATAGCTTTGCAGTGCCTCATGGCTGGGTAACACTTCCAGAACTCCAGACTTCCTGAAATGTAATACTTTCCAGGTTGCATAACTATTTGGTTTGTTTAAGCTCAATACAAAAGAAGCCCTGCAAAGGAAGTCATTGAACACAAAGTTCTTTCTTCCCTCCTCCCAGGTGTTGTACATAGCAGCTGGGGCAGGAATATATAAGCATTCAATTTAACTTCTATATTTCTTTTATGTTTTAATAGACAGTAAAAGCATCCAATCAACAAATTACTAATATCAGAAATGCTACATGCAACATTGCACAGCTTCGGAGGCAGGGGGGAAGGGGAGGGCAGTTATACTAGTAATTGCAGCCACAGAGACTTCTATGGCAAAATTTCCATCTAGACTGAGATACCCAGTCAGAGACTAGCTTGACTGTACAACAGCAACTCCTCCTCACTTTTCCTCCAATATTCATGCTCCATGCAATATTAAGCAGTATTTTCCTGAGCTTGATTTCTAAGCGAATAAAATTAGATCAGTACTCCTTAATTTAATAAAACATATCTTCCTTTTATATTAGAACAGGCAGAGGAAAAACAACTTATTCTTTTAATCCATTCTCCTGTTACAATGTAAACATTTTTTGCCTTCTCCTCTATGTATCTGTGTCATTATCCATCATCAACTGCCCTTCCCTGTCCTCTCCAAATTCCTTTCACGGTTAATGAAACCGGAAGCATTTTTTAACCCTGAAAACTGGACCTCTGCCTTAATTAAACAGTCCCTTTATTAGCTGAGGCTTCTAATTTATGTCTTTGGGCCATTACATGTGACCTTCGGGGAACTCCAATGCATAAACTATGCCTCTTTATACTAGCAGCCATCTGAAAAGCTGACATTCTCCTAATGTCTCTACACACATATATTGATCAACTGTTGCTATGCATTGATCTATTGCCATCTATACTGACATTGTTTAGATCCTTCTTAGCAAATAAACTATTCTACGCAATGTTTGGTCATGAAAACAAGCATGTGTTTTTCTACAAGTTATAAAAAGTCCCTTGCTGTTATTTTTCCCCGTTATCTTTTGCCATGCAAACTAAAGCTTATGGCAAGGATTTAAATACTTGTCTGTACTGAGAAGGAAGGTACTGAAAAAAAGATAAATACAGTGAAATTTTTGGGTGAGAACATTCCTTTGCACTACATGTACTCAGAGGTACTATTTAAGTGTTGGGAAATGCATCTCTTCCACTGTTTTTCCCTTACCTTTGGAAATTTTAACACATATCTAAATTTGGAAAAAAAGGGCCCTGTAGCGGAGAAGCACACAAGGAACTATTTTTGGAATGCTCTTTCTAATGGTGAAAAGTATTTCTGCCTTACTGAGTCCTCTTTCCAGTCCAATTTCACTTTAATCATCCTGCACTGAAATCAAAACCCTGAATTATAATACAGACACTGTTTTTTAATTACTGGGCAAAGTGGTCACTTAGGCTGGCTCAAGGACAGTTCAATTAGAGAGAGGAAAATTTAGTCCTTTAGAATGAGTCAATCAAATAAGAGCCATAGATAAACAGTAAGGTAGTAACTATGGTCTAAACTCTGCTGCCTTAATCAGGCAAAAAAAAGGGCTGATCTACCCTTGGAGCTGACTAATGCTTGATTGGCTTCATTCTGAGAAAGCAATGATCAATACTACATAATGACCCCATGATGATCCCTCTTCTATACCAGGTAATGTTCCCCAATCTCAAGCACTTTCTCAGCAGAGCCCAAGGACAACAATGGCATGGAGATGTGTACACTGGAGAGTGCACAGAGGGACGTCCGAGAGTGTTGCCCTCTTGCTGTACTGTGAAGCAGGGCGATAGAGGCAGGCACAGGACTGTTGGCCTGCATGTCTGTCATGTTGACACTTCTTATGACATTTTGCTAGCTATCATTTTCAAAGACTAACACTGGAAGAAAGCACTGTTTAAAAATGCTGCATCCGAGTCTGTCACATTCTGGCACAGCTGCAGCCTGAGCCACCCCAACCTTGCAGCATGAAGGGAATACCTCCACTACCTGCTCTTCTTCATGGTCCCATCCTAGGCCAGATTATTGTATGAGACTAAACACAGGAAATATTAAAAATGTACATACATAACAAAATTAAATTATCAAATGTGTTGCATTCATCCTGTCTTTTTTGAGGCAAGTTGCTTCACTCACTTTACAGCATTTACTGGTAGTTATAACTACTGCAGACTGATTCACCATTTTTTTCTGCGTCTCCAGTGGTCATTTACACTGGGCAGTGCAAGGCATAAGGAATAATGAGGCATAAGTGTCTTTGGAAATTAATTCTGTACTTTTTCTTTTAAAATTTATTTCAAGCTCATTATATTGAACTAAGCATGGAAACCAAATTAGTGAGAATTACCACATCTTTCTAGACAGGATATTTGAGCTTATATTTGAGGATATGTGGCTTAGTTTTTCTTAATATATTTTCAGCACAATTTATTGCTGCATTTTCTTTTCTGTTCACTGAAGATCATTACTTCAGTGTGTCAGGCACCTGACCAAAGAGTATCCTCCATATTACAGATGTTCCGTAAGACAGAAAGGACATGGAGGAAATCAAGTCTGGGCTGTGGAAGGAGGTGAGCAGTGGGATACCTCGACTTATAGATCTAGAACTACATTTGGAAAACTATGGGTGGCCCAGTGTCACATTGCACCTCAGGCCCACCTCTAGGATGACTGTGAGAAATAGGGGACTTGAATTTCAGCTCATTGCAAACACCATTTGTCTTTGGAGATTTATTTCTCAGCAGACATGAAAACATATTCTCAGTAATTATTACTTGATTCCTATGAAGAACAGCACTTCTAGAAGTGTTTCCTAACAGTTTACCAGGCAAATGCTTTCCTTTTGGCCTGCCATCAGCTTGAACATGGTTAAACTTTACCATGGAAAGGCTTCAGATGAGACAACAGAATAAACAAATATTCTTACTTATGCAAAAATCTCCCAGGAAGACACAGATACTCAAACGCACACAGCCAATGTCTCTGGTATAGAACTCCCCTCTCTGAGCTTCATTCACTAAATGCAGTACATGGCAGGGAGAGGTGGAGGCTCATTGAGAGCCTCCTTTTCATGCCCTGAAGCAGCCAAAATTTTCCATGTAAATCATTTACTTTACCTCTCTGGCCTCTGCATTTAAAGCCAAGGTAAAAACTGGACTGAGGGGATGGCAATGTGCCACATGTTCCAGTGCTCACTGGGCTGGGTTGCAGACAGTCCCTTCTGTGTTGGGAGCTGATGCCTTGAGAGATTTCCCCAGAGGTACTGAATTATCCTCTCCCCTGCCCCTTCTCCTCCCACTGCATCTTTCCATCTTAGCATGCACTTAGAGAGAGAATTGACATCTGCATCTTAATCTAGCCTCAGCCTTTCTGAACATAAGATTGGAAATGATATCAAACAGTGTCTTCCACTTCCCACCTGTTCCCATGTATGGTGGAAACCCTAATGAGATATCAAAGCAGATTTAAACACATTGAATAGAAATTAGCCAGACCGCCGCTTGCCAAAGTCATGGAAGAAAACACAATAAAATATACACATTTATAAAGCAAATAAAAGAGCAGCTAAAACTGCCAGTTTTCTCCTAAGAAAAAGGTTATACAGGTCTCTATGTATGCTTGTATCTCTTTATATGTGGCCCAACATACTAATGCCTACCATATTGTATGCTTGCACACTGTATACAATATGAAACTTAGAAAGAAGGATTAAAGATACCAGATATATCTGTAAGAAGAAAAGATATAAAAACAATTAGGAAAAATTTTAATTTCAAAATATTATTACTGTCACTTATTATTGCAATAGCATCTTAAATTTGCCAGGGAACCACAACTGAAAAACAGACCTTGCTCTTTGCAATGTACAGTCTAAGGAGATTTTAAAAAAGCCAACATAGTGAGTGGCACAAACAAGAAGATTATTGAAAGGACAGGTATGGACTAAGATGGATGACAGATACTGATTTCTGCTGTGTTGCAGACATTTTCTACCACTCACATTGAAATTATGTCAGCATTATGTTTAATCAAACAGCCACCAAACAATGAATGATTAATGGTTTTCCATAAGCAAGGAAAAAAAGGATTACTTTAACATTAACTCAGCATAAAAATATTTTTCTGCCTTCTACAGAAACATTTCTCAAGACTTTTGCTTCATTTTTTTTCACTTTGCTTTTGTTATAAATCTTGTGATAATCGGTTCCTCATTTTCCTTTATGTAAAAACTTCAGAATTTAATATAAAGTGATATATTTTCATAAATTTTTGTTTAGCATGTGTAGAATTTAATAAAAAATTTGATCCCTGCTCTCAAATTCAATAGGCTGGTTCAAAAAATCCCAGCACAAAAGACATAATCTTTATCCTTAGGTTTATAGAGCTCTACTGATTCTATCACTATTACCTTCTGTAGGCTTTGTTCATATATTCTGGATTAAGGTCTTCCAAAACCTCTCAGAATCCATCTGGAATGTAAATTACCAGGCTTAATTTATATTTTGCTTTTGTTGTGCTGGATTCAATAACATCCCAATCACAAAGAGTGAAAAAGAAATAAAATCACAAAAAAATGTATAACTGATGTGACTGAAAACCAAGTTTTTTTACTCTACTGTCATTGTACTATGGCTGGAAAATATTAATCAGTTAGACAAGAATTTATGGAAGTTTTTCATGGACATCAGCCACATAACCATGATTTGTTAGTGTTAAACATATGGGAAAGTATTACAATCAATGATGTCTTAACTGGAGAGTATGAATTGTGCCCTAGCAGTACAGAACTGAGATTACAGACTGACAGTAGTCCCTCGTTTACAATTACACACAGAAACCTGGAGTATAGTAAAAAAACTTCTGGGAAAAGAAAAAGAAAAAAAAAGAGAATGATGCAGGTAATTTTGGAAAGAGGCAGAGAAAGGAGGTTGTGGATAACATCAGAGGCATGGGCAATAGAGCTGGGCTGTCAGGGTGGGTGAGGAAGTGCAGAAGGTAGCTCCTTTTCTTGCTAATGCTGTGCACAGTCCAGGAATTTAATTTCTGTGATCTTTGCACCCTTAAAGCAGAATACATGGGAAATGCCAGCATTGGTAGGAGCCTTGAATACCCCGGTACAGGCAGGGAAGGCCAGCTAATGAGGCTTGGAGGTTTGTGAGCATGCAGTCCCCTAACACTTGTGCTACTAACATGAGCTCTGCTGTATGGCCCCACAGGCATCAACTCACCTGAGACAGATGCCTGCCCAAGTGCAAATCCCTCCTCAGGCCAGAAAAACAAATGGTAGAGGTTCAAAGCCATGCATCAGACACAGACTTAACAGACATGTGATAAAGAAAATGCAAAGCACAGTCAAATGAGGTGTACTGAACATCTCCAGTAACATCTTTATGTTGCTCCAATGGAAAGAGCCCAAGTGGGAGACACTGCCCAAAATGAAACAACTGAAAAAAGATCCATATTCTGAGGATAAGATCATCACATCAGTGAGGAAAAAAAATCTATTTACCTAGTTTAGCCATGACGACATATAAAAAACCCACAGAAGTTTCAGGGATTCACAGTGGCAGAAACAAGAAGCTAAACTATAAAAACACTGTGAGGAACAGGCTGGAAGGGGAAACGCTTTCCAAGTAAAGCAGAAAGATAGAAGGTGAGGCTGAGGGAACAAGGTGACTGAGTGTGGAAAGTGGTTCAAAAATAGGCACTTTACTGGTGAACATAAGTATAATTCAAATGTTTCTCCTGGGTTTGTTACACAAAACTGATTTTGTCTCTGCAGAAACGTCCTGTAACAACTAGGAAACAGCGCAAGAGCTGAGAGTACAGCCTTGCTACAATTAAACCTTGAAAAGTTCTTCAAAGTCAATATAAAATCGAAGGCAGTCTTCATCCTGTCCATCTGAATGCACAGTGCTAGAAGAGACTGATATGTAGGAGTTGAATAGCTAAAAGTTCATTCTCACTATATGCAATGAGAGGGCAAAGCTTAGGACACTGTGTGTTGGGAGTTTCATCCTGCAGGTCCAAATTCTCCTATTACTGCCTATAGCTGAAGTCAAACAATAAAAGGGTAATTCAGTACAACTGGAATCTGATCTGAAATGCTTGCAGCTTCATATCTAAAGTAACACTCCAACATCCACATAGGAATAATCACTGACAAAATACCATTAGAACAAACTAGATTCCTCAACCTCCCCTAACCCCACATGTGGCTCCCTCACTCCCAGCCTGAGCCCCAGCTTTGTAACTTTCACCCTTCCCAGCCACCTAAGCCTCCCTACAGGACTGTTGCATTTATTCTAGCTAGGGTGGTGTTGACATCTGAGAGGCAGCAATCTCTCTAAAGCTGGCTCTTAAACACATATCTTTACTGGACAGTGCTACTTTTCCATGCCTCGGGCTCCTTCTGCAGTAGATCTCCAATACACTAGGTCCCTGGCAGTCATCGTGGGGTCATGAAGCCATTTAGAGCATCCTTGGGGATGCATAAATCCTATTTGGAATAGTAGTTGGAGATGTACAGACACTACAGCAGTACCTGTAAACATGCACCAAGCCAGCTGCATGCCATGCCAGCTGCACTGCCTCCAACAACAAAGGAAACAAGGAACTAGAAATACGTTCCTGTCCGAGCTCCAGAGTGGAGTGACTCTGTTGCCTGATGAAGTCAGTGTGGGTCCCCTGCATGGAGCAAGAAGGTGAGGCTGAGCTGGATAGTGAGATCTCAGGGAAGGAGAGAGGCTCCATCATCAAACACGGTCTAGTCAGGACAGATCCTGTCTAAACCCCTCCCAGAGACACTGGTATAAGGGACGCCCATGGCCTCAACAACAGAACCTGGGCCCCACTGACCAAAGGGTCTCACAGCCTCATTGTGTGGTGGCATAACTTTGGCGAAGAAGAAGACGGAAAAAGAGAAGAGCTTTCTGTCTAAGTCCTAAACAATCTTAATGACACTTCTATCACTTACCAAAGAGGCAGCCTGCAAATAAATGAATTTTTTAAGATCTTAGCTTGTGGGGCAGGTAACCAAAACTTAAATCTTGAGAAAAATTCTGCTTTAATTGCCATTACAAACTAACATTTGAACAATTGCAGTATACTTACAATTTTTTTTTTCTGAATCCAGGAAATTTAATCAATTTTTGTGAGGAAACTTCATTTATACAAATAAACATACAAAGCTCCACATTCATTATTCTTTAAAATGTTTCAGTCCTGTAAGAAACATTTAGGTGATCAAAACAAACCAGAAATAACTAAGAACAAATAATTAAACCAAACAACTGAAGGTCAGTGCATCTTCTAAATCAATTAATTGTGTCAGGTGGCTGAACTCTAATAAGAGAGATCCCTGCCTCCAGCTCAAGTGGGTGTTTGAAGCCAAAGACTTTATGAGGGAAGTTTCCTGCAGTGCAGTCATATCATTGAAACGCTACTGTCTATAGTGGAACCATTCTGCTACTGGTACCATGCAATATGGTTACACCATACAGTATGGCTACCTTAAATATTTGCTGTATGAGTATCTCAGAAGACTACTTATTGTACCATAACCGTCCATGTGACTGCTCTTACCTGAAAGTGTCTGCACAGCAACTTACCCCTCAATGAAAGTGAGCCAAGCTGCAATGTGTTTACAATGAAATAAGGTCCCCAGGAGCTATGGTTAGTATTTGGTAAATCTATACAACTGCTTAATTCACAATCTTTTACATGTATTGTAGCCAGAATTGAGTAGATGCTTGAAGGCTCGAAGCTATTTTACCCTAGAAAGGATGAAGTTTTGTGCAGGTTAACCAAAGCTAAATAGTCTAAATAAAAGTGAAGTAAAAATAAGGCAAAACTTGGAATTGCAGCATCAGGGTGCAAACTCTTAAAGCACACTCTTCTTCTGGAAAATCTGACTTCATGGTCAATCATATGAGGTGTTGCAGTTATCGTGTAGTAGCATCATTCTTCTGAAAGCTTTACACTATCAAGATGCAAATACATCTATCACAGAGAGCCTTGGAGTTTTCAATAACACTCCACTGGCAGAAATGTTATCTGTAAAGTGTTTACAAAGTAGAAAGTGGTAAACATAGCAGAAACTGCCAACTGTACTTGAAACCTAGATCATTAACGCTCTGAAAGAAAATAACATCTGAGAGTACACCCTGTGTTTTTTGAAGCACTGCTTTTTCTAACCCATATTAATTAGAATCTGATTGTCCCCCAAGAGAAAAGGAAAAATGTGAACTAGAAAAGATAGACAGCATCTGTAATCACCAGGGGAAACCATCATCCTGCAGCTCAACCTGCCCATCTCAACAAACTGGCCCCATAATGCACGACACAGAAATGCTTCAGTACAGGCACAGAGAAAGGATGAGAGTACTATCATTGGTACAGAGATATTTACCTCTTTCCCTAGATTTTGTCTTCAAGCAAACCCATTTGGAGTAAAAGAACAACATTGTGCTTCTGCATTCTGAAGTGACAGTATACATACAGAACTAAAAATACTATTCCATTGATTAGAAAAATCACTTAGGTTCCTTAAATGTACCTACAAGCCCATCTCTCCCTGTTTAGCAAAATGTTCAAATATTAGAATGATGTGAAGACTGTGATTATATTTTAAGTATTTGGACTTAGCCTTGGCTATCAACTCTCCTCTCATCCAACACTTTAGCAAAACATGGCACCACATCCAAATGAAGTCAGGCCTGTTTCTGTGAATCTGGCCTGCTGGTGTGGGTGGTTGTAAGGATAGGAAGAATAACTGTAAGAAATAGCCATAGAAAATGGAGATCAAGCACAACTGTGCATTGAATGTGTCCATATGGAAAAAAAGGGCTATGCATGATATATCTACTAGTTGTATAGTGTTTTCTGAAATGTAATACTAGCCTTGGAGTGCAATGTAAAGGTCAGATGCAGTCGCAGTATCACCACCAGGTAGGCAAAATTACAGAAGTAGTAGCCCTCCTACCTTCCCTGCCAGATTAAATTTGATCTTTGGTCAATCTCTGGGGTTAACCTTTCAAAATCGATTGGAAGATTGCTGTTAACTGCAGGAGCCAGACTTTCATCTTGGTCACAGTCCATGTGATTAAGTGAACACAGGTCTAGAGGCAGCCTTCACAGTCCAGTTAAAGCATGGAATTACTTGAATGCAGGCAGATTTCCTTCATTTTACTGGACAATAAGAAAACAAAAATAAACACCAGCACCTACTCCAGTTCAGAATTTCTTGAGTTAATTTGTAACTCTTATCTTCAGTGGGATGCATCCCACTTCCCTCTAGAACTGGACTCTATAGCTGCAACCAAACCATAATCTTTATTGTAGAAAAGGAAAAAGGAACCATTTCATTCAGCCTGAATACCACCCTCTGAATAGTGAATGTCCAGCAAACTGCTCAAAGTAAATACTGCAGAGAAATCCACAAAATATAACACTGCTATGGCTGTGACCAGTGGCAGAGTTTGGTCTAGATCCCTCCCTTACAAAGGGAAAGGGTGCTGGCAGCTACATATTCTCAGTTGAGGCCCCAGGAGTCTGGAATGTTTTCCTTTCCCTTGGTTCAAAATAGCCTCAATTTGATGTACTTCCAGGCATGCTGCAAAAGCTATTTGTTTGATGAAGTGGGGGTGGGAGCACTGGGCGTTTAGAGGCAAGAAGCTCTTCTGGAATGTTTCTCTTTCTTGTGCCAGCTGGCTGAGGGAAGCTCCTATGTCCATGTAGTCACTGAAGGCTTCTGGCTGGCAAATTAAATAATCTGTAGGATACTTCAGAACAATCTCAAGACACACAGGGGCCTGGCATAGATCTCTTTTCAATGCAAAGATGCAGAAATAAAGCCAGATTGCAAAAAAATTTGTTTAAGCAGTTCTAAAGAGAAAATAAACTTTAAAAGATCATAGACAACTGTTGGCAAAGCAAATAAACTAAGAATTAAATATTATAACTAAAATCTTGCCAGTGAAGTTTCCAAGAATATTTTATTTTGTCAAAAAAGGTAAAGATATGAACTGACACTGTGGAGGTTTGAAATGAGAACTGAGAGGGGAGAAGGATAAAGAGGATCTCCTCCAGTTCATTGTACTGCTTAGCAGGCCCATGGTCTGCTCTCCTGTGTCCCAGAATCTGATCTCTGAGGCCTGTAAATTCTACTGCATCTCACATGTCCTATTGGGCAGGGGGATACGGGCAGAGCTCCACGTCCTTGAGACTGTACAGAGAAAGACTAGTCACTTATGCCAAGGGAAAAGTCAAACCTGGAGATTAGGACAGGCAATAGCTTGGACTAAGATGAACAAACTAAGCTTCTCTGCTTCATTTTCTAGTATTTCACTAGCACTGGGTTTTTATACCACCCGGGTCCTCTGTGTGGAAAAACAGCTTATCAGTTATTCCACATCTAGATGTGTCAGATAATGCTGTATAGTAAAACACATAAGCAAAAGCAGTGAGACTTTTTGTAGCACTTTCTATCATTTCTGCTTTCCAAAAGCCTGAGGTATGTGACCTTGGTTTTGTTCCTGTTCAGAACATAAACACCTCTGTCTTACAGAGAAGCTAGCATAGACAGAGACTAGAAGAGAAACTGCATTGTTAGTGCACTGCTAAGGAGATGCAGGGACCTTGCAAAGAACCAAAGTGTTCATGCAAGTCATTTGATCTCCTAAATATCCTCTTAGATCTTCCAAATTTGGTGGAGGAATGATTTCCTGGGCAATTGCAGGGGAATTGCAGGAGACACTTGCTGAAGTGATCAGCTCCAGTGCCAGCCTGATCTGCAGCCAAGCAGCTAATGGCAGTGTACAGGAGGGTTTCCTCAGCCAGGGAAACTCTAGGCAAGTGGAGCGAGCCACCAGGAGCTGCCAGCTCTCACGAGCGAGGCTAATGAGACCTGGGGGGGACAGAGCAACCTCAGCCAAAACCCCACAGTATAAAGGGCAGGCCTAGATTGCGGTGCAGACTTCATGTTGTGATGAGTGTCCAGACCTTTCTCCCGAGGCACAAGCAAGTACCTGCAAAAGTGCAAGCAGGTCGAGGATCTGTCACACCAGGTGGTGGTTACAGGAGGCAGTGAGAAGACTGTTCAGTATTAGAGGGGCTGAAGAAGAGACAGATGAGTGGTTTCACAACTAGTCTGTTATGGTTGACATTACTCAGAATGAGGCACCATGGACCCTGGTGACCCACAAGAGTAGGACTCTGCGTCACTTTCCCCCTCCTGCATAACAACCAGGAACAGATATGATGTCTTAACAACTGAAGACACCTATAAGCGAGCTCCACAAGGAAAAAACATAGCAGCAGCACACACTAGAAGCCACAAAAAGAAATGATGAGTGCTTGTAGTGGGTGACTCTCTGCAAAGGAGCACCAAGGCACCCCTTTGTCCACCTGACAGGGAACCACATGAAGTTTTCTACTTTCCAGGTGCTAAGGTCTGGAGTCTTACTGAGAGGATGCCACAACTTGTTAGAGACGTAGACTGTTATCCACTATTACTCTTTCACATGGGCACGAATGACATGGCAAGTCAGAACCTGGGCAGAATCAAGCAAGACTACGAAGTTCTGGGGTGCGATTGAAAGGGATTGGTTCTCACTTTATCTTTTCCTCTATTTTACCAGTTAGACAAAAGGGTGCAGGCAGGAACAGATGCATCATGCAAGTCAACACTTGGCTATGTGGCTGGTGTTATTGCCAGGGGTTTGGCTTTCCTGATCATTGGACACATTATAACTGGCTAGGGAGAGATGGAATCCACCTGACTAGAAAAAGCAAAGGAAGCTTTACCAACAGGCTAGCAAACTTGGTGAAGAGATATTGAAACTGACAAACATGGAGGATAAGGTCCATAGTGGTGACATATGTGAAATTGAATGCAACAGGGTAAAAAGCCGAGCAAACCAAAGCAGCAATGAATGCTCCTTAGCCATTTTAGGAGGGTGTGGGATGGAGATCCATGTGGCAGCAAAGACACAAGGATTGCTGATGCATTAGAAACCATGGGAGTACCTGAGAACAGTCACATAGGAATTAGAGCTTCTCCCCCTAAAAAAGGTGGCAGGGTCAATAGCCCAAATAAAGTGCATCTACACCAATGCATGCAGCAGGGGCAACAAGTAGGAGGAGCTGGAAGTTATGGTGCAGCAGGAAAACTATGATAGAGTTGCAATCATGGAAACACGGTGGGATGACTCACACAACTGGAATGCTGCAGTGGATGGCTATAAACTCTTCAGAAGGGATAGGCAAGGAGGGAGAGATGTATGTTGGAGAGTGTTTTGACTGTCTGGAGCTTGATGATGATAATAAAAAGGTCGAGTGTTTATGAGTAAGAATCAAGGGAAGGACCAATAAGGCAGATATCATGGTGGGAGTCTGTTACAGACCACCCAAGAGGCAGATGAAATATTCTGTAAGCAGCTAGAAGAAGTCTCATGATTGCTAGCCCTTGTTCTCATGGGCATTTCAACTTCCCAGATGTCTGCTGGAAATACAATACAGCAGAGAGGAAACAGTCCAGGAGGTTCCTGGAGTGTGTGAAAGAGAACTTCCTAACACAGCTGGTGAGTGAGCCAACTAGGGAAGGCAGCCCACTGGATTTGTTGTTTGTGAACAGAGAAGGACTTGTGGGTGTTGTGATGGCTGGAGGCCATCCTGGGCATAGCGATCATGAAATGATATTTTTCGGTTCTCAGAGAATTAAGGAGGGTGGTCAGCAGAACTGCTACTTTGGACTTCTGGAGGGCAGACTTTGGCCTGTTTAGGAGCCTCATTGACAGAGTCCCTTGGGAGGCACTACTGAAGGGCAGAGGAGTCCAGGAAGACTGGACATTCTTCAGAAAGGAAATCCTAAAAGCTCAGGAGCAGACCATCCCCATTTGCTGAAAGATGAGCTGGTGGGGAAGAAGACTGGCCTGGCTGAACAGAGAGCTTTCGCTGGAACTCAGGGAAAAAAAAAGAGAGTTTATGACCTTTGGAAGAAGGGACAGGCATTTCAGGAGGACTAAAAAGGTGTTGTGAGAATTAGAACTTAATCTGGCTACTGCTGTAAAAGACAATTAAAAAGTTTCTATAAATACATTAACAACAAAAGGAAGGTTAAGGAGACAAACATAGTAAAAAAGGTTGAGGAAAAGGCTGAGTACGTAATGCCACCTTTGTCTCAGTCTTTCGCAGTAAGACCAGTTGTTCTTGGGGTGTCCAGTCCCCTGAGCTGGAAGATGGGGATGGGGAGCAGAATGAATCCCCCATAATCCAAGGAGAAATGATTAACAACCTGCTACACCACTTAGACACACACAAGTCTATGGGGATGGATGGGATCCACCCAAGGGTACTGAGGGAGCTGGTGGAAGTGCTCACCAAGCCATTTTTGATCATTTGCCAGCAGTCCTGGCCAACCAGGGAGGTCCCTGTTGACTGGAGGTTAGCAAATGTGACACTCATTTACAAGAATGGCCAGAAAAAGCCGGGGAGTCATGGAGCAGAACATCTTGAGCACCATCACATGGCACATACAGGACAACCAGGTGATCAGGCCCAGCCAGCCTGGGTTTATGAAAAGCAGGTCCTGCTTGACTCAGCTGATCTCCTTCTATGACAAGGTGACCTGCTTAGTGGATGAGGTAAAGGCTGTGTATGTTATTTACCTGGACATTAGTAAAGCCTTTGACACTGTTTCCCACAGCATTGTCCTGGAGAAACTGACTGCTCATGGCTTGGACAGGTGCACTCTTTGCTGGGTGAAAAAGTGGCTGGATGGCCAGGCCCAAAGAGTTGTGGTGAATGGAGTTAAATCCAGTTGGCGTCTGGTCACAAGGGCTCAGTACTGGGGCCAGTTCTGTTAAATATCTTTATCAATGATCTGGATGAGGGGATCGAGTGCACCCTCAGTAAGTTTGTAGATGACATGAAGTAGGGTGGGAGTGTTGATCTGCTTGAGGGTAGAAAGGCTTTACAGTCTGTAGTCTCTGTACAGTCTGGACTGATGGGCCGAGGCCAATTGTATGATGTTCAACAAGGCCAAGTGCTGGGTCCTGCACTTGGGTCACAACAACCCCCATGCAACGCTACAGGCTTGGGGAGGAGTGGCTGGAGAGCTGCCTGGTGGAAAAGGACCTGGGGGTGTTGGTCAACAGCCGTCTGAACATGAGCCAGTGGTGTGCCCAGGAGGCCAAAAAGGCCAACAGCATCCTGGCTTATATCAGAAATAGTGTGGCCAGCAGGACTAGGCATGTGATCACCCCTGTACTCGGCACTGGTGAGGCCGCACCTTGAATACTGTGTTCAGTTTTGGGCCCCTCACTACAAGAAAGACATTGAGGTGCTGGAGTGCATTCAAAGAAGGGCAACGAAGCTGGTGAAGGGTCTAGAGAACAAATCTTAGGAGGAGTATCTGAGGGAACTGGGATTGTTTAGCCTGTAGAAAAGGAGGCTGAGAGGAGACCTTATCACCCTCTACAACTACCTAAAAGGAGGTGGTAGCGAGGTGATGTCTTTTCCCAGGTAACAAGCGATAGGATGAGAGGAAATGGCCTCAAGTCACACCAGGGGAGGTTTAGATTGGATATTAGGAAAAATTTTGTCATCAAACAGGTTACTAAGCATTGGAAGAGGCTGCCCAGGCAAGTGGTTGAGTCACCATCCCTGGAGGTATTTAAAAAACGTGTAGGTGTGGCACTTAGGGACATGGTTTAGTGGTAGACTTGGCAGTGTTAGGTTAACAGTTGGTCCTGATGATCTTGAGGGACTTTTCCAACCTAAATGATTCTATGAAATGTGGTAGGGCTTAGAAACCAGTTAATAGAAATGTTAATAAAGAATAGAATTTAGAAGAACATAAAATGATTATGTACATGGACAAAATAGGCCTTACAGCTTCTGGCCGGCATGCTTCTGTGCAGCACACCAGATAATTTTTATTCTTTGATAACACTAGCCATTTTCTATGTTAGCACACCTATGCCTGAATACTGAATGCATCATTTTACCATTGTCACATGACAAATTGACATCCAACAGGCTGACTGTCAGATTTAAGCCTATGCCAGATTCAGTGGCAGAAATAACTTTATTTTATTATCTTGCTACTGACTTTGATCTGTAAATCATTAATGGCTGAATTTCTCCACCCAGGGAGTTCCAGCTTGTAAGAAAGACAGCAATGTAGATCCCCTTGTACAAAAGGATGACCCTGCAGTCATTCTTCGCTTTTCCTCAAACTTGGCCATCTTTTCAGTTTGATTCACTGTGTTGTATCAATACTTATGTTCTCAAGGATTATTTCTGATGCTCAGTTTCATAGCCACCCATATATAAGAGAAAACTTGAAACTCCCCAAAACAAGGCCTGAGAGAAGCATAAACAATGACGAGAGACAAGACTTGGTAAAGATAAGGGATGAGGGGGAAGGAGGCCCTCTGAGCCAAAGAATGTCTCAAACACTCACAAGTAATGAAACTATAGTAACAGGGTGGATAACGTGGAGTTCAGAGCTGATAAGGCTGCCTGGATAGCACAGGATGCAGCTGGAGGAGGGAGCCCTGTGGAGACAAGATGGTTCTGCTCTGATGCATCTTGTAAAGTTACAAGGGCCATCTGTCTGGTGAATGACCTTTGTTTCATTATCCGCAAAATGCATGTTCAAGTTGACACCCCTGCATATGCTAATGAAGATTAACAAGATCATGCTAGTTATATCATCCCATGAAGCATCTTACTCCTCCCCAAACATGTGATACGTAGATACGTAGGTCGGCTGTGCTGGGTTTGTGTGGTGGGGTTTTTGGTAGCAGGGGAGGGGACTACAGCAGTGGCCTCTGTGAGAAGGTTCTCAAAAGCTCCCCTGGCTCCAAGTCGGACCCACCTCTGGCCAAGATCGAGCCAATTAGCGATGGTAGCCATGCTTCTGTGGTAACATATTTAAGAAGGGGAATCTGGAAGGGGGTGAGGACTTGTGAGGAGGAATTATAAGGAAGACACCTATATGCAAACACTGAGGTCAGTGGAAGGAAGGAGGAGGGAGGGGGGGAGGTCTGCTGGAGCAGAGACCTCTCCCTGTACCCTGTGGTGAGATGTCAGGGCCTCCCCCACTGCCACCCATGGAGGTCACCAGTGGAGCAGATGCCCACTGCAGCCCATGGAGGACCCCACACCTGAGCAGGTGACTGTGCCTGAAGAAGGCCGGGACTGTGTGGGGAGAAGAAGCCTCCGCTGTTGTAGTTCAACGCTGCGAAGACTGCAACACACAGAGGTGCTGGAGCACCTCAGGAAGAATGCATCCTGTGGGAAGAACTCATGCCAGAGAAAGTTCATGGAGGACTGTCTCCCATGAGATGGGAACCATGTGGAGTGGGGGAACCATGAGAGGAGTTCCCCTTTTCCTGGGGAGAAAGAAATGGTGAACTAACTGCACTCCCTACTCCCTGCCCCCTGCACCGCTGGGGGAAGAAGGTACAGATATCAGGAACTGAGCCCGAGAAGAAGGGAGGGGTGGGGGGAGGTGTTTTTAAGACGTGGTAATGCTTCTCACTGTCCCATTCTGTCTGTTAAGTGTTGTTGTTGTTTTTAGTGTTTTGCATTAAAGTGATGTTCTTTTTCTTCCCCTAATGAATCTGTCTTTTGCCCATGAATTTAATTGGTGAGACACCCCTCCCTATCCTTATGTTGATTTCTGAGCTTTTTGTTTCATTTTCTCCTTTACAGTGCGGGGGGGAAGGAGTAAGTGAACATCTGCGTGGTGCTCAGTTGCCCTCTGGGCTCAAACCATGACACTGACCTAGAGGAGAGACTCAAGGAAAGTGTGTACAAATTGAGGAGGGGCAATGATAACAGTAGTGAAGTGAAGCGAAGAAGATAAATGCATCCTTGAATCCTCTTTGGCGGGATTGATCACAGAATCACAGACTCACAGAATCATCTAGGTTGGAAAAGACCTTGAAGATCATCTAGTCCAAATGATGCAGAAACGCAGACTGTTGACCTCTATTTCTATTCCCATCTCTATCTCTTTTTTTTTCTTTTGTTCCCTTTCCTTGTTATCATTAAGTAATGCAAGGCATATCGTACTGCTTGCCATAATTTGTTATATACCTAGTCAATTATTGTGTATCCAATTAATGCATTGTGGGAAATTAATAAATGGACTTTGAGACTTGTCTCACTGTTGTCCACTTCGTTGGGAATTTATGAATCTAAGTCACTTGTCTCCCTCATCTGATTGGGACGTGACATCATATTTCTGGTCTTCCTAGTGATTCTCACTTAATCTTGCTGCATCTTCCATGCTGAGAAGTGCAGAACATCTTGTTACTGTGTTTTAACTGAGTAAAGGGGGACATGAAGTTTATTACCAAGACACAATAGAAACAGGAAACTCTGAAACAGATATAGCATTAATCTGTTTTTCAAAATAGGGGTAGTCAGTATGGGGTAACAGTACTAACCATCTTAAATTTTGGAAAAAAACCCTCAAACCACAAAATACCAAAACACTGGCTTACCATCACTTTCTTTATCATTACACGAAAAAAGTTGGTTTTTTCTATCTGCTTTTTCCAAGTCATTCAAGATTTTTTTCTACAGGCCTACAGAACATGAACATGCTTTTTTCCAAAGAGTTAGCAAAAGTTTCACATAAATCCCACCAAGAGTATAAAAGAATCACTAGCAATCACGGTATCAACATAGAATCATAGAATGGTTTGGGTTGGAAGGAACCTTAAATATCATCTTGTTCCACCCTCCCCCGTCATGGGCAGAGACACCTTCCACTAGACCAGATTGCTCAAAGCCCCGTCCAACCTGGCCTCAAGTTGCACCAGGGAAGGTTTAGACTAGATATTAGGAAGCCTTTCTTTACAGAACAGGTTGTTAGGCGTTGGAATGGGCTGCCCAGGGGAGTGCTGGAGTCCCCATCCCTGGAGGTGTTTAAGAGTCGGGTCGACACAGCGCTGAGGGCTATGGTGTAGTTGCGAACTGTCAGTGCTAGGTTAACGGTTGGACTAGATGATCTTCAAGGTCCTTTCCAACCTAGATGATTCTGTGATTCTGTGAAATAATATGTCGATCTGGAAATTTGATTTTTCATTGTTACTTTTTTTCCAAATAGTAATATTTCTATATGCCTTTTTTTTTTATTAATAGCAAGTAAGAAGACCTTAGAAGAAAAACCTTAATCTAGCTATATTGCGGACAGTGAAATTCACTGTTTAGACCTTCAAAATGTTTCACAAATATGATATTAGCAGCATAATTTCTCAGAAAACTCAGATGAATGTACAACTTTATTTTCCAAAATAGCATCAAGAATGAAAACCTGTTCAGGTCAAGGGCAAACCTCCACTGACCTTTAAAGGTATGAACTGGAGAAGAGGGGAGACAAAAAAGTTGCTATTAACATTGGCTTTTTGAGTTGAGATAGAAATAGATTTGCTTTCCACTTGCTGTACTGGGAGCGTTGAATATACACTTTTAACTCACACCTTTTCCACCTGATTGACATGCTCTAGCATCATTTAAGGCATATGGCACACTTTCTGGAATATAGGTATCTGATGCTTTTTTTTAGAATAAGTCTACGTTGATGTATCATGAGCCACCTCTAATTTCACAGTTTCACTTCCTTTTTTCATTAGTGTGGGAGCATTTTAATTAGCAGTGCATCAGAGGAGTCACTATCTGGAAGACCTGTTGTATTAGGAACTAAAAATGCATAGAGAAAAAAGATTGAAGAAATAATAAAAAATCATATCAGTCAAAATACGAAATTAAATAGCTCAAAAAATGCAGATCTTTTTAAAAAAAAAAAAAAAAAAAACAAACCATGATTTTCTTAAGTCCATACCTGTCCTAATTCACAGAGCACATTGTTCAGATGATACATTATTTTGTAGAATGTTTCCAAAGAGCTCATTTCACAAGTCTGGCATATACCTTCACTTTATCCTTACAGTACATGAGACACCTCTCACATTATTTTTGCACTTTTAATATCAGAAGAAGAAAGGTGGGAAATTTGTGAGTTACCGTCTCAGGTATGGTGCTCCAAGCATTCCCTGGAGTTGCATAGTGAAATACTTGTGCAGCTCATGGAAACACGTTGTCTCATCACCACTCAAAGTGAGAACAGGCAGAGATGGGTTTAGGTTACATGTCATTCAGTTAAGGACAGGGTGTAATTTTTGAATGGAGTATTCAACAGATTATATAAATCCACTCATGCCAGGAACTTTGCTTTCAGGATTCCAACATGGTGCAGTTAAGCAATAATAACAATAGCTGCTCAAAATTGAAGCTTTACTTGCAAGTACAGATATTCATGGAGAATTTCTAGTTCAGAAATAGTTATCCTCAAAAAAAAAAAAAAAAGAATGAATCAAATAAATAGGATTCTGTATTTTGTTGTAATGAGTCATTTCCTTATAACAAATGTTATTGATTATAACAGCAGTGGAGTTGGCAGGCTTGGAGAGCAGAAACTGTGCGAAGTATTGCATTATATAAAGATTTGTTCCTAAAAATCAGAATACTTCATATGTATTCATACTTCATATGTACAGCTATGCATTCCTAGAAGACATATCTTTGAAATGTTACTAACTCTGCTTTTAACCATTATAACATCTAAGCATCCTGTTTAGTTAAATGTGTGAATGATGCCCACTCTTAGAAAGGAGAAAAAGGAGAGAGAAAAATAGAATCTATGCTGTACAAAATAATTTTTTATTTAACTTTTAGGTGAAGACCAAAGAAACATACCCAAAATACACCCAGAAAACCTCAAATGTAACAACTGATTTTTATTTTCTGTAAGAGGGTGACCAACAGATGGAATATCAGGTAAGCAGAGATACTGCTGTAATAGTTTAAGACAACATACTGTGTATGTGCCCATGTAAACATCATCATAAAGAGACATAATTATAAATACTGTTAAAAAATTCTCTAAAGACAAACACACATACTATATATGCTATACACACACTCATATACATACAGAAGGTATTCCAGTAAAGTCACTCCAGTTGCAGGCATTTCCTTCAGTGTTAGTTTGCTAGTATCCTGCACTAGTAAAAGCTGAAGAAAGAATAAACCTGAAGAAAGGTTGTAAAGCCTGATACTCTAAATTACAGAGGACAGTGGATCCACCATTTCTCCCTGCTCTTTAATATAAACCTTCAGCTTGAGATAAAATAAGCAGCACTGTTACTAAAACTAGGTATGCTATAGTGCTTATTTGCTAGTGCAAACTCAAACAGCCTGGAGTGCAGCCCTTATTGTAAGCTTCTTAGTTTAAAGGGCTGCTCCAACATCATTCTCTCAATAAAATCCCACCAGCAAGACACTTTCCCTTCTGAGAAAACAGTGACTAGCTGAAAGCAAACGAGAACCCCTTCCTCATTCTGCACAACCTTTTCTCTCTCCAAATACTTCTGCAGACATAAGAAAAACAGTGAGTTAAGTATTTCATTCAGCATCTACTCTGCTGTTAGGCAGCAGCAGCCCTACAACACTCCCTCGACACATTTGAGAGCAGACTGTGCAAGATGTAAAAGAAGAGAGAGAAAAGGGATTATTGAATGTCATGCACTGAGATGTGAATGCGTGGGAAGTACAGCCCAACACAAACACTCGGCTGGTCTCTAGCAGAACTCTCGTTACCAAGCTGTCACTTTTGTTGCTGAAAGGGAGGAGATGGGCAGAACCCTGTGCACAAGGCTGCAGAGGACACTCTCCCCTGGACCTATTTCAGGCTGAGTCCCAGTAAAGGCAGAGAGCACTCCAGCTTGCTGCTGCTCTTCCTGAAGCAAAGAAAACTAACTCCTTGCACTTTCTCTGGGGGGACCCTGCATGCAGCGGGGGACACAGGGGCTCGAGGAAAGCCCACTCTTCCAGCACAACATCCTAGTCCACTCTGGGTGGTGTGGGGCAGTGGCCTCACTTTCTGCTGGCTAAACAAGGGGTGTCAGCCCCCTCCCAGCCCACCCAGCCTAATCTGTCCTGCCCAGGGACTGGCTGGCTCCCTGACCCCAGGGGCTCCCCAGAGAATTTCAGATGTCACCATGCATTTCCAACACATTGCCAAGCATCCGCTTGGGAGAGAAACTCCACGCACACCGTTGCGGCAGCTGCCCTGCCAGCTGCATTCAGCTTGCCCCCACCCATGAGTCCACCTGAGCTCCTGAACACCCCGTATTATTTAGACGTGGCAAGAGGGCTTAAAATTTAAGATTTACTTTCCCACTGGAGATATTACTTTTCAAGAAGTCTATAGGGACTCATTGTTTTCTGGAAAATGGTAGAAAATATTGTAATGACTATCTGTGCTTGCTTTCCAGGCTGGGAATTTTAAAAAGATACTTGTAAGATTTTGCCAGATTTTTATGGTTTTCATAGTCAACATCTGCTAGATTCATGCGTGCTGGGTTTCAGGTACACATGATATAGCACACAGAAGTGTTTCATTTTTCAGCAGAGAAAAGCACTAAAGAATGCACAGTGTGCATGCATAGACAAGAGAAGTGTAAACATCACACTGAAGTCCCTTCTTAAAAGAGGCTATCGTGGCAGCAGCGAAACTTTTCCTTTACCTTTTCCTACCTTTCAGATTTCCTCAAGAAATTAACTGCCTCACAGTAAATCCTTGAACTTACTGTGAATTTAACAGAGCCTACCTAGCTTCAGTTACAGCTATGCCGCTGCCAATAAAAAACCTGCCAGGAACTGTACAAATGTCATTGTCATTTTCAGAGTACAGGAATCATAACATATACCATAAAAAGCCTCACAGACCATGAGAGACTGCACCATGATGTCTGCTATAAACAATGACACAAATAGCTAATGTGATCTCCATTTACCACTACTTGGGGTTTGAACAGATGTCAGAACTTCATAGAGGAGTTCTTGCCTCAGGCTGTTATGCAGAAATGACCACTTTTAACGTCCAGTTCAAGATTAAGAGGAGATGGAGACCTCATTTGCAAAAGCCAAATGATAGGTTGTGTATTTTTCATAAATGAACTAGCAAGCTAAATATGTTTCCCCTTTATTTTAAAGTGGCACCAGTATATTAGTCCCTTGAGAGGAGGAGGAATTCAGTTTTTTCCAGGTCCATAGAGAAGTTTGCAGCTCAAGCAATTATGTGCATGCCATAGCATGTGTTTCTCTGCCATTTATAAAAGGGCCACAGACAGGTACACATACATTTACCAAGTTCCTCTTCAGATGTATTTGTTACCAGACCTCACAGGAGCTGGCTCCCAAGCAGCCTTAATGATAAAACTCAGAGGCCTATTCTCTGCTCTTGTGGTGCCTGAGCATATAAATTTGATGGATTAGTGAAACACTGTGGAGTCATTCTCTAAATTAACACCAGGCAACCTGAAGGTGGTATTTGTTGGGCTGACATCAAATGAGTCCATTCAGAGCATTCACAGACAAGAGGTTCAGTCTGAGGCTACCCATGTAATCAGCATTATTCATGCTCTAGCTGATTAGTGATATTAAATAGATTTTCTCTAACTAAAATGCCTGCCTAGAGAAAATGCTAAGGACTGAATTGTGAACTTGCTCCCGTACTTGTGAGTTGGAAGAATCCTCCGATTTGGGAAGCTAGGTACTGCATTTCGGACTGTCAGAATTTGAGCTCAGCATGTCTAAAGCACTCAGGTGAATGATATCATTGAAGTTTGCTGCCCAGTTTATTTAGTTTAAATCCCAGTAGGTACCTAAATACCTTCATGACTCTGACCACCTGGTGCAAAGGGTTCTTGTTTTCCTGTGATGTCTTTATACTGAACAGTCTGTCGCCCCCTCAGGAAGCATAATAAAATAAATGTGAATAACATATCATATCATCTAAGAAAGAATAGTTTGCCTCAGTGTGCACTCTGTTCCTGAAAAGAGCATTCTTGGCATTATTTATGAGGCACAAATACTTAGATTAGCAGTTGTATGCATCTGTACTTCCTGCATTTTTAGTTTCAGACTCTAATTTGGATATTTGCTTAAGATAAAAGTGGCTGCTCTTACAAAGCAGAGATTGAGCAAAATATGTAAAAACAGTGTCAGGGAAAAATAACCTTGCATTTTTAATTGGACAGAAAGTTACAGATAAAAGAAAAGCATGACATAGCTTTTAAAAACCCATTCCTTTAAAATTTGATCCTTCTAAATTAAATACACTGTGTATTTTTATGACTCTGTATGTATGACTCCGATTATTATTTAAAATTCCTGTTGCAGCAAAATATAAAATGAAGCGTTTGGGATGAGAAACTTGCTCTGTGAAGGAATGTTAAACATACTAGTGTTGCCAGAGAGTTTAGGGCACTTTTAGAGAATTCACGCATTCTGAATTCTTAGAGAAGAAAAAGAGGAGGTATTACAGCATGTGAAAAAAAAAAATCTATCATCCCTAGAAACCAGCAGAAAAATTTAATTTCTGTGAAGCTAAATTTAAGACCTTTTCCTGAAAGTATTTAGTATGGCAAAGCTGCAGTACCCTAAAGCCATGTATATAGCATGGCAGACTAGAAAGAGACTATTTTTATATTAGTTCTTGAGCTACAGGAGAGCTGAAACTATTAAACTCCAAACACCTGTGAAGACTTTTTAAAGTGTTAAAGAGGAAATGGAAATCCAGATTGTGTCTCTGTATGAATGGCGTTTAAAGAACAGAGAAAATGCACAAAATAAATTGATACTACTTTCAGGGGTACTTCAGAAAACAAGCACAGAGTCTTTTCTATTTTCTGGTAGACAGTGGAAGGATCAAGAGTTTTTAATTTCCTACTCTAATTTTAAGTAATTTGGATTTATGGCCTCCCACCCTGCCCATCAAGTTTAGGGATAAGACACCTTTAGTGCTTTAAACAGACCATCACTCTGTTACTTTCTCCACTGAAGTACATGCGATGCTTGCTAAAGACCCACATATGGTGTCAGACACATAAACTGTCAGCTGCTGCAATTATAGTAGGTATAAAGTGCAAGGAAAGCTAGTCATATGCATTTCACCAAACCACAAGATATCCTGTTCTTTCCTGCAATGATCAGACAAATGCACAATGTAGGGTAAATATGCTCCCAGCAACTAGAATCTCATGAGAATGGTAAGTTCAATAGCCTGGGAACAACAGGGAGAAAAACAGCTCAGGAAGATGGTTTTGAAGTGGCCAGTCTATGTTCCAAAGATCAAAATACATATAGAGCAGTAATCTTACATGAAGAACTGTTAAAACTGTCTTTTTTGAGAAATAGCAGCTACTACACAGAAAAGGAGAATGAAAAGTAAACCCTTACAAAAGGCTGAAGCTACTTTCCTAGGTCATCTTTAAAGGGACAATCATAGAAAAGACTATAGGAGCAAAACAAGTCATTTAAGAAGACAAACCTGCATTAATGAGAATTAGTAGAGACCAAGGAATTACCAAAACAACAACAAAAAAAAGGTCTTCAGAGTCACTTCTGTGTTTTTTAAATCTTTCCCCTCTGAACCCATGTATGAATACTCCTACACATTATTCAGTTATATTTTTGCATTGCATGGCTTTTCATATAATTCAATAAAGTTAGTGTTGATGATGCACTTTATTTGCATGTGTGAGTTTGTTTTAATATGTGGCTTAAGGGGGGGGGGGGAGGGGGGGGCGCAGTTTGAGAGCTTGTGGATATTGTGAATGTGCTATGTTGGGGTGTTTGGCTCCGGAACACTAGTTAACACCAGAGGGAATCTGGATTACAAATCATTAGGATGCAGTTTTTCCAATCATTTTTATAACATGAATTGAAAAGAGAGGAACTTTAAACTATTCCTAGCAAGCTGCTCTTCTCTTCGTTTGACTTGATGATCTTAAAGGTCTTTTCTAACCTAAACAATTCTATGATTCTATGATTTGTCAAAACCAGTGCTTCCAATTTGGCAGTAATTCCCCAACACTGTGACAAATCTAGCACAGGGACAGAGAACAGATATAAGAATGATATCCTACCTGAGAACCAAAGTTAGCTTTGATAAGTCAAACTGAAGCAGGGTAGATCAGCCTTTGACATTTGTGTTGACTAGACTAGACTAGACTTGACTAGAATATTTCAGTTGGAAGGGACCTACAATGATCATCTAGTTTAACTGCCTGACCACTTCAGGGCTGACCAAAAGTTAAAGCATGTTATTAAGAGCATTGTCCAAATGCCTCTTAAAACACTCACAGGCTTGGCACATCAACCACCTCCCTAGGAAGCCTGTTCCAGGGTTTGACCACCCTTTTCGTGAAGAAATGCTTCCTAATATCCAGTCTGAATCTCCCCTGATGGATGGAGCTTTGAACGTCCTGGCACTGGGTACCAGAGAGAAGAGATCAGTACCTCCCTCTCCACTTCCCCTCCTCAGGAAGCTGTAGGGAGCAGTGAGGTCGCCTCTCAGTCTCCTTTTCTCCAAACTAGACAAACCCCATGTTCTCAGCTGCTCCTCAGAGGCCATGCCTTCCAGCCCTTTCACCAGCCTTGTTGTCCTCCTCTGGATGCATTCTAGTATCTTAATGTCCTTTTTAAATTGCAGGGCTCAATTTACAGGATTGCATGTCTTCCCTCAGGGTATGGGAATGCAATTAGTATAGCTATAGAGAATTATTTCAGAATGTGCTGCTTCAGCATGCATTTACCTTGTGGTGCCTTTTGCCAAGAGGAAAGCATGGTCTTAAAATTACACTGGCTACCAGTTCATTTTCAAGCATAACTCGATACATAGGTTTAGCTTATGAACTCCATGTCATTTGAAATCCTTGTTCCTTAAAGGTTGTCTTTTTCCTAAAAGCCCTCTGGACAGGGGGCCCTCCTAGCAAGGGAATCTGTCTCTAGCCTCCCTCTGCCTGCTGATCCATCAGATCCATGTTTGAACACATACAAGGTCCTGTCTCGTCACACTGAGCTTGCATCAAAATGTTGAGATTCTTTAACTGCATAGATATATGCTGGCAGCTTTCTGCACTCATTGCACCAGTTTTGCAAATTAATTAGATTAGATGAAACCAAAAAGATTGGTTTTCATAGTTTCTTTTATCACTTTAAGCAAAAAAAAGTTCCTTTATATCTGAATAACGTCATCAGTAATTTTATCACACCAACATTCTCAGGTAGTTTCAGGTGGGCATATAAAAAGCAAAATCTTCAGTCCTTTGCAGATATCTTCCAGGCACATAGGGACTCTTAAAGAGAGGCAGTTGCCCTTTAGTGTTGGATAGCCACCTGGCCAGCCAACTCCTTACCCATATCGGTATTATCAGCAACAACCTTCCTCTTCACTAAATACATGCAGAATTCTTTTAAAAACTCAGCAACCTTCATTTACACTCCTGGAGCGTATCCCCACAGACAGCAGTGCCACAAACTGCATCGCACTGACCCACCGGTGTTTCATCTTCTGTAGCTTTTTTAGCGTCTGGGCTGATTTGGCACTTTCTCCAATTAAACTTCCAAAATGGAAGCTCAATTAATGCCAGCTGTGGTTATTTCCTTTTCAAGGAGGCAGACATTCATTTTGAAAGTGACTGGACTGACACCACCAGCTTCATGTTCAGAGCCCACCCAGTTTGTCCGTTGCTCACTTGGACAGTGGAGGGCTGGATCTACTGGTCATGACTCTGTGGAGGTGGACTCCAGAAGGCTACCAATGGGTGAAAGCCTCATTAACACCTCTCAGGCTCCACCCTTCATGCTTTGATGTCATCAAATGCAGGAAACAGTGAAGTTCATGGTCAGGTATATCGAATTTAGATTGTAGAAAACCATCGTTCAAGATATGTAGACTTCCTGCCTTCTCCAAAAGATACATTCATTGTCCACATCATATTCTGGATTTCATGGCATCCATGAACCAGAAAAAGCTGTATCTCGTGGTATATTTCTACATTCCCTGTACTCCATACCAGCTGAAGCTCTGACAGAAGACATAGCCCAAATAAACCATGCATGAAGAACTGCACTGTAGAAATAGGTAACAACATCAGGTGGAACACCGTGAGTTTCTGCTACAGTCTGGAAACATTAAAGTAGGCAAATATACCTGGAAGCATGAGTAGATGACAGGGTGACTGAGACACAGGTATGATACAGGCCAATGCATTCTTGTGTGTCAGGCAAGATATTTCCATAGGAAAGCCAAGCATTGTGGAAAGCCCTGGTGAGAACTCACCTGTATTTCTCATTACTCAGGTTCAAGAAAGAGAAATTCCATCTGGTGTGAAGTCAGACCAAGACTAAGCAGTTGATTAGGGGCATGGAGAGCTTACAGAAGAAGACGACTAGCAAGAGCAAGACAAAGGCTGAGAGGGCTGCCATCACTTTCAAAAAAGACGTCAAGGGTGAAGGCCAAAGAAGGAGAAGAGCTACTGAAGTACAAGGAGAAAGATGGTCAAGAACACAAAACAATTCAGTGCTTCTTTCCAAGAAGAGGACCTCACCATAAACAGTGTAGTAGCAAATGTCACTTGGTGCATTGGTAAGGAGTTGGACTAGATGTTGGTACATTGGTAACGGTTGGACTAGATGATCTTCAAGGTCCTTTCCAACCTAGGTGATTCTGTGATTCTGTGAGTTGTGAGGAAATCCTGCATGCTTTCTACATCTCTGCAGAGTTCACAAAGAAGGAATCAAACCCCTTTCTTTCACCTCTGGCATCCTCCCAACCAAATCAATGTATATGGTATAAATGCCCTTATTTACATAGTCTGAGTGTACGTACAAATTTTAGCACAAATATACAAAATTACTAGAATAGTACCATCCTTACTCTTTCAGTACTAAACATACTAAATCCTAAAGGAAAAAGAGACTCAGAAGTGTTTTCTATAAGATCTGAACATCTTTCCACAAAGCAAGGTAGGCAAATAACTCTCAAAAAGGTTAAAGTCACAAATGAGCTGTGAAATTTTTATCCCAGGGCTGAAGAACATTTTGTGTCCCATATAAACACAGCCAAAAGGTGTGTTTAACAGAGGAGCCATGCAGCTCAGTTTCAGTAGGAAAAGTGGATGCCATGGCGATAGCAGCAATGGGCTATTTTCAGAGTTTGGAAGAGTCATCAATTGCCTGGCTGTGCTTTTAGCACGGATCCAGATGTTCTAGTTCTGAAAAGCAATAACCTTTCCACCACACCAGTGTACCCTCCACACTGTTTTACAAAGCCTGTGTCATTTCCATGGTGGTCTGTTGGCACCATCCAACCCAACCTGTGGCTCTGGTCACATCCTCACCACCCCCAAGAAAAGGTTTTGTGTCCAGCCAGATCAAGTCCCTGGTCCTCCTCACTGTGTGGCCTCATGGCCGATAGCTCTGGCGCAGAGAGGGGACAGCTAATAGGGGAGATCTCTGGGCTTCAGGGTTGGTTTCTGCCATGGCCTGAGAGAAGAGTGACAGCACTGGCTTTGTCCTTGGGAGCCAAGTGGCAGAGGATGCATCAGGGACACCCAGCAGCTGTGCCCAGTGCACAGCCACCAAGGGCAGGGACAGCCCCTGGGCCTTCAGGCACAGGGACTGCCTCTGGGCCAGCACCCCACAGGCCTTCCTCCGACGGGTGCTGGGCCGAGGGGCAGCGGGCGGGGCTGTGCATGGGGGGCCTGTCACTCCCATGTCACAGTGCCACCACCCGGCAGCAGAGCGGTCACAGTGCCCCGGGGAAGTATAAAAGGCCGCATCCTCCCTGTCCTGCTGCCAGAGCTGGCCTGGGGGCAGCCTGTAAACATCCGAGAGGAAGTTCTTGCGGAGCCAGTGGAATTACTTGGAGGGGCTGAGGGAGGAAGGCAGGAGGCTGGACAAGGGTGCTGGAGAGGAGAAGAACCAGGAAGATCTGGAGGTGCCTGAGGCTGTCAAGCCTTTTCATCTGGACAGCAGTAGCAAGACCAAGGGAATGCCTTCTTGAGGAGCACTGCAGTGCTCACCGTCCTCGCCCTCCACGGAGCCAGGGGCAGCAGCTGTAAGAAATGGGATGCAGAGCTGTTCCCGGGGCTCCCAGTGGTTTGGAGCACCCAGTGGTGCCCTGTCAGGCAACGGGAAGGATTCTTGCCCCCAAGGTCGATCAGGCCGGGGCCTTTTGCCACTCTCGAAGCCCCTGAGGTGGCTCCAGGTTGAGGGAGAATAGGGCTTGGGCATCTCCTGGGATGCGTGACCAGCCTGTGGGAGGAGGAGGCAGGTCTTGCTCACATGCTCAGGGAGTAGCCGATTGCCAGCGCTGGGCTCAGGAAGGAATTTTCCCCCGGGGCAGATTGGCACTGGTCCCCGGGGGTTTTTCGCCTTCCTCTGCAGCATTGAGCGTGACCACTTGTCAGGGCTCCTCTGGTCCATTTTGGCTGCGTTACTGCCTGCTGCTCACAGACCACGAAGATGGCCTCTCATGCCCTGCAGCTGGGGGGAGGAAGGGTTTTTTTCCTTCAGGGTGGGCTAGCAAGTGTCCCCGGGGGTTTCTTGCCTTCCTCTGCAGCACTGAGCACGGCCCCTTGTCAGGGTCCCTTTGGGCCATTTTGGCCAGGTGCCTGCTGCTCCTGCTCCACGAAGGTGGCCCTCGTGCCCCACATCTGGGGGGAGGAAACTTTCTAGACTTCCAGGGCGGGCCCCAAGGGTGGCCCCCAGGGGTTGCTGCTTGTCCTCTGTAGCATTGAGCACAGCCCCTTGTCAGGCCTCCTCTGGGCCCTTTCAGCTCGGTTCTTGCTTGCGGCTCTTGCACCTCCAAGGTGCCACTCGTGCCCTGGCTCTCTCAGGCTCTTGCCCATCACCAGTTTGTAGCAGGAGTGAGTTCTGCTCTTCCCTTGGCTCCATTTCCCCAGGGGCTCTTGCCTGTGCAAAACAGCCTGTGCTTGGAAGGGCTCCAGGCTTGCTGCACCAACAGGAGCTGCCACTTTCCAGCTCTCCCTGCGTGCAATGCAAGTGCTGAGCAGGCACAAGAGCAGTTTTTATGCTTCACTGTCCAAGAAGCACAGCAGGCAAAAAAAATGCGTGTCATCAATATGTGTCATACTTTTGAAAATACCACATGGTACAGCACACCTCTTCTTCTTCTTCTACTTCTTCTCCTTCTCCTTTGTGTGTGATTAGTACCTATCTTCATTCTTCAAATTCTCACTCTTCAGGAAACAGGAACTGCTTGGCTTGTATTCCTCCTGCTGCTTTTCATAACTCTGTGACTTTCCTTCACCAGACTGCAAAGGATGTTTTTTCAGGCTAAACCGAAGAATGCATCAGCTCCTGGATACACATGCTTGTGAGCATTGCTTCTGAAAGAGATTCGGAGAAAGGAGGGAGGAGAGGAGAGGAGAGGAGAGGAGAGGAGAGGAGAGGAGAGGAGAGGAGAGGAGAGGAGAGGAGAGGAGAGGAGAGGAGAGGAGAGGAGAGGAGAGGAGAGGAGAGGAGAGGAGAGGAGAGGAGAGGAGAGGAGAGGAGAGGAGAGGAGAGGAGAGGAGAGGAGAGGAGAGGAGAGGAGAGGAGAGGAGAGGAGAGGAGAGGAGAGGAGAGGAGAGGAGAGGAGAGGAGAGGAGAGGAGAGGAGAGGAGAGGAGAGGAGAGGAGAGGAGAGGAGAGGAGAGGAGAGGAGAGGAGAGGAGAGGAGAGGAGAGGAGAGGAGAGGAGAGGAGAGGAGAGGAGAGGAGAGGAGAGGAGAGGAGAGGAGAGGAGAGGAGAGGAGAGGAGAGGAGAGGAGAGGAGAGGAGAGGAGAGGAGAGGAGAGGAGAGGAGAGGAGAGGAGAGGAGAGGATCTTTTATCATTTTGATATTTGATTTTAATCTCTGCAATAGTCACGTGTAGAGGTTTGCAGTAATAGTTGTTGGAAGAATCTCTGGATACTTATATTAAGTAGTTGGCAAATATATCTGGCAGTAAATAAATATTAAGCAACAATGTATCACATTTTACTGGATTATATCCAGATATAGTTTTTGGATGGGACTTTGGAAAGCTCACAGACTTTTTATTGAAACTGAATTAAAACCTTGTTAGATTTCAGTGAAGGTAACTGTAGATTGCTCTTAAAAACTCCACATTGCCTGAGATAGGATGGGCCTGGGATCCAGTCCCTGCTTCTTTGCATATTGCAATTTTTTATGCTAATAAAGAACCGGATAAGACTGAAATGCAAGTCTTTCCCCTATAATTGTGTACAATAACCAGTAGACTGTTCCAAGAAGCAGTTAATAGTACCCTTTGGAAGTTGAAATGGCTTCTGGAAGAATGACGGAGTAGTTAGAGCGTGCTTACAGATACGTGATGCAAAATCACCTTCCCTCTAACAGCACCAAGTGAGAAATAGATGTTAAAAGCATCTAACCCTAGAAGGAGATACTCTGAAGACTAGTTTAGACAGATGCACCTCCTTGAAGCTAACTCTAATGCATGTGTACCAGGAAGGAGGACAATTTATGACATAGTCCTTTATTCAGCTTTTTATTTTGGTTGAGCTTGGCAGCTTCCTGTACAGTATAATCTTAAATGTGTTTACTATTCTCAGGTTCACTCATCTTCATATATTATGCAGGAGATCTTTTTGCATTCCCACTCAGAAAAACTTCCACTACTTGGTGTTTCTGCAAAGAAGAGAGGTATCTTGCTGGAGTGTGCAGGATCAGTGCATCTGCTCAGTGTTACTGTGTTGCCAGTCTAAACTTTGGAACAAAATCAGAACCTTAATTAAAATAATATAAAATATATGACATGAATGTATTTGGGATACACAAATTCAGGTTTGTTCCCGGTTACCACAAACAAAGCTTATTACATGTCACTTGCTAATATTTAAAACCATCAGCCAGCACCAGCTTTGTAGAAGCAGAGAAGAGGACTAGTGTGAGATGATGCTGATACATGATTTGAATCTTCTTGGAGGTCACTGCTAATGCATTTACCTCTGTTTCCACAAGGCAAAATAAAAGAGGGGGTTAGAAGGGACTTTTTTTCTACTCAAGTGAGAAGGGAAGTGGTTGTGTATGTGGAGGAGAGAAAAATAACCAACAGCAACACTTTACTTGCTAGAAATTGCCATTTGCTGCTGCCTCAAGGAATGCTACCTTGGGAGGAGAAGCTAGTTGTGGAGCCGCTCCCCTCTTGATGATGTTCAGACATCCTGAGACATGTCTCTGTGGGAGTCTGAAGATCAGCAAGAAAGGCAGTAAGGGAAAGAGATAGCTGTGGAAGGTGAACCTCTTGATTAATAAGAGGTCAAAAAGTTATTGATGGGCTTAATTCATTCACAGCCAGACATGGAATCACAAGACAGACCACAAGCTGGAACAGAAACACTAAAAGTAGTCAAAACATAAAGGGAATAGATTGGTAAGTCTTCAAAACCACAAAGGTATTTTTACCTCATATTTCTGTGCAAGTTTCAGTGCCTAGTAACCCCTTACAGTTGAGACAGATTCAGAATTAAATACTTACTTACTTACACTCCAAAATGAAAACATGTTGGAGTCAATGGTTTCTGTTCAGCCTCATACATTCAAAGGGAACACAGCCAAAACTGGCAGTCACCTTTTGAACACTCATAATATATGTGAATTTCAAGTACCTCTAATATGTATGGACTCCTATTTTCTAAACTTGTCTTCAAAGTGCAACTAAGTTTTTAATTTTACATAATTTATTTTAGCTATTAAATTGCTTATATATGATATAGCTAGTTATTTTGGTGTGTATATTTTTTTTGCATTAGATATGTAACACACTTCTTTTCACAAACCATTTGGCATGAATGGTCTTTCAGACAATTACTTGCTTATTTTGTGTGAAGTAGGGATGTGGAAAAGTTCTGCATTTGTAAGAACCTGTGCTGCTTCCTGTGGCAAAAAAAGACCCTTTTTACATCTAGAAAATAGACCAAGATTCTTGCTGCAGACTCTCAACAATGTCCTAGGGATTTTCTACCTTTCCAAACTTGTCTATTTCCAGAGTGTTTTTTTTCACTGACATTCAGGTTGTTTCAGCTATCTGTATGCATCAGCATAGAGATGCCGTATTGTTTCTGTGACTCTCATTTCAATTTCATAGAATCATAAAATTATTTAGGTTGGAAAAGGTCACCATTAACCTAACACTGCCAAGTTTACCATTAAACTATGTCCCTAAGTGCCACATCTACACATCTTTTAAATACCTCCAGGGATGGTGACTTCAATCACTTCCCTGGCAGCCCATTGCAGTGTTTGACAACATTTTCATGACTGCTAAGTTTAGATTCCCCCCATACAGCTACATAAAAAGTCTGGCAGTCATTTCTAGCACTAGCAACAATTGTATAGTCTTATATTAAATTTAGCTGATGCAAAAATGCCCAAACCAGGAAAGTTTCTCTGCAGCAACCATACACTAACTAATTTGTTGTTTCCTAACAAATTCAAGTATTAATTCTTTTGCTTGATTGTTTATATAAAATGCATTTTCCTTTTACTGTACTCTATTACTTGTAATGCAGTAATTTCAGAGAATCTTCTTGAGGGTCTGTAATGAGACAGACATATCAGAGAGCACTTCACACGTCTGGCAGAGACCTACAGAGTCAGTCAACCCTGCTCAAGCCTGGAGTCCTGCATATTCTTTGTGTCCATGTAGATTTAAGTGTTGCATATGAGTCCAGGACTCCTGGGGGTTTAAGCTTCCAGTGAGATGGAAACTTTCCTGTGTGGATGCAAGGCATTTCTGAGTTTGGAATAGTGTAAAATGCCAGTCCTAGCATCTACTTGGGAAATTCATTACTTACTTCATTGAGTCTATCAAATTGCCTTGTTTCAGCACAATCACCAGGGTATGCTGACCGCCTGTACCCCACAAAGTTGCTTTCTTTAGGACTAGCATCCACACTGCTCTTGCCACCTTCTGTTGATTCAGTAACCACCATATTCAAAGATGTATTTTACTTATTTATTGAAAGGAGAGCTTCCAGGAAGGAAATGCTGTTTAAGAGCCAAAGTAAGAGTAGGGTATTTAATCTGCAGTGCCCACCTTTATTTAAGGGATGGAGACAGAGGGATTTCAAGTGACACCTCTACTGCTTTTAAAAATCAAGGTATATAAATAGGTGTAGGTAGTCAAACAAATGTAAATCAAGTACATTCCCTAGGTGTATTGAAATGAATTGAGGAGTGTGGAAGGACATCGATACTTTGTATAGTATTTTATGACACATCTCCCTATACTTGTCACATTGATAACACCGATACATTCTATTTATATATAAACAACTACTCTTTGGTTCTACTTTTATTCCGCTCTTACTAATATCCACCACAACTGGAACTCCTTTGCTATCTGGCTTTCAGGATTGCACCCATTCTAATCTCTTTTCCTTTCTAAAAGCTGTTTTTCAAAGCATCATATAGTCCTTGAAAAGACTGAAATGCATTGCTGGCCTTGGTGTGGGGTCAGTGGGACTGGCACCCATCCTCCACGGCCTCCCTCCAGCTTGATCTTTCCAATAACATGCTCATGGCCAGGCCTCAGCCTGCAGACCATGACAGGGAGAGACCTGAGGGATATTTGGGAGAGCCAGAGCTTTATCATATCAGAGGATGTGTCTTTAAAATCCAAACGGGAGGAAGTTTTCAGGCAAAAGTAATTTAGTTAAAGGACTAACATGCCAAAGTCTTAATCTCTCTTTCATCTGATGTCCAAGTCTACATTAGCCCTGAGTTTAAGATCATGCCATCATTAATTAATTGCTCAGAAGAATTCGTTTTTCCCTATAGGTGAGTGAAGATGACTCAAGTAAGATGTAGAATACGAGAGGAAATAAAGATTAATATGACTTGTAGTTAACATATATAACACACAAACATATATAATTAACTTCAAACTGCATGCCATTTTACTTCACCTAACTTTCTCCTATAGATGGCATGACTCAGACTGCTACACGTTTAGTTACATGCTTTTGTACATTTTGAAAGTATGTATTAAGGATCAGACCCGATTTAGCCCACTAAAGAGACAGACTACATAAATGTACACATACTTTAAAGCAGATCTTCCACCATTTGTTAGACAAATGGGAAACAAGTCAGTGTAGTGAAGCTGCATCTTTCCTGCAAGGCATCTGTGGTGCCCAGGGAGTCAGAGTACCCCAGCTGCCTAAGGGACTTTATTAAACCACAGCCTGAAACAAAGCTGAGACCTCAGAGTGTCATTGGCTCCACCTTTTGGACAAAGTATGGTTGTGTCGTTCTACCTCTAGATGTAGAATCAGTCTATTAACATACTTACTAGTATACTAATAATTAGTATATCGATTGATAATATTAAAACAATAATTAGCACATCAGGATAATAGAGGTATAGTAGTATTTATATACTATAACCAAATCCAGAGCAGTAGAAACTAATACAGAAATGACTGGTATACTCCCCGCCCCCCCCCCCCCCCCAGCTCCTGGAATGTGGCCAAATTTTGTATTAGATCGTTTCTGTTAAAATATTGTAATTGGCTATATGTAACGGATTGTTAGGCTGTCATCATGAAAATACTTAAGAATATGCATAGTTGAACTGCTATGACATTGTCTGATTCCATGATAAAATTTATGCAGGCTTTGTGCAATAAAATACATTGAGTGATATAAAACAGTCTTGGTACCAGATTGAATATTTCTGCCACTATTTTTGCCATTGCCTGTTAAAAGTACTGAGCTAAAAAGGAAATTTTAATAAAAAATCTACAGTAAGAAGTTCTCTAGTTCTACTATAGTTTAACCTTAATTATAGGTGAACAGAAAAGCAGACATTGTGCTTAGCTCTTGCCCATGCCTCCTTTCTCTGAAGGCAAGAAGCCCAACAGCTGAATATTTAGGATGGCAAGGGTGCAGAGGCTTGCTCTCCCTGCTGCAGTGGGGGGACCATGCTCCCGGCTGTTGTTGATGATCCCAGGCTGTAGCACAAGCAGAGCACAAGTTCATTTGCTGTTCTGCTCCGCTCCAAGCTACCACTTCAACTGTGAACAGGACACCTCTTTGTTCAAATCCTCTTTGTTTCTCTGTGCATTATCCATTAACCTGGGCTGTCAATAAGCACAATCCCTGCATGCTGCTCTTACTGGTGGAAGAAGCTATGGCTCCCTGCTCAGTGTCACCACTGATATCACATACCTACCAAAGGATACCACCCCTTTGAAAAGCGAGTTTATTAAAAAAACCCAAACAAACAAAGCTGCGTTAGCTGGAACAGCTGAAATAATAGTAAATCTTGGCATGTATGGTCTTGGCGAGTAAGTAGGGGTTGGTGCTCTCCCTCTAACATGTTTGCCAGTAGTTCTGGCAGAAAACAATGATTGTTCTTGGGTGTAACATCCTTCACTGGCAGTTAGATCTGGAAGATGTTCTTTGTTCATTTATCTAGGCTTCTGATGAATTATCCTGTTCCTCTCAGTGGGGTTTTAATGTTGAAACATAATGAAAATTTAAAGACATTGCTCCCAGTGACTAGGCCTATGACTACATAAGGAATTTGCAAGTTGTGCTATTGTTTCCTGACTCCCACACTTTCTCTTGCCTATTTTGCTTTGCAGGTAAGTGGTGTATTTCCATTCACTCCTGGAATTAAAATGTCTACTATTACTAGAACAAGAAATGGTGTAGTGCAGATGACCCAGGACAGGGATTCACCTTGAGGGTTTTTTTGATGTTATAGAGCACTGTTCAGTAGAGGAACCATTCACATGCCCTTGCCATGGCCATGTGCTGTAAGGAGCACACCCCTGGCTAGCACCCTTTGAAGCAAGGCCCCACAGACTGTAATGTGCAGTGCCATGGACCTCAAACAGGAAAGCACTCCCCTGAACAACTGAAGGAGCAGGACAGCAAATGCTTAAAATTCCCAAATTGCCCTAGATGTTTATTGGTGTGTGCCACAGCCAGGAATTGTGTGGGGAGCCTGAGAAGGGCACAGGAGGTAGAAGAAGCCTAATGCAAGTGCACTAACTCTAGCCCTTCAACCCAAAGTCACCAATAAGTGTTGCTTTGATACTGAAGAAGGAGGTTTCCAGCCATCTTCCGGAAGCCAGGAGTCCCAAGAACACAAGACAAGATACTTAGGCAAAGTCACAATAAGGCAATGGGTAACAAGGGTAAGCACAGCCTGCTGAGCAAGACTGTGTCTAGCTGAGCAGTGACCCAGTCAGTGCACTGGTAATAAGAGAGGGATTTGAAGTATCCCATTTCGGACTCCTCTGATACATAAACAGAAAAGGTGACTGTTCTGTGGTATGGAATTGTTGATGAATTGCAGTGAACTTCAGAGGACAGGAGAATTGGCTGGCTAGAGGAAAAACATTATAAATCTCTTGTGATGAACTCTAAGTTTCTGAAAAGGCTGCCTGCAGAGGTCCTCACTAGGGGTGAAGAGATGGCCTCAATGATTCTGGGGCCCCTGCCCACACACCTCTGCCTGGGTTCACAAAAAAAAAAAAAAATGAGGCAGCTGCTAGAAGAGATACAACTGCCTTTTAAGTAGATGAAGGATGCTTTTGGCTGGCTGAAAACTTCCTTGTAATGCCCCATCATTTAAGCAGATCTCTGTAAGGCAAACAGTCATATAACTTTTGCTGGATTGGAACTGTAATATCTTGTCTATAATCATTATACTATGATGAATGGTTTTATTTAACCTATCTGCTTTTCTGCCAGGAAAGAGTTCGGCAAGCTCAATTTTGCAGTAATGTTTTAAATCACAAAATTATGGAATTAAAATAAGGAGTTATGCGCAACTATCCATTGTGGGTCAGTATGAATAATGCAAGTATGCTAAATCTGTGAAAAAGCATATTGTAAAAATGGTGCTACTGAGCCAGAATTTTTTTTTAAAAACCACAGAAAATATATTTTAGCACTGTACCAATACTTGAGTAGGAATAAAAATAATTTGCTGTGATTTAAGAAAATATTTTACTGGTTGCATTCCTGGAGCCAAATACTCAAAAATTGTTCTGTATCTGTGTGTGATAAGAGCTTTCCTTGTCTTCACTGGCAAAGGCAAAATGGGCCCAGGTCTAGCATGAGGAGCACCCTAGTGCTGTCTGCGAGGATTAATTTGTGAATGGAACATGGTCTTTAACACATTTACATTTTTCTCCTTATAAAGAAAAAAAAAGAGGAAGCAAGGGAATCACTATTACCCACAGGAGTTCATCTACCTGCGTGAATTATGCTCCTGTAAGAGGCAGAGTACAGTGTAAAGGTAATTTTCTTGCTCTGTCTTAGCAATGTAACAGTTTTCAGGGATGGTGCTGTTTTGTAGCAGGTCCATTTCTGCCACATAACCCTAATGTTACTTTATTTCATTGCTTATATATTTGCGTAAGATAAAATCCCTACTTTAGAATCCCCTTTTCTTTTGCTCTGTGACTACAGGTAAAGACAGCACTTTCAAATAAAGGGGGAAGGGTTGGGATGCTGACACGAATTAAAAACACATGCATCAGGAAATGCATGGTTGAAATTAACTGAGTTTCCCCTCCATTCCCTTCCCCACTTCTCTCATCTTGGTTCCTGTGAACCCAACTTGCTCTTTGAAGTACTGATTGCATTTTCCTGGCATCACACTTCACGTAGAGAGTACTTAATTGAGTGCTCATGAGATATCCATGGAAAAGAGCAACAAAAAGGTGCATTTCCCATCATGTCTGGAATGCATGTCTGCTATGCAGCCTGTCATAAGGAGAATATGTCTTGGGGACAGCTTCACATCTCCTGTTTTAGAGACTGAACCCACAGTCAGCCTGCTGTAGATCTCTTCTTTTGGCAACTGTGGCTTTCTAACTGTTGTTCTGCTTCCCTGTTTCTCTGGTATTTTGGCTATCAGATCACTGGTGTCTTCCCACAGCTGTGACAACTGCACCCAAATGTCCAGGAGTATCTCTATGGGCAGATCAGGCAGGAGCAGAATATTAAGTGTCTGTCTCTCATAACATGAAACCAGACCCTTCTGTTCACAAACATACATTAGAAAGTAAAGAGAGATTTTAAAGGGGGAAGAAAGACAGGCATTTTGTCATATAGTGTAATTAATTTCTAAAGTGGTCAGTGTTGTGAGACGGAGCACAGGATTGCTAAGAGACCATGCTCTGCAGTGTGTACAGACAACAGAGTATCTGTTAGCATTGCACACACTGGAGTAAGCACGTCTTGGGCAGTAAGGTGGTGTTATGTCAAAGGCAGAAACACCCTTTTGGCTAGCTCACATTGTCATGTACACATACTCCCCAGATGCAAATTTTGTAATGTAGATCAGGCGTGAGGGTGATGAGACGAATACAATAACACAGAGAAAACCACCAAAAGTTTCATTAACAGATAATCTCCATGTATAGCTTTAAAACCTCCCTTTCGCTTCAGTCCCCATGAAGGAGAACTAAAGGTCATTTTGACATTGTGTCTAAAGGAAGTGTTACATGAAATGCAATTCAATGTGCAGAGGGCATAACAGACATTTCTGCATTCAGTTACCATGACAGTATGACCTGAAAGTAATCAAACAACCTGAGAAACCAAAGACGACTGTGGACAGAAAATGATAGAAGAAAGTAGAAGAATATTCACGTCTAAATATATGCAGTATGATTCTTTAGCAATGAGCTATTTGGAAAACAGACAGAGTTACACAGATGTGTCTGTGGTACTCTTGATACCAGCACTGTTTTGCTCCACGCAGCACCCAAAAGCAACTTGGCTCTAAAACTTGTGTTCCCACACCATTTATCCTAAAACATTTCTCCAGTAAATCACCTGTGGGGTGGTGTTCCACTCACTTAAACCTTCGTGCCATTTGAAAATTTCTTATCTTTACAATGGAAAATACCATGGTGTAGTCTAATACCACACCATGGTAACTTACTACTGGTTGTATTAACATGGCTCTTTGGGGCCTCTGCTATAGAGCAGAGCTCCTTTGTTTAAGGCGCTGTATAAACACATCAGAGCCAGTCCTTGCTTCAGGGAGCCACTGATCCATGCTGACTCTCAGAGGAGTGATGACTACAGCTCTGCCCTGGTATTTCTCTCTTCCCTTTGCGTGCTGATGTCAAATGCGTTTCAGAGAAAAGCTGCTGCAAAATAAAATAGGTTATTTCAAGTATCTTGTCATATTGCAGAAAAAAATTAGCTGAAGCGCTCAGCCTGTAAAATATACATGTACTTGATTTCAAGCTGTGAGTCCTATTGATGCACTATGCATCTTCCAAACACATAGTATGAATAGCTAATTGCTAGCTATTTATAAATTTGGAAGATGGCAATTACAGCATAAAACTACTAAATACTCCTTAAAGAGAATAGCTGAAGGGTTTACAGGTAGAAAAATAATTACTTTTGACAGTGTTATAACCCAGGCTGGTTTGCAGGAATAGCTCACTCTCAGAATGTGATGCAGATTGTTGTAAGCAATTGTTGCTATTTTTTGAACAGGTTGATTCAGTTAAGGTGAAAATAATATTTTTCATTAACGGAAGAGCAACGTAGCTGTTGTAGCTCAGTCATTACAAGACTGATTTTGCCTGCTTTTTCTTGGGGTAATCTGCAGTAGCGTCCTCACCTGGAAGCAAATAGTTACCAGTACATGAAATATTACCTTCATTACACTTCAGAAACAATTGTCACAGCAGGTCTTTCATAGAACAAAATATTATTCTCAGTTGTGTTATTAACTGGAAGGAAACTGCAGCAGCTACACATGTATTTCAAGGGGTTCAAGTCCATAACTGGACTCTTACATCACTTTCATAATACAAATAGGGTTTTACATACTAATACACATTCGCATTGTATTTGTGCTAGTTTTCTTTTAGTGATAATAATAGCTGGATAAATGTAGCTTTTGAAAAGCTTATGAAAAGAGGATAAGTAAAGTTTCAGAGTTTGGACTTCAAAATCTTAAGTTCTTTGGATCATTTGCCTTTTTTCCCTCCCTTCTTACAACTCCTGAAAACACTAAACTAAGACAGACCCGGTGTTGAAACAGATGAAACCGCCAGGTTCCCTGGGTGCCTTCAGTTCATGACACGTGACAAGATCAGCAAAGCATAGGGACCTTGACATTAAAAGTGTGTCACTCCCTATTTTCTGTGAAATGTGACAGAAGCTGGGCCAATTAACTATTATTCTGCACTTAGGTGGTAATTTTGTATGCAAGCTTATTGAATTTCTACATACTTCCAGCATAGACTAACCTACACAGTTTGTGCAAGTGGCTCATAGCAACAGTCAGTGAAGGAGCTGAGTCTGTTTGCAAGCACTTTAACAATTAACAGACCCCAGAAGCGGAGTCTTTTTCTAACTCCTGCTGCTGTCTGCTGTGAGCAGCCTTGATGGCTTCTCAAGTTACTTTGGCTCCAGTGAATTCTCTGCCCTGCGTCCAAGCTGAAGTGAAGGAAAAGGTAGATTTTGTCTGCTGTGCCTCCAGTCCATCTCCATGGAAAAAAACATGGGATGAAAGGAAAAAAGTAATAAGCAAACACCTGTGGAGACAGTTGAACTATTGGGGTATTTTTAAAGGTTCAGAATGTGGACAGTCCAAGAGGTTAATCATAGTCCTTGCTGTTTTTTCCAGTGCAAATGCAAGAAGATGCACATTTAAGGATATGTTTATAATCATCCTCCTCCTGAGAGAAAAAAGGATGACATTTATATTTTTAAAACTGAGCACACACTTAAACTATATTCAGATTTCCCAATAATGTAAGTTTTCTGGCATGCCTGTCCCATGATAACCCTTAGATTAATACTGGAGAAGTGACTAATTTTGCTATTCCATAGCAGTTAGTATGTGACCCGGAGATCAAATCTGAGCCTTTGTTTTGCTGATTTTTGTCTTTAGTCTTCTCAACAGGAAGATAAGTAGCTATGTTTCTGTCTGTTTTCCCCAGAGTGATCCACCAAACTACTAAATGTATCAATATGCATCTATTGAGATCATCCGATTCCTAAATTCCAGATACTGTAAATTCTGTGGATAACTCTAATCTGATGTACTTTAGACAAGCCAACATTTTCTATTAATGTTCATTTACATCTGTTAACGGAAAGGATCAAACAAAACAAGAATACCTATTAAGGCCTAGCACTTCCAAATATTGTGCCTCACAGGTCCTATATAATAATCAAGCATGTGGAAAGCAAAGGAAGGTGGTTAAATGATTTACCATTTGCAGCACCCAGGCACAGATTCCACTGTCTACTGTGGCATTTATAATAGATAAATGCACATGGTGATACTGATGAAAAAAAGGACTAGTGAATTTACATTCTAAATCTGTCTCATAAAAATCAGACCTTACATTACGCTTTGTTGTGATGCTGTGACATTTCAAAGGAGTAGGTGGAACAAACTTCACGTTGTGTATACTTCATTTTTTCAAGGCAATTTAGGAGCCCAGGTTTGCTCCAACCAGCAGGTTGGTATTCCACATTTTTTTTTTCTCATGATTCCTCAGCACACATACTCAAACCTCAAAAAAAGGGTCTGCTTTAACTGTCAGCCCCGTTGTCCCCCTTAAGTAAGGCTGTGCAATGCTTTTGGAACAAAAGTTCTGCAGGATCAGCATTTTCCTTATTTATATTTGAGTTTCTAAACAGAATTGATTGCATCTAAATGGGGTAAGGCTTTGACCTTGTGGCCATGTAAGAAAGTGGGATTACTCTGTAGATCTGTTTCAAAGCAGAGCCTGCTCTTTTAAACCTGTGGGTCTAGAATCACACCTGGTTTTACTTATTGACCTGGAGTTAATTCAGCAATGTCAGTAATATTGACTGGAATGAAGTTGCAATGCAGAAAAGTGCAAGATACAATAAAATAAACAAAGTTACTGTATATTACAAAATATTTGATTATAAAGGGAGGGAAAGTTTTTGAGTAGGAATCAACTTGCTCTTTGCACTTGCCTTTAGAGCCTCCTCAGAGCTCTGGAGAACCTTGCCACCTCACTGCCGCACCAGTCACCCAGGGTATCTGCCCAGGGTCATGTCTGTCCTGCTCTTCTCCTGCCACTGCTGAGCCAGGACAGATGATGATGACAACATCCAGACCTTTCCCTGGCACTCTCCCACCATGTCACCCCTGTTTTGAAAGTTGAATAGTGATGATGGGCTGTGTACTCAGGGTACCTTCTCACAAAGAAAACATCCTGCTTTGTCACTTCCACTGGACACTGCAATTTGCAAAGCCTTTCTGGAGGCACAGAACAAACAGCAAGGTTTGGGTTTTTAGAGCAAACACTCAGTGAAAAGGGAAGGATGTTATTCCAGGGACAATCCACTGCCAACCCAGCAGTGCTCATATTAACCCCCAAAGCTTTTCACGGAAAACTCTTCAGTTACATACTCTGTATGCCTATTAATTTTACCTCCATGTGTATTCACAGAAAAACACTTGCTCTGTTTCAGTTTAGCTGCCTCAGTCCTTGATGCTGCCCTCCAGGCCTACCACACCCCATAGCTCTGCCATTGTGCAGTGGTGATGTCAGATTATGTCAAACAGAGGCTTTGCAGCACAGTAACAGGAATGATTGTACCTAAGTGAGCACCCCTGAAGACCCCCTGTTTTGATTTTCTATCCAAACCACTCTGCTGATGTCAGACCTGTTTGCTCCTAGGTAGGAAAGGCAACAGGTAAAAGAGTGCAAATTGCTCTATTGAAGCAAATGGCTTATCAATATTTACACAAGGGAAAACAATTATGACCAATGTCAGCTTCTGTGCTTTGAAGCACAGAGTGATAATCAGTTAATAGCAAAAGTTTTCTTTCCCCAGCAGCCTGTTGTTCTGAGCAGATGCATGGTGAAAGGAAAGAAAGTGATTTACTGAGAGACTGCAAAATAGGTCAGCTCTGAGTAAGGTGGGGAGGATCCTCAGGTTTGCTCCATCCATGGTTAATAAGACTGACTCCATCAGTCTCATAACCACGTGCAGTGCTTCTTAAAGATTTGAAAGCACTTCACCAATAGCTTGAGATTTTCACCTTACCTCCCCCCATTGGCAACAAAAAAATTAAATAAGTATTTATTTTGATGACTAATTCACTTCTCAACTTTTTTTCCCCCACAGTTTCCCTTTTTCACCCCTTCTCCCTGTCTCTCTCTCATTTTTTGGGTCCAAATTTTCTTTCCCTCCTGTGGGAAAGCAATAATGATATAGTGAATATTACATTTAATTTTGGGGGTGTGAGATTCACAGCTATCTTTACCTCACAAATTAATGAGCACTTACATTTCCTGAGAATCAGAGCAGCAGAAAGAGGCAGCTATTCCCAGGACATTTATCCTAGGAATGTTCAGGCTGAGTTGACTGGATGCTTTTCACCTGCCTGGGAAATTCTGGTATAGAGTGAAATCTAGCTGTTGTGGCAGAGCCAGTCTTAGCAGCTAAAGACTGAGGTGCCAGTTGCTTTTGGGAAAATGATGTGAGAAACCATCCATGACTAACCGTAGTACTTTATTTTTAAATACAAATATTTGTATGAAGATGAACTGTTGTAATCTAGCCTGGAGATCCACAGAGGCCTGATTATTACCCATATTTGCCTGCTCTAGTCAGCTCCCACCCTGGAAGGAGAGATTGTGTTTGTAAGCAGCACTGCTTGCACTTCCAGGAAAAGCCATGGGTTCAAACATTGCCTGCAACTTTAGAGCAAGATTAAGAGCTGATGACAGATACTCCTGGGAAAGCCTTGGTGTGCACTAAACTCAGTGATGAATCTGTCAGAGCGGTTTAACCTCCATCCAGCGTAGGAACGGAAACCCAGGATTGGTTTGGAAACTGGGGGAAAAGTATTGTTTCTCTACTGTTATCTCTGAATAAAGATGTGTAAAATGAAACATAGTTTCACTATTTTCTGCCACCATCTAGATCTTGTGCTAGCTTTTCCTTGCTCTCTCTCTCTGGTATGATTTTCCATCATTGCTTGTCTTGGAAAACTATCTGCTTCTTCACCCCAGAGTATACAGAATACTGAAACTAATGAATCTCTAAAATCAAACTGCCTTTCATGGTAGTTTACCAGCTTTATTATCTCTCTTCTGCACTCCAGGGAACTTGAAAATGTTTTCTTACACAGCCTTTCACCTTTTGATTGTTAACTCATATTTTAACCAGGATGTAAAATGCAAAATATTACTATTTCAGTTGTGTCATTTCAGATATCATGTACAAGGTGCAGACAGAAGCTGTTGCCAACCAGAATTGTTGCCAAACAGAATTGCTGAATTACTATGTGGTGGGTCTTTCTACCTGTTCCAGCATTACAGAGATAACAGAGATAGGAGACATTCCACCTGACTTCCCACCAGCCAGCTCGATCATTGTTTGCAGGAGAAGATATTGGCCCAAATTTCTGCCAACCAGTCCAGTCTTCGGCTCTGAAGCATGTGTTGCTTTGTGGGTTTTTCTCACCAAGCTCAACCATTTCTCATCTTTTCCATCCTTATGGAACTGGGGGGGATCAGAAGGTGTCCCAGAAGAGGACTCATTCTTTTTGTCAGTTCATCCCATGGTTGTTGTCTACACACCAGACTCAAGGGAAAAACTTGCTTTTAGTTCCAGGAGACCACCACTGTACATGTTAGGGTGATCGTGGCTCTGTCACAGTATGTGCAATTAGGCACTTGCTCAAGGGCAAGCATGTGCAGATGCTGTTTGGGGCATGATACTGAAATAAAGAAGCATAGGGCATATAGTTTGGAAACATTATTCCAGAATCATTATTCCTGCAATAGTCAGTTTGCACCTACTCTCCTCAATTCCACGCTCTTTCCATCAGGGATACTGGGTGAAAACCAATAATACCTCAGCACAAATAAAACAATGTAATAAGGTCTTGTTAAAAAAAAAAAATCATCCATACTGTTTGCCAAACTCGACAACATCACTGACTTCAGTATAACATAGTCTTTCCTCTTCCATTGGTCTGATTTTACTGTACTTTAGTGTCCCTTTGTTTCCCAGGGAGTCCTGCACACCAACTTGAAAAATCATAGGAAATAGTGTCAGAAGGGACTTCAGGAGATTGCCTAGTCTATCTCCAAACCTCACGACACTTCACTACACCGATGTCATTTTGGAGAGATGATTGCCTAAGCAGTTCTTGAAATCCTTAATTGTTGAAAGTTTAACATCTGCTCTAGGTAATCTGTTTCAATGCTTTGTCATCCTTACAGTTACCAAGCATGTTTTCAAATGCCACAAGTGGGACTTCCAAGCGTTATATCAAGAAATAAACAAATGGGAAATTTCTAAGTAGAAAATATTTTTTCTCTATCTGTATGGACATGGTTACCAAACAAACACTGAAAAGAAAGAAATATTTACTTTTACCACTGTCTCTTGTAAATGTATCTCATTGTAAGGCACCATCTCTAGAGAAAATAACAGATTAATTTAGTACAGCCATACTTTCAATCTGTGCTTGAAGTAGTTGGAGTTGTCAGCTACTCAGTGCTTTCACAGGTAAATACTTCATGAGAAAACAAGGTTTTGGTGCACTGTGATGTAACACATTTCTCAAACACCTCTGTAAATACATATGCTTAGAGAAAAGTGCTTTCCAGGTGAGTTCTCTGGGCATTCCAGGAGGTGCATCAGCAACTCAGAATGTCTCAGTTACATGCATATGCCCCTACGCACACTGGGCATTTCCAAATACAAGGCAAATCAAACTTTTTGGCCACAAGCGTCACAGTTTAAATGACAGTTTCCCTTGCAACCCTAAAATGGTGGATTTAGTTATCAAGGCAGGAACATAGGCAACAACCTTCAGGATTATAACATGCAAGTAATAGCTTAAATAATTATGACATCATGGCATGAAAGGTCATGTAAAATTATAGCACTGCCAAGACTACAGTGCCCTTGGGATTTGTTCACCAGATGTGGAAACCAGACAGCAGTGGAAGAAGATTGTTGCCATCTGAAAAGTTGAGACATTGCTATTAGCCTCAGTCCTGCATGCTGCTGAAAGAACAAAAGAGCAAGGAGAACAGCCTAGAGTATTAAATTGAGCAATAAGGGATGGTGGACTGGGTTTTGCAGTCACGACTCTTTTCATGTGTTCCAGGAAAGCAACCAAGATGAACAGTTGCAGCTACTCAAGGTGTGAAAAAGTCTCTCTGCACCGGTCAATCTGTGAATGCATTAATGCAAATATTTTGGAAAGGGGAAAAGGCCTGTCTGATACAACTTACATTTTAGTTGTTGTTTTACAGGGAGCTTCCTACATCAGCTTAAGCAATAATAATTAAACATGATTTAAGGAAGAATCCAGTCTGTTATTTCATTAAAAAATCCATTCTTTTTGCTTGTTCCCATTTTATTATCTGACTACTCTTTACTCCAAGAGGAACACAGAATGATATGCTGAGTTACCCAATGGGGAACTCTTCTCTCTTTTTTTTTTTTTTTTTTTTTCAGGAAAGAGACACAACTGTAGGTAACTAGTGGTTACCACATGCATGAAAAGTAGGAATTGGGACAGGCTAAGTAAAAAAGAAAGTTAAAGGCTTCTCTGATTTGTCTCATGGTTATTTGTGTGCTGGATCATAATTAGAAAAGCTTGTATTTGCAGTAACTGAGTTTTAAATTTAATATTAATTACTACAGTCATTTCGAGCACAGACATGATATTGGGGTATGTTGTGGTTTAACTAAAAAAAGTCTTTGCTTGTCACTGGCACAGAAATATCCTTTGTCCATATTGCATACCACATACAGAGAAAATACTGCCATAAGATATTCACTGACAGATCTGGATTTTATATACAGCTCTTCTCAAAAATAATTTTAAAAGGCTACCTCCCTTACTTTAAATCCATAACTGATTGCACTAATCTGCACAAAGAACCTATGTAATATTTACTTTTGCTGTGACTATATTTCCTTAACTTTGTCAGCAGATTAATTTCTCTTCACACTAAAGAGTAAATAAAAGACTCCTAAAGAGTAAATTGCCTAATGAATGCGTGGATATTTTTTTTCTTCTCTGTCAGGTACCAGATGTTGCTGGTGGTTGGAAAGACCTATGAGGATAATTTATTGTTTCAGCTAGCGTTCAAGTTTGTCACATACTTAATGTATTTTCACATGGATAATTTGCATCCCTTTAAAATATCATTTCTTGAAGATAAGTAGTCACACTTCTATATAACATGCTGCAGCTTTAAAGCTGTCCTGGAGGAGGCAGCTGTGGATAGAGGTGCCTCCCTGGCAATCCTAGAAGATGGTGAAGTGGAGGCAAAGGAGAGTTGTAGATAGGGCAAATGGTGGATTTATAGAGAACCAAAGATCAGGAGATATGGGAATGCTCCTGTGCAAGAGAGGTTTTTGAGTAAACTCCTCCTTACATATATCAAACATATTTAAACCTTGCCTACCATTGATGAAAAAACTGTTTTTAACATACGGGTTATATCCATGAAAACACCACAATTAGTCTGACAACACAACTGAAAGATATATGTTCAGAAACTTTATTCTCTGTTTCAGGCTTTGTCAACTTCTTTCAACTCCTCTCCCTGTTGTACAATTGCTAAAGCCTATTTCTCAGAATTTTCTAGTTTGTCTTGAACACAGTTCAATTTTTTTTTTTTAACAAAACAAAACAAGTACTTGCTAATACACTTAGATAATTACTTCTTAACTGTAAAGAGTTCTTTCATCCCGTGTTAGTCAGGATACAGCTATCACCATCTCCCTTGTAAATAGTACATTCGGTATGCTGATGTGGTTTAACACCATGGCTTAATTGTCAAGACTGCTGATACTTCAAATTGCAGTTTACAAGTTGTCTTTATTTTTTACCAAGGTTTACATTTTTGGGATGATAATTTTTAAATTTTGTATCTCTTCAGACTAAACTTTCCTGGAAATTTTCTGCAATTTTTGAAAATTAGAGGGGGAAAAACACATTCTTTCCTTGTTGGAAACTACCTTCTCTGTAGAGATGTGAGTGGTACTGTTTGAGGCCAGCAAATAAAAAAATGTCTTGTATGTGCCTTTTATAGTCCTTACGGGAAAAACACAAAGAAGCTTGCCTGTTGTCAGTTTGTCATATTGTCAAGAACTTCCCCATCTATTGATAATAAACCAGACTTAGGATAAGCAGGGATTTTTTTTGTCTGTTGAGGGCTGGTAAAATGCTGGACACAAGTCAGCGTTATACAATGAAGAAGACTTGACTGTAGGAATCTCGAAGTTATGAAAATAATGATGTAGAGGAGTGCATTAAGAGAATAATATGACATAATTTTATAGATTCTTTGAAAAATTATATTCTGCTTTGGCCTCTACCAAAGGAACTGCAAGATGTCAAAGATGTGTAAATCAGACTCATGTGATCACTAATTGTGTTCCTTATTGGCTGAGTATCTAACGGAAGACATTTCTGAATTTAAGATGTGGAAAAATTCCCAAATGATATTAAATCCTCTGGAAGCTGTGCTTTGAATATATGAATGGCTATTACATATTCCCTTGAAAGATCAGGTCTTCAGTGTTCCTAACTTGGTGTCCAAAATAAAAAGTTGTAACATAAATCTCTCCATTTGCTTTTATATCCACAAAAAAAAGCATCACTATCAATAATAACAACAACAACGACGTTTTACAAACTGTACTGATGGCTGCTTTAAAGAAAGAAAGTTAGATGGGGAAATAATTCAAACCCTGCTCTGAAGGAGAACTGATGTGCAGTAAATAAGGCAGGGATATAATGAAAGTGGCCAGAAAAGTACTTTACTACTCAATGAGTAAGCAACTTCTGTCCATGTACTGGCACGTACCCAATGTAAACAGTGGAACTCAGTGATATATTTATTGGCTGTATCATAGTACACATGCACAAACACACAAATCAGTTTTGTGTAATACCTCTAAATCTAACATTGCCTAATTTAGTTGCGCTGGATTTTGTAATCTTGGTAATGCTGTTGTAATCTGTATTTTGTGCATGTATTTTTGCATGTGCAAAGAAAAAGAGGAAATGGAGAAAAGAAAAAAGTAAAATAAAAAAAAAAGGAAAAATAAATGTAAAAAGAAAGAGAAAATACTTTTTCAGTGAATACCACCAGGTAACACAATATGTTTTCTATACTAATAGGTTTAAAGTGTCCGGAGACAGTGAGTTGTTTTTCCTCTACATTACTGAGACAAAAGTCATGTTGAAAATAATGTTTCAGAACATTAATAATCCTATTTATTTCACTGGTAGAGTTAGGGGTTCAGTGGATATGATGTTCTTGTATGGGCGAGGAAGAAAAGGGGTATTCAAAAAGGCACTCCTGGTTTCCTCAGTCAGGTAGAGGACAATTTCTTGTCATCTGTTCTTTAATTCAACCTTTGTGGATCACGAGACAAGTTTATCTTTAGACCGCCTGTTTGCAAATCAGAAGGGAATTTCCATACTGTTTCCTTTCAGAGATTTGTAACACTAAATTGCCTTCAGAAAAATAAACTTCAAATGTTCCTTTGGATGGAAGTTGTGTTAATGGTGGTGCCTTGTTCTACAAGAGTTGTTGCAACGGTTTGATAAATACCTAATGTCAAAGCCATGGTATAAGGCAAAGTAATTGGTCACGTGTTTTTTTTCAAGCTTCCAACCTTTGTTTTACAAAAAGAGGTAAATACAGGTTCAATTTATTTTAAAAAAATACAAATCCCTCACACCTTCCAATTTCCTTTGAGTTGCTGAGGGAGATAGGAAGGTAAGCTGTCAGGATATGCAAAAATTGATACCATGTTAAGCCATGGTGATACACTGGAAACACCCCCCCTGCCATTAGTAACAGCATGCTTTATTCTGAACAAAGAAGATGGCATGATCTGCCAGGAATACTTTATGGAATTGACTTACATTTGTTTTGGCCAAATTATGGCTGACTGAAAACCAAAAAAATTCAAAGCACTCAACAAATGTGCTATATTTCTTGTTCAGAAATAACTAGGAAATAAAGTAGGAGCCAATTCTTTACTGACAGGCACCAACAATGTAGTGAAAAATTTTTCTGTAGTAGTAGTATTTTAATGAAGAAAGCACTGAACTTTCAAAATCTGTAAATATAATTGACAGTCACAATTGGTCTAGACTTTGAATGCTTTTAGGATCTCCACAAAGCTCTTTAGAAAGTAAAATTGAAGTTGCAGATTCATTGCAGGTACATTTTCCTTTTTCTATACATGAACACCCGTTGAGACAGTTGATAAGTAGATGCTGAATCTCACAAATGCTTTTGATACTATCAGAATATGTGATTAAAATAATAATTTAATAACCTATATTTTATATTAATTAAAACTAACATTGATGTTAGCCTTCCCAAATATTGGAGAGCTTCAAATCAAGATACAGGTCTGAGGATTCACAGAAGAGTTGAGTCCTGAATATTTCTCAGGCTGGTCCAAAGGGTGGAGTCAAACTGGAAAGAACTTTGTAAAAGTTAGTAAAGTTCATTGAGACCAGCAGTAACATCAACAGCCAATAATGCCTGAGTAAGTACAGTGTTCTCACCTCGTTTTCTGAATAAATAAATGCGAATTGTCTATAACAAGACATTTTGAGAGGTGGCTTGTAACACTATAATCAGGATCATGCCAAAGTATGGAGCAGCGGGTATTTGAAAAACATCACAGCACAGGAAGAAATCATCTGTTAACCTCAACATTTCAGAAACAATTTCCCTCTCTTTCAGATGCAAAGCATGCCTGCAGAACTGAGTGCAGAAGCAATTTGCTTCAAAGAAGAAGCCCTGTTACAATGCTCACAGCACACAGAGAGCCCATAGCAAGCCCATGCTGTCAACTACAAAGTGGTGCCCTAGCCTACATCTACTTTAGCAGATGTAGCAGACCAGCAGGAGCAGATCTGCAGATCTGAGCAGTGTAACAGTTGGTGCTGAGAACCTAGCAACATCACTGTGCAGTTTTCAATAGGTTGCATGTGAGGACAGGGCATTCCCCACTCTTGGACTAGCTTCAGAGGGGTCCCAAAGACCAAATGCCCACTTGTGATTGAAGCACATGTCTTTTTACTGAGCTTCATCCAGAAGGAATCTAGTTGATGTACTCCAAGGCCACTCCACAATGTGAACTGAAGTGCTGGAAAAGCAGTCTACCAGGAAATTCACATCAAGAGCACCTTCCTGATCCAAACAAGCAGACTAATTTTTCTGTGTAATTGAAGATGTTCAGAGCATCACAGCACTCCCTTGGCATTTTGAAGGTCAGGTGTCATAAGTGTAGCAAAATACTTCTGAGAAGGGCTTTGTTTTAAGACAAAAATGATTTCCCCAAACTATTAGCCAAAAATTTAATAATGCTCCTTCCTAAATATCTCTATACATTTATAGGAATTTATTTTATAAACACTATGAAAGTATTTGTCTGTAACACCAAAATAAACATGCTACATAGATTTACCTTTTGCTTGTCTATTTAGTAAAACATGATCTATCATCCAGTCCCATTTGGTTACAACAGAGCAGTGCATTGCTGACTGATGCTTACAGCACAAAGACTGAGTTTTATGAAACTGATTTGTGGGCACATGTGCTAAAATACAAAGCCTCTAGTACTGCAGGCTGTGGGTAAAATGCTGCAGGCTGGGGTGCAAAGCCCCTGGTGGGGTGTTGGAAAACCCGGAGGCCAAAAAGTCAAGTCCAAACTAGGGAATGGGGTCCCTCATTACCTCTTAAGATCAAAATCCAAGTTTTACTTCTGATTTAGAAGAGGATATCATTACCACCAGACTGGGTTATTGGTACAATTCAAGATCAGCCAAAGGTCACATATTGAAAGCATCAGAACCAGCTCCTGTGGCACCTTAAATTTTTCTTGGAATTCACCCAACCAGTCCCAGAGAAGGTTTAACATTGCTTAGGATATGAGATCATTTTAGCCCAAGCTGGTGTGACAGCAGACCATAATAGCGATGTTTCTGAAAAGGCAGATTGGGAAGAGGAGACTTATAATCCAAATAAGACAGTGATAAAGGAGCTTGTTCTTCTTAATAAGAAGCACAGAATTTCCTGTACTAAACCAAATTAGTAAAGAGATTTCCATCTGTGATATGGTGCTGTGCTTTGTTGACATTATTCTAACAACAGTCAAATCAAATATTTGAAGTCAGAAATTTGTCTGAAGACTATCTGCAAAAAAATTTAGACTTTCTGTCTGCAACAGAACATAGTGATCTTCAGAGCACAGTGTGTTGCAATAGTACTTCCTCCTTTTTGAGTGTTTTAGCTACTGTCATGTTTAGACAGTTGGTGTTTTTCCTATGAGACAGAATAGAAACAGGTGTTCCTGCCAAAAAATTGAAAATACTTTTTCCTAATGTGTCTTAAACCTGTTTTGCTTGTTTCCACTTTATTGAACTGACACTGAGAGCCACAAAACCAATTCTGCATCTCTGGATAGCATTCCTCCTGCCTACCCTCATATTTTTAGTTCTTAGCTCTTCTTCACCTGTAAATAGCTAACCTACTTCGAAGGATGGCTTCTAACATTCAAATATATTACTACTCACTTTAGGAATACAGTGCAGCAGAAGTTATCATCCTGACAGTAGTAAACGTCCTGTGGATTGTCTCTGTGGAAAGGGCTGAGGCACATGCCATTTACTAATTAGTCCATCTGGATGGAGGTTAAGCTACAAGACTGAGATAGCTGGGAAAGTTTGCCTCTACCATCACTTGTTCTGCAGGAGGAAATATTCATTGCCTTATCTTGTTATTTCTAGGAAGAAACAGACTTTCAGCCTTCAAAACTAGCAATGTCAACCTCCTATCACAAGGACTAAATCAAATACCAAGGAGCAGGCTATATATAAGCTTTAAGTGTTGTGGTCTAAGTGACACCACAGCTGTAGGTAGATGTAGATGGTCACTGGCATACAGCTTCAAGGACCCCCTAAACAAGGTCTGGCATACAAATGGCAAAGTTGTTAGCAATTGCAGTATGTCTCAAAGTGTGGAGGGGTATCATATAGTACTGTTAAAAAAGAAATTAGGTATTTTCTTGAAAGACTCCTTAATAAAAGGAAAAAAAAAAGTCTTTGTAATCATCTGGCAAAAGTAAATCTGGTACTTACTCTATTTCAGACTCTGAAAACCAGCTGAAAGACGGATGGGATTTTTGTTTCATAAAGGTATTAATAGACTAATTATAAGTTTTTAGCATATCCATTTGACTGTCATATCCATTTGACTGGATGTGACTTTCTCTGAATTTGGCCCCAAATCTAACAGAATCCATGCATATGTGGAGTTTATTACCCAGTATGGAGATTTTGCTCTCTGTCTTCAGGGGTTGTTAGATTGTTTGACAGTCACTTGCAGGAGGACCCAATAATCTTTTAATCTCTTTGTGTACTTCATCCCCAAACATCAGCTCCAATGCATATCCAGTTTTGGAAGATGCAGTCAGTACTGGCATCTGGAGGTCTCATTCTGCTGGCAAGAGTTGGCGTGCTTTGTCCTCTGGGTCACTGCCACAGGTCAACAAAGCCTTGGGGTAGCTTATCAACATCATTTGGATTTCAGACAAAAAAACAGTTGGTAAAGATTGTCATGGTGACAAGTAATATAAGGGGCTCCTCTTGTTTCTTTCTTATTTAGGATAGTTTAAGAGTTCTGTAGTCTTCCTTAACTCTGGGCATCCATTAAGAAAATACTTTAACACAGTTAGGATGTTGCGAGTGAAAAGGCAGACAAATTATTAACATTTTCACAGAATCTGGGTCTATTAGCAAATCTCAAAAAGGACTGAGGATCCAATACATGCTAGTAAAGTCAGGGAGAAACACAACAGTTACAGCAGGCTTCATATCAGCCCCTTAATGCACCACAAATATTTAAAATGAGACATTCAGTTTCTCAAGAGTGTATTCCTCGTATGTCAAGTACACGACTAAGTGCTGCACAGAAAAATTTTAACAATACCATTCCCACACTCATCTGATTGTAACATATGCCTTGTGTTACTTCAAGCCTGAGATGCTGAAAGCAAAAGCAGTCTGTCTTAAGAAAAAAAAAACCAACCTTTTTTCTCTGCAGATGGTCTGAGCAAATGGTGTCTGTCAGCTTCTCAGTAACAGAAACCAGATGCAGAATGGCCATCCAGTCCTATAAGTTTGCCCCCAATTTATGCTGCAGAAATTACATTAAACGAAATTTCTGAAATTGTTTAGAAATGATGTAATTGACATCCAAACACAGATTATAACTCTTTATTACCGTTATTCCTGCTAATGCAATCATTCTTGGGTGGCTGCGTGGATGCAACAGACATAATAAAAGACAGTAGAAACAGCTATTTTCCTGAAATACTTCAGCAGCTGTTACAAACAGTGTCTTTTGAATGAAAGGATTAGATCATGGAAAGAACTGAAACTGATTTTCTAGGCCTTTCTAAGGCATTAGGTCTTTGAAGAGAAGCTGAACCACTGTGGCAACAGGATGTAGCAGATACAAAGGGCATTTGCTTTGGGTAGGAATGGTAACCAAAAATGGTTACTAATACTTGAAGCCCATTGGACAAGGTCAAGATCTTCCATTAAAACATAGATAATAAACTTCTACAACAACAAGGTATAAAATTAAGAATTTTCATTTTGACAGACAGGACTTTTTGGGGAATTGCTCTTTGAAAAAAACATTTGACCACCTATACCATCTCCATCAGAATGAAATGTCTGTGCTGCCTTGTGAACAGGAAGATACAGTCAGTTTTCAGTAAACATGTGAGACATACAGCAGTTTAAACAGAGCATCAGAAGACAGTGAAGACAGGAAAATACCATTACCCCAGTGAAAGGTATAGTAGAGCACAGCTCTTTCATTAACAGCTTGTATTTCCCCATGGCCAAGGACCTGAGGCCTTAGGAGAAATCATAATTTGTCTAGGAGACAAATGTCTTTGATGAAGACAGAGAGGACTCCAAAATGAGCCCTAAAATGATTTGTTAGTGGTGGATAGGCAATTGCTGTGGGAAAGACTAAGCAAAATAAAACCAACAAAAAAGTTGCAGTAAAACATTAATCGCTACAGTTACACAGCTCACAAGCTGCTATCTTTCAGAGTCTTTAGAGACATCCCTTAGATCTCTTGAAAGCAGAGGACATAGACCTTTGGCTACATTTCTGCACAAGGAAGATGCCAACTGTGACTTTAAGGCACTTACACACTGCTGTATCTGCCTGGGAAGACCTTATTGTAACTAAGAACCAGTAGCAGTTGATTCTGCAACAAAAATACTCTAAAACCAGCAATGAAATAAATTCACCTATAAAATCTTTTGGTTGGCCAGTCCTGTTTTTTTCAGGGCTATGTAATAACCCTAATCTGATCTTTCTTTCATTGCAGAGGATACAGGGGAGCAGCATGGAATGCTTTATCACTTATGGCCAACACTTCACACTTTTAATAAATTTCTGTGCAATTAAGTTTTATATATAAACTGAGTTTTATGACATCCTAAAATATTCAATATTGATCAAATAACAGTAGCTTTTTATTAATACCAGTAGAATGGATTTGTTAAAATGGGGAAACAATCAGCACATTGAAGCGGTCATATCGTTTTTGAAGCAGGTGGTTGTTTTGATGCAAAACACAATGTACATTTTAAGGAAAGGAGAACAAATTCACCTGAACTTGGATTCAGTCTTGGCTGTTTTGATTGGGCTGGGCATCATTGCTTCTCTGTGATAACCATGTTTATAAAATCCCAGCCAGCCCCTACTAGCCCTCGCCACTGCCACTAATTTTGCATTTATACATAGCTTGCTTTTCTGTAATGAAAATAAATTAATTAAGATATATTGAATTTCCCTCTAGCAACAGGATCTACTTAAAAGGTAAACAAAAAGTATAATCAAGTTAACTTCTGTGGTATAAATGCTCCAACGCAGTTAGCCAGACATCAAATAGTAAAAAGACTTGGTCCTGCCATCCATTCTAAAGCTCCTCCATCACTATACCATATAAAAGGGTCATATTCTCAGGTTTTGGGTATATTTGGATATTTCCCATAGGCTTTAATGGAACCAGACCTATATGAACATGAACTAAATCCTCCCTCCCTTTTGTGTCTTCAGTGAATCTAGATACTTTCTGTTTATTGTATGTTAGTGTCTTATAAATAGTGAGTTTTAATGCCTTCTAGCTTTCTTTGGTCTAAATGCTCAAGACTGACTCTTTCCAAGAGATTTGCATAGTTTGAACACATACTGTAGGCTGACATGAAAATCATCTCATGAGCCTCTAGAGCCTGTGTTAAACTGCAGGTCTGACTGGACAACTATAACAGTCTCACAGTGCCTGAGAAAATTCAGATTTGTACAGCCTGCAAAGGAATCTCACTGACTGCTTTGTTTTCCCAGTGTTTCTGAGGCAGAAGGTAGGACCTCCTTTAATCTCTGTAGTTTAGCTTCATGTTACTTTTTTCACAATGTAAAGGGTCACGGATGCTGCTTTAAGCAGTCTAAGCAGGCAACATTGTAGTGAGACAGGTAAGAGATAAAACTAACCTGATCTGACAATGTAAGGCAATGAAGATTCAAATTAGCTTCAAAGAGGGGGCAGATGGAATGACCACAGAATCACAACTACTGGGCAAAAATTAAAGACAGGCAACAAAATGTTGCAAATGCTCTCCTTATGTTGAGCAGGACATCCAGTTACCTTCACCAGCTGTTGCCGCCGCTGAAATACATGCAAATTTGCATTTTTGATCCCACATTTCCCCACAGCTGTCTGTTGAATCTCCACTAAGGTACTCAAGATGACAATGCACCTTGTGATCTTAACTGCTGAAGACATTTACCTCTCAAAAGCTTCCACTGCTGTTAAATGTCTGAGAGAAAATACTCGTAACTGTCAAATTCCCAACAAGGAGTATTAAGGAAAAATATCGGAGATGGAACCACCCTTTAAATTCACTCTAGATTTTGGCACAGAAAGCCCAAGTGGCTCTGGAGCTAGGCTTCCGCTTTGACCCACCATTTTCTCAACAGGGAGTGGGCTAATGGATGTGGCACTCACCTGAAAATCTCCACATCTGAATTTCACCTTTTCAGCTCCTGAGTTCTCTTGAGATCTGATCTTCTTCCTGTTTAAACATTTCAAGTAGATTCATAGGACTTAATGAAAATATAAAAGCATTTATGTCTGTGGAAATGTGGGGGTTTTTTTAAATAAATGAATGTATATAACTAAATTGTGAAAATATTTTCACAAGAAAAAAGCAAGCAGGGAAAAGAAGCAAGGGGAATGAAGGCCAGACAGTGAGGACAAAAGTATAATCAACTATTTTACATAACAGCATAAAATAAAAGATTCCCTTTTTTACTTTTTCAGATTTTTTTTTTCAGTTTAGAATTTCTTTTTCAGTTTGGAAAAGAAAGAGTTGCTGTGAATACTACCTCCCATAATACCCACTAAGATAACCTCATTCTGCTTTTCCCCTGGAGTTTCTGAGTGCTGCCCTTATTCAGTAATGAGGATGAACCTGTTTCCTTACTTCTCTTAAGTACTGCACAGAGCAATACTTGTCTACATATTACAAGTCTGGGAGAAGCTTGCAATTCTGAGCTGTTGGTTGCAGGAGTAATAATTGTTAAGTATGGTGAAAGGTCACTGTAAATGTTCTATTAAGTGAGGCAACTGTTTGAGGAGGACCAGAGTGCACCTCTCATGCCAGGGTGGGCGGAATAACGGAAGAGGCAGTTGGCTAACAAGATCTACCAAGTCTCATTTTTTTCTCCTTAATTTTGAAAAACATTCATGATATGACAGGCAAACACACCAGGCAAATGTAACCTGGCATCCAATTGTCTGCCAAGGCAGTGTAGGTGTTAGGTTTTGTCAGGCTGACCAGACACGAAGCAAAGGAGAAACTCTTTTGTTGCTCTAATTGAGTACTTCACCCATTCCTCACTTCAATTTTTTTAACATGCAGAGAAGCAGAGAGACAGCTCTGCTGCAGCTTTCCTATTCTTCATTCCTCTCAGAAGATGAAGAAATCTCCCATGCTTGGTTCCTTACCTGCAGAAATACAGTAATTACCAGGTACCTCAAAAGACCTCTGACCTATTCCTCTAGCATCTGAGTAAGCTTCTTCATCAGCAATGTCATTGACTCCCGACCCAGGAGATGGAAACTTACACTCCATTACCACCAGGTTATTGAGAACCACCTTTGTCAACACAGTAATAGAAGTCTCAGTACTGCCCACTCTGAACACACCCCTGGGTTGCCATGAGCCAGGGTCGGGGGGCTGTGAGACAAGGCAGCGTTCTTCAGCATCTCAAGATGATCTCACAAGATTAAGAACCAAACAAAGTCAAGGTCTAAAACTCATCTCAAGTTCTCTGTGTTCTCTCCAAGTAGTTTATCCCAAGGGAAAGATGAGATATAATTGAATTGTCCTGGCACCATGTCCTGTGCTTAGTCTTCCAGTTAGCAGTAGCTCATCTTCATTATGTTTATTTCATTATTTGAAAATATTAAGTCATTGGATGTATCTAAATTAAGTGGTTTTATATTACATAAAGAAATTCCAATGCCTTTACCTGTCTCACACAAACCTCAACATGACAACCCCATAGGTCTAATCCTGTAAACCTTAATAGGAAAAATGGAAACATACCACTACAGAAAATAATTTCTACTAATAAAACATGTCTCTGTCTATGGGATTATCTTTTAAGACTCCAGCTTCTAAGAGTAACTGATTGCATTTAACTTTCTGCTTCAGCAGCATACAGTTAAGTAAATTTCTCAGTTTCATTACTTTAAAACTTAAAATATCAATATTTCAATTTTACATAGACAAGTATTTTTGAATTAATTGTTTGGTCCAGAAAAGGCTGAAAATACAGATTTAGGCAGTAGAATATAAAAGGTCTGTAATAAAAACAAGCACAGGTTGGTCACCAACCAAAAAAATATCTGTAAGATATTTTCTGTAAGATGCAGACAACACCACCTTATTTAAGAACACAAATTAAAATAAAGTGCAGGCCTGTTGACATCAATATTACTGTATTTGTTGATTTTTGTTAAGCATACTTGATTTCATTAAACAAGTTCATATTGTTTCTCTTGAAAAGAATTGCAAAATAATTGGAACAGGAAGCAGGAAGTAAAAAATAAACTTTAAAAATGAACTAAACTCCAGGACATTCAGCCCACTGTAGGATGTTAATCTTTTGTTCCCCGTGCACATTGCTCTAATTCATAACACTTTACTAGTGAACTAGTCAGTTAAAATTGTTCAGTCAGTTTGGGATATGATTTCATAACCATTCAAGATAGGTTCAGGAATCAAACGGTAGCTAAAAGGTAGGTGTACTTATTCAGTTGAACTGACATCTTCACCACAAAGTAGTTATACAAGATAAAATGATGCTTAGATCATATTACAGGGGGAAGCTGTGACAAAACTGCTCATTTGCATGTCATTACTTCATCTGGTCTTTACTCAGTGAATTATTTGAAAACTCCTGGCATGGCCTTGATGGCAAGGCATTTGAATATTTCACGGAAAATACCCTGACATATAGACATCTTAATCTGCATTATGGTGGAACTAATCTAACACTGGGAGAAGACCAGTTTTCTGATGATTTTTATTAGGGTTATACACCTCAGCCTTTAAGTAGCATGTGTATTTTCAGAGTACTGCCACAAATTATCCCTGGCTTCTTGTCCTGTGCAATCTAATGCAGAGTTTCATCTCGCCCCTGAAGTCCAAACAGTATCTGATTATTTTTAAGAAAAAATAGAAGCTTTTGTAAAATCTGCTGATCAGCTGTGCATCATAAAGTTATCACCTGAAGTAGGAGTCTTTGTTCACAATATGATGATAAATATTTTTTGTTCCATGATAACAACAGTTGATAACTCTTGGTAGCAGAGATTAAGACAGTTACACTGGGGCAAAAAGTTTGTTCATAATTACAAATCAGGAAAAAATATTTAAAACAATAACAGTAGTCTTGAAGTATGCTATGATATAGTCTAAAGGATACACAGCCAGCCAACACAGTTCTCACAGATGCCAGGGGAAGTTCTGTTACTGATTTAAATGAGAACAGGATCACATTCAAGTTCAGACAGAAGCAATACAGTAAGCCCTCACTATTTCCATTACAGCGGTATTCTGGATGTCTAGCCCAAAAAGCAGTTTTATTGGGAATAAAAGCAATATATGGGAATGACAAAAATTGGAAGTTTTATCCATTAAAACAATATCACAAAAGGCAGCATTGTCAAAGGTAAATCATTATTGTCAAGCAGCTTGAAAATATGATGTAAAGAAGAAAAATACAGGTGGCTTTTACCACTAGGGAAATGCAAGCCCAATTACATGGTATAAATGTCATTTTATAGTGCAAGATAAGTAAGGAAACTGTTCACATCACAAGCAGATGCCTTCTATTTCTAAAGAAAAATCAGCATGTAGCTTTAAATCTTGTGTGGAAAACGTGCTTAAACCATCAATTTGAGCACTCTTTGGTTTTTTTGAATGAGTATATAACATGAAAATGGAACTCTGGAGTCAGTGGGATGTTGCTGAAAGATGTTAAAGCCTGGATCATCTGAAGAAGTAAATAAGTACCTCCTAGTAAAACTAGGGGAACACGCTAAATGCATGGCTAAAATGTATACATCTTCCTGGAAAAAGGTAAAAATTATCTTTGCTATGAAATTTTTACCTTGAAAAGTTGATATCTCTGGTTGAATCAACTGTCCTTTCATGAAACCTGCATGTGGGTGTAAGTCAACTGGACGGCAAAGAATGCAATAGAGCAGCACCAAATTACACCACCAGAGAGTAAATTATCTCCTGTTTTTTATAACTTAGATGGTATAAATGATTAAGTTTTAAACAGTTCTTCTGCTGGCTTAGTCTTGCTAGCATAAATCAGTTGTTATATCAGAAAATCAGTTTTCTCCCAGGTTCTGACAGCTACTTCCTTCCATTGTCTAAGGAAGGATTTACTGAATTCAAAAATTCAGTGACACTGTCAAACTCCAGTCCCTACAAACCTTCCATGAAAGGATTCTTGTCATTTTTGTATAATACACGTAACAACTACCAGCAGTAGGAAGATGAAATTCACCCCCTCATTCTAACTCATTGTATGACAGAGTTCTCTGATTTAATTTAACAATGAGAAAATTGTGAATAATCATCCCCACCATTTCACTAACAGGATTGTTATAGTATAGCACAAACCAAGTACATGAAATTTCCAGATATACAGATGTTGCAGATTTTTTTGGTGAGTGTGATCATGTTGGCATAAAGCTGGAGAAGGACACCAGCAGAACAGACTTCTTTCCACATCTATGAGATTTTCTCCTTTGGCATTATAGCAACAATTCTCCTATACCTTAGTAAATGAAATAAAACTCTTTCCAATATTTTATTATTCTTCTGAAAGCTCCTTACAAAAGTGACATCACTATCTGGTAATATTCCTTCAGCCAAGTCTGAATGTGTGGTTTACGCTTCAAAAATGAGGGAAATTATGTCAAAGATTATGTTGAACTTCCATGCTGATTTTAGGACCTTATTTGGCAAAACATTAATCCTGGCAATAAATTCATCCTTAACCTGAAGTGTTTCTTAACTCTCATTAAAATCAGAGGACTTCCTAACCATATGCTTGAACTGGGCTAGAAAACAGAATGTGTAGAAGTCCTTTGAAAAAGCAACACCCTACAGATCCAAACTGCCCATTTGAGGTTTGAGTACATAGCAAACCCACAGGGAGGGATTACTTTCTATTTCAAGCCTACAGTGGTGGTGATCAGACAGAGCATCCTGTGTGTGATGAGATTTCTATGCCACCAGTGCAAAGTAGCCAAATAGAAGCTCATGTGTCAACTAGTCTAGTTAAGAGAAAGTGGTTTTGTTTAAAAGAAAAGTCCAGATGAGTAGGGTCTCTGCAGGTTCCTCTCTCCTCTCTTATATGTTCATCCCCTGCAACTCACAGGCTATCTCAGAATGAAGGAAACAAGTTTTTGTGGTCATCTCTTCTTAAAATATTGGCAACTACAGCAGCATGTACCATACTTGAGGGAGTGAATCACTCATTCCCCTTCTAAGGGGCCTATCTTCTATCTGCCTTCACTATCTGCCGTGCTGCTGTAGTATTTAAGGACAGAAACTGTCCTGAAGGCACTCTGATATGATACATATAGAGTAAGTTCAAAACCCCTTGCCTGTCTCCCAGAGACAGAGACTGTAAGGCAGATGGAAAAGGGTCACTGTAATGACTCTTGTTCTCTAAGAATCCAAAAACAATACAGAAATTGCCTTTAACAGCATCAGTTACAGATGTAGGACACTTTACTTTCCTATCCTGTCTCTGACTCCAGCACTGAAGCTGTAGCCAAATTTCTGGACAATGCTACCACCCCTGCCTGGAGTGCTGGAGCTCAGATGCCTACATTACATGAAGCAGGCCAAAAAGATACAATTCTGAGAATTATTTCTGGAAAGACTTGGAGTCAGCATGGCTCCATGGTGGAGATTTAACAGACCATAATGGTCTTCCTTATCTATACTTCTTTAAAGGTAAACATTTGAACTTCCCAAATATGGGTTGCCTCCCAAAAAAGAAGCATCTTCAGACTAGAATGAAGCAAACATGTCACATGTGTTCCACATCTCCTACTGTTACATTACTGAATGCATCCCTCCTGTTCAAAATGCCCTCTTGAATCCCTGACTCCATCAATCTGAATGACCTCTGGGGAGATGAGCTTTGCAGGGATCAGTACCACCTCCTGAAAAATGAACACTTCACCAAGACCCACCAGAGAGGAAGCACTGCCTCAGAGCAGTGGAAAAACCTTTGGTAACCATGAGTCTGCTTGATCTTGTTCGGCACGCTGGTTGAGCCTGAGGCAGGTGCTCTGTGACTTTTTTGTCTAGAAAACTACCACAAGGATTAATTTAGCTCTAGAAGAACTAAGATGATTTATGCAAGCTGAGAGCTGGCCACTGTAAATTAACAGATATTTATGAGCTTCTCAGAAGTCTAAGACCTGTATACAAATGAATCCATACTATTTCACAAAATTAGAGATAATTTCTTGAGTTGCTAGTTGGTTCTATGTTCTTTGAGGAGTGATAAATTCACCAAAGTGACAGTGATAAGTAAAATTTTTCTAGTAATTACTAACATTGCCAGTTATTTTGAGTGAAACAAAGGCTAAAGTTGTTCCCAGTTTTTGCTGCAAACTATACCAGTGCCAGCACATGACTAGACATCACTTAAAATGCTTTAAGATCTGAGTGTGATTTAACTTTTGCTTGTATAACATAAGGCAAATTTTTCCTGTCTGTTTTCATTTTTGGAAGACCTCTGGTATTTGGAAGACTGATTACATTTAGTATCCCACAGTTTCCATTGCTGGAGGTCTGTCTGATTCTTGAATACCAGAATAAATTACTTGGAGCTCCAGCTTGGCATCTTCCATAGTTACAGGACATGATGGTAAACCATCCAAGCTCATAGAATACGGTCTTTAAACTGTTAAGTGTAAGAAAAATCAACTGATTACCCAACAACTTGGTACAGAAAGTAGGTAAGTCCAACATTCCTTTAGTTACCTACAATAAATTGTGCTTCAGATTTTCATCAATAGTGCATCACAAAGTGAGAGCTTAATTAATTGTTAATTAATTGATAATTAACTATGAGTTGAACATAGGCGCCCTCCCAACTAAGGATAAGAGAGCCAAACATTTATGCCACAAGCCCACACACATTCACACAGTTTATTTCCCTGATTAGTCCCTGAGACATGCATGTGAATTAAGATGTCCCTGAGTAAATACCTATGCAATGAAAGCTAGAATTTAGATTTAGGGTTCTATCAGAGAATCCAAATGCACCAGAAATCATTGATGCATTTATTCGCCACATATTGCACCAAGCTCTATAGTACAAAGATTCTTGCTTTACAGATGAAGCACTGAAGCACAGAGAGGCTTAAATCCAGACCCTGTAAGTTATTTAGCCACCTAATCTCAGTTGAGTTCAGCATTGCTGATGATTTGACCCAGGACATTCATGATGCTTGCTCTAGAAACAATATTTCTTCCATAGCTTACAAAGTTTAAACAATTCCCGTCTTGCATTTAGTCACTGGCAACCTGCCCATTTGAGAAATGCCATTTATGAAAGACTGTAAAAAAATTGCACCCTCTCACAAGTGTTAACTGAGGTCCACTGCTTGTTCCTAGCTTGGTTTTTCTTAGGAGAGCAGAGTAATACATTTTTACACAGCTCTTTAGCACCCTCTATTGTTTTCTTTTTCTAATGAAAATTTCACTCTGAATTGCTGTGGCATTGAAAAAAAAAGGATACATGCAAAGTCTTTTTCTAAAGCAGTATAAAAATAAGGATCAGTAATATAGTCATGTGTAACCAGAAAGCAAGGAAAACAAGAGAAGGTTATAGGTAAGTTTCTATACCAATTCACTGACTCACAGAAAAATGTTTTCTTGAAGGCAGACAGATTTTTGCTCCCCACTTCAGCAAAGAGTTGAGCCTCTGACTGCAGAAGTTTTGTCTAATAATATCTAAGTAGTGGCTGCAGAATTTAACTTTATAAATGTAAACTGGAAACCAAAATACATAACATTATACTAGGATAACTGTAAACAATGTGAAACAAGTCTAAAGATTTGTTAAGTGTTCTCAAATGCCAAACTTGTAAGACATAAGTCTGTTTTGGATGGTTACAAGAAGTGACAAATGGATTCAGTTTGTCATTCAGCCATTGCAGGGCTACACATTATTATTACTTGCTACAAACTTCTAGTGGGGGAGAACCAAAAAGCCCAACACAGAAATCACACACTCAAAGCAAGATTTAACTCTGAAGTAGACAAAGTCTGTTTGCAAGTAAAGAAATACAATTGATCTGAGGATCTTCTAGAAATTGCTTAAATTCCTTATGAGGCCAGGCTGAGAGAGTTGGGGTTGTTCAGCCTGGAGAACAGAACGCTCGGGGCAGACCTTATAGCGGCCTTCCAGTAAAGGGGGACTACAGGAAAGCTGGGGAGGGACTCTTTATCAGGCAGTATAGTGGTAGGACAAGGGGTAATGGTTTTAAACTGAAAGAGGGGAGGTTAAGATTAGATATAAGGAAGAAATTCTTTCCTATGAGGGTGGTGAGACACTGGCACAGGTTGCCCAGAGAGGTTGTGGCTGCCCCCTCCCTGGCAGTGTTCAAGGCCAAGCTGGACGGGGCTTGGAGCAACCTGGTCTAGTGGAAGGTGTCCCTGCCTGTGGCAGGGGGGTTGGAACTAGATGATCTCTAAGGTCCCTTCCAACCCAAACCATTCTATGATTCTATGATATGAAATTTCTGAAGCTGCTCAAGAACAATTTTCATGCCTGCCACTTAAAATGCTTGTTTCAACTGAACTCACAAACTTGCCATCATTCTCTGAATTAACTCTTATTACCTTCTAAATGAGGATTATAACCAAATGTTGAAGTGGCACATGCAAATTTGGATAGATCAAAAATGTAGAGCTTGAAAAAGTTTCATGGAAGATATAAAGCCAAAAATCAAATCCAAGAGTCATGAAGAGCCCAAGCTCTTTAACAACTACTGTGATTCATTTCAAAGATATAAAAATTTTGTGGGGCCAGACAGAGTTCAATGTGGAGGTTGAATTAAGCAAGCATATCTGAAAATCCAGGAGCAAGTCAAAAGCAATGTAATATATAACTAACTTCCTCCTGGGCTTTCTCAACAGGGCAGAAGACTTGCCAGGGACTTACTTGTCTAAGCTGCTCCACAGAATTGGCTCATGACAGAACAAGACAGATGGGATTGGATGTGAGGCATGGAGAGCATCTTCTGGGCCCTGGAACAGCTGGTGGGACAAGGCCAACATCTTGTCTAAATCCCCTCTCTTATATTTAGGATTTACACTTTGACATTTCAAGTTTGTCTTCTCTTGTTACCTAACCCTGACAGAATCTTAGGTGTTCCAATTCAGAGGAAATTTGATTAAATGGAAGTACTGCTAAACGTCAGACCAGAGCAGATATTCCAGCATCTGAACTTAAACTCTATTTAGCCAGAAGTGAGATAGCATGTGAAATGGTGGAGCAAATAGTTTTCTGTGTTAACCCCACAGTGTCAGAATGAAATAACTAGTAAAGAAAGTTCTTATTTTTCATTACTATCTTAGCAGCTGGTGGTTGGTTCAGAGAGTTCTATTCTCTCACCTCCTTCAATGCTCCTCTAAGACATACTTTGAAAAAAGGGATGAAAATAATATAAGATAGCAGAGCTTGGTAGTGTATCAAAATGGACAGTTAACATTTACATGTAAAGAATTCTTCAAAACCAAGGTCCTGCAATAGGAAATTAATACAGTGTCTGATATAAAATGGGTGGGGATATCTTAGGCAATATCTAATGGCAATAGTGAAGGATTTCCACTAGTTTTCGAAAGATCAACAGATAGATCAATATTATAAGCTTCTGTAAAAACCTGTTTCTGTGTTCCATAAATAACTTCCAATTTGCACTGCACTCAGAACAACTGTTTTGATTAATGTTTCTGGACAATAGTGTGATTTAAATATAGATCAATGGCAGTCACACTACTCTAAAATTAATCCAAAGAATTACAGTCAACCAGCCAGTCTACTGCAAAAAAAGAAGCAAAACTAGCACTTCAGTAATATGAGTTGAAAATAACTTCAGCATTTCTCCTATTTGCCTCCTCTGTTTTGAATGTTAACTACATCTGTGCTAGGTTTTCAAGTTCTTTGATTGCAATAAATGAGTAGAGACTCTTTAGAAGAAAAAAAAAAAAAGCATTAACAACACTTTGTTGTGCTGGGACAGATCCTCCACTATCTTGTAACTTTCATTTTGTGCGAAACACAGCTGTCATGACACCCGTTTCATCCAAATAAAAGGGAATGGGGAAAGAATAGACCTTTTTAATTCATCCCTTGAAAACAAACACTGTGTAACCTGGGGAGAACCTCACCAGAAAACACAAGATGACTGTTCCTTCCATTGGGTGGGAAGCAGGTATGATGGAGGATGGGGTCCCCTGCCACAGCTGGGTGCTGTCAGCCTGCCTGCCTGCCTTCAGTTTGCAGCAAGATATCCCTACCATCACATTATGCACCAGTCTCCCAGTTTGGGGGCTGAGTCACAGGTATGTCCTGTCTTCCCTTCCTTATGCCAGAAGACATGCTCCCTTCTGTAGGTCAGGCATGGAAGTGTGGCTGTCAGCTCTCCCTTGCACCCAAGCACTCTTCCAACACGTTTTCTTCATGCCTGATCCAGCGCATCCCAAGATTCACGGGCCAAGCTCTAACATGTCCCACTCTTCACGCACAGAGGCGTGAGTCCCACACTGAAAGTAGGCAAAAATATTACAACGTAGTAAGAATCCCAAAATGGGATGACCCTTCCACGGATGGGATCTGCACAGCATGCTGTGCACTGGTCAGAGGCCTATTCGAAGCTGCACAACCCAGCATTCCCAGCATCTGAGGGGATGTAAGATTATTTATACTAGCCCCTCTTTCTTTATAGTATTACTTTTAACAAACGGTATTTTAAGTGATACTTGACAGTGTTCAAGTGACTTTTTTACTGGGATCATAACAAACCAGCATCTCCAAAATGTACAAAATGGATGAAGAGGACAGGAAAGCTAGAACTGTAAAAGAAGAACTGAGCGATCAGAAGGACTAGAATTACATACATGGATGAAATTTGAACAGAACAGCACAAAATGCAGCACCATTCCCTTAGGAAGAAGAACCAAAATATACCAATGCAGTGTAGGAACTTGTCAGTTTAAAATTACATAAAAAGCAAAAGCTCTCAGCTGCAGAGGTGTTAATGTAACAGGTGCTGGATTAAAATTAAGGCACAAACTTCCAGTAAATATACAAAAAATACACACATAGCCTTGTGTACTACATACTCATGTTCAGGAGCAACTACTGCAAGTATGTGCCAGCACAGAAAGAGGTCAACATCACCTTCAGCAACAGAGTACAAATATCTTCTGTCCTATCCTGTTTAGCAAAATTAAGGTAGCACAGGCATACAAGTGGCTTCAATAAACATCTTGTGGTATAGAGGAGGGCTTTTCTCACTAAGAGGGAAAAAATAAAACCTATCTCAGTGAAAGGGAAATTGTCAGCAGAACATACGCATATTAGGCTTTGGTACACACATTTAAGCCACAAATCAGAGGAAGGCCCTGAGGAGAAGTTGGAAAAGCCCCTCAGAGGCGAACAAAGTTCAGGGGGAATCCAAGGAGCTTGTGATGCAGCTTTTCAGATTAACAGACATTTACACAGAGGTACAGCAGCTTCCCTCCTAACCCTCAGTGCATGTTTCCATGCTCTCACCAGGACATTAACTAAGAATGCAAGGATCTGGCTCCTCAGCAGGAATTAAGGAATCTGCTAGGTTTTACAAGGCAGGGTCAGAGGCACCCAGATTCAGTTCCCCAGTTCCAAAGAAAGAAAAGTTCATCAGCATGTAAACTCGGGAGGAACTAGAAGAGCAGAGAGCAGCAGGTGTTGATCCTGGGTGAGTGAGCAGCTTCTTCAGGCCAACTTTTCAGAATGCAAATCACTTGTCCTACTTGACAAACTATTCCAAACACACAGCTCTCCTAAACTAGAGACCTAAACTCGGTGATTTAGACTAGCAGATGTTAATCCTTTCTGTCCACATTCTTACCCTAAACCTTGGGTCTTTCTGCAGATAATCAAACAATACAGAGGAACAGGCATGATGTTCTTCAGATTTTTCTAGTACACATGTGCTAGTTTTGGCTGGGATATAGTTAATTTTCTTCATAGCTAGTATGGAGATATGCTTTGGATTTGTGCTGAAAACAGTGCTGAGCAGTGCTTACACAGAGTCAAGGCTCTCTCTCTCACACTCCCCCACCACTGAGTGGGCTGGGGGTGCACAAGAAGTTCGGCGGGGACACAGCCGGGGCAGCTGACACCAGCTGTCCAGAGGTATATCCCATACCATATGGTATGGTGCTCAGATGGAGGAAAAGAAGAAGGAAGAGGAGGGCATTTGGACTTACGGAGTCTGTGTTTCCAAGTCACCATTACACGTGATGTAGCCCTGCTTTCCTGGAGATGGCTGAGCACCTGCCTGCCGATGGGAAGTGGTGAATGAATTCCTTGTTTTGCTTTGCTTATGTCCTTGGTTTTTGCTTTACCTATTAAACTGTCTTTATCTCAACCCACAAGTTTTCTCACTTTTACTCTTCCAATTCTCTCTCCCATCCCACCAGGGGGGAGTGAGTGAGCTGCTGTGTGGTGCTTAGTTGCCTATCGCAGTCAACTGGAGGCACAACACAGGCAAAATGGGACTTTGCAACTGATAAAGATTGACAAACCTCAGGGACCAGCATTGGAGGGAGGGGGTGGAAATGTGCCAGCTGATGAGGCAATGTGCAGGGCAAGGGGGAGCAGAGAGCAAGAAAAGGGGAGTAGGCAGAAAGGCCTATAAAAGGGGTCAGTCAACATGCTTCATCACAGCAGTCTGCTCTATCTCCTTAAGCCCTTTCTCCACTATCTCTGCATAACGTCCCTCTCTATGCTGTGTGTCTGCACTGCAAGGACTAGGCGCCAGCTACAGAGGGGAACAGCATGGGTGGGACTGGTGCCAGCTACTGGAGGCAGACTGGGAGTCTAGGTGTCCCAGAGCTGTGGTGTCAGCTACTGGAGTGCAGGGGTCCCGGACACTGGGGTGGGAATGGTTTGTGTCCCAAAAATCAACTACTGGGGGACTGGCATGAGTGAGGCAGGTGTGGGGCTTGGTGCTGGCAGCTGGAGCAGGTCATGGCCCATGCACCTGGTGCTGGCTGATAGGAGGGCAAGTATCTGTGCGTTCCCCAAACCGGGTGTGCACGGGGTGTGCGTCTGCTGTCAAACTTAAAGCTGGACGAGCCAGTGAGTATGAGGGCCTGGGTTAGGGCTGAGGTATTAGGCAGGCAAAGGGTCTGTGCTTATATCCAGAGGACCCGTGAGTATGGGATGCCTGTGGGACAAGAGTGTGAGGGCTGCATGTTTGCTAGCGAGTACCAACCTGGATAAGCCAGCAAATAGGGGACCCACAGGGCAGATAAGAGGGTCAGGATCTGGGCAGGGGCACTAGGCAGTGCCAGTACTCGAGGGATCTATGAATGTGTGTGTGCTTGTGAACCTAGAGAGCACTCTGTGTGTGCCTGCACGAGTGTCCTTCTGTCTCTGACAGATGAAGAGGAAGAAGTGGATGTGGCTGCCTGTGCTTGTTTTACATGGGTCAATGTATGTAATGCAGTTGAAGGCACGGCTTGTCTGTGGCAGTCTGTGTCCCGTTGTGTCAGCATCCTGTGTGTGTCTGTCTCTGGGACACAAGCTCAGCTTCACTGCTGGTTGAAACTGCAAGTGGAAAGCAGCAGATACATCCCTCAGCCCAGGGCATACACAACCCTGTACCCAGGTATTTGAGGCTGGGCTCCAGCAGCTGGTTAGGAACCCTGGGCCAGAGCTGCTGGAGGTAGTGGCCACTCCTAACATCCCATAACAGAAACATGTGTTAGGAGAACAAAGTGCTGGAGAGAAGCTGGATTACAGTTATTCTGTAGTCCCACCAGTGGCTCGCAACTCTGTTTTGTCTTGGTAGCTTAAGCCACAACAAAAATTTTCTAGCATAAAACAATTGGTTCATCATGTGGAACTAGCCAGGGCTGTTAATGAGAAATATTTCCTCTCATTCTTGGTGTTAGGGAGCAGCAAGAGCAAGGCGGCTCCTGTCAGGGGAGGCAGCGGGTCTGCCACCAGCCTGATTGAAGAAGAATTTAGCCTTGACAAAATTCCAGTTTATCCATGAGGGGCTGGAAAGTCCCGAGAAGAGCTGAACAAGCAAGATAAGAGAAACTGTGAGCTGAGAAACAGCACGAAGAAGCTGCAGTTTTGCATGTCTACACAAAGCACAAGGAAGAAAAAGAACTAGCCAATAGTAATGTTGAGAAACAACTTTATGACCAATAAAAAGAGAACACAGTATTGTAATGAGGATATATAAGAAGAATATGAGTAATAAAATTAGAGACATTGCTTGCACCAGTTATTGTTGTCGTGTCCGTCTCTACCGTGACAAATGGTGACCCCGACATGATTAGCCGACGTGATTCTGATAAAGAATCGAGAAGGTGATTTTAACACAGAGACTCTGTGGGGGCTGCAGGACAACACGCAGCGGAGACGGAGCCCAGTGAAGCTGAGAGCAGTGGGAATCTGCCTGGTCCGGACCTGAACTTCGACACCTGATAAGGTGAGCCACCGGGAACGGGACTGTAATTATGGGCCAACAATTAACGAAAGAAGAAGAAACAATATTGTCTACATGGAAGGCCCTATTAAAAAGAAAAGGGGTGAAGACTTCAGACCAAGGTTTAAAGAGAATTCTCATGTGGAGTGAGATGCAAGGATTTGAAGCCACAGCAGCCACTGCTTTCAGTGTGTCTGCCTGGCAAAAAGTAGGGCAAAAGTTATGGGATGCAATTTCAAAAGGAGACAAAGATGCTTGTGAATTAGCTACTACGTGGCAGCTGTTAAGTGAGATTCTGAAAGATTGGAAAACAGAATGTGAGGAAAAGGAAAAATCATTGCTAAAAGGAAAAGAGACTAATAGTGATGAAGGACAGGACGGGACTTGCTCTGCTCTGTCTGCAGTCGTGGGGAGAAAATTATGTACCGGAAAGATTAGATCCTGTTCCAGCACCCGGCCACCCGCTCCCCCTGCTCCACCTGCTCCTAGTGGACTTCAGACCCCTCTTGGGCAGGCACAAGCGCTAAAGCCTGATCAGAACAATTTTGGGCTCACACCCTCGGCACCTCCTGTAGAGGAAGAGGAGGCAATTCCCTCTGAGGGACGTGAAGGAGAAAGCAAGGGGGACAATGATGGGGACAGTGAGGAGGGTGAGGAGGAATGGGATCTGACTGCTGCTATGCAATCGCTACAAATTTCTGATACAAAAACTCATGACCTGCGTGCACAGCCATGGACTCTGCCACCTGCTACTGTAACTGTTACGCCATGCTCCCCTGATCAATTTTTGGGAGGAGGTCAGAAAACATGCTGCTGAAATTGGAAATTGGGATCTGGTGGAACGGCTGGGACCATCATGTCCTGCGCCGCCTCTCAAATCTACTGGTCAAAGTGCCTTCCCTGTTTTTAAGGCTGCGCCAGGTGCCCAGCAGCCTGATGACCGTTTTCCAATAAGCTGGAAAGTTGTACAAGATTTGCAGAATAAGGCTCAGAAGTATGGGATCAATTCTCCTGAGGTGATGCAATTAATCAGAATTATTAATACAAATCTCTTATGCCCTTATGATATTACTCATCTGGCACAAGTATTGTTTCAACCTGTACAACTTCAGGTGTTTCAATCTACGTGGAGGCAAATGGCCCGCTAAACATGAGCCAGCAGTGTGCCCAGGTGGCCAAAAAGGCCAATGGCATCCTGGCTTGCATCAGAAATAGCATGGCCAGCAGGGACAGGGAAGTGATCTTGCCCCTGTTCTCGGCACTGGTGAGGCCGCACCTCGATGACTGTGTTCAGTTTTGGGCCCCTCACTACAAAAAGGACATTGAATTACTCGAGCGTGTCCAGAGAAGGGCAACAAAGCTGGTGAAGGGTCTGGAGCACATGTTGTACAAGGAGCGGCTGAGGGAACTGGGGTTGTTTAGTGTGGAGAAGAGGAGGCTGAGGGGAGACCTCATCGCCCTCTACAACTACCTGAAAGGAGGTTGCAGAGAGCTGGGGATGAGTCTCTTTAACCAAGTAAATAAGCGATAGGACAAGAAGTAATGGCCTCAAATTAAACCAGGGAAGGTTTAGACTGGATATTAGGAAGTATTTCTTTACAGAACAGGTAGTTAGGCATTGGAATGGGCTGCCCAGGGAGGTGGTGGAGTCCCCATCCCTGGAGGTGTTCAAGAGGCGGGTTGACATAGCACTGAGGGATGTGGTGTAGTTGGGATCTGTCAGTGCTAGGTTAATGGTTGGACTAGGTGATCTTCAAGGTCCCTTCCAACCTAGATGATTCTGTCATTCTGTGGTCCCAGCCACAGCACAAAACAATCAGAGATTGCCTCAAGGTGACCCCCGATTAGCTGTTGGAGAGGATACATTGTTGGGCGAGGGGCCATTCAGTAATCCTCAACTGCAGGCCACTTGGCCCGCTATTATGTTGGAACAGTCTCAACAGGTGGGACTCACCGCATTAAAAAAGACGATGGAATTGGCAGCCCCCAAACAGAAATATGTGGCTATTCAACAAGGCCCTAGGGAGCCTTTTTTGCAATTCGTGGAGAAGATTTCGGCTGCCCTGGAAAAGCAGGTAGAGGATGAGAGATTGAGGCAAATGCTATGTAAACATTTGGCAAAAGATAATGCTAATGAAGATTGTCAGAAAATTATTAAAGCGTTGCCGGGTGATCCCTCTGTACCAGATATGGTTGCTGCCTGCTCTAAAGTAGGTACTATAGAACATAAAATGGCAGCATTAACCACAGCAATGAAAAGTAAAGCACCAGTGAAATGGTATGGATGTGGGCAAGAGGAGCATGTTAAAACAGCCTGTCCAAGTAAGAGATCCCCTTTGAAACAGGGGAATGGAATGCAAACAGGAACTACCTGTAACAAATGCGGTAAATTAGGCCATTTTGCAAAACAATGCCGGTCTAAGTTTCATGTAAATGGACCCGCTACAGGGAAACGGCAAGAAGAGCGCGAGAGGGCGCGCGAGGATACAAAATCCCTCCCCAGCAGCGGCACCTCAACCGCACTTCGCGAGCGGTTGTCCGCCGCAACCGCCGGCTCCGCAGGGATGGATGTATCCACCGCCGACACAGTAACACTTTTAACAAAAGACATTGTTAAAGTGCCGCTTGATGCGCAAGGACCTCTAGGGCGAGGGCTAAGTGCCCTATTGGTTGGAAGATCTAGTAGCACTTTGAACGGATTAATTGTACCTATGAGAATTATTGATGCTGATTTTACGGGACAAATTTGTGCTATGATTTCTACTCTTTATCCACCTGTGACGATTCCAAAAGGCACTCACATTACTCAACTTGTACCTTTTTTGAGTTATGTTCCAAAAGCAGAGCAGTGCCTCCATGGGGATAGCAGCTTTGGATTGACCGGAGCACCGATGGCTTTTTGGTCACAACCCATTGAGACACATCGTCCGTCCATGAAATGTGTCATCTACAATCAAGACAGTTCTCCTCCTTCTACTGCAATCTGTGGACTCCTGGACACTACAGCAAACGTAACTATTATCTGTCGTACTGATTGGCCGATCAACTAGCCCACAGTGGTGCCAGACACAGGGATTGTGGGGTTGAGGGGAATGTCTCATTGTGAGCTCTCTGCTCTTCCAGTCATGACTGTGAATCCTGAGGGGCAGAGAGCCACGGTGCGACCTTACATCACAGTAACAACTTTAACTTTGTGGGGACGTGATTGTTTATCTCAGTGAGATATGAGAATTACCACGGATTTTTGACAGGGGCCACTGTGTTGCAGGGTGTTAAACAACCCACACTTGCATTAACAACCCTGTGTGGGCGGATCAGTGGCCCCTGACAATTGAGAAATTAAAAGCCCTGAAAGAATTGGTGACAGAACAGCTAGCTGCTGGACATATTGAACCTGCTCATAGCCCGTGGAATACCCCAGTGTTTGTAATCAAAAAGAAATCAGGAAAATGGTGATTTTTACATGACCTACAGCAAATTAATGCTGTCATGGCTACAATGGGAGCCCTACAACCGGGCCTACCCTCACCTGCCATGATTCCTATGGATTGGGAAATTATTGTGATGGATTTAAAAGACTGTTTCTTTACTATTCCACTGGCCTCCCAAGACAAAGAGAAATTTGCATTTTCTGTGCCTTCTGTAAATCATGCAGAACCTTCAAACAGATATCAATGGAAGGTTTTGCCACAAGGCATGAAAAATTCGCCAACAATTTGTCAGTGGTTTGTAGCCCAGGCTTTGTCACCTGTGAGAGAAAAATTCCCTACTAGCTATTGTTACCATTACATGGATGACATCCTGTTAGCATCAAACAGCAAGGAGCAGTTGAACGACATGGAGAATTTGACCAGAGATTCATTACAACAATATGGATTGGTTGTTGCCCCTGAAAAGGTACAAAAGGTAGAACCCTGGAAATATCTAGGAATGACAGCTACAAGTAAACAAGTAATACCTCAACCTCTGAAACTTAACCTTGAAGTT